>NC_140581.1:362332630-362964338 GCF_964204655.1 Triturus cristatus
TGCACCTAAAATTAACAGGTCACAGGTGTCAGGCAAGTGGGTTGAAACTTGTCCTGAATAGCGTGTCTAATAAAGTCTATCGAGACACATGTGAATGCTGTATTATGTGTGAAAACTTATATAGCATATGGGCAGGGGGCACGGAGAAACGTACCCCTGTGTAAGTCATAGGTAACGACTTAGACTACAGGGAAGGAAGAAAACCCAGTCTTACTCGGAGGCATATCCATATGAAGCCTCAAGGATCCCGGGAGGGGGGTGGGAGCATATGGCACACCCTGGAATTAAAGAAAACACTCTATCCCACTTCCTCCTTCTTCCATTTTAATGGTAAGCGCTCTAAGAGATACCACGCTCTTGGTTTTTACTCCTCCTTCCCTTTATTTTCTTTAATTCCAGGGTGTGCCATATGCTCCCACCCCCCTCCCGGGATCCTTGAGGCTTCATATGGATATGCCTCCGAGTAAGACTGGGTTTTTTTCCTTCCCTGTAGTCTAAGTCGTTACCTATGATTTACACAGGGGTACGTTTCTCCGTGCCCCCTGCCCATATGCTATATAAGTTTTCACACATAATACAGCATTCACATGTGTCTCGATAGACTTTATTAGACACGCTATTCAGGACAAGTTTCAACCCACTTGCCTGACACCTGTGACCTGTTAATTTTAGGTGCACTGATTTCACAATTATTGCACCTGTGGTATTCGCTAATGGCACTTCTCCAATTGAGCACCTTGTTTGCTGCTTGGCTGACTTTGGCAGCGATGGATTACGAGTTTGACCATCAACACTTACAATTCTTTCATGTTTTGTCTTTTGTTGTGTGTTTGTTAACTATCAGAATAAACTCGTTCCTCTCCTCCATTATAACTATTGGCGGATTATTCACTGTATATATTTTTCACACTGTTAGTCCACGGGAGGGTGAGCCTTAGCGCGCCCACACCACCGGGACTCTGCACCCCCACTCTGGTCCTGACGAAAGCCTGTTAATCATACATTAAGGCAGAAACATGTTGACTGCCACAGAGTGAATCCGGTCTTCTATTTTTTGACCCTCACTTTTTCTTTTTAATATTTCCAATTAGCAAAACAAATAAAACTGCTTTTTTGACTCAATTGGAAGTTTTTTAAATTCACTGTCACCTCACAAGAACCCCGCTCCGCAGTAACCTGGCGTTGTAGCACACTGGGATGGCATTCGGCCATACCCAGTGGAGCCTGATGATGAAGCATGTCACCAACCAGGTTGGCGAGTGAGGGCTTTATATAAAACCTATACTACTTATGTAGGTCTACTTTCCTTTGGAACATTATACAGGATTGTAGTGAGTCAGCAGACCCGTGCTTCGTTAACCTAAAGAGGCCCTGTTTAACACACACGGACTTTTGTTGTTTTTGAGACATACAGTAAATATGACGCATCCATTATGTCGCAAGGAGGGCACAGTGAAAACTGTTGCATCGCTGTTTTCACACAAAGTTGCAACAGTTTTGATAAATGAGGTCCAGCATTTTAGGCATTACATACAGGGGGACTACATCAAAAAGCAGTACAAGAATGACACGCTACCTACTAATAATACTAGTTCGCTATCGTGAGTATATTATTTGAATTACTATACTTTTGAATATCTCCACGTATGTGCACGATCTTGGAACTCTTTTTAGTAGATATATTTTTTACAATTATATTTTCACTCTATAAAAAGCACTTTGCCTCCCACCCTTAACAAGGAAAAACAAAAAAGGGAACACAAAAGCATGACCTTACATAGAGCGGTTTTTAGGTCTCGCCTGACCCAGCGCATGCGCTGGTCTGGCGAAAATTTTTGTGAGGGCTCCAAAAGTGCTACCAGGCCAGCCTAGTGCAACAGTGCATGTGCGCGGGCGCGCGCGTCGCGCTTTACCGCGATTACTTTCACTTTCACGGCCGCTTTGATGTTTGATCGCTAGGCTTTAATAGATTGCAGCAGTTAAAACAAGCATTGGCATAGCCAATAGGTCTCGCTTTTGAGACGTTATAAGTGTTTAGTTATGCAACTGTTGCATGGCTTATAAACACTTATAAGGTCCCAAAGGGGAGACCTATTGGCTATGCCAATGCTTGTTGACCTTGTTCCTTCAAGGTGTCCAGGGGTTCTGCTGTACAGCAATGCTCAGCATTTGGAGTTTGGTTGTTGGTTTCATGGGATGGTCCAAGTCAGGAGCTAATAAACCCATTTACAACTCCTTGCTTAACATGGAGGATGCGAGGCTGTTATGAATCCAAAGATTGTAACTATGATGACGGACTAGGATTACTAGTAACTTTGGGGCATATTGGCAAGAAGAGGTGCTAATTATCGCTAACCCAGGTTAGCGGCATTTTTTTTATCGCAGTCTATCGCTGGATATAATCGCAGAGATAGCGCGTTATTATCAACGCTTATCTCCAAGGCGATAAAAAATCCAGCGATAGTGGCGAAATGCAGGAATAGAAGAGGGGAAAAGGTTTGCATTTCTATAGCGATTGTTATCCCTGATGAAGCGTTGAAGTGCTTTTTCGGTGAGTAGCACGGTACTCTAGAACCCATAAAGGATTAGATGTGAATTATTATTGTGAAATATAAGTAATTTGAGAGGTGGATATGTTATCTGGTATTTGGATTGAGAAGGATCGTGGAGGTATAGAAGAAGGAAAAGGTTTCCATTTACATAGCGCTTGCTACCCCTGAAGAGGTGTTGAAGCGCTTTTCGGTGAGTGGCACACTACTCCAGAACCCAAACAGGATTGGTGGGAATCAGGATAGGGAAATATGCAATTAATGTGAGTGATGAATATCTCAGTCTGTTATTTGGATTGAAAAAAAATAGTAGAGGGGTAAAAGAGGGAAGGATCTAGATTTTTTGGGGGTGTTTTTCTTTTTAGTTCATAGCAGTAGGAGGGAGCCTGGGATGAGTAAAGGGGAGGTGGAGGGGGAAGAGTCAGATGCAAGGGTTTAGAAAGGCCTGTTTGGGAGATCTGAATAGTTGAAGAGTCCAGAATGGGTTATCCTGGGGATCATAGTAGTGGCATGGGGACAAGGGTGAATGAGAGAGTGGAGGTAGAGGATATACTGATAGAGCTATAGGGTGAGAAATAGGGTAGTGCATTGGAAAGAGTAGTAGGATGAGATTTGAGATGAGTCGTTGAGGTAGACAGAGGATATATTGAGAGTGGTATAGGATAAGAAATAGTGTAGTGCATTGGATATGCTGAGTTAGAAGCAAAGTAATAAATATATAGATACATAAGTACATGGAAGGCATATATATGCATATGGAAGGTAGTATATGTAGATTACAGTTGCATTTAATAAACGCTGGCTTTCAAGTGTTGTTGTACTTGAAATTAATTTATTTGCTTTTTGTTTTTTTTGTAATTCAATAGTGAAGCAATTGTAGATAAATCTAGCTCGAGGAACTACATGGCTGAGCCTGACGCACCCGGAAGATTTTTACCAATGACACTGCAGGATGTCAGAAATGTAGTGGCACTTTGGCATATCAGGCTTCTGTTGCCAGGACTGTGGGCCTTATTTATAAAGGCCTTGCGACACTTTTGCGCCACCAATGTGTCACTTTTCATGACGCAACAGCGGCGTAAACAATGTGCCACGTTGCACCATATTTACAAGGTGACGCCTCTAGGCAGATGCGTCACCTTGCAAAGTCCTGGGCCACGTTATACTTGCATCAGGTATAATGTATGCAGGGTGGGCGTTCCCACGTAAATTAGGGTCATAGAAGTGTTGCAGTGAAATCTATGAGATTTCATTGTGACACTTCTAGAAAGTCACTGAGTCAAAACCTTACGCCTGCCTCATGGCAGGCGCAAGGGTGACGCAGGCACAGGCCTACCCCATGCATTGCTGGAGTTGCATCATGCTTGCGACACAACTCCAGCAATGCGTGACTTTTGCGCTGACAGATACATAAGAATTTCTGACATATCTGTCATTCTTTGCGACATGGAGTGCCGTAACTTAAATACAGCGCATCCATCATGTCGCAAGGAGGACGCAGTGAAAACTGTTGCATCGCTGTTTTATTGCAGCGATGTGACCGTTTTCATAAATGAGGCCGTGTTGCTTTGTCAGCCCTGGAATATCAGACTGATTGATGGCTAGTGCAGGTGTATTAGTGCACCTGCACTAGCTATCAGACAGATTCACTGCCTCACACTACTGATTGACTATCACTCGCAGCGAGGGTCGGCATTTTTTAAATGATTCTATTCACTACTTGTATAATAAAAAAAAAAAGGAAGAAAACAAGGAGGGCAAACGCTATGCCACACTGCATTTTGATAATATCTATATAAATATGAACAGTAGACACATCTGCCTTGAGTAGTGCTTTAAAAGTTGTATTGATGTAATGATTTTTGTGACATATATAGCACACCTCCACCAAGGGTTGTTTTTACTAACATTTTGCACTGGGTTTGCATCACAAAAGTGACATAAATCTTCAAAAAATGTTGATTTGAATTTAATTTCCAGACTTGCTTTGCCCTGGACAGTTCCCAATAAGTAAAACAAGCAGTGCTTTCTGCTGATTTGAATTACTTAGCATCAAGGGGGCGTTCCATGTGTGGTACATGGACATTCCCAAACAACCACCCAGAGTTGTTGACGCAAAATCCTATCTACTAAAAAAAGGTAGACTAGGTTTTGCAACAAAAAATAACGCTGTTTTGCCATTGGCCTTATTGATGAGAAAGGCTTTTCTTTTTTTTCTGGCTTTGTATGTGTGCTGCACTGTATACATACAAAGAAGGAAAAGTTTAACAGTTAGCCAAGGAATAGTATTTTGTACTGGAAGGCTAGCCTTCCAACACAAGCCTATACTAGACACCACATACACAATTAAAAAAAAAAAAATCTTTTTATTGTCATTTTTACATTTATGAATGCATTAAGCTTCTTATATTGTCTTTCGCACATTCACAACATGACAATCATTTTACATAATAAGTTTCAGCAATCACTGTACCATGTTAGGTTTTACAAAACCATTCTGAACAGCCAATAACTAAGATGCGTGGACTGAGAGCCTGAGCACAGGCAAAGCATATGGTTGTCGAAGCCATACAAAACCAGAGAATAAAAAACAATTTTGACTACAAGGGTTATAACGAGCCTGCACCCACCACCTTGTCAGGATTGACGACGTGACATCTAAGCATGGTTAAGTGTATTTTCGGGGCCTCGAACTTGAGCTACACTGTTCCTTGTGTGTTGTGCCATGCCACCGTATCCTATATTTAATGGGGGGGTCAACAAATAAATTGAGCTAGGGGGGTTGATATTCTGTGTTCAAGCCAATTCGCAGTTCAGCTACAAGATTGTCCCAGTTGTCAGAAATGGGGTACTTACGCAACCCTCCGAGTCTTGTATCTTCCCTGCATAAGCCCACGCTTTCAGCGTGCCCAGGCCACCATGGAGAGAGCCCAGCACACAGAGTAGTGGGGCTTGGTGACTTCCGTCTGCGGGTGATCAGGTGTTTGGCCAGGTTGAGGGCCATGCCTGTGAATCGTGCCACTGCTTTATTTTTCTTAGTTTGGCAAATCAGTCCCAGCAAGTAAACCTCCCAGGTGTGTAACGCCCATACATCGCTCCAAGGGGCATATCAACAAGGGGTGGCGATAGTATTATCGCCACTTTAGAGCCCGTTTTCGGGCAAAAAGCGGCGATAATATTATCGCATTATCGACAAGGACCCGTAGGGCGTGTTTCCTTTCAATAGCGCCCCTTGTCAGCACGCCTCCCATCGCATCGCTAATGAGATGCAAAGGAGACGTGTCTGACAAGACTCCCTCGGGAAAATATCGCTAACCCAGCTTCGTCATATTGACAACGAGGGTTAGCGATATTTAAAATCACGTTAAGTATGCCTTAACGCAGGAATTTAACGTCTGTTAAATTCCTGACTAAGGCGTACCTAACATGGGGGGAGGATTGTGTGGCTAAGACCACAGACCCTATCATCTAGGATATCGCCGTTTTCCACCATGGAAAACGGCGATATCCCTACTATCTCTGGAATCTGGATCGCCTCTGCGATGCGCGTTGTTGATAACGCGCTAACCAGGCGATAAATTCCAGAGATAGCCAGCGATAAATATGCAAGAGCTAAGCACGCTTTGCGATATTTATCGCCGGCCCTTGATAATATGCCCCCAAGTGAGTCATAATACCTAGCTAGTATTGAGAAAATGACGGGCATGTCTAGAACGTATGTAGGAAATCTGCATCAGGCTTGTGACATCGGGGGCAGGCAGCATCTGCACAGTGGAAATATCGATACATTTTGTGGGGAGTCAGGTAGGCCCTGTGTATTATGTAGTATTGTACTAATTTGAAGCGAGCAGGTCTGTGTCCCAGTGTTGTCGCAGCCTGGTGAGTGCAACTGCCGCGTGCACGCGTAAGGATTTAGTGATCCATAGCGTCATGTGATGGCCCCTCCCCATTGCGTGCAGGTACTGGATTGTGAGGTCCATGTTTGGTTCCTGTTGTGTGTCTCCCCAGCGTATCCCCTGTGACCTAATGAGGGAGGTGTAATGTAAAAATTGTCCCAGAGGGAGGTCACTATCTGCAATAAGTTCCTCCGTAGAGGGAAACACAGTCACTATACAGTTCTCCCATATTACAGAGTCCTGCCTTCTGCCAGGGGCCCAACTCCCTTAGGGAGGTCGCCAGTCACCCCGCCCCAAACCCCCAAAAGCAACACCGGTGCGTAAGGCGTGACTGAGTGTGTGAGGTAGAGACTTCGTCAGAAAAAGGATACAAGACCCGCACTAAGAGAGGCTAGGGCAGTGGTGCTTTGGTGAGGAGATGAAATGTGTACAGGATGCAAACTAGCTCCCACAGGGGTACTGGGAGCTTGGGGGAAGAGTTAGGCGCTGTGTCTTGCAGCTGGCAACCCACAAATCAGTGAGCTACCCATTGCAATTGCAATGTTAGGTAACAGGGTTCAAAGTTCAGCGTACCTAGTCCTCCCTAGTCAGACGGCAGATATAATTTCGAGAGAGCCAAACTATGTGCGACGCCTGCCAAATAAAGTAGCCTGGCAGGCGTTCCAGGGTGCGGAAAAAAGGTCTAGGGACATACAGTGGCAGATTGCCAAAATAGTACAGTACTGAAAGTGGCAGAGTTTGCCAGCACAATATTTGCGCACCCAGGGAGGTTACTGCACACACAAGGATTCTAGCCATAAGATCTGTTGGTGTGTGGTTAACGCGGATTACCAGGTACCGAAATGATGTGGGCTGCCATTCTAAATGGGTACCATGAAATTGAAGGACAGGGTCGAGCGTAGTGACAGAAAATGGAAATAAGCAGGATTTAGTCCACTTAACTTCAAGACTCGACGCCACGGTGAACCTGTCAATTATTTGCATTATGGCCGTCAGGACTGCATGGATGTCTTTAAGCTATAGGTAGGCTATCTGGTTTTAGGTTTAAACCTATAATAACTGATAAACCGCCACTGAAAGGAAAATAGCCTTCACTGGTGTAATCATATAAACACAAACACTGAAAAAACACCTTTGCAACCACAAACTAAGTGCCATTCAAAGAAAGGAAAAGATGAGTGAAAGACATTTTTATTTCTTCCTGAAGGGGCCAATACAATGTAACTTTGTTATACAAGGCAGCAGCAAGAAAGACTGGGCCAACATTATTCTGCTTGAGTTTTGTTGTTTAGGGATCTTACTAAAACATTGTCTCTTCTTTCTTTTTCAGTTGTGTGGTCTTTGGTCTAAAGATGCAGTGTTTGGAAGCATGTTTTAGGTCTTACTTAGTTATTTTATAAACTGTAGAGAATCGGGAAATATCAAAATCACATTTTGGCTACATATGATTTCACTGATAGGTAAAATGGCTGGTTTAATAAGAATCTTTCCATATATGTACCATCACATTTACCCACAGACAAGGAATGGGTGAAATCCTTTGATACATCAGCCCCCTTTTCTAGTGATTCAGTATTGATTGTAAGTGAATTGCCAAGCTTTAAACATTTAATGTAAGATGTAGTGACAGGTATATGTGAAAAGAATGTTGTCACCAAGCATCTGAGATAGTGGTGAAAACAACACACCAGACGTTTGGTAAACATGGAACGCAGTGTCACTTGGAAATCTGCTGAAAAAAGTTCCTACCAAGTTCAATAAAGATTGGAGTGATATTGTTGGTATTTGCGGTAATTCAGCTACGTATGTGAAAAAGTTGTATGATGGTCTGTCAAAATCAATACCTGAGCTGAAGTGTCAGAGATCCTTTTCACTTGCTATATGGTAAGCTGAAAGCATCTTTACAATCTTCAGAGTTAATGAAGAATGCTATTGACTTTGTAGTCCATTCTGGTGCAGTAAAAATATATTTGGACCTCATATACCCTGGGCTCAGGCTATCTATACACATGCACTATCAGTGCAGAAAGGAAGCAATAATTAAAATTAAATAAAAATTTCATAAACACCGGAAAAACACTTTCTGTTGTTTTTAATGGCACGAAAATGTGTAACCACTGATAACCACTGTTTGTTAAGGTTTTGAAAAAACCCCACCAGAATTGACCAAAAATAGAAACTGAAAAACAGGAAAGTCTAGATATAGGGGCATGTTGCCTGCGTAAAGTGAGACAGTGTGAAGGCCATCGCTGAATGGTATACCCCATTGCTGGCCGGACACTCGGAGAATGTGGGCCAGTGGCTTCATTGCCATGTTAAACAGCAGTGGGGACAGTTGACATCCTTGAATGGTCCCACTCTCAACCAGTATCGGGTCAGATATGAGGCGTCCTGTTTTTACCCTGGCAGAAGTATTGGAGTAGAAGAGTTTGATCAATCGGATAAATCGCGCCACCAGACTATATCTGGAGAGGACCTCAAACAGGTAGGTCCATTCTAGTGAGTCAACGACCTTTTCTAGGATGAGCATCATGCATCCCAACCATGGCTATGAGCTGGGGGCATATTCTAGCACCTGAAAAAATCCCTACAGGTTCAGAGAGGCGTTTCTGGCTGGCACAAATCGATTCTGGTCCGGATGAACCGGCTGTGGAACCAGGAAGGCTAGTTGCTCACCCAGGATCTTTGCAAGAATTTTTATAGTCTGTGTTTAGGAGCGCTAGAGGTCTGTAAGATGCCAGCTCAAGTGCAGTGTTCCTACCCGGTTTGGGCAACGATATAAGCAGCGCGTCATGCAGCATGGGTGTGACACAGGCTGCGTGCGTGCATATTGTATCCTTAATCTCAAAGATCATGATGTCTCCATTGAGGTTCTCCCTCTGTTTGATTGTCTCATGGGGAAGGGCTTCGTCGGGCATAAAGGACCCAATGTCTGCTGTTGTCACACGGCTGCTGTTGTGTACAGAGAAGGGTAGTGGCGCTTGAATGTAGCATGTATGTCCCATTATGTGTGCAATAGGACCCCAGTGTCTGCACTGGCCGCTGTAGCTGTTCCTGCCAGGTCAACCATGCTAGAAGCACTCCTGGTTTTTCCGTCTAAGGGGGTGTTTCCGCAATGTGGGCTACATAATTGAGACAACACAGTCTCTCCATCAGCATAGCATACTCGCGATCATGCCTACCTTAGGCAATCCCGACCTGCCGTGGACTTCATAGCCTGTTTCTCAAGTTGAAGCAATGTCTGGTCCATCCATGTGATCTCAACATCAATCTGACAGCGAATGTTAGGTGTAGTGCCCAGGCAGTGCCCTATGGTTGCCACTTTGAAGGTGTTCCATCCAAATATTCTGTTATGTAACCATGAAAGGAAGCCCTAAATGGTGGATCATCCGGCGCCATCGCCTGAAGACACCATGTCAGGATTGGGGCTGAACCTTGATTCCAGCTTAGGGCCCGATTCCAATCTTGTTTGGAAAGCAGTCTGACCGAGTCAGTTCCGGAATGCTTTCCGGATGACTCAGATCGGGGGAGTCTGACCGAGCGAGTAAGATGCATCCGGATGCTTCCAGATACGATTTGGTTGGGCTCCCATGGACTTCAATGGAAGCATGTGTTCCGAACGAGAACACAGGCTACCATTGAAGAAAGGGGTGGTTGGGGAAAATCGTGCCCCCTGGGTGGGCACCCTATGGTGCCTGCCACACTGTGCAGGGTTGGAAAGGGGGACTGATTCGGAATTCCCCAGGTGAAGGGGGGCATGCTACAGGCCCCTAAAGACAGATTCCGGCAGCCAATTCGTTTCGGAGAAACCAATTCGGAACGGCTGTCCGAATCGGTCATCGTACTCGCTCGTTTGGAAACTGAGTCCATAGAGCTGTACGATTCAGCTCCAAAAGACGCAACATGTCCGAATGCCTTTTGGAACCGATTCGGACAGCCCTAACTGTTTCCAGGCATTGTACTTGGTCGTTCGGGAACTGTGTCCGATTCGGTCATAAACAAGGGTTCCAAATCTATTCGGCAAATCTGATCCGGAGCCCTTCCAAACGACATCGGAATTGACCCCTCAGTCGTAGGTGCAGAGAGTTAAGATCAGAGTGCGTCCTGCCCAGGTAGTCAATGTATGAAGTGTACATGTTTATATAATGGCAAATCGATCTATACAGACGTATAAGTCGTGAGTGTAAACCAGGTAAACTTGTGGTAGCATTTCGTAGGTGCCAGACCCCAGTGCTGCAGCCAAACAGTTAATGTACTAGCAATTGAGGTGGACGTAGTACGAGGGAGAGATGAGAAGGAGTGGTCTAAGTCTACGCTAAGTATGCTGTTAAAGCCACTGCCTAGCAGCCAGGGGATTCCTCTCCAACACGACAATACCTCTTACAGGGTGTCCAGGAACGCCGCCTGTTCAGAATTGGGAGCATGAATCGCTCCAAGCAGTACCCGATGGCCCTCTAGTCGGCCCTCCACAAAAACATAACAGCCCTCCAGATCTATAACCATGTGATCTGCAACAAAGGGGACACCAGGCTTTATCCACACCAGCACGCCGCGGGCATATGTGGAGTAGTTACTGCAATACATTTGGCCCGCCATCTCTTCTGCAACTGCCCAGCCTCTAACTGACTGAAGTGCTGCTCCTGTAGGAACGATGTGTGTGTCATCCTGCGGTGAAAGTAAGAGCATACCGCATATCTCCAAGATGGAGTGTACATTCCCAGTTAATATGTTAGTAATGATTGCTTCTGGGTGGGTAGAGTCTGGCCCCTGCCGGCTGGGCTGGGCCTGTTCCACCCCAGAGAGTGTAGCATAGGCAGGTGCAGGCAAAAATAACAAACCAGTGAAAAACAACAATAGAAAACACTGAATACCATCAGGAGTATCCGCCCAAACTTGAGATCCACATGTACCAGTGTTGAGAAACTAGCATGTAGTATAGAAGCTCTGATACTGTGCTGTCTGAGGGTTAAGCTGACCCCAGCCCCTCCCACACCCCCATGAAGGAGTTTAGAGGAGGATCAACCAACCAGGTTTGGGAGGGGTGCCAACCAGCAGCCTCCGCTTACCCCAAGACCTCAAGTGCTACAGAGTACAGCCCAAAATATTTCCAGCTCACACCACCATAGGGTGAAGCAGCAGATCAGCTGTGGAAGGAAAACAGTATGGTGTATTACAGAGGCAGTGAAATAGTAACAAATGGAGACTATATGATCAAAACAGCCTGTGTTTGTTTTAAAGGATATCATCTACCATCTGTGGGGTCACACTAGGCAGCGCGTGGGATCCTGAAGGTAACAGGACAGATGATAGAGAGCCCTCATTTTCGGAAGACTTGTTATCATCGCCATCACCGTCTGAAGGCAGGGTGGGATCACAAAACGTCGCAGCCGCCGTCAATTCCCTTCTCCTCTCCAGTATGACCTGGTCCAAGTCTGGGAAACAGGTTGTTTGAGGAGCCGACAGGGACCTCCGACCACTGTGCCTCCATCAGATCCCTCCAGAGGGATGAGAGTCCTTGGAGACATTCTGTTTTTATGCGTCCGCCGCATTCTTGCAGCCTTCCACCCAGATCCAGGCCTCCTCTGGATCGTTAAAGAAGAGCAACTTGACCCAGAGCCAGGCCAGAAACAGGAGTGAGTATTTGATGTTGAGGTCCCTCAGCTTGCACTTAACCGCTATGAAGGTTTGTTGCTGGTGCTGGACTGCCAGTGTGTAGTCTGGAACGACTATCACTTTCGCATTGTCTAACACCTGGTTATCTAGCTTGCAGGTTTCTCGCAGGATGGTATCTCTGTCTCTGTAGTGCATGAAGTGCACCACAAGCGATCTGGGCGGGGCACCAGGGGGATGCTTCCGTGCCAGTACACGGTGTACTTGTTCAATCAAAAAGAAGGGCGAGAGGCCCAAGGAGGGACTAAAGTTGATGATCCATGTCCCAAGATAGGACACTGCATCCCCGCCCTCTGCATTTTCATGGAAGTCCACAAAACGAATGTTGTTTTTTCGAGAATGGCCTTCAGCATGCTCTGCTGTCTCTTCCAATATGGGGATCAGTTCTCTCAGGGTGTACAGCTGTGACTGGTTATCTTGGGCTTGCGGTTGGATTATCGTCGGCGATTATTCCGCATTATGGACTGTGTTGGCTAGTTTAAGATGGTCATCTCGCAGCAGTGAGAGATATGTGGCCACAGCGCCTATTTTACTCTCCAGGAACTCCCAGGACCGCTCTGTTGCCACTATGACCATATGGGATAGTTGTCAGTGATTGCATTCCAGACCTAAGAAACCCCATGACCATATATCCCCCACTCTGCCCAGTGGATGAGATAAGCAACTTCCTGTGTAGGCCCACTTGCGAGCAGCAGGCATCACTATTATGACTTGCAGCATGGACAGATACAGGTGAAGGGAGCCAGGCAGCGTGCAAGCTGCACCAATGGACATGGGGGCCCAATGGTCTCCGAAGGGGTGGGAGGGCCCCGCCTGCTTAAGTGCGGCACCTCAGCGCTGTGTTCTAGCAGGATCCGTCCATCTGGATTATTGTAGCCTGGAGTAGTACTGCAACCCTGTGTCCCCTCTATGCAGGGCAGCTCCCCGCCGATAGCAGGGGGAGGGCCCGCTTGGTCCATGTGGTGTCCTGTGTGTACCCCTTCATTGGGGCTCAGTGCGGTGGTATCCATCTTGCGCCCACCGACGCGTACTCTCCACTACAGAGAGCAGTTCGGGGGGGGGGGAGGGGACAGGCCCCACTGGGACTGTTGCACTTTATACAATAGCCTGTGTTGTGGCCTAGGGCATGGGATCTCACATGCGCTGTCTTCAGAGGTGATGGGCACTTTTCAAGCCCTCACACACCTCGCCCAAGCTCAGGGCTCCCGCAATCATCCAGGTCGGCTACTCACACCATTACTTTTCCACCGCATCGTGCAACCTGGACGGATCTCTACTGCGTCAGGCAGGTGCTCGAGGTCTCGCGCTCTGTGGGACCTACAGGGGGCTGGCTAATTCCAGCATCCCACCTCCTGTTCTCCAGGGGCTCAGCCAGCAAAGCGCCATGAAGGATTGTTTATGTGCAGAAAGGTGGTCCTTCCTGCACATAAACAATCCAGAATGGCGATTTGGAACTTCTATGTGTGCTGCATTGTGCGGCACACACAGAAGTTTCAAATCGTCAGTTTTTTAATGACTGTACAAAACCGTAAGGTTCAGTAACAATAGTTACTAAAACTGTTAGTAAGGCGCACAATCCAATTATCATTTTATCTGCATAATAATCTTTAAGAATATTTTCTCCTTCTAACATTTGCAAATAAACTTCAAGTAACCGTGAGACTGATTCTGACTAGAGTGCACTAGATGAATAGGACCTATTTGGAGATCTGACAATATTTTGGACCCATTGAAGAGATTGCCAAAGGCAGCACCTCCATCTTTATAACAAGCGACACGCTGGGATAATGTCTCTTCTGCATGATGGGCCTTTCAATGGCTACCAGGCAGGCAGACAGATTCAAATCTAGGTGCATTATTCATTGGACCTTCTACTGGGGAAGTGTGGGTTCCCTCAGTTGTAAGGTGATGTAAGAGCCACAAGTCTGGCAAAGTCTGATTTGTCAACACTCCCCAAAATTAAAACAGGATGCAGGAAAATGAGTTTCTTTTCAATTTATGAGAGCCTTAAAGGCCATTCTAGGGCAAATTAAACTGATGGTGGATCATGTAATGTTAAGTAAACGCCTAAACACGTTCTTGTTCCAAGATTAATACGCACATACATCTGTATTACAAGATTATACATTTTATTTGCATCATCTATGCAACTGGTGTGCAATAAAGTAAAACATTTTAACAATGATATAAAAAAATAATTTACCTTCAAGTGCCATTTTAGGATTTTCCAGTTTCCGCCTTAAAACACTGTCAATCAACATTCTGAGTTGTTTAAAAATAACAGCAATCCGTACAGGTGCCTATTAAAGAAAAAAAACACCACCTTTGTGAATCCTGTAATCACAAGATCAACGTATTGAGTTGACAGAGTTTGAAATTATGGCACTAGACTACTATAGCAAACACATAAGAGGTGGCGGGAGGAATGTGTGCGATTGGAATGACTACCGGCAATTGTTCGGGGAAGCATCCAACCCTTCATTCCTTTGCCCAGACTATACTCACAAAGAGAACAGGTAGAGGAAGCTGCGAGGTGGGCAACTGTAAAACGCACATACACTCTCTTTACAAAGACACACCCCCCCCCACCCCCCCCCCCCACCCCAGAGTACTGTGACCAGTTCTGGACTCAGTGGCTGCGTGAGGAGGGAGGGAGTGATTGGAAGTGAGGATCAATGAATGTAAGTGAGGATCAGTGAATGGAAGTGAGGATCAGTGAATGGAAGTGAGGATCAGTGAATGGAAGTGAGGATCAATGAATGGAAGTGAGGATCAGTGAATGGAAGTGAGGATCAGTGAATGGAAGTGAGGATCAGTGAATGGAAGAGTCCCTGTTTCCGTAGGAGGAAATCTGAGATTGGACAGTGAGTCCATGCGTGAGCAGAGGTGTGCAGGTGGATATTTGATGGATGAGAGACAGGATGAACAGGTCAGTTTGTGTGCGGATGGAGGCAAGTTGGCTGGATGGATGGATGGATTAGTGAGTAGGATGGATGGATGGATGGACGGACGGAGACAGATTTTGAATGAGAGAAGAAGGTAGATTCAGAGGACGGGAATGAAAGATGATATGGATAGAGAATGATGGGTGGATGGATGATAACACTCTTAAGTAAAAAGCCTTAACATGCGAATAAAACAACCATACATAAATTGCTGTAATTTTGCTAGATGCATTTAAACAACAAAATACTCAAAGATGAAAAAGAAGCTGTACAAATATAAATAATTTTCAAAAATATAATTAATAGAGACAATAAAATAAGATTACCATCTTTTTAACACCATTCTACTGCACTTCCCGGGTAGAGAAACTACACTATTGAGCGGTAAGGATACACATGATTGAAGGGGTATTGTACACTAGAAATATATGAATAATTGAGAAAAGCTTTGCGAATAGTCTGAACCTTAAAAAAAACACATTCCAAAAATTGGAAAAATCTCTTCCCACACAACATCTTTGAGTGTGAGTTTGTTAACTTCTCAGGGGGCATATCAGCAAGGGCCGGCGATAATTATCGCTCAGAGCGCTTAGTGCGAGGATAATTAACGCCGTCTAGCGCTGAATTTTATCGGTGAGATAGCGTGCTATCAGCAACGCTTATCTCAAAAGCGATAAAATACCAGGCGCAAGCTGCCAAATGTGCGATTATCGCTGGAAATCTAGCGATAATCGCACAACGTTTTGCTCTACCTTGCTGATAGGGCACTGCAGACTTAACCATGCTATCCACCTTCCATTGGATATCATGGCTAAGTCAACTTAAAAGCAGGCGTAAGGAAAGTAGCGATAACCGCGGTTAGCGCTACTTTTCTTATCGCTATGCTTGTAAGCGTGCCCACTGATAATTGGAGAAATGTCGGTTAGCGACATTTCTCCAGTTATTTTGGGACGGAACGCCCACTTTGCATCTCATTAGAGATGCAAAGCTGGGCATTGTTGTGACGGGCGCTAAGTCAGCAAAACACGCGATAGCGTGTCTTTGCTGATAAGGCAATGAAATTATCGCCGCTTTTCGCCCAAAAACAGACGCAAAAGCGGCGATAATTTCATATCGCCGCCTTGATGATATGCCGCCTGGGGTCACAACATCAAGGCGGCGATATGAAATTATCCCTGAGGTATGCCCCGAGGTTTCTAGGGAGGAGTGCTGCCCTCAGGAACCTCTACATCCGGAGCATCATATTGGGCATAGGATGCACTCTCGTGACATCACAAGCAGGCAAAGCTGGATCTGGAAAAAGTGGGGGGTCTCAATAGAGTATACACGCGGAATGGCTACTGGTTCTTGGGTCCTTCTTCCTCATCCATTGATACACCTGGCTTCTTTTTTCTAGACACGAGAAGCTGCCCTCCGCCACAAAACCAAATGATCTCCAACCTAACTATGAAACGAGAAAGACCTATTTGCCTGCTCACACTAGAACAAGATTCATGAATTAATTCACCTGGACAGAGGACCACTTCTAACTGCTGACAAATAAAAAGAGGACCTTGAGGTATAGTCGCCTGAGACCTACCCTCCTCCGCTGATCTGTAGGTGGCCTTAGGCTCTCTTAACCACTTTCTTACTACCCTATATCACACACTTCCCACTTGCCCTCATCATACGGCTTAACGATCAAAAATCTCAGCTAAGGAGCCCCCTCCCAGGGGTCCGTCGGGCACTGAAGTGCCAGCATGACAGGGAGCATCCAATGCGGAAGTATGACACCCTACCAGGTGTGTGATGGCACTTTGATCTGATTACTCAGATCCCCGAGATCCAATTGGTCATACCCCTTGATCTACCTTTTAGGGCTCTCACCTTTTCTGGTGCAAGAACAGCCCCCTCGGTGTACATTGAACTTGGAATAGTTAGGGTGCAGGACCGTTCAAGTATCACTCCTTGTCCCCCTTTTGATTATTTGTTCAATCAACAGAATCATCATGGGTTCGCCATCACGCAATCTTCCTTAGTATTTATAAACATTAGAATATCTCTGTGTATATGCGAGGACCTGGAACACTTCAACAGACAGATGTGAATCCCTCCAATCATAACCAAACAATGCCTTCCCCTTTTATATTTCATAGTTTAAGAAAATCAACACAGCATATTGAAAACATCCTGGAAAAGTTTAAAAGGGTTTATGAACTAAATGAAACAGAACTGCTGCACCAATCACGTACTTTTTCTGAGTTCAAACGTGAAAAAATAGAAGAAAGTGGACTGACAGTTTAAGACAGACAAGAGATACCACCGCAACCCCAGCATGAGTCACAGTGGTAGTTGTCCCATCAGGTTATTTTGACAATCTATTTAAATAAGTGAGAAGGCCTCAAAAACTTGCTTTGGTTTTAATTGCACTATTCGCCAGGTGGGTGATGTTTTTTTTAATCAATTTAACGTTATTGTCTATGGTGGTGATCCGCTTTTACTAAAAAATAAATATGCCTTAGCCACATAAGTAATAATTGGGGAAAATATTCTTATCTTAGGTCCTGGTTCTTTCCCACTTTAACCTAGGTTTGCCTGCCCTCTGGTGGCCAGATTGGAAAATGCTTCAGTAGCAATTAAAACCAATCCATGGGCCAGATGTACAAAAAGAGTTTTTGTGTTCCCAAACGTTTGCGAACGCAAAAGGCTTTTTGAAATGTACAAATCCCTATTTGCGATTCTGCAACCTATTACCGAATCACCCATTGGGTTTGCAATTCGGTATTTGGAAGGGGTGTGTTTAGGGTGTCCCTTCCTAATTCTGAATCGCAGTACTATGCTAGAATGTTTTGCGACCGAAATGCATAGCAAAACATTTGTATTTTGCCACCTGCTTCAAGTAGGTATTAACCCATTCGCAAATTGGAAGGGCTCCCTAAGAGACCCCTTCCCCTTTGTGAATGTTTGTAAAACAATTTTTCAAGAGAAGGCAGTGGGCCGCCTACTCTTAAAAAATGAAAAGAAAACTTAAATTTTTCTTTTTGAAACACATCACGTTTTCCTTCGGTGAAAACAGAGCCGCATTTTTTAAAACATTGGCTCTACTAAAAACCAATCACAGACATGGTGGTGTGCGGACCCCTGTAGGCAACCATCCCTGTGTTTTTGGAGATTTCCGATGGGTTGCGAACTGACACCTACCTCATGAATATTCATAAGTTAGGTCTATTTGCCTGGAAATCACAAAATGTGTAATACACACATTTGTAGATGGGTGTTTGTGATAACCAAATAGCGAATCGCAAACATTTGCTATTTGGTATTCGCAAAAGATTATCTACTTACATCTGGCACCAACTGTGGCGCACATATGTCACACACGTTTGCATGCTCTCAGTAGTAACCTTGGGGCATATTTGCATAGGTTTTGTGTCACCATGCATCAAGCCCAGCAGGGCCACCCTGCGTGGCAAATCTACTATAATGCAAGGCACCGCAAGTGGTGAGGGAGTTACATGGGTGGAGCGTGTGTGTTCCCACGCATTCACCCATGTATTCTGACAATTTCCCAGATACAAGGCTTTTAAAGGACGCGCTATGACATATCTCAATTGCAATGACTTGGCTAGTTATTGATATTGAACTCCATGATAACAGCAGGGTTCGTAAAGGACCCATTACGATAAATAACGTGTAAATGGGATTGGAAGAAATATTTGAAAATGAATATAAACATATGCGGGGAGAGTATCGAAGTCCGTGGTGTTGTTATATAGAGCAACAGATACATGGAGACACTTTCCACACAAAAAGTCTCTGCTTGGGCGTGTGAGGTGATGATGTGTAATGAATACTTTACTATTTGCGCATATCTACAGGTGCCATAATTTTGTGTGGTTACCCTGCGGACACGTGACCAATTGGCGCGTGCCACATGACGAGTTGGTTGCAGGTACGAAGGACATTGGCAACGACTCGGTAGTGAAATGTTTTGTATTATCATTAATATAAGTATGGAGTGGAGTGGAGAATGGGGGTTATTTACTTCTGGCATGTTTTTTGTCTTTTATTGTCATACACTTGCAGACCAAGTGGTAATTCTAAGTGAAGTGAAGACTGGTCATCATCCTCTTAGCCCTGATGAAGTTGCGCAAATTGGTAGGAACGAAACATGTTGGCGCTTTGGGCGTAACAATGGTCTGAGTTGAACCATTTTTTAAGGGAGGACGCTCACAGCACTGAATAAAGCTAAATCTAGCCAGTGAGTAGGATCTCATTTTTAATGTTGGGAATTGCATTTCATTTCCTTTCTCACGGGGACCAGCAGGACACTTGAGTGACATTAGCACTTACAGTGCATACTCAACTTTTCTTTCACAGTTTTTGTCCTTCACTTTTGAGAAAATTCACGTTGGAACACATTTTCCTTTCATGGTGAGAAAGCAACCGATAAGTGGGTGTGCTAGCGAATACCAACTAGCAAGCTCCCCTTGGTGTTACTACCGTGAGGTGCTTTCTCGCCATTCTCACATTTTTTCTAATCTTTTCTAATCAAATTCTTGTGGGAATTCTTTTGCTGCAGTGTAGTGACATTGTGTTACAAATCGGACATATAGACACTTGAATTAGCGGTAGTAAACCGCACTATTGGGGGAGTCGTTAGAAAATATCATAGACCCCTCTAGTATAAAAGTGTCCCTTTTTGACATGGTGTGACTGGTATTTGATGCAATTTTGACTGAAGTGCACTGGGTTCCTGCTAACCAGGTCCCCAGTGCCAGTGCTCGTTCCCTAAAACAAGGTAGCTGCTCAAGTGTTCCCCAACTGGCAAGACCAATAGCACCACCTCTGAAAGTCCCTAGTAAATAGTACCTCTGGTACTTAGGGCATGTGTCCTAAAAAGGGTCCCGAACGGCTGCAGCATGTATTGTGCCACCCTAAGGGATCCACCACCAAAGTCATGCAAACTGCCATTACAGGCTGCATGAAATGGGGCAGACAAAGGAGAAAGCATGACTAGGAACACACCCTGTGTACCATATCCACAGAAACTGCATGCAAAATATGTAGGTCAATCCTACAGCAGGCTTTATAACCATAAGGCAGGGTGCAGTAAATTACATGTGCTGTCTAGTTCAACTTCTAGATAGTACATAACAAAGCTGTTTTCCCTCAGCTCTGGCCCCCCGAACAGCTCCTTTGCCTCCCTCCTCGCCCTGCCTCCCCCCTGCTGTGCCTGCCAATGGTCACCACTTCCTGACTGCGATGCTCTGTGGCAGGTCGGCAATGTGGTTGTGCAAATCAATTGCGTGGTTTAGGGCCTGTTCCCTATTCGTCAGGACACCAGGCAGGGGTGCCCCTTATCCCCACCTCCTTTCTGCCATTGCTATCGAACCCCTGGCATAGCTCATTAAGTTTGGGGCTGGATGTGGGATACAGGCCACGATGACAATATCACATTATATGCTGATGACGTTCTCCTGTTCATGACTAACCCTATGAAAACCGGCCCACGTGGTCTTCGACTCCTACATCTCTATGCAGAAGATTCTGGCCTATGGGTTAATTATGCTAAATCTGTGATGGTACCCCTTAACCATCTCTCGATAGTGTGATGCATGGCTAGTGAACCATTCCTGTGTGGCGCCTGAGTTTACACTACCTGGGGATTCACATTGAGTTCCTCCCTGAGCTGGTGCGGAATCTTAATTTTACCCCACTGATGCGGAAAATTAAAGCAGGTCTTAAAAGATGGCAGACCCTCCAGCTGAATTTGATGGGAAAGACTGCTGTTTACAGAATGATGATACTGCAGTGTTTTTTATATCTCCTCCAAAATTTCCCACAGACTACTCTGGCACTGGTTCAGGGAAATCGACTCCTTGGCGACGTCCTTTCTCTGGTATAAATCAGACTGTATATAGCACTCAGTAAGTGTCAGCAGGTGCTGCATGATGGGGCTTAGGGATGGCCAATCCATACCTCTATTATCTAGCGTCTCAGATCCTGGTTATAAACGATTGGTTAAGTGGAGGTTGGTCGGATCCAGCATATACAGTGGAGCTGACCTCGCTGAGCTTTGAGGAAGTATTGGGACTGCTTTATGGCACCTGAATGCCCAGAGACATACCCTAAGTGACCCAAATGGTCATTTTTAGTTGGTGTGCTGTGCTCCATTACAGCAGCTGGGACTCCAGGCTCGGTCTGCAGACCTCCCTATGGAAGGGGTCCTGGCTACATGGGATGGCTGGCCTGGAATGGTTTAGTCACTGGGACATTTTGCTGGTAGGAGATGTATGGTCTGGCACTCAGAGTTCCTCTTTCCAAGAGCTTCACTCGACCTATGCCCCATAAACCACACAATTCCATAAATATTACAGCTGAGATGTTCATTGAGAGCACACATCCCTCCAGGCACAACACTCCCGAGTTCAGTCCCCTAGAAGCCAAACTCCTGATGGGAGGGTTATCGAAAGGAGGAATTTCCCGAATCGACAGCTCCATAACCATCAATGCCCCTCTGACACATCGGCATGGCTGAGGACCCAGAGGAAGGTATGGGTGGGACAACTGGATGATGATGATGGCGAGATGCCAAAATGGCCCCTCTATCATCACCATCTCCTCCAGACTACAGCTGATACAAACATACTAACTTCGCTATGCTTTTCTCATCCCCAGTCATCTCCACAAGGCAAACTTCCTCCCCAGCCCTGCGTGCTTTAGCTGTTCATACGCTCCTACAGATTTTACCATATGGTCTGGAAATGTCCTCTTATTATGAACTACTGATATGAGGTAACTTGGATGTTGTCAGCAGTAGTGGGGTGAGAGGTGGAGCTTTCTCCGAAACCTATCCTCTTGAGCATCTTTGACAGGATGGGAGACACAAATGCTGACAAGGCACTGACTGAAGTAGCCACCATGGTCACAAAACGGGATATTGCTTGCAGATGAGAATCCCCCACTAGGCCCTTGGTGTCTCAATAGCGCCGTGGAGTCGACTGGTGTGCACAGCCAGAAAAAACTGTATATGAAGTAGAAGTTGCCCTAAAAAGCATACCAAAATCTGGAGCAAATGGTGGAATCATTTTTGGCTTGGTTCACTATTGTAAATGGTTGGGGGTTGTTCCCTTAAGAGTGTGTTTATGTAGACTTTATAGTACATCACATAGACAACTGACTGCTTATGCTGATGACCAGAAGTGGCTCGATGTGGTATGACTATCTTTGTTGCCAAAACATCAATAAAGTGGTTTATAAAAAAAAGAAATCACAGAGGAAGCATTGCTTCACAACTGACATCATGGAGAACAATTTTATGATCTTGAGGTGACAGATTTTGTGTTGCTTGAAGTAGTACATATGTTAACCATTCCACATTGCTCTTGTTGTGTTCCTCATACTGACCCTGCCTTGAACTTCACCTTCCTCTGCCTATTCTTGGTCTTCCTCACCCTCACATTCATCATGTTCCTTCTACTGTACTATGTCCCTTGTCATTGTAAGCTCTAGCTGCGGAGGTGGAGGCTGTTGTGGAGGTGATGTTGGTGTTTGCAGCTGAGGTGGCGGTGCAGTAAACCTAGCCTAAATGTTCTTCAGCATACGCTACAACGATTGCAAAAAGTCTACAGCAACCTGGACCATGGGCAAGTCTCTAAAATACCTTTGTGGTCTGTGGTAATGCTGGAAGATGCCTGAGTAATACTGGTGAGAGGCATCATACACTACAAAGGTCTAAGCCCATGCTGCTGATCCTCTTGTTAATACTGCAGGAGTCATTCCAACAATCACTGTAGCTGGACATTAAGCTGTGTACAAGAGCTGATCTTCATCACTGACCTCTCTCTCCTCGCCTATATCCAGAATATAAGCCAGAAGCTGTGCCATGACCTTGAGCTGTGAGGGTGTCTAGTAACTAAGGGCAAATGTACCAACAAAGATGGTGACACTATGATGTCCTCACTTATATGAGGGAGATGAGACTTTTCTGACTACATTGTCATTGACCGGGGTAAAGGGTGAGCCCTGCTGAAGCAACACGTGGCAACAGTCCACTAGCATCCTAAGCGATTAGCGAACAGTACTGTCAGCAATAAATATTGTGATGCAACGTAATGGCAGCACTGCTTTGATGTTGACATTTTTTGGGTAGCTGACAAGTGGATTTCTGTTGAAAGCTCCAATGATGATGGTGCTGAAGGGGATGCTGCTGAAGAGACAGGTGTTGACAAGAATGAATAATGGGTGTGTTAGAATTGGGGATCTCTGGTTGGCACTGGTAGGTACTTGTGTCAAGCAGGGATCCTCTCCTCTAGTCAGGTTAAGGGGTTACACTCCCAACACAACCCCTGCTCACCCTCTAGGTAGCTTGGCGCGAGCAGACAAGGCTTATCTCAGGGCGCAATGGTTAAGCATTTGTGACCACATACGGTAATTCAATGATACCCCCACAAATGGACTCCACACTGGGTTTATAACGATCAAAAGGCCCACAATACTATTGGTAATAAGCAGTTCTTGGATTCAAGCGTATTTAACAGTTCTGTGTGGTTCGTTCTTCTTCGTACGGTGCATACGGGAATGAAAGATGCTTACGAGCGGGTGTCACAAGCGTTGCAGACGCTCCGGTGCGAAGCGTACACCCTGCGGTGCTTACGAACGGGGCTCACAAACGCCGAAGACGCTCCGGTGTGAAGCGTACACCCTGCGGTGCTTACGAACGGGGCTCACAAACGCTGCAGACGCTGCGGTGCGAAGCGTACACCCTTCGGTGCTTATGTACACAGTACCTTATCTTTGAAAGTTCGTCACGGACGATGCGGTGAATCCCAGCGCGTTGTACGTTACGATGTCCTCCTGTTACGGTGCGAGCTACGGCTCGTAGGGGGCCTCAGTCACGATGTTCAAGGGGACGGTGCGTAGGTACGGTGCTCTGGCTGTTCGTTGCGGCATACGAGCCGTACCTTGAGAGTGGTGCCTTTTCCTAAAGCGTGGTGCGAAGCAGGCAGTACACTCTGATGGTGAGCGACGTACCAACCACTCCACGCACCGCAGCCTGCCCACAACAGGGGTAGGGGGGCACGCTTGAGCAGTACGGTGCGGAGAGGGGAAATCAAAGTGCGGCACGAAGTTCTTCCTTCACGGTGCGAGCTACGGCTCGTAGGGGGGCCTTAGTCGCGTTGTTTGGGCCGGACAGCTGGGCACAGGCTTTCTAGTGTATGCGCCGATCTAGGAGGCGCACACTTCTCTCGGTTTCACGGTGAGAACGGCAGTTCTCGGCGGCGGCTCTCAAGGAGGGTGAAGTCCACTGGTCCTGGGACTTCGTTCAGGGGCAAGCTCAGTCACAAGCCCTTGGAGATCTTAAAAGCACAAGTTGAAATAAAGTTTCTCAGCAATCATTCTCCTCTCCTTCAGCAGGAAGGCAACCACTGCAGGCCAATCCCCCCAGGTCAGGGACAGTACTCCTCCTACAGCTTTCCCGGTTCCTTCTCCTCAGGCAGAGGTTCGTCTTGTTAGCAGGATCTAGTTTCTTGGGAGCAGGGTCCCAATACTTATAGTGCAATTCTTTTGCAGGCCAGGGGGGCCCTTGCCAAGTTCGGTCCGGTTTCTGAGCATTTTGTTGACATGATGCAGGCTTCTGCTTTCAGTGTGCAGGGCAGAGACATCAGACGCTCCACAGGAGGTGGAGCCAGCATTGTGGTGGCAGAGCACAGCCCTATTCAAATTCCAGGTTCACTCCTCCCACCCATCCTGGTGTAATCTTCCTATTCACCACCTGGCTGCCCAGCCTGTCTCCTGGAATTCCCCAGCCCTGTCACTCACACAAACCAGACAGCAGATACACATCAGCGCAGAGGCGGGCTGAAATGGTTAGGCAAGCAAATGCCAACTTTCTAAAAGTCATATGAAAGGAGGTTGTGGAAAACCATAACCTACGTGAAGCACCGCATGGACACAAAGGTCTCAACTAATGTAAACACAAGTGATCATCGTAAATCAGAGAATGTTTATGTATAATTCATCTCAATAAAAACAGAAATAGTTATACATTTGTATTTGAATTCAATGCGAAACTCTTAAACATAAACAGAATAGGGTAAACAAGAGGCATTTGTACATTGATGTACTGTTTTCCAACATAAATCATTTAGCACGTTAATGCATGTGCTGTATTCAAAAGTCAAAGTTTAAAAAAAGACAATGCCAATGCATTTCGGGTTAATACAAAACCCTTTGTCAGTGGATATATTCAACACAATAATCAGAATTAATCTGTGGTTGGATCTTGAAGAACTCCTTACAGAGCTACAACAAAAGACCATACGAATGTAAATTGAGGAATTAATTCGACAAAATACAAAATACAAAATGCTCATAGGATTTGCACTCGAAGAAAAGACTAAGAAAAGAAAAGAGGTGGACAGAAAGCCCATCTCCGAAACGACTATGTGCGCAACAACCTGTGTGAGACCAAATGCTGTGCATTACAAGAGAATTGCCACATGCCATAGTGTTGTTGGTCCTAAAACCAAAAGTGCCCGTCTGCAATAATATCAGTGGCTTACCCAAGCGTAATATTGCTGTAATCCGCTAACAATCGTCACTATGAAAATAAGCAAGATGGTCACCAAACTTTCTGACCCATAATGTTGTGGATGCAAAAAGGACCAATAGGTATAAGCAACGCTTACCCGTCACGGTCGACCAATGGTTCCAAATGAGCACCATCAGTGTTTCCAGAGAGAAAGTCCGTCTTTATTCTAAAATGTACCAAGGAGCCATCCGTGAGCTACGGTTTACAAACCATAAAACAAAAATGCAAAATCACGCGTATAGAGCTGCACCTCCGAGACTCACCTCAGCCAAAGGGCACCAAAGTCTTCCGTGTTACACCACGCTGCAGTATCGTACGTGAAATTACGTCCGTCCTGTCATATGACGGGTCACGGTTTATACACGCCCCAAATAGAAAAAATAGAAAACTGACTCACTACGAACGGATCTAGAATCCTCCCTCCTGTGTGGTTACGACAACAAACCGATCTTAAACACCGTATATCTCCTAATAAACAGAAAACGCATTACCATGCGAGAGTGTGCAAAAGAATGTGTAAAAAAAGAATTAAAGACGAACATAAATAAAAATCTGAAAAAATAAAAAGGCGTGATCTAAAGAAGGTGTATTCTCCTCAATAAAAGAGTAACAGATCTGATGTGAAGATGTGGCCGCGTAATAGATCCAATTAACCTAATGAAAAATTGGAAAAGCTACGAGTGCAAATCCTGTACAATTGTAATAGCTAGTATTCGATAATGTGCTATGACACAATCAGTGTGGGATTTAAACAAAACATAATAATTCATAGTAATCATTGATTCCTCTAGGGATCACTGTTCCTAAAAACTTAATCCAATGTGTCTCCCTACATGCTAAGACAGTGTTCATGGTAATACCTGGCGTCATGTGAATACATTCCAAAATTGTAAATCTTAGCTGAGGGATTGTGTGTGCTGCATTAACCCAATGGGCTACTAGGGAAGAATTCGTATTTTTGTTACGAATCCTACTTTTGTGTTCTATTACCCTAGTTTTGATTTTGCGACTTGTTCTCCCTACATACACTAGCCCGCAGGGGCATTTGATGGCATAAATCACCCCCTCGGTGTTGCATGACGAAGTGTAACCTTTTGACCAGTTCGGGGGTGCGTGAAAATTTTTCCCTGAATTACATTACCACATTGCCCGCAGTTGTGACATTTCTTCATGCCTGTATGATTCAAACTTCTGGTGCTGACACGTGTTTTAAGGAGGTCCCTCAAATTTTTGGGTCTAGTTTGTGCAAATAGTGGTGGATCCTGAAATAATCCCACAAAGTCAGCCTCCTGCTCAATAATATCCCACCGTTTTCTGATTATAGATTTTATTTGTGATGCTTGAGCAGAATATTTTAACACGAAGACTTCTCATTTGTTGGGATTTTTGCAAGTTGGTAATAACAGATCCTCGCGTTTTTTTAAGTCCCCTTTCTTCTCAGCTTCCAAAAGTATGTCTTCAGGATAACCTCTGTCTTTGTATTTCTACAGTTGATCATTTATGTAAATCTGACAACTGCGACTGTCTGAGGTTATTCTCTTGATTCTTGTCAATTGGGAAACAGGCAAATGTTTCTTCGAAGAATGTGGATGTGCGCTTGTGTAGTGTAGAGCATTGTTGACATCTGTAGTCTTTCTGTAAACTGTTGTTGCTAAACCTGTAATAGATTTATGGATCTCAATGTCCAAAAAGTGAATCTTCTCTGATTGGATGTCGTATGTAAATTGTATTCTTGGGTTGCAAAGATTCAATTCCGTAATGCATTTGCAAACACAGAACATTAAAATAGACTTTTCTAAAAGATGTATTTTATTATTCTGAGTTCAGGCATACTAAACTCGATTTTTTACCATGTAGCCTTACAACAGTTAATTGCAAAAATAAAAATTCACTATTAGGACATGCCACACACATCAGGGCTTGTCCTACCTTATGCTTACAATGCACCCTGCCCATGGGCCTACCATAGGGGTGACTAACAGGAAGTTAAGGGAAGGTTTAGGGACTGGCAAGTGGGTGCACTTGCCCAGTCAGCATGACAGTACCAGACTGCACGCAGATTCTGCAATGGCAGACCTTAGACACATTTTACTAGGCCGTTTCTGTGGGTGGCACAACCAGTGCTGCAAGCCCACCAGCAGCATTTGTATTTACAAGCCCTGGGCACTCCTGGTGCACTTTACTGGGGTCTGACAGTAAACCAAATAAGCCAATCATGAAATCCAACCAACATATACATTTACAATAGGGAGAGCATATGCACTTTAGCACTGATCAGCAGTGGTAAAGTGCCCAGAGTCATAAAACAGCCAACAACAGGTCAGAAAAAATATAGGAGGAAGGCAAAAAGTTCAGGGATGACCCTGCAAAAAGGGCCAAGTCCAACAGGGTGTCTTTTGACGATGGAGCTGCAAAAATAGGAAAATGATGCATCAATTCTCTGAGACTGTTTCAGTTGTTTCTGAGCTTCAAAAAATGATTTAGACGAGAAAGTCAGGTACAAAGCCACAAATCTGTTTATGGCCATCTTTTATTTAACCTCTTCTGTGCCCATGACGAGATAGTCTCGTCATGGAGCACGGTCGCGCTGTGCCCATGAGGAGACTATCTCGTCATGAAACCCGCCCACTAAGGAAACGCCCGGCACAGGAGGGGGAAAGGGCGTGGCACCGAAGGGGTTAAATGTCTCACACATATCACATCCTGATGCTTTGTGCTGTTCATACACGCACCAGACACATAGGGATAATCCACAAAAAACTTTGATTGCTGCATGAAGAGCACGCCTTGGTAACATACTGTCCCTCGATGTGAAGCAAATGAGTCACGGCATAAGAAATCCCATCTGGCCCAGAAAAAGAAGACAGAAACAACTGGTACAAGGTGAAAACTGAGCCTAGGCAAAGCTTTTTAAGGGAGGAAAAATAATTTTTTTAATTAAAAACACTTTAAAAAAACAGACCAAGCAGAGCTCTCTTTGGGCACTCACTTATCCTCTTTATAAGGATGAAATCTGAGCTGTGGTGGTATCCAGGGGGAGTGGAGTGCTCAGCAAACTAACCTTATTGGCTGGAGTTGAAACAGTGAGTGTGCTACTAATTAAACACTATTGTTTTGCTTATGAAGATGTTAATTATGATACTCCTCCGACACCACTTACGCGATGTCGGTTCGAACCTGGGACATTCCTAAACACAATCGGGGGATGTTCGAGGATACAAAGCTTCTGGTCAAAATACATGCAGAGCTTCAGAAACTTCTGGGGATGAATTTGTACCAAGTTCTGAGATAACATTGCAGGGCATATGAGAGCAGCAGAAGTTGAACCTCAATAAAATGGTGCTGTACAATAGAGTACTAATGACCGCATGTAGGTAGTGGAGTGACAATACTATCCCTGATTTGTATACATGGACAAAGGGAATGGACTGGTGCATATATATAGAAAAATCGATTTATTGCGGTGGGTTGCCCAAACAAAAGGGAAAATATTTGGAAACATGGGCAAGAAATGCTGTCTACCCAAGGTGTGAAGGATATAGAATGAAGAGTGATATGAGAGGGTACTGACAGAAGTGTACCATTGAAGACCAGAAGCAGGACACATCGGACAGGGTTTGCATTAATCGTGCATGGTTTAAATGATTTGGCATCTCTTCTGTCTTCTAAAAAATCTAATAAAATTCAACCTAAAAAGTTATTTATTGCTATGATTAAAATACAGGTAATTCTCGGCCCAATTACAAATAATCATGCAAGCATGTTAATCTACGAAAGCTTAAATTGTGGATAAGAACTTATATTCACCTCCAAACATTTAGATGACTTTAGATGGACTGTCTTGGTTATGAAACTGTAAATTTACAATTAAGTTATGCATTTATTACAGATTCATTCTGTTAACATCCTTCAAAAGATAGTCAGCACGTGCCTCTCTGTCTTTGTTGCCATGTATCCCACCAGAAACAAGAGTTCTTCAAGAAGGGAGTGAGGGGGTTCCTCATACGTTCCGTTGAGTAAGGGCCTATGTTTAACTCAAATGATAGAGGAACCCACTTTTCGTATTTCAGAGTCACAGATAATATTTGGAGCATCATAGGCTTGACCCGGACGATCACTGACTTGATCCAGGTGGCTGATGATGCACCAGAAGCATGGCATTTTTAGATATTTCTTATGAAGTGCTAAAGCTGGTGTTTTGCCTGCATCCAGGTTTATTGTAGAAACTTGACCGGAGGGACAAGGAGATAGCCATTTGCTAGAAATATTAATATTCTGGGAAGTGGTAAAGTTATGATTAGAACTCCGATTTTCTGGTTTCACAGTAAAGAAGTTAAACATATCAGTGTTTGGAGCCATAGCACAGAACTCTGGGGCATATTTACAAGCCCCTAGCACCACCGGAGCGTCACTTTTTTGACGCTGCGGTGGTGCTGTGTGCTGGCCCATATTTACACGGCCACGCAAAGCCACTTTGCATGGCTTTACATGGCCTTGTAAATATGGCCCTCTTTCACGTTGTATTCTGCGTTAAAGGGGCGTGTCATGGGTGTTGCTGTTGGTGTTCCCATTCAACACCTATGGCTTTTTGACACTGCCCCAGATTTACAAGGATTGATAAATCTGAGACAGCGCCAAAAACAAATGCCTTTCAAGGAGAGGCTTTAAAGTAGCGCAACAAGAAGAAAGACTTTTATTTCTCCTCAATGTTTGCTCTTTCTATGTGTGCTGCATTCTCCAGCACACATAGAAGGAGCAAAACAACATTAATGATTCTTTTTGGGCAGGAAGGTGACCCTTCCTGCACAAACTCAATCACCCCTGCAATGCAGGTACCCTTGCACAATCGTGCAAGGGTGCCTGCATTGGCGCATGGCTACTGTTCTAGTGCAGGCCCAGGGGAGAGTACTGGGGGCACCACATTCCACAAATATGGCACATCCCTGCATTTCTTAAATGACACAGCAATATTGCGTGCGGTCCCGCACTTTGCTGTTTCATTGTAAATATCCTCCCCAGCTTTCAAACTGCCTGGAGGAGTTTCAGGCACTAAAAGGAGCCAATAGCAGAGGTTCAAGCTATCTGGGTTTAGACAGAGGTGCAGGATACAGTTTAGGAGCACACTCCAGTTAGAAATGTAGTGAAGCTTTAGAAAATTATAAGGTGATCTGGCAAATGATGCTAGTCCTAATGATGAAATACAAAAAGGCATGGATTAATTACAAAATGAACAAGTGGCAGGCAAATTCCCTGTAAGAGAGTATTTATATTTTATAGGAAATCTGGAGTAACTGACTCATACAGCTGTAATGGAGCGCCAGGATATTTCAGGAAAATCCTAAGGTTTATGGGTAGAATTCAGTGAAGTATCTTTAACACCACATGTCTTGCAATGGTACTACCCACTAAACTTACTGTAGACTGAATACCATTCATCTTTCCAGAGCTGGTTTTAAGATAGTTATTTTCTTTAATATTTAAATGACAAACACCAATGGCCTCAAAAGAACAATAAACAGAAACATCATAAAGTAGAAAAAGATGCACCACATTCATTTTAGGTAAGATAATGCCTAATCTAACAATATGTAAATTTCATGAACTACGCAAGCCACAAGAAATGATATAAGCCAGGGAGAAAAAAACAAAATTGGTACCTGAAAGTGGATCCAGCCATCTACTGAGAGCAGACGCTCTCGGTGCTGAACTTCTATATCACCGCCAAAAAGCAAAATAGGAAACGGGGAAACCAAAGTTGTTTCTTTCAAGTACACCTTTCCATACTTCACCTAAACCCAAACACAAACATATGTTGCTACACATAGATAAGCAATATTCGTTTAAGAGCAAAAAGCTGGAAAGAAGTAAGGTCAATATTTTCACAGGAACAGGGAAACTATATGTAGCAGAAGATGCTTGTTTGCCAGCAATTCTATTCATCTGTGACACATATAAATCAACATATCAATTAGAACACTACATACAATGCATGCTTGGGTTTCCTCGTGATGCCTTATTACCTTCTCTTGGTACAGCAGCCATCCATAGGTCTGTAGATCTCTGTTGACCGAAGAGGGGTGGACGTTGGCTTTGCCCTGAGCAGTTTCTGCAATGCATGGGATCTTCTCTGTAATGTCAACAGACTTGGTGCACTGAATTTTCCCAACGCTATCATACAGGCCCGCTGTCAACACAGCTTTGAGTACAGATATCTCTTGGGGAGACAGGGGCTTTCTGACCCCGTTTTCATGGATTCCATTTGAGCTTTCATGTGATGTTTTACAGGAAACAAACCCTGCAGCTCTCACTAGTCTCACCAATTCCTGCTTTACATCCTATAAATGTTTCATAAAAGATTTTACATTAGTATAGTAAATAGCAGACAGTACTGTCAACATTATTTTTTCTTCAAATGTTGCTGCATTTATTACAAAGGACTTACCATAAAATGTGTGTGTGGAATCAAATTACCCAATCAGTTTAGGAGCAGGGAAAAGAACATTGGAAACTTCAAAATAGTGCATATGCTCATTTCGTACCCAATACTAGTAGACTGCGATGTTGCTTAAAACCTTTTGCTGTGCCATATAGGTCTGTTTGCTTTCTCCTAACCTTTGGCACAGCAGATAGAAGTGACATCTTGTCGCAGAAACCAATCTGCAGTTTATTTTAAGATCACCTTATTACAACCAAAAGTGTCTGCTTAAGACTCAAGTACCCTGCAGGCGCCATCTCATAGCACTCGTAGCACAGACAATCTAAACTGTTTAACATTTTCAGAGAAATAAAGAAATAGTTGCCTGTAATCCTAGTTCTCCTCCCGGGTAATTGTGGTATTCCAATATGTTAGATTATTCAGTAATCGAGATAGAGGACTTGGTGGTGTTTAAGCAATTAACCTTTTGTGTGGCACACAAAATTCATAGTAATATCCGGCTATAAACCACTCATCTAGAATTTGTAAACCGGCGATTAACCTGCAGGAGCTTGCTTCTTAACATAATATTCATTTCTAGAGTGTGCAATAAATCGGCCAACCACGGTCCAAGCATGAGATTCTTCAGGGCAGTATTATTGTATTAACAGTAGTATTACAGTTGATAAATAACCACGTCCTACCGGAGTCCTACGTCATCCGCTCCACGCTAATTATATGCAAATGGAGGCTAGAAAAATCAGCACACAATCCCAACAGAGCAATTCTTATTTCAAGTATAATTATTCGAAAGAACAAAGTACGGTTTTCAGCAAAGCCATCCGTCCCACCGTGTCCACTACACAAACAACTGGGGGCCCCTGTGGATACTTTGGACCCAAAGAACAAGTTACTCACCTTCGGTAACGATATAGATTAGTTATAGATTCCTCACCTTCAGAATTACCCCAGGTGTCAGACTGGATCCGGAGAATGTTTTTATCAGCAGTACCCCTGTGCGTCGAAGGGTGGCGTCGGTCGGTTCCGCGTTTGTCGTTTGCATCATGGTCGGTGGGATGACGTCACGGTAGCTACTTAGACGCCGTCCTCGTGCGCGGAGGTCAGTTCTTTTACACGACATTCCACGCCAGAAGCGCAGGGCCATGCAAGACACTGACCACTGGTGCGCAAAACTAGGGCCCTGAAAGGGATTCCCTGATCCTAGAAGTCAGAACGGGGAGGGTGGGTGGGGTGGTAAGGAATGTATAACAAATCTATGCCTCTTACAGATATATCGTTACCAAAGGTAAGTAACTTGTTCATCTGAAAGAGACATCTAGTTATAGATTCCTTACCTTTAGAATAGATACCCCAGCAATACCAACCCCAGAGGTGGGTCTGCAAACCAAGTTCACACCAGAAAGTCCTGGAGAACAGAATGGCCAAAGAAGCCGTCTCTCCGGACTTGGCTGTCCAGGTAGTAGTGTTTTGTGAATGTGTGCAGAGATGCCCATGCAGCTACCTGACAGATGTCATTGAGGGGGACTCCCCGTCCCAAAGAAGTTGTAGCTGCCGTCGCCCTGGTGGAATGGAATCCCACTGGAGGCTCCTTCTTTGCCAAAGAGAAGCAAGCTTTAATGCACAAAACGACCCACCTAGAGATCGTCCGTTTGTGCACGGCCCGACCTTTCTTTGGCGCCCACGAAGCCAACAAAGATCTGGTCATCCACCCGGAATTGCTTGGTGCGATCCAAATAAAAGGAAAACACACGTTTTGGGTCCAGACGGTGGAGCATCTCTTCCTCTTTAGAAGGATGCGGAGGCAGAAAGAAGGTGGGTAAAGTGATGGTTTGACAAATGTAAAGAAGTAACCACTTTAGGAAGAATAGAGGGTTGAGTTCGAAAAACAACCTTGTCCGGATGTACCGCAAGAAACAGTGCGAGCAGAAGTGATGGCAACAAGAAAGGCAGTTTTTAAAGTGAGAATTCTGAGAGGACAGTTATGTAGCGGCTCAAAGGGAGCGCACATAAGATAAGTAAGAACCAAGTTCAAGTCCCACTGAGGCATTACGAAGGGAACAGGAGGGAAAAGATGAGTAATGCCCTTAAGAAAGCGATTTACAACAGGGGACTTGAAAAGAGAAGGCTGATCAGGAAGCCTAAGAGATAGCCCTTAATAGTGCCCAGAGCAGAGCCCTGCTGGGCCAAAGAAAGGAGGAACAAGAGAACTGCAGAAAGGGGATCCACAGCCTTTGCTGCGCACCATGCTGTGAGAAGTTGGCCTGATGTATGATGTCACTAGTTATAGTGTACACCTTATATCAGTCCAAATACCCTTATGGTGATTGGTTGTAAAGGCAACCTTATAGACCAGCTATCCTAGTGGTAGCATGGACAAGAGCAGTCTTAGGCTAAACTCTGAATGGCATGTGAAGCCAGCTGTGATACCATATATAATCCCTTGAATACCAAATGAAAGGACACCACAACAGATATATATATAAAATAAAGTGTATTTATTCTAAGCAAACCCTCAGCACTCTTTATGAGATTAGAGGTAAGTACAACACAGTCTTATTAACGCATACAGTAAGTCACACAGGTAAGTAATACAGTTAGGCCCTAGGGGCCACGCAAACCATATACTAAGTAAGTGGTATAAGAACCACTGTCACGGAAATAGAATAGGCCTAGGCCTAGGGAATCGCTGGGGCTACACTACACTAGCGTTAGTTAGGAAGTGGGAGGCCCACGGGATTCGTGTGCAGAGTGGAAACACTCACGCGTAATGCGTAAAAGTCAATAGCAATGTTACAGTTTAGAAGTAGATAGATTTAGGACACTTCCGGAGTAGCTAGGAAGTTGAGACTTGAAAACTAGACACTAGGATAGTCACTATCCTGATGAGCACCGGAGTACCCAAGTTACCTAGCCCACAGGCTGCGGGTGCATAGGGGTGAAGATGCGTCGTTTTCGTCGTCGACTCCTATGGATGCCTGAAGAAAGATGCTGACAGGCAGTCAGTGAAGAGTGTCCGGTGGATCCCAAGGCTGGGATCAAGAAGAGAAGAAACCTGCAAGCAGAAGGGACAGAGTCAAGGTCACTAGCCAGTGACCACGTGGAACCAGGAAGGAACCAGGCGATGTCGTGAAGAGTTGCAGGTGAAGGTGAAGCTTGTCGCTGCAGCCAGGAGGACCAGGAAGCGTCGAGGACGACCAGGACCAGGAGGCGAGCTGTCCCACGAAGGCTCTTGCTGTCGGCGGCGTCGAAGTTGGACTAGGACTCACCAAGCCTTGGCAAGCGGAACCCACGAAGAACGAAGGACTTGCTTCTGGTGCAGACCAGGAAGGTCTGGGGTGCTTCTTCTTTGCAGAGAAGCGGGAGCCAGTCTGGAGGAGCCAAACCAGCGCAGAAGATTTCAGGGTGCGTCGTCACAGAGGCCACTAGCCAGCGGGCAAGCAACCGGACAGACGCGGCAAGCAGGAAAATGCTGAAGGGCCCCACGCAGGACTCGTGGAGTGTGGGGGGCTGATCTTCGGTGCAGATGGTGCTTGGGGTTGGGGCTTCTCAATCCCCGGTGCACAACTTCGAGGGTACCTCAGAAGCTGCGCTGTAAGTTACTAGCCACTTTTCCCAGGTAGCCGGTCCCACGTCGCTCGTCGCCTCCACGGATCTCAGCTCTGCTGCAGATGTGGATGAGGGTCGGAGAAGTCTGGAAGTCAAGGCTCTGGTCGGGTTCTGCAGTCGGTTCCTCGTAGAACGGTCGCAAAGCAAAGGGTAGTCTCTTGATGGTGCCTGTTTGCACAGGGTAGCCACTCCTTGGCTACAAGGGAGATTCTTCAGTCTTCTTCTTTCGTCGAATGTCGAAGGTCCAGAGTTTCTGTTCAGTTTTGCAGGTTCAGGATAATCTAAAGTCTTGAGGCCCAACTCCCACTCTTATACTAATCTGGGGGGCTGGGATACCTGCTAGGTCACGCCTTATGGGTGGGACCTGGGAGGGGGTGGTTACACCCACTTCCCTTTGTCCAGTTTCGCGCCAGAGCTGGGGCTGGAGTGCCCCAGCGCCGGTTTGAACTGGACTATGCAAGGAACACCTTGTGTGCCCCAGGCATGTCTCATTCCTTTCAGCCCACCCTGCCCCAATACACTAAAGGCTGTCTGGGGAGGTGCTAGCACCTCCCCAAGCAGGAAACCTATTGTCCAGGCCTCCCTGGCTGGGATCACTCCCAGCTGCAGGAGGTCAGACTTGTGTCGTGGCAGCAGCATCCATTTTGTGATGCTGAGGCTTTGGTCAGAGGCTAACAGTTGAAGTATGATTTTAACATGTCTTTCCCTCTAGAAGGGGGGGAATAATATTCTCATGTCCAGAAATGGCATGGGGGTATTATTCCCGAGTGTTAGACACCTTACACGACATGTCTTGATAAAGCCAAACCATAGTTACCATAACCGTCTAAGATTATAAGGCACTTTAAGAGTATATGGTAGGCTATATCATAGAACAGCTATAAGGACATGGTTCCGAAAGCTGCAGACAGGCTCAGCTCATGCTAGAGCACCATCTCACATGTTACCAAGCACTCTGCCTCCAGGATTGTCAAGGCCTGCCATAGGAGTGGCTGATAGGTACACATGTGTCTATATGTAAGTTAGGTATAGGAATACTACACCTAAGCAAGGGGTGATTACACGACCTTGCCCCAGCTGAGTGATCAGCCAGTTGTGTCAAAATGGAAGGCCAGGCCAGGGGTGGCATAATACATGCTGCAGCCCCTGGTAGGCCTAGGGTACACCTATGCCCTGGGTACCTAGGGTACACTGTACAGGGGCCAATAAGGTGATCCTATCCAATTGGGTTATGCACCTAAAGTACATAGTATTAATTTAGAGAGAGAACAGCAGGGCTGTGGGTCTGATTAGCAGGCCCACAGCCACATCTAAGTCGAAAACCAGTACAGCAAAAGCAAAAAGTGGGGGTGAACATAGAAAGCAGACCCTACTCTCCTACACAACCCCCCCCCCCCAAACTTAGGGACATTAAACTAACCTTGACCAGTTGAGTCTTCATGTTCTAAGTGGAAATATCTGGAGAGTCCATCTGCATTGGCATGGTCAGTCCCAGGTCTATGTTCCACTGTGAAGTCCATCCCCTGTAGGGAAATGGACCACCTAAGAAGTTTGGGATTTTCACCCTTCATCTGATTTAGCCACAAGAGGGGCTTATGGTCTGTCTGAATCTTGAAGTGAGTGCCAAACAAGTATGGCCTCAGCTTCTTCAGGGCCCAAACCACAGCAAAGGCCTCCCTCTCAATAGCTGACCAACGTTTCTCTCTAGGGGTCAGCCTTCTACTTATAAAAGCAATGGGCTGGTCTTGACCATCTACATTCAGTTGTGAAAGAACAGCTCCCACACCTAACTCAGAAGCATCTGTCTGGACAATGAACTCTTTGGAGTAGTCTGGACTTTTCAGAATAGGTGCACTGCACATGGCCTGCTTCAGGTCATCAAATGCTTTTTGACAGCTGACTGTCCACTGAACTTTCTTTGGCATCTTCTTGGAGGTCAAGTCATTAAGTGGTGTCACTATGGACCCATAGTTCTTAACAAACTTTCTGTAGTACCCAGTCAGGCCCAAGAAAGCTCTGACCTGAGTCTGGGTAGTTGGAGGAGCCCAGTCCTTTATGGTCTGGATCTTGCTCTCCAGTGGTTGAACCTGACCCCCACCAACTAGGTGGCCCAGGTATACAACCTTGCTCTGCCCTATCTGGCACTTAGTAGCCTTGATAGTGAGGCCTGCCTTTTGCAGGGCCTCTAAAACATTCCTCAGGTGGACCAGGTGATCCTCCCAGGTGGAGCTAAAGACAGCAATATCATCAAGATAAGCTGCACAATAATCATCCAACCCAGTAAGGACTTGATTCACCAGCCTTTGGAAAGTGGCAGGTGCATTCTTCAAACCAAAGGGCATTACCACAAATTGATAATGTCCTCCTGGGGTCGAGAAAGCAGTTTTGGCCTTTGCACTCTCAGCTAGTCTGATTTGCCAGTAGCCTGCTGTTAGGTCAAATGTGCTCAAAAACTTAGCAGCTGCCAGTCTGTCAATGAGCTCATCTGCCCTAGGTATTGGGTGGGCATCTGTCCTAGTGACAGCATTGAGACCTCTGTAATCCACGCAAAACCTCATCTCTCTCTTACCATCTTGGGTGTGAGGTTTTGGCACAAGGACTACAGGACTAGCCCAAGGGCTCTCTGAAGGTTCAATGACTCCCAGCTCCAACATCTTTTGTACCTCAACTTTTATGCAGTCCCTGACATGGTCAGGTTGCCTGTAGATTTTACTCTTCACAGGCAGACTGTCACCAGTGTCCACCTCATGGGTGCACCAGTTTGTCTGACTTGGGGTCAGAGAGAACATATGTCTGTAGGCCTGCAGAACTTGTCTGCAGTCCTGTTGCTGATGGACAGTGAGGCTGTCAGAAAAGACCACACCATCAACTGAGCCATCATCAGGGTTCTGAGTCAACAGGTCTGGGAGAGGGTCACTCTCTTCCTCCTGCCCCTCATCTGTAGCCATGAGTAGCCCCATGTCTGCCCTGTCAACATATGCCTTCAATCTGTTGACATGAAGCACCCTGTGGGGGCTTCTGGGAGTCCCAAGGTCCACCAAGTAGGTGACTTCTCCCTTTTTCTCAACAATAGTGTGGGGTCCAGACCATTTGTCTTGGAGTGCTGCTGGGGCCACTGGCTCCAACACCCACACTTTCTGTCCTGGCTGGTAAACAGTCAGTACAGCCTTTTGGTCATGCCAAGCTTTTTGGAGTTCTTGGCTTGCCTCAAGGTTTTTAGAAGCCTTCTTCATATACTCTGCCATCCTGGAGCGGAGACCAAGTACATAATCCACTATGTCTAGTTTGGGTTGTCTGAGAGGTCTCTCCCATCCTTCCTTCACCAAACACAGGGGTCCTCTTACAGGATGCCCAAACAAAAGCTCAAAAGGGCTGTAGCCAACCCCCTTTTGTGGGACCTCTCTGTAAGCAAACAGAAGGCAGGGTAAAAGGATGTCCCATCTTCGCCTAAGCTTGTCTGGTAATCCTTTTATCATTCCCTTTAGGGTCTTGTTGAATCTCTCAACAAGCCCATTGCACTGTGGGTGATAGGGTGTGGTGAACTTATAGTTAACACCACACTCCTTCCACATTGCAGTCAAGTATCCTGACATAAAGTTGGCACCTCTGTCAGAAATGACCTCCTTTGGAAAGCCCACTCTGGAGAATACTCCAAGCAGGGCCCTTGCCACAACAGGAGCTGTTGTGGTCCTCAGGGGAATTGCCTCTGGGTACCTGGTGGCGGTCCTCAGGGGAATTGCCTCTGGGTACCTGGTGGCATGGTCCACTATCACCAGTATGAATCTGTGCCCAGATGCTGTTTGTGGGTCCATTGGTCCTACAATATCTATGCCCACTCTTTCAAAGGGGACCCCCACCACAAGTAGTGGTATGAGGGGGGCCTTTGTGGTGCCACCTGATTTGCCACTGGCTTGGCAGGTGACACAGGAGCGACAAAACTCCTTAGTATCTTCTGACATATGGGGCCAGTGAAAGTGAGGGACAAGCCTGTCCCAAGTCTTGTTCTGGCCTAAATGTCCTGCAAGGGGAATATCATGGGCCAAGGTTAGAAGGAAGCCCCTGAACTTCAGTGGTATGACCAACCTCCTGGATGCACCAGGCTTGGGGTCTCTAGCCTCTGAGTACAGTAGCCCTTCATCCCAATACACTCTATGGGTACCTTGAGCATTCCCTGCAGCCTCAGCAGCAGCCAGCTGTCTGAGGGGTTCAAGAGAGGGGCAGTCTAATTGAGCCTGCCTCAGATCTGCCCGGGAAGGTCCCCCTGTCCCAAGAAACTCAACCTGATCAGGTTCAAGTTCTTCTAGGACAGTTCCTTCAGGGCTCTCAGAATCATCCTCCTGGGAGGGCTGATCCACCACCTGAGGCAGGGGGGAAGGCACAGCCTTAACCCTACTGCTCTTTCTCTTGGATTGTGACTGGTCCTTAGTTTCAGGATCCAGCACTTGTTCAGTGTTGCACTTTTTGGCCTGTGACCTGGTCACAGCAAGGACATGTGCATCTATCCCCAGCATTTCTGCATGGGTCCTATACTCCACTTCAGACCAAACTGAAGTTTCAAGATCATTGCCCAGTAAACACTCTACAGGAAGGTCTGAACTAACAACAACTTTCTTGAGGCCAGTTACCCCTCCCCAGGAGAAGTTAACAATAGCCACACTATGGGAGGTAGTGGCATTGCTAGCGTTGGTCACTAGGTAATTCTCACCTAGTATGATCTGTCCAGGGTCCACAAAAGCAGGTGTCACCATTGTGACACTAGCTCCAGTGTCCCTGTAGGCCTGAGCCATTCTTTGGTTGATAAAAGGTGTCTGTCTGTACTTGCCCAGGTTACTGGGGCCTACAGTAGAGGACAAAGCTAAGTCCCCATCACAGATCAGGACAGCCTGAGTAGGTACTCTGACTAGGCCAGAATCCTCCTCAGTTCCCAGGGTTAACCCTACTACACCCTTTTGCTGGGAACCACCACTTACAGCTGAACTAGGGGGTACAGTTGCCTTAGGGGCAATGGTGGCTGGGGGCTTATCCTTTTTGGTGCACTCACTAAACCAATGTGAGTTGGACTTACAATAGTTGCACCATGGTTTCTTTTGGCCTTCTTTCTTCTTATCCTTTTTGGAACCACCCTCCCCCTGAGCCTTTTGGGGGCCTGGTGAAGACTTCTGGTCTTTTTGTTTCTGCTCATTACCCTTCTGGTCTGCCTTTTTCTGATCACCGCCCTGGTTCTGGTTTTTCTGCTTAACTCTAGTCCTGACCCATCTATCTGCCTTCTTTCCCAATTCTTGGGGAGAAGTCAGATCAGAATCAATCAGGTGTTGATGCAGTAGCTGGTTTTGACAGTTGTTAAGTATTTGCTCTCTCATGATCAAATTATACAATCCTGTATAGTCCTTAACCTTACTTCCCATTAGCCAGCCTTCCAGAGCCTTAGTGGCACAATCTACAAAGTCAGTCCAGTCCTGAGTCTGTGTCTTCTGGGTATCCCTGAACAACAACCTGTATTGTTCAGTGGTTAGGCCAAACCCATCAATCAGAGCACTCTTCAGGACAGTGTAATTATCTGCATCCTCATCACTAACTGTGAGGAGCTTGTCTCTTCCTTTCTCAGAGAAGGAGAGCCACAAGATAGCTGCCCACTGACTTTGGGGTACCTGCTGTACTTTGCAAGCTCTCTCCAAAGCAGTTATCCATTTGTGGATGTCATCCCCACACTTGTAGGGAGGGACAATCTTGCTCAGGTTTCTATTATCATAGTGCCTGTCTCTATCTCTAGGAATGTTGCTGCCACCAGTGGGTTCTAACCCACTTAACTTTTGCTCTCTAGCCAGAGCAAGCTTCTCTTTGGCAAGGGCAAGTTCTTCCCTCTGAATCCTCAGATTAGCCTCCCTCATTCTGGCTGCATGCTCCTTTCTCTCAGGTGAAGTCATTCCCCTGTGAGAGGAAGCATTAGAGAGGTTAGAGACATGGGAGTGGATGGATTCCCTTGAAGGGGATCTGTCCCTCCTGCTTCTCTGTGAATGTCTACTTGTGGGTCTGTATGGGGGGATCCCATGCAAACTCCCATGTAAACTTAAGTTAGCCTGGCTAAGTCTCCTTACTTGGCTCTGGCTGTCTACCTCCCCATCTGAAGCCCCATCTGACTCCTCTGTGGTGGGTAGACCCTCCTCTGTGCCTAGGGCACCTTCCTGAGATGCCCTCTGAGCATCATACTCCTCTAGGAGTTGTCTTAACTGAAGGAGGGTAGGGTTTGCACCCTGTTTTATTCCTCTGGAGGTACACAACTGTCTCATCTCCTGGAATGTTAAGGTATCATATCTAGAGGGGATCTTTTGCAGACCTGATCCTCCTGAGAGAGCATCTACTTGATCTACTCTCAGAGACATGATCTAGTGAGGGTGTGGTGTGTGCACCTACCTACACTAGTTGTATCTACTAAACCTTTCTAGTAGTTGTAGTCAGGGTGTGTTACTCCCTTCAACCTACAACTACAAAGTCCAGTAGGACTTAAGTATAATAATCTATGTTATATGTACCTAGACAATATCTGTGTGATCTTTCAATTTAGTATCTCAAGATTACAATGGTATTACAAAAACAAGCTCAGATCCCAACCGCTGCTCACCAATGTGAGAAGTTGGCCTGATGTATGATGTCACTAGTTATAGTGTACACCTTATATCAGTCCAAATACCCTTATGGTGATTGGTTGTAAAGTCAACCTTATAGACCAGCTATCCTAGTGGTAGCATGGACAAGAGCAGTCTTAGGCTAAACTCTGAATGGCATGTGAAGCCAGCTGTGATACCATATATAATCCCTTGAATACCAAATGAAAGGACACCACAACAGATATATATATAAAATAAAGTGTATTTATTCTAAGCAAACCCTCAGCACTCTTTATGAGATTAGAGGTAAGTACAACACAGTCTTATTAACGCATACAGTAAGTCACACAGGTAAGTAATACAGTTAGGCCCTAGGGGCCACGCAAACCATATACTAAGTAAGTGGTATAAGAACCACTGTCACGGAAATAGAATAGGCCTAGGCCTAGGGAATCGCTGGGGCTACACTACACTAGCGTTAGTTAGGAAGTGGGAGGCCCACGGGATTCGTGTGCAGAGTGGAAACACTCACGCGTAATGCGTAAAAGTCAATAGCAATGTTACAGTTTAGAAGTAGATAGATTTAGGACACTTCCGGAGTAGCTAGGAAGTTGAGACTTGAAAACTAGACACTAGGATAGTCACTATCCTGATGAGCACCGGAGTACCCAAGTTACCTAGCCCACAGGCTGCGGGTGCATAGGGGTGAAGATGCGTCGTTTTCGTCGTCGACTCCTATGGATGCCTGAAGAAAGATGCTGACAGGCAGTCAGTGAAGAGTGTCCGGTGGATCCCAAGGCTGGGATCAAGAAGAGAAGAAACCTGCAAGCAGAAGGGACAGAGTCAAGGTCACTAGCCAGTGACCACGTGGAACCAGGAAGGAACCAGGCGATGTCGTGAAGAGTTGCAGGTGAAGGTGAAGCTTGTCGCTGCAGCCAGGAGGACCAGGAAGCGTCGAGGACGACCAGGACCAGGAGGCGAGCTGTCCCACGAAGGCTCTTGCTGTCGGCGGCGTCGAAGTTGGACTAGGACTCACCAAGCCTTGGCAAGCGGAACCCACGAAGAACGAAGGACTTGCTTCTGGTGCAGACCAGGAAGGTCTGGGGTGCTTCTTCTTTGCAGAGAAGCGGGAGCCAGTCTGGAGGAGCCAAACCAGCGCAGAAGATTTCAGGGTGCGTCGTCACAGAGGCCACTAGCCAGCGGGCAAGCAACCGGACAGACGCGGCAAGCAGGAAAATGCTGAAGGGCCCCACGCAGGACTCGTGGAGTGTGGGGGGCTGATCTTCGGTGCAGATGGTGCTTGGGGTTGGGGCTTCTCAATCCCCGGTGCACAACTTCGAGGGTACCTCAGAAGCTGCGCTGTAAGTTACTAGCCACTTTTCCCAGGTAGCCGGTCCCACGTCGCTCGTCGCCTCCACGGATCTCAGCTCTGCTGCAGATGTGGATGAGGGTCGGAGAAGTCTGGAAGTCAAGGCTCTGGTCGGGCTCTGCAGTCGGTTCCTCGTAGAACGGTCGCAAAGCAAAGGGTAGTCTCTTGATGGTGCCTGTTTGCACAGGGTAGCCACTCCTTGGCTACAAGGGAGATTCTTCAGTCTTCTTCTTTCGTCGAATGTCGAAGGTCCAGAGTTTCTGTTCAGTTTTGCAGGTTCAGGATAATCTAAAGTCTTGAGGCCCAACTCCCACTCTTATACTAATCTGGGGGGCTGGGATACCTGCTAGGTCACGCCTTATGGGTGGGACCTGGGAGGGGGTGGTTACACCCACTTCCCTTTGTCCAGTTTCGCGCCAGAGCTGGGGCTGGAGTGCCCCAGCGCCGGTTTGAACTGGACTATGCAAGGAACACCTTGTGTGCCCCAGGCATGTCTCATTCCTTTCAGCCCACCCTGCCCCAATACACTAAAGGCTGTCTGGGGAGGTGCTAGCACCTCCCCAAGCAGGAAACCTATTGTCCAGGCCTCCCTGGCTGGGATCACTCCCAGCTGCAGGAGGTCAGACTTGTGTCGTGGCAGCAGCATCCATTTTGTGATGCTGAGGCTTTGGTCAGAGGCTAACAGTTGAAGTATGATTTTAACATGTCTTTCCCTCTAGAAGGGGGGAATAATATTCTCATGTCCAGAAATGGCATGGGGGTATTATTCCCGAGTGTTAGACACCTTACACGACATGTCTTGATAAAGCCAAACCATAGTTACCATAACCGTCTAAGATTATAAGGCACTTTAAGAGTATATGGTAGGCTATATCATAGAACAGCTATAAGGACATGGTTCCGAAAGCTGCAGACAGGCTCAGCTCATGCTAGAGCACCATCTCACATGTTACCAAGCACTCTGCCTCCAGGATTGTCAAGGCCTGCCATAGGAGTGACTGATAGGTACACATGTGTCTATATGTAAGTTAGGTATAGGAATACTACACCTAAGCAAGGGGTGATTACACGACCTTGCCCCAGCTGAGTGATCAGCCAGTTGTGTCAAAATGGAAGGCCAGGCCAGGGGTGGCATAATACATGCTGCAGCCCCTGGTAGGCCTAGGGTACACCTATGCCCTGGGTACCTAGGGTACACTGTACAGGGGCCAATAAGGTGATCCTATCCAATTGGGTTATGCACCTAAAGTACATAGTATTAATTTAGAGAGAGAACAGCAGGGCTGTGGGTCTGATTAGCAGGCCCACAGCCACATCTAAATCGAAAACCAGTACAGCAAAAGCAAAAAGTGGGGGTGAACATAGAAAGCAGACCCTACTCTCCTACACATGCCACAAATTTGTTCTATCTGCAGGCATATACCGTCTTAGTGGAGGGACGCCTGGCTGCCAAGATAACATCACAGACTTCGGGAGGAAGGTCGAAGGCTGTCAACTGCTGCCACTCCATCTACACACAAGGAGGTGGAGGCTGGACAGGTTCAGGTGGAGGACCGTCCCCTGCTGCTGCGACAGAAGATCCTCATGAAGAGGTAGTCTTATTGGAGGATGGCCATGTGTAACAGCTCGGGATACCAGACTCTTCGTGCCCAAGCCGGAGCCACAAGAATGACTTGGGCCCGTTCACGCTTGATCTTCTTCAGCACTCTGGGCAGAAGTGGTATAGGCGGAAAGGCGTATAAAAAACCTCAACTCCACTTGCAACAAAAAGCGTCGCATAGCGAGAGCCGCCTTGAAAATTCCAACACGCAGAATTGCTGACATTGCGTGTTCTCTTTGGTGGCGAATAGATCTAACCAAGGCTCTCCTCACTACCGAAAGAGACCTTGCACCACCTCCGAGGGAAGACGCCATTCGTGATCCATCATGCAACTGCGGCTGAGTTCGTCCACCCAGGCGTTCAGTGAACCTGCCAGGTGTTGAACCACCAGGGATATGCCCTGATGATCCAGCCATGTCCAGAGATGGAAAGCCTCTTGACATAGGGTCCAGGACCCCACCCCGCCCTGTTTGTTTTTGTACCACATAGCGGTGATGTTGTCTGTGAACACCTGCACTACTCTTGCGCGGACAGAAGGAAGGTATGCTTTCAGCGCAAGACGTATCGCCCGGAGCTCCAGGGTTGATGTGGAGCCTGGACTCCGCCAGAGACCAGAGGCCTCTGATCTCCACCTCTCCCATGTGGCCGCCCACCCCACAGGTGATGCATCCGTCACCAATGTGAACTCCGGTTGGGGAAGGGAGATGGATCTGCCGTTGACCCAATCCTGGTTCGTTAGCCACCACTGCAATTACCGTGCAGTGCCTTCCGAGGTCTAACCACAATCGGACAGATTTCACCTGAAGTTGTGCCCACTTGAACTTCAGGTCCAACAGCAAAGCCTGCGTATGCCACCTGGAATGCTCTACCAGCAGGATGCAGGAGGCCATGAGGCCCAGCAGCCTCAGGGTCAATCTGACCGAAACCCGAGATAGAGGCTGAAAGACGGAATCATAGCCCAAATATCCCGGACTCACTGCTCGGGAGGATAAGCCCGAAACTGCGTTGTGTCCAGAACCGCTCCGATGAAAAGGAGCTTCTGAGAGGGAGTCAGGTGTGACTTTGGCACAGTGATAGCAAACCCCAGCGAATGCAGGAGGTCTGCCGCAGTCTGGAGGTGGGAGACGACTTCCTGGGGCGAGCCCACCTTCAACAGCCAGTCGTCGAGATAGGGGAAGACTGGAACCCCTGATCTGCGCAGATGAGCTGTGACCACCGCCATCAATTTCGTGAACACCCGTGGGGCGCTGGTAAGGCCAAAGGGGAGCGTGGTAAACAAAGTGCTTGTTGCCTACCGTGAACCGCAGGTAACGCCAGTGGGCCAGCAGGACGGGAATGTGAAAGTAAGCGTCCTGCAAGTCCAACGCTATCATCCAGTCTCCAGGGTCGAGGGCAGACAGGACCTGGGCTATGGTCAACATTTTGAACTTCTCCTTCTGGTGGAAGCGGTTGACGTTCCTGAGATTCAAGATAGGATGCAAGCCTTTGTCCTTCTTGGCCACCAGAAAGTAGTGGGACTAGCAACCACAACCTACTTCTGGGGCAGGAACGCGCTCGATGGCTCCCTTGGCCAAGAGAGCCATAACTTCCTGTTGGAGAAGGGCCAGATAATCCTCCGACATGCGATGGTACTGAGGTGGCATGGCTGGGGGGTAGTCTCGAAGGGGAGGGAGTAGCCCCTTCGGACTATCTGCAAAGCCAACCTGTTCTACGTGATGGTGCGCCAGTGGGGGAGGTGACGGCGAATCCTGCCACCCACTGGTGATCGGTGGCCCTGAAAGGTCGGACTAGGAGGGTTTGGAGGCTGCTGCAGAGGTGAACTGACCCGCTTGCTGGCCTCCAGACCCACAATGGTGGGTCCCACGTATCCGGCTGCGCAGGGGCTGAGCACTTGCACCAGCCTGTGACACTGGGTGGGACGTGGCGAGACACCCCTTCCGTAGCCACGAAAGGGGCGAAAAGCAGACTGCGCGGGGCGGGTGGTGGAGCGGCCCAAGGTCTTGGCCGTAGCACGAGAGTCCTTAACGCGCTCTAGCGCGTTGTCTGTTTTGTCCCCGAACAGGCGACGGCCATCAAAGGGCATGTCCATCAGGGTAGCCTGGACATCCCCCGGAAAAGCCAGTCGACCTCAGCCAGGTATAGCGTTGAAGGGCTACCGACGTTGAAATCGTTCTGCCTAGCGAGTCGGCGGTGTCCAGTCCACATCGTATGGTAAACTTGGCTGCGTCTCTCCCCTCGGCGACTTCACGGGAGAGCACGGCCCGGGCCTCCTCCGGGCACTGGGGCAGCACCTGCGCTACCATATCCAACATGGAGTGGGTGTAGTGGCCCAACAGACATGTGGTGTTTACCGACCGCAGTCCCAAGCTGGAGGAAGAAAACATCTTCTTCCCAAGATGGTCCAGCTTTTTGGATTCCCTGTCTGGTGAAGTGTTAGGGAATGCGCCTTTGGACGTCGAGGCTTGGACCACAAAGCTCTCAGGGGTGGTTTGTTGGGAGAGGAAAGTAGGGTTGCCCAGAGCCGGGCAGTGGCATCGGGCAATCATCCTATCAACAGGAGCCCCTGTGTTGGGCCTGGACCAGGTGCCCAAAAGGATGTCAGTAAGGGCTTCACTGAACAGTAGCAGGGGCTGCCGATTGAAGCACTTTCGTCAGGCGGTTAGTCTTGACTGCCACTGTAAGTAGCTTGAGAGCCTCGGCCGCCCTACGCAACACCACTGCGTAAGTAGCTCCCTCCTCTGTAGCCATGGTAGGAGGAGACAACATACCAAGGTCTGGAGAGGTATCCAGACCACTGGCTTCCCCCAACTCCTCTCTCCAGTCCGCTCGATCCAACTGGTCAGTTAAAGGGTCTCCAGACCCCTCCCAGTCCTCCTCACCCTCCTCTGGTTGCCAATCTGGCCTGAGAGGAACACCAGGGTAGAACAGGGGTACAAAAGTACTCATCGGCGCCAGATCCGATGTTGGTCGATGTCGGTCCGGCTCCGTGTCCAAGTCAGTGCGGAGGCCGGGGTCGACGCCGGTTGGGGACACAACCGACGTTGGCTGCGGATGTGGTGCCGGTGGAATTTGCACCGGGGGAGGTGTTATCAGGTCGACCGGCCCGATCCAGGCCTGGATCCAAGGGGACCCTGAGGTGCCAAGGCCGAAGCCGCCAGCGTTGAAGGCCCAGGGCCCCCAGCAGAGTCTGCGGGGAAAAGGAAGGAAACCAGGAGCTGACCCTTCGAGCTCCACATGTGGAGCCGGGGGACAGGCACCATCCGCATCCCTCGTCGTGTTAGCCAATGCATGGGGAGAAGTCGAAGAGCGACGATGCTTCTTCGACAACTTCTTGTGCTTCAACTTATCTGAGGAGTGCGAAGACCATGAGGACTAGTGGTGGTGACTCCGCGACCTCCCACACGACCAGGACCTTGAACGGCGTAGAGCGGACTGCCGGGTCTCAAGAAGCTTTCGGGACCGCTCCCGCAAAGACTTCAGATTCATGGTTCGGCAGTCAGAGCACGACTTGTAGTCGTGGTCGCGCTCGAGGCACCACAGGCACACGCGGTGTGGATCCGTCGCCAACATCAGCTTTTGGCAGGACCCGCAAGCCTTGAAACCAGGCAACCCTAAGTGCACCAGGAGTCGAAGACTCAAAAACGGTGTTAACAAAAGTCACAAAAAGATCAGTCAAAAAGTGACTGGCGGTACCGCTCTCTCCGTATCTGCGCTGGCGCTGGGTGGCGCGGAAAGAGAAAGAACCGACGTCAGCGCCCGAGGGCGGCGTCTAAAGTAGCTACCGTGATGTCATCCCAGCGACCACAATGCCAACGATGAACGCGGAGCCGACCTACACCACTTTTCGACACGCAGGGGTACTGCTGACAAAAAAATTCTCCGGATCCAGTCTGGCGCCTGGGGGTAATTCTAAAGGTAATGAATCTATAACTAATTGTCTCTTTCAGATAGCATGCCATTGGGTGCCAGAAAAGTGGCAAAGATAATCAGCATGGCTTTAACCTGTTGCAGCGTTGCCGTCAGTCAGGGAAACTCAGGCTGCATCAGGGTCAACTCCAGGATTGGCTCCTTAGTTGGAGATCGAAAGAGGGATCGATTGGCAAGTTTATGCCCTCACAACTTCATTTTTAATAGAGAGTGACAGTATGTGAACGAGGCCTGCTTCGTTTTCTTATGCTTTTGTTTGGACTTTGACTTACTGGAGGACTTTGACTGAGAATGTGACTTCTCGATAGTGCAGCATCAGGTGTGGTACGGAGCCCACGAGTTGGAGGGGAAAAGAGGGCTTACACTAGGCTTGAGACTTTACTGTGTTCAGCGACATAAAACTTTATTGTCCCGGATTGCCTTCGGCTGCATGAGAATGCTCCCCTTGCATGCCTTCAAGTTGGACCCCTAACCACAGCACGAAAGACACACCTCATGTACAAATACTTTACACATTACAGTTTTAGTTTAGCCAGACTGCTCGGTGCCAAGCAACCAGAAGGTGATCACAGTTAAGCTTTTAGTGTGTACTACACTTACCCTGACTAGAATGTGGGTCCCTACTTGGACAGGATGCATACCTCCACCAACTAGAGACCCCATTTCTAACAATATCCCAGATGGCATTCATTATTCTGCAGCGCAAGTATTTATAGGGACGTGCTTCACATAAGCAGTCAAAGGGTTGTTTTTTTTCTTTTCAGGAAAATTTTGAGAATACGTATATCAAAATGTCCTAGTCAGGTGATGGTCACTTCACCAATTCTTACCCTTGAACAACCAAAGCATTCTCGAAATAAGTGGGCTCAAGCTTTTTGGGGAATAGAAAAAAGAACATTGATACTCTATTAAATAACACTGGAGCAAATCTAAAGCGAAAAATCAAAGTTCAAAATGGCAAAAAATCAATGCGAGAGAAAACAGTTTTCTTATTTAAAAGAGATTACTAGTAGTGCTTGCAAATGTAGAAACGTTGACTACTCACAGAAAATAAACTACAAGAGTAACTAAACTAGGAGAAAAGTAAAATAGCGCATGTGCCTTTTCCCCTGGGTTGGAGCCCTTTAGGCAGCCTAGCGAAAACACAGGCACCCTTGCACCATGGTGCAAAGGTGCCTCAGTTACATGTAGAATTGTTTAAGGACACCTTCCTGCACAAAATCCCCTGAGCCATATTCCTCTTTCTATGTGTGCTCTCCTACAGCACACATAGAAAGAGGAAGTAACGAGGAGAAATAAAGCATCTATCCCAGTTATGTCTCCCCTAGAAAAGCGTTTTCTTTTTGGGCATTTCCAGGTTTACCAATTTTGGAAAATCTGGGAATGCTTCAGAACTGCTTGGGAACATCCATGCAATGCCCATGGAACACCTTCCCGTGGCAGAGTAAGGCAACGCAGCAATTTGCGCTGTGTTCCTTTACTCCAGATGTATGAACCCACTCAGGCCCATGCAAAGTTCCCTTGCGTGGCTTCATACATCTCACTTAAGGTTTGCATCCCACATGTACCATATTGCGTGGTGCAAAAGCGAAGCAAATTGGGTCATGAATATGCCTTCTGTGATTATATGGTGCATCTAGGTAGTAGATGCTGCTGTAGACTCTTTCACTCATGGTAACTGCACAGATAATACATGTGCACAGTTTTTGTACGCAAGGTATGATAAATAGGACACAATTTAGAATGTGCCAACTCCTTTGCAAATGGCAAGTGTGCATCTACTGTAAGGCTTAAGAAATTAAGACCACTGTAAAGGATATGGATGTTCATTATACAATATAAAATATGAAAGGGTCACACTTTTTAAATAATAACAGGTGGGGCAACATTTTTATAACTGACTGTTTAAGACCAACATGTTTCCTAAAGTAGAACGTGAAGAATTTCTAAATATACCTCAATTGTTAACAGCGCCTTTCTGTTCAGAAAATGTTTTCTGCAGTAAGACATCTCAGAGTGGTATCCTTCAGAACGAAGACGTTTCCACCTTAATAGAAAGAAATACAAAGAGTCATTGTTTTCGATGGAATTACTGGAACACACTAGTTTCTAAACGCGACAGCAGAGGAGGCTGGGGATGAATACAGCAAAGTGGACCTTTATGAAAATCAATATAAATGTGTGTTAACATTAAATACGATTGTTTCTCGACTTTCTGTGGTCAAAGCTATATAAACGTACAGTTATATTAGCTTTGTAGCCTTAATCTCTCACAAACACAAGTATTGTAATGGTCTCAGACACATGTACTATATATTGGTGTTACGATTTGAGGATTCCATTCTCATTGCCCATGGTCAAAGGCTGTGCATAGCTGGGTTGGTGGCTCACAGGGCTAGCTGGAGCAGGAGCTGTTCCTAGACCCCACCCTGTGCTCTGGAAAATGCAGCTAGTCGCCGGGTCCGGCCACAGGTCATGCGCACCACCTATATCAGGTTATAAATAACACAAGTCATTAAGAAACTAGGCACCTACCCAGGCCCCGTTGTTGCACAGCAGGGTTTAGCTGACCGCATCGAATGGATGCCATGCCAGGCAACAGACTAGGTCATGCCCTATGATAAACCCTCAGATGTGCGTGGCTTAAGGCTGGGCACAGCAGACAATGGCAGGTTGAGCGCAAGTCCTCGACACGAGTAGGCCGTGCAAACAGCCTACATGCTGAGTTGCACAGGAGATAAGTACTGGCCCTGCAGCCCACCACCGCTGCGCATGGACAATGGCCAAACGTAGTAGGGATTGGCTGCACTTGATGTTAGGTGCATGGTCTAGCCATAGACCCGGCCTTGTATTCAACCACAACATCCCATGGCTGAAGGACCCACACACCAGGAATTGGATGCACAGGGGGTTAGACAAAGAGACTGACAACATACCAGACCCTACTTCTAAAGCCTGCGCGGAAGGGATTGCTGCATGTGAAGGTGAGCGCAGATCTTTCGCAAAGGTTGACCACACTGCGGGTTTGGTGCCCAAAAGCCTCACGTTGCAGCTAAAACCCTCTCAGTAGAGGTTGCATCACAGTTGGTTGGGTGCATATGTCACATATGATTTTATCAACGTTGTCATCTTAGATGTAATTTATTAAGCCATGATATATCATCCCTTTGTGACATTTTAAGCAGTACATGGTGTGTGCGTAAGTTATGTTTTGTGTAGCTAAATGTCGAGATAAAGAGATATTCACTGATTCTGACCAGCAATGAAAATCACCATAATGGCGAAACAGTCTGATATTATGAAGGCCATGAATTACATTATACAAATAAGTTACTGCCAAAAACAAAGTGCCATAATTATTGTTAGTAACAGGTCGATCTCTGCAAGTCCAGAACCAGCCTACAAAATCTTTTCAAGTGGCAAAAGAGGGCAGGAATAGCATATTTCTGTCTAATTCAAAGAAACAAACAATCGTGAACAGACATAAACACATCCTACACCGCATACATTTATTACAGATAGATATGTTTCCAATAGGTCTTTCTAACGTACAAAGATTGCCAGACACAGAGCAGGGATCACAAGCAAGGTAACGTTAAAGATCTGCAACCTCCACCTAGAACCTTCATTACTCTACAGGACATATTTAGGACTTTGTGGTGTGGCACAGCAAGTCACCTGGCTGCGCTGCGTCTCAGGTAAAGGGCAGGAATGCCGTATTTATCCCTATACAGCACATTCCTGTCCTTTCCCCAGCACTTGCACACATTGGGAGGCCTATCTCCAATGCAGGCACCCTTGCACCATAGTGCACGGATACCTCTGTTGCATGCAGGATTGATTTTGTACAGGAAGGGGCACATTCCGGCACAAAAACAATCATGAGAGGCACATTTCTCTTTCTATGTGCGCTGCAGAATACAGCACACATAGAAAGATGAAGTAACAAGGAGAAATAAAGATATTTCACCTGGTAACGTCTCCCCTGAGAAGGCGTATCTTTTTGGCACATTCCCAGGTCTATCAGTTCTGGTCAATCTGAGAATGCGTCAAAAACCATGGCAGTTGCACCTTCTCAGGGCAGAGTAACGCAATGCAGCAATTTGTGCTGCGTTGCTTTGCATTACTCCTGATTTATAAAGCCACTCAGGGACACAGAAAGTGGCCTTGCGTGTCTTTATAAATCACATTTTTGTGTTGCATCGCGCATATACCACGTTGGGTGGTGCAAGCGCAATGCAACTGGGCTGATAAATATAGCCCCATGTATGTAGCACTTAGAGCCCCACAGCTCACTCCACCATGTGCTGTATTGTGATATGCTGACAAATTAGTATCGACAGAGCCTTTTCAACTTCATCCATGCAAGGACTAAACTTTCAAAGAGGTTATCAACACACGGCGAGCGCCCGCTCATATTCGCAACCCACCCACACCTTCTTTTGTCTCTTTTAATGATCTGACTTGACAGCGCTGCTGTAGCCAGACAATTATTAACCTTCGTCTTCTGATGGTACCAAGATTCAAGCTTTCTCGGAGTGGCGGCAGATCTTTCACCGTCACTGCCGCAAAGCTCTGGAACAGCCTTCCCCTTGATCTCAGGTTTTGTGAATCTGAGCAAGCTTTTCGACGCAAACTTAAGACCTGGTTGTTCACTAAGCGTTAGGGCCTGGCATTGTCAGATTCTCGCATTCTCCTAGTCCCTCTGTGGGATATGACTCTGGTTACTCTTTTTGGGGACAATTATGTAATCTTAGCGCCGGGACACCTCCGCCGGAGGTAGCTGTGCGCTTTACAAGCTTCATAAATAAATAAATAAATAAATTATGTGAGAACCACCAGAAGAGGTGCGTTTGGCTCTGCCCACATGTTGGGAGCCATGAGTATTTGTTTTGATTGGGCAGAAGCTCTGTGCTTCCACAAAAAAACAGTACTTGCCTGCCACACAGCTGTGATCATTTTGTTTATTTATCCAGATTATTGAGGTTGAACTTTCAAGGGCACACTTATGGCATTCTATTGCTATTAAAGTGTCTTAGATAATGAGATAACTTATGGTGTTTTTCTCTGGCAGCAGCACAGATGAGAGGAAGGCAGTCATTAACCTACACAGAGTTCTAGGTCTGTGTTGACAGTGCAACTCCCACCTTACCTTTTAACCTACACTAATATTATTCTACAGTTGTTTTCTTCTACACAAATACATAGCCATTTCAATGCTATCTACTTGTAAGGCTTCATGCTACCATATAACATTCTTGTAAAGCAGGACCTTTTGGCACTGCCAATGCTTGTTTTAATTATTTTAATTTTAGTACCAGCTGACCTCGGTAACACGCTCTAACACACCTTGTGCGAAAGATTGCGTTAAAAACAACTACTAGTAAATTACAACATATATAAATAGAGCATAACTGACATTACCCTAAGTACGCATTATAGATTGTCAGATGGTCAGAGTTTGCAATAGCCATTGCAGATTTTGCCAAATCGGCTTCATCTTTTCGTCCAATAGGTGTTGAAAATGGGGATTTTTCAGTCATTGTTGCAGCAAGTGTTGCCTGGAAACAAAGAAACGACAAAATGAAAGAATATTTAAGAAATAAAGAAAACGTACTTGAAATCACAGTTTTCCATTATATTGAATGGAGCCATCAACAAAATTACAGGTGGGCCGGCGATTAAAATGCAGCATTTCACCCCAACATTACGGATACCAGAAGTATCTAGAATCACACAATGCATGAATACCAATGTATTCCAAGTTACCCCATCGAGAGGAGGGTTACCTCAGGGATACTGCACTGATTCCGGAGGCAACTGCCCATTTATCAGCATATTCCTCACTAGTAATCTCACTAGCTTTCAGATACAGAAATGCCCGTGACAGGGTTCTTACCGGGAAAGTGATATTTCTTGAAACTGGGCCAAGACTTACATAGAAGTCTTACAATGCTGACCAGTGAGTAAAGTTGCTGCACTGCGTGAATGGAAGAGAGCAGAACCGCGCCATATCTACAGCGCTGGTGCGCTTTAGGCTGCCAGACACCAACGCAGACAATCTTATGCCACAGTGCACAGGTGTCTGCATTGTGGGGAGCATAGGTTTTATACTTGAAGGGATCCCTTCCAGTACAAAAAGTATGCTATTAGACATTTCCCTTGGCGAGGACAAGTGGGCAAAAAACTCAGCTGCGTAAGTTTTCGGCACTACGCGAGCTCCGCAGAGTGCAGAAATCTCTGCAAACGGAGCGGAGTTCACCACCCAGGCCTACTCGTACAACTACCTCAAGGAGCAAAGGATTTTGGCACAAATCTCTGTCTACAATTCTTTGTAGACAGGGATTTTGCTTCAAAATCCATGGGTGTTTGCATCGGAAGACCCATGCACCACTCATGGAATGCCCCCTTGACACTTGACACAAAGTAACACAAGGCAGCACACTGCGCAGCTTTGCTGTACTTTGGGTTACAATCAAATAGTAAATCACACTACAAAACTCTGTGTCAGGTTTGCGTAAAAAAAGTAACGCAAACCCTAAGCAAAGTGTTTGTAAATCTGGGCCCAAAGTTCTCTTCCGAGTCTGTTATGTGACTGAATTTTGCTCATCCATAGTAGCAGCCGCAGCCAATCTATAGGGTCTGAGGGGCCATGCCCCCTCACCTTTTGCCCCTCTAGAACAGTGTCTGTCAGGCTGAGCAAAGGTCAGCCTGATGTACACTGTTCATTTTCAGGTCAGGCAGCCAGGAGCTAGACATGCGCTAAATGCGCAGGCTCCTGGCTGCCTGAGCTGAACTTTGCTGGGCTGAGGAAGTCACAGTTCCTGTGGACGTGACCTCCTCAGCTCAGCAAAGGCCTTGAGGCACTCTCCCTCAATGACAAGGAGTAGCATTGCTCATTGCCTTACACCTGGGCGCTTCACTTTTAAGCACTGAAGAGCCCAGGGTCGAGTGTCAATCAGTGACACTTCATCACAGAGTAGGGTGGTGTCAGCAGACTCACTGACCCATCCCACTCCGTGACGACGAAGGAACTGCTGCCTTCCCTTATTGTCTGGCCTCCGAGGCAGAGCTGCAAGTAAGAGTGTTTTTTTTTTTTAATTAATGTTTAGTGTGTGCGTGTATGTTTGAATATTTGGTTATGAGTGTTGTGAAAGGATGTGCGCATGTGTGGGAATGCATGGTTGTAAGTGTGTATGTGTGTGTCCCGTCCAACCCCCTCCCTCCTAAAATTACCGGTCTTTTATTGTACTGTCAATGTTAATGCAGATCTATCATAGAGCCTGTTCAAAGTGTGCCAGCCCTCCAGAGATAATCTTGACAGTTGAGTGCAGTGCTGTCAAGTGTCCCTGTCAGATGTGTGATACCTTCAGCTAGTCAGGGCATTTTAGCCAGCAGCAATCTGCCTTCTAGGACTTCAAATTTAGTTTTGCCCATTTTAAGTCTGGGTTTCAAGTCTCAGAATATTATGTACTGAAAGCCAATTCACCAGAAGTGGTAACCCTTGGCATGAAGCAGATATGTGACACAGCTCCCTAACCCTACCAATTTTACAGAAGGTTAGGAACAGGCAGTCAAAAGTGGAATAAAATGCAATTTTGTTATGAGCAAGACTAGCCAGATAGAACTGTCAAAGTAAATGCATGGATTACTAAAAGTATACACAACTTTGAGCACTGCCTTTCATACTTACGTCGCGGAAGTTATTTGAGTCCTTATTAATGCATGAGAAACACACACAGACTAGATCAGAACCAGGTCACAGAAGGCTGAGTCTCAAAGAGTCCAGGCTTGCCGAACTTCTATAAGTTTAAGTGGACACTTTTCCCAACAAATGAATTCGCAGATTACTACCAATGGAGGGTCCGAGAGCATAGTTTGAGGTCTGCAGGTCTTTCCTGCATGACGCTGGAGTCAATGAAATTGTGTTGCCCAGCAAACATGCTACTTCCTTCATCCAGCCTGCCAAGATGCTGGCATTAACTGTTTTTTGGGTCTCTAAAGACATAGATATAATTGGACTAGTATAGTTCTCTGTCAATCAACACTCTGTGTCGGGTCTAGGGCACTATGCCTTTCGTCAATTTGCACCTCTGAGTCCAATTTTTTGTGCATGTACTCAGGCACTCTGGAAGAGTGTGCCCAGGATAACAAGTTAGTTCTACTCTGTATCAAAAAGGAGGAAAAGCAACAAAGGATCAAGTGAATACTCCTGTATATGGAACCCTTTAGCATGATTGACTTGTCTCACAATGACTGAGTGATTGTCCAAATCTAGGATGGTGAAATTTGTTGGCATCACCCTTTGAAATGATATCAAAAACATACCACTCCACAAATTTGTTTACTTCCTATCCAGAGGGGCTTGACTGTGGGATCGTTCAGCTTCTCAAAAAAGCATCTTTTAGGTTTTAAAATAGATCTTGTGGTGTGAAGCCATAAGACATGATAGTTCCTTAATGATCATGAGGTCCTTTTTAGGGAATGTAACTTTCCCCCTCCTCCCAATCTGGAGTTCAAAGCATTCACACAAATCATGGTCTAATCAAGGACAATGTCGGCATCCCTAACTAAAGTGCTTGCCTAGCCTCTGGCACTTGTGGAAGTCAAGGCCAGGTAAATGTTAGAACGACACCTAGCCTAGTTGTCATCCGATGGTAGCTACAGGAGACACACCCATCTAACACAGTTGAATGCTGTGCTTTCGATTTCAGCACACTGCTCATTTCACAGCTAAATAGCTCTCTAGGTATAACAAAGTGAAAATCCCTGAGTGAGATCAACACAACAGGAATGGCTGCCAGCATGACTGTCTCTGTCACAACCCAGGAATCCCAAGAAGTCCTCCTCTAGGAACAGATACATCCTGCCCTGGGGATACTTTGGGGGGCACCTCAAATAATAAGAACTCTCTCCACACCTCAATCGCGGGTTGCAGTTCCTAATCTTAACCCTGGAATGTAGACTGGAATGCCAGCCCTGGAAGATTCTCAGACAGGCAGTGAAGAATTAGCTTTTCTTGATTCAATTGTATTGCTTACCTACCCAATGGCCACTGAGGTAGGTGCAGTCACTTATGCTCCCATAGCTGTGTGGATTCCACTAAGATGTTTACAAAGCTGAATATGCAAGCAATGCAATAATTCAAGCATGTAAGGAATGCAAGGAAAGCTCCAAACGTCATACAATAGAATAAAGTTTACAGGATTCATAGAGAATGGTGTGGAATATTTTATGTTCTTTTTATTGTATTTTGAAGAAAAGAACATACAAAAAGTAAACAATAAACATCATACCAACAAATGATTCTCACGTGGTGACCTCCCTCCCCTTATGGCAGTGACAATGCAGCATGCTCAATAGTAAGTGCGCAAGAACGTTTCGCAAGAACGGTTCACGCCTAGTACACCATCTAGCCAGATTTCTTTCAGTTCACTATCTGCGAACTGTAAATTATTGGGGCATGTCAACGCTCTGCAGTTCTTTGGCAAACAACTGTAAGAATAGGCAAATCTCTGGTCTTCACCGTGGACTGCTGAAGTAATCTTTTATATACCCAGCATCTGTCAAGGTCTATTACACTAATCTCTTAGAGAGGGGACAAGTGGTTTACCTCACATAGTGAAGATGCACTGTTTCGCAGCCATTAGTAAATCTTTAGCAAGTGTTTTCAGACTCCCTGCACACTACCTTTAATAGTTGGCACTCAGCTTAATAGAATGGCAGCTGGAAATAGGGATGTTAGGGCTGGTTAGCGCGTCTATCCCAAAAATTCTCCCAGAATGCAGTCACTTTCAGGCAGTCCCATATAATGTGATGCATCTACCCAATTTTATTAATTCATGTCCAGTACAGTCCTGATAAGTGTGCATTCATTAAATGAAGCCTAAGTGGGGTAAGTTGCCAACAGGTTAGCATTTTACTAGCTGCTTCCCTGGCTGCATGTGTGTGATTCCTCTGCAGGCATCCATGAAAATAATGTCACACTGTCCCAGCCAGAACTCCATGCCCACTTTCCTCTCCCAACTTCCTCGGGCTTTGTTCTTTGTGTTCGCTATACCCTTTATTAATTGTTTGTAGATTTGTGAAATCATGTGAGCATCATTTTACTCTTGTGTATAGCTTCCCAAAATCAGTGAGTTGCAGGTTACTGCCTCTTTAATCTTTTTTTGTAGGTCCCTCTGTCTAGCCTGGGTTTATATTTAGTGTTCACTTTCACCTAGGGCATAGTCTCGTTTCACCTGCTCAATGATTTTACCGAAATTGAGGTAGAACATAAAACCTCTTTTGATCCACCTCGCTTTTCTCTATCGTCTGAAAGCCTACGTAACTGTGCTCAGGGTAAAGTATGGGTTCCCAAACATGGGAGTAAAGAAGGGTGGATGTTTCGAAAGGCCAAGCTGTTCCCCAAAATGTCCTATACCTGTAGCATCATCCTAGTTATAGGAGAACGAATTAAGGGGCACATTATCAAGCAAGGCGTTAACATTATCGCCGCTTTAGTGGCAGAAAACTGCTGCTAAAGTGGCGATAATGGGCTTGATAATATGCCGCAGAGAATTCCAATAGAAGCCCATGTTGACACCAGGACATGGGCTTCTATGGGAATTCTCAAGGGCATATTATCAAGCCCATTATAGCAGCTTTAGCAGCAGTTTTCTGCCGCTAAAGCGTCGATAATTTTATCGCCGTTTCTTGATAATATGTCCCTAGATTAATTGCTCTAGATTAAGGGTCACATGTATCACGCATTGTACCAGTCACAAACGTCCCAGTTCTCAGAATCGGGCTGTTTGTGACCGGTAAAATGCATTTTGGTATGTATGTATTCCAATTTGCGATTTGGTAACATGTTACCGGATTGCAATTTGGAATTGCGAATACATACCGATTAGGTAATAGGAATGGGCACTTTTAGGGCATCCTTTTCTAATACCGAATCGCAGCTGTATGTAGGAATGTTTTGCGACCGAAATGCAGTCACAAAACATTCATATTTTACCACCTACTTCCAGTAGGTGGAAACCAATTCACAAACGGTAAGGGGTCCCCAAAGGATCTCTTCCCCTTTGTGAATGTTCGTAAAAATGTTTTTCAAGAGCAGGCAGTGGTCCCAGGGACCACTACCTGCTATTGAAATATGAAAAGTCAACTTTTAATTTTTCTTTTTTAAGTGCAACCCTTTTTCTTCAAGGGAAATGTGCTGCATTAAGAAATAATTGATTGCTTTATTTAAAAGCAATCACATACATGGTGGTCTGCTGACCCCAGCAGGCCATCATCCCTGTGATTTTAGCGATTCCTAATGGGTCACAAGTTGCAACCTGCCTCATTCACATTAATGAGGTAGGTCGATTTGCGACCCATTAGGAAATGCTAAATGAAACTCATGGAGTTTCATACATTCAAACAGCGATTACCTAATTGCGATTTGCTGAGAATCGCAATTAGGTAATCGCTATTGGAAATAATTATGCACATGGCCCTATGGGTTTTGCCACGGAATATTCCAAAGAAGCCCACTTCTAAATGGTAATCAGTTAAGCCCTACTGACGTTTTGATTCTGACCTGGACCACCCTAATTAGAAGCTAAAATCAATCGCTTGGTTAGAAGACTGAAAGTTCTGGATCCTCAGCATTTAGTGGCCATTCTGGATTTTATGACTATAAAGTCCAGCATGCCTGTTGTAGCTGCTGTAGTATATATCAGTGGGATGGCCTGGAATGCCTTGGCAGCACGTTCATCTTGATAGAAGCTATAGGTCCTTCCCATGAGAGTGAACCATCATGCCAGCTTTGTAGATCTCTCTTAATTTCCCTCATTAGTGGCATTGTATACCTCCCGTAGGATAGGGCCCAGGTAAACCCCCAGATATTTAATGGTACTGCTAGTAATTTTGAAGTGAAAATGCTAATGCAGCCCTTCTAGGTCATTGGAGATCATATTGAAATCAGTTACCTAAAACTTGAACATGTTTACTTTGAATTCCTGAAACTTTACTGGAGGAACTACATTCCTTTTGTGAGGTGTCAAAAGTGCCCTCGGGTTAGCTAGCGAGATCTTAACATCGTTATCAAAGAGAGAGAGATGCCAAGTTTCACCCCTCAGACATCTGGGTTGGAGCAAATCCTCTGGGCTAGAGGTTCTTGATAAAGGGCATCAAGAAGGGGTGACAGTGGGCAGCTCTGTCATGTCCACCGCTCTATTACCACAGCATGTGAATCTGCCCTATTGACAATTCATTTCATCATAGGATTAGTGTACCCTGAAAATGTTATCTTGATAAAGCGATCCTCCATTCCTCGACCCCTCAGCACTGCCTTCATAAAAGGCCACTCCACTCTCACATGCCCCTTTGAGGTTGAGGGACAGTAGGGGCATGGCATCCTTAAGGGTATTGGTTATGTTGATAAGATGCAGGACTTTTTTTTGTATTGTCCCCATCCTTTTCTTAGGAACAAGTCTTATTTGGGCAGGGTGAAACAGTTCTTGCATCAGGTATTGCAGCTGGTTGGCTATTATTTTTGTGTAGATTTTAAAATCAATATCAGTACAGATATCAGCCAGGAAAAGCTGCAATGTTTCAGTTGCCTCCCCTTTTTGAGAATGACAGACACTCTCACCTCAGACATGAATAATGTGACCGTTCCTCTAAAGGCTATCGCAGTCAGGGATTTTGTCATTAGTGGTAGCTGTAATGGCCAAAGGTTCCTGTAAAAGGAGAGGGTGAACCCATGAGGTCCAAGAGTCTTAGAAAGCTTGAGGGGCATATTATCAACGGCCAGCGATAATTATCGCTGGCCGTACATAGCGATAGAAATATTATCGCCGGCTATCGCTGAATATTATCGTCATGATAAGGCTATATTTACAACGCATAGCGCTATGGTGATAATATTTCAGCGATAGCGGTGTTTCCAATGGAACATCGCTGGTTTTCCAGCGATGTTCCATTGAAAACAGCGATAACATTGCTGATAGGACCCTGTGGTCCTATCAGCATAATCCATCTCCCATTAAAAGTATGCCTTAGTCAGGAATCTAACAGACGTTAGATTCCTGAGTTAAGGCTGAGGTAGAGCGATTTTTTTTTTTCGCTGCACCTCCTTGTTAATATCGCAAAGCTGCCTTCACGATATTAACATGTGTTGTTTTCACAGCCACGCCTTCTTTGCATCTCATTAGCGATGCGAGGCTGTGAAAAAACAGGCTCTACATCAAGGAAACACGCGCTTGATGATATTGCGATACAATTATCGCAGCTTTTCGCCCAAAAACGGACGCTAAAGCGGCAATAATTATATCGCCAGCCCTTGCTAATATGCCCCTGAGTCCCCTCATGGCCAAGATAATTTCCTCTGCCGTTATCATGGGGGCTTCCAAGAAAGCAACTTGATCCAGAGTTAATTTGCGAAGACTAGATGCTTGTTGAAACTGTCGAATAAATGTGTAATTAATCTGTCAAGCTGTACAGAGTACCTGGTAGAATTCTGTGAATGCATGCCGTTCATTATATTCATGCATTTCAAATGTGCAGCCTGAGGCTCTGATCGGCAGAATGTTGTATTGAATGCGTTTTCTCTGCAGTTTGGCCACTAACATTTTTCCTGCCTTGCTACCCCATTCATAATATTTTTGATGGATTTGTGCTAAGGAGTACTCAGCTATGCTGATGACGCAGTTAGCTCCGTACATGCATTTTCAGGCTCCATGGGGCATATTTATAATAACTGACGCATCCCTGCATATCAGCTGGGATGCGCCAGTTATTTTGCGCCCCAGCTCCGCCATCATGGATGCGCCGCATTTATAATGCGGCGCACCATGGGGCAAAAATGGCACAGATGCGTCACGCATCTGTGCCGTAAAAGTGGCGCATTGCTGGAGTTGCGTCGCAAGCGCGACGCAGCTCCAGCAATGCTCTGGGGGGCCCTATCTGCACAATGCTGCGTCAATCCTTACGCCTGCTTCAAGCAGGCGCAGGGTTTTGACGCAGCATGGGCTCAAAAGTGACTGAGTGAAATCTTGTAGATTTTACTCAGCCACTTTTAGGAGGCGCTCCTGCGCCGGAACGCCCCCACCTGCCCTGGAACGCCTACATGTGGCGCAGGGCTTTACAACGTGACGCATCTCCCAGATGCGTCACGTTGTAAATACCCCGCACCATGGCGCAGGATTTGCGCCGCTGCTGCATCACAAAAGTGACGCAACGGCGGCGTAAATGAGGCGCAAGTCAAACATAAATCTGCCCCCATGTTTTTTGGAAAAGAGTTTTCTTGTGGACTTCAACCATTTGTAGGTCAATTTGAAGGTCTTGTAGGTACATCGACCGGATCCTGGCTAGCCTAGAGCTTTCCACTATACATGGCCAACGGTGGCCTACTTTCAGATAGCAGTATCGCTCTACTGCATTCCCCAGTTTTATTGTGTAGACCTGGAACCGCAAATCTTCCTTAGCTACCCTATCTCTGAGTAGGTGTTTGCTGACCTGCAATCTTGGCTGTTAACCCTGTTCAGTCCCATTCATGAAAATTCCACGGCAAGTGAGGTATGGTCAGAAAGGGAATTCACCTCAATCACGCAAATTCCCCACTATGGCGCACAAGTGGAATGGCCGCCATTGTGTGAGGCTCCCGCAGCCTGGCACCGATATTCTGATAATTATCCTGCCCTGACGGCGTGGCTTGCTCCACACACCATCGGCATGCGGAGCCTGAAGCCTGGGGAATAAGCGACCCAGGTATGGAGGATGACCGTCGCGGTTTGCAGCCATTACTGCTGAGAACAAATGAGACCGCGGCGCGTCCCTGAGTGGCCTGGGACTGTCGCTGGGTGAAGACACGCACGCAAGCACCGCGGCTCACATGTGACTTGTAGGCCGGGGTACTGAAATGGCGGCGGCTGCAGAGCGGTGAGTGCCTCCGCATCAGCTCACATACATCCTTCCATTGAGATGCGCGCTAGAGAATCCAGCAGCTGATTTGTTATCTGCACTAGCATAGCTGGTAACAGGCATAAGTGGGCGGTGAAGCGCTGGCTTTAAATACCGTGCGGATGGCGGATCGGCCATAAGCGGCGATGGCGCCACACAAATACTCTGCGGGAGCGGCTGTCATGGGTGTAGTGTGAGATACACAACATTGCAAGGGAGGATCCGATCTGGACAGCGCAGAGACTGGCGCACATGTGACACTGCTGATCAATAGTGTTGTAACACCACCATCTCTAACTGCGTGACGGGGGCAGAGGAACTCCTCACAATATTCGAGACAAATTGACGGGCCGGGGAAAACACACTACTTGATGTTAGAGTACTACAGGTCACCAAGGACTACCCACGCTAATGGTTGCGAGTGGTGCACTTTCTTCGACATAGTCTTAGTGGCGTGTCAACTTTTGTGGAGCGCCGGTCGGCTGTGCTCTACTCCCATAAGTGCCATTACAGCAGAGTAGCATCTCCTGGGGGTGTGCCAGGGAGCCCCCCCTTTTTTTGCTATCTCCCCACACACGGGCCTCACATTGCTTACTACATCACTAGGCGACTCAAAATGGGGAAACCAGACGCGCGCCAACCGCGTCTCACATTTGACGCGAAGAAAAACACTTGCCTGCAGACAGTAGAGGTGGACAATGGCGCAGACAGTCCGCTGCAGGAATCACAGCCCCCACAGGGCGAAGACATGAAAGCGATCCTCCTGGAGGTGCAGCAGGGCTTTGCGAGCATCGCTGACAAAATGGATACCCTGACCACGCACATGGACGCGATAGTTCACAAAATAGACGGTCATGAGTCACGCATAAAAGACACTGAACAACGCATATCAGATGCTGAAGATGCTGCGTCCCACATCCAAAGCACAGTGACGCAGATGGACAAGCTACTAAAGATTATAGCTGCCAAGAACGAGGACATTGAAGCGCGAAGCCGAAGGAACAACATACGCGTACTGGGAATACCGGAAAGTACCAACACGGGCAAAATGGAGGAATACATTGAGAGGTTGTTGCTGGCGGTGGTGGGGGCGGAATCTCTCTCCCCACACTTCATAGTTGAAAGGGCCCATCGATCTCTGGGGCCGAAGCCACTCCCTGGAAATATGCCTAGACCCATCATTGCGCGTCTTCTGAATTACAAGGATAGAGACGTGGCCCTAACGGTGGCAAGAGAGAAGAAACAATTGCACTTTGAGGGGGTGCCCATCACTATGTACCCTAATTTCATTGCACTTGTGCAAGAAAAGCGACGCAAATTCCTCCCTGTAAAACAAAAGCTGCGACAGGCCCAAATTGATTATGCCCTTCTATATACAGCACGCCTCCGGGTCACGCATCAAGGTAAACAAATGTTCTACACAAAGCCTCAACAAGTTGAAGAATTCCTAAAACGTCTCAAAAGACAAAAGACTGCCACCCCTGCACCAGAAGACTCGCCAAGATCCCACTCACCGAACATAGACTGATGGATAACATGACGGATGGCTGCTTGTGACTTTTTGATCATAAACACGAACACTGCAATGCTGCGACGCGACAGGCGTCTGCACACCATGATTTCACATCGCTGGAGCGCATGAACGCGAGGGCGAGATCTGCCTTCTCATGGGCTACAAAATCCAAAGGCATCCAGGCACCCTCGAAGCCCATTAGGGGACTTGTTTGTCAGCACGGATACCCCTGAACGGCGAGAGGTACCCGTGGGCCACCCAGCAACACTTCCCCCCTAAGGGAGATCCCCTTGTCAGGTTTCCTCTGGTCACTGACTAGAGAAGTTCAAAGTAATGGTTTGTTTACTGGGTAACAGGGAGGTGGGAGGGCCGAACGTAACTAGCATAATTGAGATGCTTGAGGGGGAGGTAGGGTTATGGGTTAATGACTACTTTGACAAGCGTAACTTACAGCACTTCTTTTGTAAATGTGACTCTCTAATTGTTCGATTATTACTATGTACGGCTTTGCAATATAGCAGGTATTGCTTTACAAGCGGGTGTGGTGGACCCGGTGGATAAATCCCAACTGAGAATAATGTCCTGGAACGTCAGGGGCTTAGGGGACCCGAGAAAGCGCAGACAGATCCTAGCCTATCTGGATCGTCAACAGATAAGCATTGCTCTGCTTCAAGAGACCCACATTAACCCACACTCTTCAACCACGTTTGCTGGCAAGTGGGCGGACAGCAGACTATTCTCCTCATATTCCTCTTACGCTCGCGGCATAGCTATATTAATCAAAAAACAGACACCTTTTGCACTGGGAGGCGCGATAATGGATCCCCAAGGGAGATATATAATAGCATGGGGGCGCTTGGCAGGGATTCGGTCACGATAGCAAACTGTTCTGTCCCTAATGTAGACACTCCTGAGTGTTATACTAACATTTGGGGAAAAATTGAAAATGTGGGATCCACCCATATAATTTGGGACGGGGACTTTAACATAGCTCTTAACCCAACCCTGGATAGGTCCAACAGCGCAACGCATCATTACAATAACTCTCAAGCGGTACTGCTGGGGATACTGGACGAAGGGGGTCTGATAGATAGTGCTACACCCACCCACAGGCCAAAGAATGGACGTACTTCACAACATACCTGGCACATGGGCTCGACTCGACTATTGTCTACTCTCAAGGGGCCTGGGATCGGGAATACTTGAAACATTCACCTCACATTATAATATGCTGTATACCACACATTGCACTGGGTCAGTGGACCTCGATAGCTTCTTAGGAGACGTGGCACTTTGGTGGCTAAGTGATACACATAGGGAATTCCTATGCATCCCTTTCGAGCTGGACGAAATCAGGGAAGCGATAATGCAGCTGAAAAATGGGAAGGCACCGGGCCTTGACGGCATTCCCGCTGAATTTTATAAAAAGTATATTGATATCATGGCTTCAGTTCCTAAAAATGTATATGAGGAATCCTTAGAAAATGGTGTGCTCCCCTCCTTGATGAGGGAAGTGCTGGTTACATCCCTCTTGAAACCCGGCAAACCTCCTGATTCCTGCGACTCTTACAGGCCACTGTCGCTTATAAACAGTGACACGAAAATATTAGCTAAGGTCCTGGCTAACCGGTTAACTCTTTTAATGGATAAGCTCATCCTTCCCGATCAGTCGGGTTTTGTCCCCGGACGTGCCACCACCCATAACCTTCGCACCCTGTTCTCCTTGCTCCAGAACGTAGCACCTGAATTCCCACTAGCTGCAGTTTTCTTGGATGCCACTAAGGCATTCGACTCTGTGGAGTGGGATTATCTCTTTGGAGTACTGCAGTGCATGGCCTTCCCTCCTCTGTTCATATCCTGGATCAGATTACTATACCTTCCTTCTGCCAGGGTGTTGATCAATGGGCACCTCTCTCCCGCGTTTTCCATCACGAGAGGCACCCGGCAGGGATGCCCGCTATCTCCACTCCTATTCGTCATAGCGACTGAACCACTGGCTTCCAGGCTTCGTCAGCGCCACTAGGACAAGGCTTTCTGTTGTTGTTTCCGCCAAATTTTGATATCCCTTTATGCAGATGACATTACTCTATATGTTAGAGATCCCCAACAAAACATCAACCCCCTATTGCGGGAATTCATTGTCTTTGGTGGGTTATCCGGGGTTAATATTAACTGGGGGAAAACTCAAGTTTTTCCTCTGACACCAGCGGTCACTAGATTTGCTCTCGACTTCCCGTTGGAATGGTGCGATACCGACCTTCGCTACCTGGGTATACAGCTTTCCAGAGACAGAGAAAACATCCTCCGTGTCAATTATGGCACAGCTATCACACAACTTACCAGCAATGTTACTCGCTGGATTTCCCTCCCTCTCTCGCTTGCAGGCCGCGCTTCCCTAATAAAAATGGTTGTTCTCCTGCAGTTCTTATATCTCTTTATGAATATACCTTACAACTCCGGTCCCTACTTTTTAAAACTCTTCGCACTGAATTACTTAGATTGCTTTGGGGAGGTAAGCAGCCAAAATGAAAATGGTCTGTACTCAAGAGACCCTATGCTCAGGGTGGTTTTGATATTCCAGACTTTGAGGTCTATTTTTTAAGTGCACAAGTTCATTATGCTTATTATTGGATCAACCCCCCCCCCAGATACATGCCGCAGGTAGCTACAGAGGATTGGCTTGCTGACCCCCTTCCTCTGGATGGTATTATACATGCACCTGTCAGAACTCGCGCGACGCCACAGTCACAGGTACGGTTGACGCATGGAACCGTATCAGAGACCTTCTTGATTCCCCCCTGTTATACTCATCGCGGCATGCCACTGTTGCAGGAAAAGGGATTACATAAATTATGCTAACGGATCAATGTTACTAAATGGGGCGCTCTTCAGACCAGTTATTCCATGGGATTCGACCCTCGCCTCTAGATTATTTCTTATATGTCCGACTCAGACAGGGGGCTCGGTCAGTTATCCCAGACTTTCCGCGGGAGCCCACGAACCTTACCCCGTTACACCAAATGTTGGGCTCCACAGATGGAAAACCCCTAGTATCTAGGCTCTATAACAGTATACGCACACAACAAACGGAGGCAACCAGTCCAGCCCGCACACACTGGGGTATGGAACTGGGGAGGGAGGTGACTGACGAATAATGGACATATTGTTGTCTCCAAACTTCACAAATTTGTTGTAGACTGCGTGTCATACACTATAAATTCCTACACCGTCTGTATTATACACCTGCCAAAAAGTATAGATTCAAACTGTGTGATAATGATTGCTGTGAGAGATGTAGAAGGCCGGGGGCCGGATTCCTGCATTTAGCATAGGAATGCCCAAAGATTCTGGAGTTTTGGGAGCAAGTCTTTGAGGCACTTGAGAAAATGACTAACAGCCCACTGGGGAGAGACCCCTTGATGGCGCTTTTGGGCTACATCACACAGATACCCAAGTCACATCGCAAGTTCCTTGCCGTGTCATTCCTACTGGCCATGCGTAGAGTGGCTTGCAGGTGGGGTAGGAGACGAGCTCTGAAATTCAAGGACTGGCTGGAGGACCTACTCTATTGTCAGGAGCAACTGACTGCTTATGCTGAAATGCTTCCGCATGCTTCTAGGTCCAAGGATATATGGGGTCCTCTCCATGGCTATCTCCTCATGCAAAACTCAGATGAGTCGGATCCCTCCCCCCTGGGAACTGGTACCTAACTGTTATACGCAACATGTTTTTCCTTGTCTCCCATGCTCCCCCCCATACTACAGATCTATGAAATACACTCTAATATCATTGCTCTACGCTCTGTGGTTTCCTACTTCGTCACTGCTGCTTGAGGTTTCGAGACGTGAGACTTACGTGATATGTAAGTAATATGGTGCTGCATGCCTGCTGATATGTACCCCTGATGTTCCAAATGCACTTCTGTTCCATTATTCTCGCACAATGTGGCTTTGCTGTTATTGTATGCTATCCAGGATTTGTCCACATGATGATTTTTGTTATTGTATAGAGATAAGAGAGATCACTATGCCAGACAAGCGCTTGTCAATCTTATGGTTTTCAAAAACTGAAATGTTTGTTAGATATGATGAAAATTATTAAATAAACGGTTAAAAAACTAAATAAATAAATAAAAAAACATGTGCATTAAGCAACAATCACACAGCATGAAGTCCATTCTTGTGTATGAAAATCAAGTTGAGGGAGTGAGAAGGATTATCGTGTGTTTGCTCCACTTCTCAATAGTATGCAAGTACTTGATCAATAAAGAGGAGCATGCTCCAACCTGAGTAAAGTCTCACTTACCTGTACCTAGATGGGTATGACCAATGGGATGCCGTGTGGAATGAATAGTCCCTCTTCTCCAGCTTGGTGGTGCTAGATATCTATCTGGTTTGAACCAGATATTGATGCCAAGGAGACACCGTGTTCCCTTAGTGTGCTGTTTATCAACAGCCATCTCCCTTATTTGTCTCTGACGATATTGTTAGCTGAAAAACTATGTGTTGCCCTAATATAATCCCCAGCCCTATAGTTTTAAGGTTAGCCCTCTGTTTTGGCTTTTTCTGCTAGTTTCTTCCCTCTTTCCGCCATTTCCCTCCTCCTGTCACCCAGCACCCCGCCCTCCCCTCAGGACCTATTTAATAGAGGCCACAGCACGACCCCATTGAGCAGGTCCTCATGCCAGCTCCCCCAGAGACAGTTCTCCTGTCCAGCTTGCCCGCAGTCCGCTACCCTCTGCTGCATGTCTACCTGTTACCCTCTATTTGTGCCTCCGCTGCTGGTTTCTTGCTCTGTTTTGCCTTTTCTGCTAATTTTTCAGCTCTCTGTTTTGCCTTTTTCTGCTTGTTTTTCCACCCTCTGTTTTGCCTTTTTTCCTAATTTTTCTGCCCTCTGTTTTGCCTTTTCTGATAGTTTTTCTGCCCACTGTTTCGCCTTTTTCTGCTCACTTCTTCTCACTTCCTGCCGTTTCCCTCTTCCAGGCATTTCCTGTCACACAGTGCCCTATTGTGAGAAGTTGGCCTGGTATATGATGTTCACTAGTTAAAGTGACCACCTTGTACCATGCCAAGCAACCCTTATGGTGTGGTTGTAAGTCAACCTTTTCGGACTAGCTGCCCTAGTGGTAGCGTAGGCTAAGCAGTCTTTGAGGCTAAACTCGTTAAAACGTGTTAAGCAGGCTGTTTTACCATATGTAACCCCCCTTTATACCAATGAAAGGACACCACACAGATATATATTCAAAATATATATGTATTTATTACTCAAAGTATCCCCTAGACTCTTTATGAGCACAGGAGCACAAATCGTTAAACAAGAAAGTATTACAATATACAGAAGTTGCACTTTATATGGATAGGCCCTGGTGGCCGATCAAACCATATACTAAAATAGTGGTATAAGTACCACGAATAGGAAAGGGAAAAGGCCTAGGGCCTCTAGAATCGCTGGGCCTACAAGGAGCTAACTTCAGTTAGTGACCAGGAGGTCCACGGGTCGCGTGTGCAGTGAGGAAAGTTACACGCGGGCTCCCATAGGTTTTCAATGGGTGCGTAAAAGTTCAAAAGTTACTGCTAGAAGGGTCTTCTGGATGGACTACGAACTTAAGACTTAAAACACAGACACTAGAGATGTTTCTCTACACTTGGGCACCGGAGTGCCAGCTTTACCTCACCCACAGGAAGCGGGTGCATAGGTCTTGAAGTGCGTCGGGTTTCGTCTATCTGTTCAATGGAGCCTGATGACAAAGATGCTGCAGGCGGTCGGTCCAGAAGAGATGCGGTGGATCCACGGGTGGCTCGGAGTTGTAGAAGACCTGAAAGCAGAGGGGACAGTGTTCACAGTCACTAGCCAGTGACCGGCGTGGCACCAGGTAGGTACCAGGCGATGTCGGGTGCAAACAGGTGATGAGGGGTAGCTTGTCTCCGCAGCCACGTGGTCCCTGAAGGTCGACGACGTCCAGGAGTCGGTTCACGAGCTGTCCCACGCAGGCTCTCGCTGTCGGCGGTGTCGGCGACTCGAAGGAAGCAAACAAGCCTTGACAAAAGCAGGAGTCGTGAAGAATGAAGAAAGCTGATGGTTCTGACCAGCAAGGTCAGAGGGGCTGCTCCTTTGGAGGGCAGCCGGGGCCAGTCTGGAGCAACCAGACCAGCGTCGTAGTTTTCAAGTTAGGTCGCCAAAATGGCCACTAGCCAACGGGCCAGGGACCGGACAGGCGCGTCGAGATGCAAAGTGCAGAGGGGCCCCACGCAGATCGTGGAGATGCTGGAGGGCTCACCTTTGGTGCAGATGCTGCTCGGATGTTGGGCTTCTCAGGACCCAAAGCACAACTTGGAGGGAGCCTCTGTTGTCGCGCTTGCAGCTTGTCGTGGGTCTTTCAAGATGGCTGGCTCCACGTGTCTCGGTGCCTCCACTGGTTCCTTCCTTTCAGGGACTGTGGATCGGGCGGTGAGAGGTCTGGAGGTCCAGGTCTTGTCGGGCTCGGGCTCCTGCAGGAGGCGGCGGCAAAGCAGACGTCGAGTAGCTGGTTGGTGCTTGCGTTAGCAAGATGGTCACTCCCTGACCATAGGGGAGATTTCCTTCTGTCCTCTGTGCAGCAGAGCGTCGAAGTTCCCGTCTTCTTCTTTGTAGTAAGTTGATTCCAGGATGTCTGAAGTCTTAGGACACAGCTCCTACCTTTAAGCGGATTCTAGGGGCCGGACTACCTGCTAGGTCCCTCCCTAAGGGTGGGACCAGGAAGGGGGGTGGTTACACCCCCAATCCTTTGTCCAGCTCGCCCCAGGTCCAGGGCTGGTGTGCCCCAGGACCAGTTTGAACTGGCATATGCACCGAGGCTCCTTGTGAGCCTCAGGCATGTCTGATTCCATTCCAGCCCTACCTGACCAATACACAAAATCCTGTCTGGGGTGGTGCACGCACCTCCCCTGGAAGGAAACCCTTTGTCCACATCTCCCAAGCTGGAAGGACTCCCAGCAGCAGGAGGGCAGACTTGTGTCTGTGGTGGCAGCATCCATTTTGTGGAGCTGAGGCTATGTCTGATTTTACCCGGGTTTCAGGTACTGTACATGTCGTGTCCCTCTAGAAGGGTGGAATGCTAACCCCGTCGCCAGAATTGGCGAGGGGTTAGTATTCCAATTCGTATGACACCTTACTCGACATGTTTTGATAAAGCCAAACCAAAGATAGCATTTAACCGCGAGGTTCATAATGCACTTAAGAGTATATGGTATGACGATATCTGGAAACGGTAGAAGGAAGTTGTTCCGACCACTGCAGACAGGCTCAGCTCATGCCAGAGCACCATCTCACATGGAACCAAGCACTCTGCCTTCAGGATTGTTAAGGCCTGCCATAGGAGTGACTTATAGGTTAACATGTGTCCCATTTAAGGTTAGGTATAGGTATACTACACCTAAGTAAGAGGTGGTTACACCAACTTACCCCAGCTGAGTGATCAGCCAGTTGTGTCAAATTGCTAGGCCAGGCCAGGGGTGGCACAATACATGCTTCAGCCCCTGGTAGGCCTTAGATACACCAATGCCCTGGATACCTAGTGTACACTGGTACAGGGGCTCACAGGGTGATCCAATTCCAATTGGTTATGCACCTGGGGTGCATAGTGTCAATTTAGTAGAGAGAACAGCAGGCTGGGGTTCTGATTAGCAAGCCCACAGCCTCAATATGTCAAAAACCAGTGAAGCAAAAAGCAAAAATTTGGGGTGACCATAGGATAGCAGACCCTACTCTCCTACACAACCCCCCCCCCCCCAAACGCAGGGACATTAAACTAGCCTTGACCAGTCTCGTCTTCATGTCCTAAGTGGAAGTACCTGGAGAGACCATCTGCATTCCCATGGTCTGTACCTGGCCGGTGCTCCACTGTAAAGTCCATCCCCTGTAGGGAAATGGACCACCTAAGCAGTTTGGGGTTTTCACCCTTCATCTGATTTAGCCACAAGAGGGTCTGAATCTTGAAGTGAGTGCCAAACAAGCATGGCCTCAGCTTCTTCAGGGCCCACACCACAGCAAAGGCCTCCCTCTCAATAGCTGACCAATTCTTCTCTCTGGGGGTCAACCTTCTGCTAATAAAAGCAATGGGTTGGTCTTGACCATCTATATTAAGTTGTGACAGCACAGCTCCCACACCCAACTCAGAAGCATCTGTTTGGACAATAAACTCTTTGTAGTCAGGACTTTTCAGGATAGGTGCAGAGCACATGGCCTTCTTCAGGTCATCAAATGCCTTTTGACAGCTTACTGTCCACTGAACCTTTTTGGGCATCTTCTTGGATGTCAGATCATTAAGAGGAGTCACAATGGACCCATAGTTCTTAACAAACTTCCTGTAGTACCCAGTCAAGCCCAAGAAAGCTCGAACTTGAGTCTGGGTGGTTGGAGGAGACCAGTCCTTGATGGATTGTATCTTACTCTCCAGTGGTTCAACTTGGCCTCCACCTACAAGGTGGCCCAAATACACAACCTTACTCTGCCCTATCTGGCACTTAGTAGCCTTGATAGTGAGGCCTGCCTTTTGCAGAGCCTCAAGTACCTTCTTCAGGTGGATCAGGTGATCCTCCCAGGTGGAGCTAAAGACAGCAATGTCATCAAGATATGCTGCACAAAAGTCATCCAACCCAGTAAGGACTTGGTTCACCAACCTTTGGAAGGTGGCAGGTGCATTCTTCAGACCAAAGGGCATCACCAAACATTGATAATGCCCACCTGGGGTTGAAAATGCTGTTTTGGCCTTAGACTCCTCAGCTAATCTGATTTGCCAATAGCCAGCTGTCAAATCAAATGTGCTCAAAAACTTAGCAGAAGCCAGTTTATCTATGAGCTCATCTGCCCTTGGAATAGGATGTGCATCTGTCCTAGTGACAGCATTGAGTCCTCTGTAATCCACACAGAACCTCATCTCTCTCTTGCCATCTTTGGTGTGAGGTTTGGGGACCAGAACCACTGGGCTAGCCCAGGGGCTGTCTGAGGGCTCAATGACACCCAGTTCCAGCATTTTGTGTACCTCAGCCTTTATACAGTCCCTGACGTGGTCAGGTTGTCTGTAAAGTTTGTTCTTCACAGGCAGACTGTCACCAGTGTCCACCACATGGGTACACCAGTCAGTTTGACTAGGTATCAGTGAGAACATATGTTGAAATGATTGTAGAACCTGTCTACATTCAATCTGCTGATGCTCAGTGAGGTTGCCTCCAAGGGTCACTCCTTCAACTGAACCATCTTCAGGGTTCTGAGACAACAGGTCTGGGAGAGGGTCACTCTCTTCCTCCTGTCCCTCATCTGTAGCCATGCGCAAGCCCATGTCTGCCCTGTCAACATATGCTTTTAACCTGTTAACATGGAGTACCCTGTGGGGACTCCTGGGAGTTCCTAGGTCCACCAAGTAGGTAACCTCTCCCTTCTTTTCCAGGATTGTATGGGGTCCAGACCATTTGTCTTGGAGTGCTGCTGGGGCCACTGGCTCCAACACCCATACCTTCTGTCCTGGCTGAAACTCAACCAAGACAGCCTTTTGGTCATGCCAAGCTTTCTGTAAGGCCTGGCTTGCCTCAAGGTTTTTGGATGCCTTCTCCATATACTCAGCCATCATGGAGCGGAGACCAAGTACATAGTCCACTATGAAAACAAGTTACTTACCTGTAACTGTAGTTCTCCAGTATTGGACCTTTCATAGATTCACATGCCTGAATCATTCCCCGTCGTCGAGACGGGAGTCTCCGGTACATAAAAAAGCTTTGCTTAGTATCATAGCAAACAGAAAAAAGGCCTAGGCCCATTTTCCTTTGCAACCCATAACCTTCGTTATGTAAAAAAGGACTAAACCAGTCCCTGAGCCAATCAGAGCCTCTCACCCTCTAGAACACTCCTGAGAGAACCTTCTGCCCTCAGATTTTCGTGCACTTGTGCAATAACACTCTTTGTGCTAAATCCGAGGTGAGCCTCTCAGGGGAGGAGGGTGGGTTGCATGTGAATCTATGAAAGGTCCAATACTGGAGAACTACAGTTACAGGTAAGTAACTTGTTTTCTTACTCCAGTATTGGAGCCTTTCATAGATTCACATGCCTGAATCAGAATAGCGAGCAGTAAATAAATGCACATTTTTTGTTACCTAGAAAGTGAATCCAGGAAACATATACAGTGTGATAAAAATGGTATCTGTAAACCAAATTCCACCTCTCAAAATTTCTTTGCAAATGGTAATACAATAAACAACCATAAAATGTGCCAACGTACATAACAAAGGAAGGAGGGATGGTAAAGAAGGCTCACCGTTACTGGATAAGGTTCCTCAGCACCGCTTCTCCCACTGCCACATCTCTCTCTGTGGCTGCATCCAAGCAGTAATGCCTGGTGAAGGTGTGTGTACTCGTCCAGGTCGCCGCCCTGCAGATATCCTGGATCGGTACTCCTGCAAATAGAGCAGTAGAGGTGGAGACTGCTCTTGTAGAATGAGCCCGGACTCGTGCATTCAAAGGTCGGCCAGCTGCCTGATGACAATACCCTATGGCACTTGATATCCATCTGGCAATTCCTCTCTTTGACAAAGGGAAACCCTTTCTGGGTGCGCTGTAGGCCACAAAAAGCTGTGAAGACTTGCGGAAAGGCTTAGTTTTCAGCAAATAGAATTTCAAACAACGCTGGACATCCAGCGAGTGGAGAGCTCTTTCCGCCGCTGTTGATGGTTGTGGAAAAAATCTTTTGAGAATTAAAGGTTCGTTCAAATGAAAGTCAGTTGGAACCTTAGGGATGAATCTTGGATTAGTCCTGAGTATTATCCTGTCCTCCTTGAACTGCAAGAACGGCTCTTGGATCGTGAGAGCCTGAATTTCTCCCACTCTCCTGGCTGAAGTGAGTGCAATGAGAAGCGCAACTTTCCAGGAAAGAAATTTCAGTTCCGCCCTGTGAATTGGTTCAAAGGGCTGTTTCATCAACTGGGAAAGAACGACATTCAATTGCCAGAGAGGTGGCGGTGGTTTTATTGGAGGAAAAACTCGGAACAGACCTTTCATAAACTGCTTGATGACTCTAGCAGACCACAGAGATGGACCAGAGGCCGTTCTTCTAAAGCGTGAAATTGCAGCTAGATGTACTTTTATAGACGCATGCGCCAAACCAGACTTAGCCAAAAGCAAGAGGTATGGAATAATCTCGTGAGCTTCTGAAAGCAGCGGATGAATGTTAGACCTTTTGCACCATAAACAGAACCTTTTCCATTTCATCCGATATGTCTTGTTTGTACTATCCGCTCTAGCTCTAGATAGAATCTCTCTGCACTCCGTAGGGATATTCAGATGTTGAAATTCACGGTATTCAGGAGCCAGGCTGCTAACTGCAGAGATTTCGGATCCGGATGCAGCACTTCCCCCTGGAACATTGTCAGCAGAGACGGTATCGGCTGCAGGCAAATCGGGCGCTCCTCTGACAGTAGAAGAAGCTCTGCAAACCAATGCTGTCTGGGCCACCACGGAGCTATCAGGATTAACCTGCATGGTTCTTTCTTGATCTTCATAAGAACCCGCGGCAGGAGGGGAATTGGAGGAAAGGCGTAGGCAAAGATGCCTGACCATGCCATCAAAAACGCATTCCCCCAAGATCCCCGTTGGGGAAGCCAGCTTGCGAAGAACCGGCATTTTCTGTTCTCCCTTGTCGCAAAAAGATCTACTATTGGAGTTCCCCATTTCTGGAAGATGTTGTCCAAAATCCCGTTGTCGATTTCCCAATCGTGACAGACAGACTTTAGTCTGCTTAGAGTATCCGCTTTGGTGTTCTGGTCCCCTGGAAGATGTTCCGCTGTAATGGATACTTCGTGTCGTAGAGCCCATTCCCATATCCACTGGGCTTCCCGAGACAGGGAGAGAGATCTTGTGCCTCCCTGTTTGTTCAAATAGTGCATTGCTGTTGTGTTGTCTGTTCTTACCAACACGGCTGCACCTTGAATCCTTGGCAGGAACGCTAACAATGCTAAGCGGACGGCTCTGAGCTCCAAAAGGTTGATATGCAATTGTTGTTCGTCCGCTTTCCAACGACCGCTGACCTGCAGATCCTGAAGGAATGCTCCCCATCCTTCCAAGGATGCATCTGTTGTAATGACCAATGGAGCTGGCTGAGTCAGGAAAGAAAGACCCTGTGAGATGTTTCGTTTTCGGGTCCACCATGTCGCCGCGTGGACCATGATCGGCGTCACTTTGATTATATCCTCGAAGGATCCTGTCGCTTGATGCCACTGAAGATCCAATTGCTCTTGTAACGGACGCATCCGTAGTCTGCAGCAAGGTACGAGGGGAATGCAAGATGACATCGTTCCCAGCAAAGACTTGTACCTGCGTACTGAAAGAGACTTTCTTTTTATAAACGCCTGGGATAGAGATATTATTCCGCGCTGTCTCTCCTCGGAGGGGAACGCTCTGTTTACCTCCGTATCCAGAATCGCTCCCAAGAAAGTTATATTTCTTGAAGGTTGTAGAGTCGACTTCTCCTCGTTTAGAGTGAGGCCTAAACTGGCAAATAGTTCTATGCAAGCCTCTGTTGACAACTGGGCTGACGCTTTCGATGGAGCCTTGACTAGCCAGTCGTCGAGGTAAGGAAACACTTGGTGTTTCTGTCTCCTTAGTACCGCTGCCACTGGAGCCAGACATTTTGTAAAAATCCTCGGGGCCGATTTCAGACCAAAAGGAAGCACCCTGAATTGGTAATGATCTTCGGCCACCACGAACCGAAGGTACTGCCTGTGTGAAGGATGGATTGGAATATGGAAATATGCATCCCGTAAATCCAGTTTGGTCATATAATCCTCTGGGTTTAACAGCAGCAGAATATCCTGGAGGGAAATCATTCTGAAGGTCTGATCCTTGAGGTAAGTATTTAGGGATCTGAGATCCAAAATGGGGCGCCATTGAAGAATGTTTTTCTTGATCAGAAAAAACCGGGAATAAAATCCCCTTCCTTTCTGGGAATTCGGTACCGGTTCTATTGCTCCCTTTCGGAGCATTGTCCGAATTTCTTGACGCATCTGATGCAAATACTTGACCTCTTGAAATCTTGGAGGTGAACAAGGGGGGCTTTCCAGAAATTCTAGAGTATGACCGAATTGAATTATCTGGAGGACCCATTGGTCCGTCGTTATCTGCTGCCAATTTTGATGATGATAGGAAATTCTTCCACCCAGGGGAATATGTGACATATGAGGAGTAAGTGTCACCAGAATGTCATTGTCTTCGGGTGGTGTCTTTCCCTTGACGACCTCCTCGACCTCTAGGAGTAGATTTTGTGAAACCTCCTCTTTGTGAATATTGTTGTTGACGATATGGTTGAGATGATGTGGAGTAGGAAGAATAACGGCCTTGTTGATAACCCCCTCTATAAGAGGGCTGGCCCCTACCACGTGAGCCACGAAAAGGAACTTTCCTATACTGCAATGTTCCCAGAGATTTCGCTGTTTCCGTATCCTTTTTTATACTCTGTAAGGCCTCATCCACATGTTTTCCGAACAGATCTTCCCCATTGAACGGAAGATCCAAGATCTTATTCTGGACTTCAGGCCTAAAAGATGTTGCTCTCAACCATCCTTGTCTGCGCAAAACCGCCGCTCCTCCCAGAGATCTGAAGGCCGTGGTCGCAATGTCCATTGCACAATCTATGACTTCAGCCGAAGTCCTTTCACCCTCCTGGAGGATTTTTCTAGCCTCTTGTCTGTCCGCTTCAGGTATGCTATCAATGTATGGTGATAGGTCGCACCACATCTGCCTATCATACCTGCCCAGGATGGCTAGTGCATTTGCTGCCTTAACCAGAAGAGCAGACATGGACGAAAACCTTTTTCCTGCATTATCCAAGCGCCTACCCTCTCTATCCGGTGGCGTGGAAATTGGAGCAGAGGGATTCCTCGACTTTTGCTGCGCCGCTTGAGTTATAACCGAGTCCGGTTTGGGGTGACCTAATAAACAAGCCGGAGCATCGGAAGGCGCTTTGTATTTTTTGTCCAGCCTAGCCAGCACTGGAGTAACCGTTGCCGGCGTCTCCATTACTTTGAGACCTTCCTCCCATAGATGACTCACAATTGGAAGAGATCTAACAGTCTTGCGAAACGGTTCTTTAAAATCATATAAAAAGCATTCTGCTTTATCTGATGACATACTGAGCGCAAATCTCTGCGCGGCTCTTTCCATCAGATTATGGAACCCTCCAATGTCCTCCGGAGGGGAATCCACAGGTCTTGGTGACGGAGATGAAGGGGACGGAATCAAATACTCATCCCATTCCTTACTAGGATCTGTTATCTCCCCTTCCTCCTGCTCTTCATCCTCAGAAGTGTCCAGAGCCGGCTGTGGCAAAGGTGTTAGTGGCCGCGGAACCGGTATCTCCTGTCTTCGCAGTGGTGTACATGGCACAGAGTGCGCCGGAGCCACTGGCATCCTTTGGGTAGACTGAGGCAAAGTATGCCTCTTCTTGTAATCATCCAACATGAACTGCAAATCCGTCAGAAGAGAAGCTGGAACACTCACCATCTCTTCCTGTTCATGTTGTCGGGGGGGTCCTGATAACCCCCATACTCATCCTCCCAGTCATCCTCCTGACATTTAACGTGCAACTGAGAGGGGCTACTTGCATAGCCAAACGGGCCCTCATTATCCTCTTCCTGCGAATCTTCTTCTTCCAATAAATGGGATGGAACCAGAGGCGTTACCTTACTAGGAGACGTAATATCCGGGGTAATCCTTCTTTTCCTGTCAAAACCCCGCTTTTCCGGGGTTTTTTCCCTCGTCGACGAGCCCGTCGACGAGATTGCCATTTTAACCGCCGTCGACATCGTCGTCGTCGATGCCGTCGTCGACGCTGTAGACATAGTCGTCGTTGCCGCCGTCGACGATGTAGTTGTCACCGTCGTCGACGGTGCCGTCGACGCTGTAGTTGTCGTCGTCGTCGTCATTGCCGTCGCCGTCGGCGCTCTCGTCGTCGACACTGCCGTCGACGATGCCATCGTCGACGAGAGTACAGGCTTAATAATGACTTTTACTTCACTCCTCGTCGTCGTCGACGCTACCTTCTTCGTCGACGATCCCGTCGACGATGTAGATTTTCCTAATTTCTCCTCAGGTGAAGTAGACGCTGGCTTTTTAAGCGCATGTTTAATTTTAAGGGGTGATTTTGAAGGCTCAGAACTTGTTTTCTTTGGCTGTTCCACCCCTGAAGCATGACCCTTGCTCTCCTTTTCTTTAGTTTTAGGAGATTTTGAGGGACTGCGCTCTGAAGACCCAGCAGTGGTCTTTTTAAGAGCCTTCTCAGGTTTCTCCCCTGAGGTATGAGCCTGAGGAGATCTGCCTCTCTTCTGAGATCTCCTTGAAACATTTGACGCCTCCTCACTGTCACTAGACACGACGTCCTTCCTGGTTTTAAGTTTTTGGAGCCAAATTAGCAGTCTGCCTTCACGATCCCTTAAAGTCTTATTAGAAAAGGTGCGACATACCTTACACTCCTTCGCCTGGTGGTGTGGGTAAAGGCAGTATATACAGTCCTTATGAGGATCATCAGTATATAATCTCTTCTTTGAGCAGGTGGCACAGGCCCTAAACAAGCCTTTCTTTTCTTTATCAGCCATTCTCCTAGATGATGTAGAAATTTCAGTAGAAAAAATCACCTCAATCTAAAACCAACTGTAGAATTTGAGCAGAGCTCAAAGGAGACTCCCTAGCACAACGTGCGGTAGAAAATCTGAGGGCAGAAGGTTCTCTCAGGAGTGTTCTAGAGGGTGAGAGGCTCTGATTGGCTCAGGGACTGGTTTAGTCCTTTTTTACATAACGAAGGTTATGGGTTGCAAAGGAAAATGGGCCTAGGCCTTTTTTCTGTTTGCTATGATACTAAGCAAAGCTTTTTTATGTACCGGAGACTCCCGTCTCGACGACGGGGAATGATTCAGGCATGTGAATCTATGAAAGGCTCCAATACTGGAGTAAGTCTTGTTTATGCTTTTTGAGAGGTAACTCCCATCCTTCCCTCACCAAACACAGTGGGCCTCTTACAGGGTGCCCAAACAACAATTCAAAGGGGCTGTAGCCAACTCCTTTTTGTGGGACCTCTCTGTAAGCAAACAGAAGGCAGGGTAGAAGGATGTCCCATCTTCGCCTGAGCTTTTCAGGTAATCCTTTGATCATACCCTTTAGGGTCTTGTTGAATCTCTCAACAAGCCCATTGCATTGTGGGTGATAAGGAGTGGTGAATTTGTAGTTGACACCACATTCCTTCCACATAGCTGTCAAGTATCCTGACATGAAGTTGGTACCTCTGTCAGAAACCACCTCCTTAGGAAACCCCACTCTGGAGAATACTCCCAGTAGGGCCCTGGCCACAACAGGAGCTGTAGTGGTCCTAAGGGGAATTGCCTCTGGATACCTGGTGGCATGATCCACTACCACCAGTATAAATCTGTGCCCAGATGCAGTGGGAGGATCCATGGGACCCACTATATCTATTCCCACTCTTTCAAAGGGGACCCCCACCACAGGTAGTGGTATTAGGGGGGCCTTTGTTGTGCCACCTGATTTGCCACGGGCTTGGCAGGTCACACAGGAGCGACAAAACTCCTTGGTATCTTCATTCATGTGAGGCCAGTGAAAGTGAGGGACAAGCCTGTCCCAAGTCTTGTTCTGGCCTAAGTGTCCTGCTAGAGGAATATCATGAGCCAAGGTAAGAAGGAAGCCCCTAAATTGCAGAGGTATAACCAACCTCCTGGTTGCACCAGGTTTTGGGTCTCTAGCCTCTGAATAAAAGAGCCCATCATCCCAATATACTTTATGGGTACCTTGAGCATTCCCAGCAGCCTCAGCAGCAGCCAGCTGTCTGAGGGGTTCAAGAGATGGACAGGTTAACTGAGCCTGTCCCACGTCGGCCCTGGAAGGTCACCCTGTCCCCAGAAACTCAACCTGATCAGGTTCAAGCTCTTCAGGGACAGTTCCTTCAGGGTTCTCTAGATCATCTTCCTGGGAAGGCTGATCATCACTTGGAGGCAGGGGGGAAGGCACAGCCTTAACCCTCCTGTTCTTCTTCTTGGTAGGTGCTTGGTCCATTGTTCCAGGATCCAAGACCTGTGGTTCAGTAAGGCACTTTTTGGCCTGTGACCTGGTCACAGCAAGGACATGTGGTGATATACCTAACATCTCTGCATGTGTCCTGTACTCCACTTCTGACCATAGAGAACTCTCTAGGTCATTGCCCAAAAACATTATACTGGGAGGTCTGCACTAACCACAACCCTTTTGAGGCCAGTTACCCCTCCCCATGAGAAGTTAACAACAGCCACACTATGTGAAGTAGTGGCATTGCTGGCATTGGTCACCAGGTAATTCTCACCTGGTATGTACTGTCCAGGGTCCACAAAGCCTGGTGTCACCATAGTGACACTGGCACATGTGTCCCTGTAGGCTTGAGCCACTTTTTCATGTATTAAAGGAGTCTGTCTGTACTTGCCCAGGTTACTGGGGCTCACAGTCAGGGACAAATCCATGCCCCCATCACAGATCAAGACTGCCTGTGTCAGGGTTCTGTCTAAGTCAGAATCTCCTTCAGTTCCCATAGTGATTCCCACTACACCCTTTGTCTGGGGACCAACACTGCTAACAGTAGTACTGGGAGCAGGTGCCTTAGGGGCAACAGTGTTGGGGGCTCCACCCTTCTTACAATCACTAGTCCAGTGAGTTGTATTCTTGCAAGATTTGCACCAGGGTTTCTTTGGACCTTCTTTCTTCTTCCCTTTAGGTTGGGACCCACCCTCGTTAGTACTAGTTTGGGGCCCTGTTGAAGACTTCTGGTCTTTAGATTTCTGATCTCCACCCTTTTGGTCTGTTTTCTTCTGATCACCCGCTTGGCCCTGGTTCTGGTTCTTTTGCTTAACCCTGGTACTGACCCATTTGTCTGCCTTCTTTCCCAATTCTTGGGGAGAGGTCAGATCTGAGTCAACCAAGTGTTGATGCAGTTGCTGGTTCTGACAGTTATTTAAAATCTGTTCTCTCATCATCAAATTGTACAATCCTGTATAATCAGATACCTTACTTCCCAGCAACCAACCCTCCAAAGCCTTAGTGGCACATTCAATGTATTCAGACCAGTCCTGAGTCTGTGTCTTCTGGGTATCTCTGAACATTAACTTGTACTGTTCAGTGGTTAAGCCTAACCCATCAACCAGGACACTCTTCAGGGCTCTGTAGTTTATGACATCCTCCACTCTAACAGTGAGGAGTCTATCTCTGCCTCTACCTTCAAAGGAGAGCCATAAGATAGCTGCCCACTGGTCTTCAGGAACCTGCTGCACTTTGCAGGCTCTCTCAAGAGCAGTCATGCATTTGTGGATATCATCCCCACTTTTGTAGGGGGGCACAACCTTGGACAGGTTCCTATTGTCAAAGACCCTATCTTTGTCCTTAGGGACAATGCTGCCACCAGTGGGTATAGACCCACTCTCTCTAGGTTGCCTAGCCTTGTTCAGTTTCTCTTCCATCAGGGCTACTTCTAGCTCCTGTCTCCTGATCCTCAGCTGAGCTTCCTTCATTCTGGCCTCATGCTCCCTCCTCTGAGGGCTGGTCATCCTTCTTCTGGAGTGACCTTGAGAGCCTCTAGAGGCATGAGAGGCATTAGAGTCACCTGAGTGATTCCTCTGCCTCCCAAGCCCCTGGTTAAGTCCACTAGGGAGATCCAATGGGGTGAACCCATTATCAGTCCCAAGTAGCCTTAAGTTAGCCGAGCCAGGTCTGGCACCTGGCACTGGGCTATCTCTCCCATCTGAACTACTACTACTGTCAGATTCACCCCCTTTGTCATCCCTGTCCCTATGCTGATTTTCATCATCTGTAGTCAGATTCTCAACTAAGGGGCGACTGTGGGAAAGGGGTACTTCAGTGGCATCTTCAGAAGGAGGGCCTCCTGTTCCTGTCCCTAAGGGGTCTAACTGGGAGGCTTTCTTGAGAGCTCTCTGATCTTCATCAGCCTGTAAGAGTTCTCTGAGTTCAGCAGAGGTAGGGTTCCTGGGCTGTTTAAGGCCCCTGATATTTGCCAACTGCCTGAGCTCATTTTGATTTAGGGTAGCAAAGATGGTTGGTGCCCTCTGGGGGTCACTCTCGACAGAGAGGGGTACATTGGACCCCTCTGCCCCAGCCATTGCTCTTAAGTGTGGGTGGATGTGTTGCAACTACCTCCACTTGGGTTTTCCTACTAAACCTATCTAGTAGTTGTAGTCAGGGTGTGCTACTCCCTTTGCTCTACAACAACTAAGTTCAGTAGAACTTAAGTATATCTAATCTTGTTTTATATGTACCTAAAGGTACCTGTATGATCTTTCAATTGGTAACAAAGAGATTACAGAGGTAAAACACAGCAAGCTCAAATCCAACCGCTGCTCACCAATGTGAGAAGTTGGCCTGGTATATGATGTTCACTAGTTAAAGTGACCACCTTGTACCATGCCAAGCAACCCTTATGGTGTGATTGTAAGTCAACCTTTTCGGACTAGCTGCCCTAGTGGTAGCGTAGGCTAAGCAGTCTTTGAGGCTAAACTCGTTAAAACGTGTTAAGCAGGCTGTTTTACCATATGTAACCCCCCTTTATACCAATGAAAGGACACCACACAGATATATATTCAAAATATATATGTATTTATTACTCAAAGTATCCCCTAGACTCTTTATGAGCACAGGAGCACAAATCGTTAAACAAGAAAGTATTACAATATACAGAAGTTGCACTTTATATGGATAGGCCCTGGTGGCTGATCAAACCATATACTAAAATAGTGGTATAAGTACCACGAATAGGAAAGGGAAAAGGCCTAGGGCCTCTAGAATCGCTGGGCCTACAAGGAGCTAACTTCAGTTAGTGACCAGGAGGTCCACGGGTCGCGTGTGCAGTGAGGAAAGTTACACGCGGGCTCCCATAGGTTTTCAATGGGTGCGTAAAAGTTCAAAAGTTACTGCTAGAAGGGTCTTCTGGATGAACTACGAACTTAAGACTTAAAACACAGACACTAGAGATGTTTCTCTACACTTGGGCACCGGAGTGCCAGCTTTACCTCACCCACAGGAAGCGGGTGCATAGGTCTCGAAGTGCGTCGGGTTTCGTCTATCTGTTCAATGGAGCCTGATGACAAAGATGCTGCAGGCGGTCGGTCCAGAAAAGATGCGGTGGATCCACGGGTGGATCGGAGTTGTAGAAGACCTGAAAGCAGAGGGGACAGTGTTCACAGTCACTAGCCAGTGACCGGCGTGGCACCAGGTAGGTACCAGGCGATGTCGGGTGCAAACAGGTGATGAGGGGTAGCTTGTCTCCGCAGCCACGTGGTCCCTGAAGGTCGACGACGTCCAGGAGTCGGTTCACGAGCTGTCCCACGCAGGCTCTCGCTGTCGGCGGTGTCGGCGACTCGAAGGAAGCAAACAAGCCTTGGCAAAAGCAGGAGACGTGAAGAATGAAGAAAGCTGATGCTTCTGACCAGCAAGGTCAGAGGGGCTGCTCCTTTGGAGGGCAGCCGGGGCCAGTCTGGAGCAACCAGACCAGCATCGTAGTTTTCAAGTTAGGTTGCCAAAATGGCCACTAGCCAACGGGCCAGGGACCGGGCAGGCACGTCGAGATGCAAAGTGCAGAGGGGCCCCACGCAGATCGTGGAGATGCTGGAGGGCTCACCTTTGGTGCAGATGCTGCTCGGATGTTGGGCTTCTCAGGACCCAAAGCACAACTTGGAGGGAGCCTCTGTTGTCGCGCTTGCAGCTTGTCGTGGGTCTTTCAAGATGGCTGGCTCCACGTGTCTCGGTGCCTCCACGGGTTCCATCCTTTCAGGGACTGTGGATCGGGCGGTGAGAGGTCTGGAGGTCCAGGTCTTGTCGGGCTCTGGGCTCGGGCTCCGGCAGGAGGCGGCTGCAAAGCAGACGTCGAGTAGCTGGTTGGTGCTTGCGTTAGCAAGATGGTCACTCCCTGACCATAGGGGAGATTTCCTTCTGTCCTCTGTGCAGCAGAGCGTCGAAGTTCCTGTCTTCTTCTTTGTAGTAAGTTGATTCCAGGATGTCTGAAGTCTTAGGACACAGCTCCTACCTTTAAGCGGATTCTAGGGGCCAGACTACCTGCTAGGTCCCTCCCTAAGGGTGGGACCAGGAAGGGGGGTGGTTACACCCCCAATCCTTTGTCCAGCTCGCCCCAGGTCCGGGGCTGGTGTGCCCCAGGACCGGTTTGAACTGGCATATGCACCGAGGCTCCTTGTGAGCCTCAGGCATGTCTGATTCCATTCAAGCCCTACCTGACCAATACACAAAATCCTGTCTGGGGTGGTGCACGCACCTCCCCTGGCAGGAAACCCTTTGTCCACGTCTCCCAAGCTGGAAGGACTCCCAGCAGCAGGAGGGCAGACTTGTGTCTGTGGGGGCAGCATCCATTTTGTGGAGCTGAGGCTATGTCTGATTTTACCCGGGTTTCAGGTACTGTACATGTCGTGTCCCTCTAGAAGGGTGGAATGCTAACCCCGTCGCCAGAATTGGCGAGGGGTTAGTATTCCAATTCGTATGACACCTTACTCGACATGTTTTGATAAAGCCAAACCAAAGATAGCATTTAACCACGAGGTTCATAATGCACTTAAGAGTATATGGTATGACGATATCTGGAAACGGTAGAAGGAAGTTGTTCCGACCACTGCAGACAGGCTCAGCTCATGCCAGAGCACCATCTCACATGGAACCAAGCACTCTGCCTTCAGGATTGTTAAGGCCTGCCATAGGAGTGACTTCTAGGTTAACATGTGTCCAAGGTAAGGTTAGGTATAGGTATACTACACCTAAGTAAGAGGTTGTTACACCAACTTACCCCAGCTGAGTGATCAGCCAGTTGTGTCAAATTGCTAGGCCAGTCCAGGGGTGGCACAATACATGCTTCAGCCCCTGGTAGGCCTTAGATACACCAATGCCCTGGGTACCTAGTGTACACTGGTACAGGGGCTCACAGGGTGATCCAATTCCAATTGGTTAAGCCCCCAAGGTGCATAGTGTCAATTTAGTAGAGAGAACAGCAGGCTGGGGGTCTGATTAGCAGGCCCACAGCCTCAATATGTCAAAAACCAGTGAAGCAAAAAGCAAAAATTTGGGGTGACCATAGGATAGCAGACCCCACTCTCCTACACCTATCCTCCCCCCAGGAACTTCTTAATGGAGGTCCCAGTGCGACCCCATTGAGCAGGTTCTCGTGCCAGCTCACCCTGCAACAGTTCTCCTGTCAAGCTTACTCACATCCACTACCATCTGCTGCCTACCTACCTGCTGCCCTCTGTTTGGCCTTTTCTGCTCGTTTTTCTACCCTCTGTTTGGCCTTCTTCTGCTCTATTATGCCTTCTCTGCACGTTTTCTGCCCTCTGTTTTGCCTATTCTGCTCGTTTTTCTTTTTTGTGCTCATTTTACTGCCCTCGGTTTGTGCTTTTTCTGCTTGTTTCTTCCCACTTCCTGCCGTTTCCTCAAGACCTGGCTTTTCGATTGAGACCTCGCACCCCAGTGTCCAGATAACCCCAGGGGTGACAGTGCCCCGCTCTACAAATACTGACTGATTGATTATTATTGTTGGGAAAAGGTACAAGTCCACATCCACCAAATATCCCTGTCGAGGATGTGTGTCTCCTGGATGAAATTAATGACCCCATCTACATTTGTAAGTGCCTGAAGGACTTTCATTCTCGTAGCCAGGGCGTTTAAGCTGCTAACTTTGAAAGACATCAGTATTATAGTTTGGAATACTTTAACATCCACCTCACTTGCAACATTATTAACTTTGCCTTGATATGTTCTTTGCATCAGGCTACTATTGAATTCAGGTGTGAGGCCTAGAAAATTAGAACATAACGCCTTTGATATAGCACTCAACTAAATACACAGCCCTGTTACAATAGTTAGGCATACTTTGACAATGTGAATCTATGTTGTCTTTCAACTCCACAGGCATAATTGTTACTTTAAGGTAAGAACATGCACATATTTTAGACAATAAGAAAAATAAAGTTTAGATGGTGTGATAACATTTCACTTACCACTGTATCCAAACAACCAAAAATTGCCCCAAATATCAGCATTTTACCAATTTTGACATTTACTGGTAAGGCTGCAAGATGCTGGCCCAATGGCGTCAACTTGGGTTCAATGAGTTCGCAGGCCCCTATCTTCCGCAAAAGACTCATAGCATTACTGATGACCTGAGGGTTAGGAGGATCTAAGGCTCTGGAGAGAAAATCTTCAGGCGATCCAAGATCACATTTCTATGAAAACAACAGAGTACATGTTATAAGGAATTTAGCAAACTAAGTAGAATATATATATGTATATATATATTACACATTTGTTTTTTGTCTGACATCTGTCTACATACACATCTTTTCATTATGTTTTGTCTTGTTAACTTATGGGGCTGCCGTTGAAATGTATATTGAGGTGTAGATTATGGGGCTAACAAAAACAGTGCCACCCTTGTACAATCTGAAAACCCAGCACAATTTGAATATCTGATTGGGAAGGCTTTTGACTAGCAACACATAAAAAATTAACTAACTATGACACTAAGGTTTTGATTGCTGTAGTGCTTTCAAAAGTGTTTACTGCAGTCCACTGAAATCACTAGGTAGACCCTGATCTACAGTCCCAGCATGCTGTAAAGATGCAAATTTGACAGTCTTCACATTTTGATTCATTGGTTAAACAAGAGCTGTTCAACTTGTGGTATCTTCTACATGTAGCTTGACTGAAAACATTTCTATGTGACCAAGCAGTGATAGGGACTCCATTTGTTCTGTCTCATGCCAAACTATACATGGACTGATTGGAAAAGATAGAAAAGATAGTGGCATAGGACCCACTGCTCTCAGAATTTGATATTGATGCTATAATGTGGTTGTATTATATGTATTCCCAGATTAAAAGTTATAAAGTTAAAAGTTATACTTTGAACATCTGGAGATTTCTGACTAAAGAATAGTTCACTCTTCAGCTAACACAAAGAACAAGTAGCATGCTTGATACATTTAGCTTAATTAAAGAACATTGAGAATAATACCCAAACCACTTTAAAAGTTCACAGCACTGCTACAGGTAACACCAGACATGGAGAAAAATATCCACAGGTTAATCTGAGGCATTTATGAGGGCAAAAAAACACTGTTCCAAATATGAAGATAATGCAAAGGAATTGAATACCATATGGACTATTTTCATATGAAACTGCATTAATTATTGCATATTTTTAAAATACTTTCCAAATCAAATAAAAATCCAACAATTAGTTTATGATTCGAGCCATCAGCCCAATCATCCAGCCTGGATTTACTAACTTTTAGCATCATGGTCCTGCTAGTCGAGATTTAAAAAGCCACGTTATTGATGATTTGTGTGGCCTTGCATGGCTTTGTAAAAAAGGTTATGCAAAGCAGAGCCTTGTGCTGTCCTGTGTTACACTGCATCATGTAGGTGTAACATGGGTGGAGCATGGTCGTTCCCATGCATCCACCCATGTATTCTGACACAAACCTAGATTTACTAATGGCAGTAGACCTGGCTTTGCATCAAAATGGTGTACCTACCCGAGAGATCTATTTCCTCTTTCTATGTGTGCTGCATCACATATAGAAAGATGAAAGTGCATCTAAGGCTTGGTTTTGTGTAGGAAGGTATCCCTGTCCGTAATGAATGCACCATGGTGCAAGGGTTTGTGCGTTGGTGCTTGGCTCTCTGAAGAGCGCCAGCGGCATGAGAGAGCAAAAGTGCACATATCTTGGTTGCTGCATTGTGTTGTGTGAAAGGTTAGCAAATCTAGTGCTTAGTATCCACATTCCGCCCTTAACTGCTATAGGTCAATATGTCCAGTTGTTATCTGTGCACTGATTTCTTTATACCTCTATAATATTCAAATTTGTCGGTACTGGGGGATCTGAATATACATTTTGGACAAGGAGAATGATTATCAGGCTCGTCTCCTCCTGGACACTATGTCCGCTTGAAATTTGAGGCAGTTTGTGGATGCACCCACCCACTCTGATGGCCACCTGTTAGATACAGTTTTTTCTAATGGTTGTATCAAGGTGGCTGAGGTTCTGAGCAAAACATCTGGTTGGATAATTCGACAATATATTTTAGATGGTTACTTGAGCAAGGACTGCGTGGCGGAAGGCTTACTCCTCCTTTATCCCATCGTAAATGGGCTAATGGTAAGCAGGGGCGTAACACAGGCCCCAAGCTCCAGGGGGCCCCCTCGGCACTGCACTCTGGCCAGAGAGCTCCTGATTGAGCCTGGACCCTCTTCGTACCGTGCAGGGAGACCCCCTCAATTTTTGTTACGCCAGTGATACTAAATCAGAGGAAATAATGTCCATTCTTAATAATAGTGCTCCTGCACTATCTGGCATGCTTGATGCAGACATTCTGGCAATCAATACCTGGCTAGGTAATATGGCTGACCTGGTGGTACCTATCAAGTCAGGGTCGGGTGGTCTGAGACACCCCTTGGCCCCATGGTTTGATGAGGAGCTTAGACTCATGTGAGGACATTGCAAAAGGTTGGAAAGATCTTGCCATAAGTTCTACTTACCTGAAGACAAAGATAACTATAAAAAAGAGCTGCATATTTATCACCAAGAAATAAAGCCAGCTCAAGCAAAGACTTTTGAGAATGAAGTCACCAATTTAAGCAATAAGCTCAAAGAGATTTTTAAAATCACCAAGAAGTGCCGTCGCACAGCTCCTAGAGTAGAGGTCTTCAAACGTTTTGATGCTGAGACCCCCTTCTCAAAACATTTTAAGCGTAAGGACCCCCTCTGACAAACATTTCTGGAACCTGGTACTCCTCATCAGCAACAACTATCGACAACCATAAATGCCCCTAGACCTGGCAGCTTTTGGTGTGTTTCCCCTGGCTTTTTGCTTTCTGACCTTCTAGTTTTGACTCTGTTTTTGCTGGTTTAGTGTCTCTGTGCACTTTCTCACTGCTGTTCAGTGTTAAAGTTCAAGTTTTCCTATTGTAAATTGTATTATGGATTGGTGTTTCCATGATTGGCATATTTGACTTACTAGTAAGTCCTTAATAAAGTACACTGAGAGTGTCAGGGCATGTAAATCAAATGCTGCTGGTGGGCCTGCAGTACTGATTGTGCCACTCATCCAAGCAGCCCTGAAAAGGGTTATCAGACCTGCCACTGCAGTGTCTGCGCGCAGTTTGTAGCTGCCATGTCGACCTGGTAAGTGTACCCACTTGCCAGGCCCTAATCTTACCTTTTCTTACATGTAAGTCACCGGTAAGGTAGGCCCATGGTACCCCTGTGGGCAGGGTGCCGTGTATATTAAAGGTAGGACATGTACAGGTGTGTGTGACAGGTCCTCGCAGTGAATGACAGTGTGTTTCGTTTTTCACTATGGAAAGGCTATCTATCCCATAAGATAGAATGGGAGTTTACTTATAACATCTTATAAGCATATCTTCCCATTGGGACAAGATAGAGAAATGGGGTTTAGTATGCCTGAACTCAGAATATAAACATGCATCTTTTGGTAAGGATGATTTTTATGTTCTGTGTTTGAAAATGCCACTTTTAGAATGTAGGTATTTTCTTGCTTAGCCATCCTGTGTGCCTCGGCTGAGTTTGTGAAATGACTGTCTGGCTTTGGAGTGACAGGGGCTGGGGATGTGAATTTTCATCAGACAGCCACTGGGGTGGGGGGGCAAGGTGTATCCTGCCTTTCCAGGAGGAGTTAGGACTGGGCTGAATAGACCTGAGCTGTATTTAGAGTAGTGGGAGGAGATTTCCTTGCACCTGATCTGGTGCAAGAACATCTGGTCTGCCTTGGACAATGCTGTCTCCACCTCCTGCCAGGAAGCTACGCCAGAAAGGATGGAACTGGTTTGAGCTAGGCACAGACACTCTCTGAGTATAAATATTAGGGGCCAGACCCCAGAACTTTAGAACTCGCTGGAATCAAGGTACCTGCCAAGAAGAAGAGCTGGAAGAACTGCCAGGAGGTGTACTGTCCCTTTGCTGTGTTGTTGCTTGTTGGGTTGGCCTGCAGTTTCTGCTTCTGCCTTCGGCAGTGAAAGGACTGGACTGAACTTTCTTTACTTGTTGCTGAGTATCTCCAAGGGCTTGAAGTAGAGCTTGCCACCTGTTCTGAAGTCTCAGGGACCGCAAAGTCTTCACCGACCTCTGGGTACTGCCTCTGGAACTGTACTTTCAGTTACCAGAGAGGGCCCCACCGCATCTCACACTGCAACCCTGGTCTCACTGACGACGACCGCCGCCACTGCTTGCACCGTGGCCTGTGGGCACCACACTCCGCACCGCCTCGTTTCACTTCGCCGCCCTGGTCTCACGGACGCCGTTGCTGCCTGCTGACTTCGACAACCGTGAACTCACCGTGACTTGGGGGCACCGCTCGTAAGTATTGCGATACACGCCCCATCCCACACCGCAGTCTGGTCTGATTGACGCCAGATTCCTGCAACTGGCACTGTCGCCTGCACCGTGATCTGTCAGCACTGCAACAAGCACTGCCTTCACTCCGCACCGCAGCCCTGGTCTCCCCGATGCAGCTGGACGACCGTCACCGAGCCGCTGCCTGCACCGCAACCTGAGGGCACCGTATGCTGCACCTATCCACTTGGCGCACAAATTACTGCCTAGCACCAATATAGGCAGGATTGTTTTTGTACAGGAAGGGGCACCTTCCTTCACCAAAACAATCCCGAGGGACATTTTCCTCTTTCTATGTGAGCTGCGGAATGCAGCAAACACGGAAAGAGGAAAAAACGAGGAGAAATGGAAACATAACTCCTTGTTACGCCTCCAGTGGGGAGGGGTAAGGTTTTGACGCTGCCCCAGCTTTACGTGATTTTGTAAATCTGGGGCAGCATCAAAATCTATGGGTGTTAAGTGGGGACCCCACGCAAAGCCCATGGAACACAACCTTTACGCAGATGAAGGCATCGCATTGACTTGCGCTGCATGTCTCACTCCATATCTATGAGGCCATGCAAAGCCATGCAGGGTGACTTTGCACTGCCTCATAGATATGGTTGAGACGCCTGCGCCAACGGAGCATCAAACAAAGTTCTGTTTTGGCGATGCAAGCCTCTCATAAATAAGCCCAAAATATTCTGTACATTTTTTAGGTCTTTCACCATCAGGTATCTACATATAAAATAATGGGCAGTGCAAATGAAAAATACATTAAAAAAGTTATTGCTCAGTGGGAAATGCACTGTCTTACATTATGAAACCTCTATTCGTTAATTGTAAGAAACTGTCTCTATATATACTACACCAAAATGAGTTATAGTGTGTATAGAGTCCAGGTGACCCCAGAGGTAGGCAGAGGTTAAAGTTAAATAGAACCTTTCTCTCTATTTGTGGTAGAGTGGTCGAGCAGTAAGGCAGTATCAGAGGACAGTGTTAAGCATTTGATGTGCACACTCAGTCAGCAAATGAATTCACACACTCAAGAACTAAACTCTAGGCCAATTGTTTTTGTATAAAGATATATACTGTTGTTTATTTTTAGAACCAAGCAATACTGGCACAGGTAAGCATAAAATACTTTTCAGTAATAAATTGCTGAACAGAGAACAGTTTGAAAATGCAATAGAACTTCTAATTTGTTTGATTTACAGGGGATGCAGCAGGTTGCAACACTTAGCAAATACAATACATTGGAATGAATAGGCTTTTTCAGTCAATTACAGGTAAGTTACTTTTTACGTTACTTTTCTAACTCAGTGCTGGATATCTAGATTCAGCACTGGGACATTTCCTGTAAACAGGTAAGTAAATACGTATTGGTTGTTTGTGCGATTTTTAAAGAATATTTTTAGATTTCAAAACTCCACACTTAAAAACTTTGTGGAAGATAATCGTTAATGCGATCCAATGGAGGAAAAACAGGTTATCGGTTCACAGGTAAGTAATCGAGTGTGGGAGTTAAGGTTCTGGGGTTAGACTCAGGGGTCCCCCAGGGTCAGTGATGCACTGTTGTTGCACCCTCAGGGGCAATAGGGCGGCCGTGTGCATTGTGTTGAGGCCCAATGATATCCAATGGGGATTAGAGGGCAAGCAAGCCACTGGGTTGTGGGAGCAAAGCTCCTAGGGTTAAGGTCAGGGCAAATAGGGAAACAAAGTAGCACAAAAGGTGCACCCTCAGCGGCACTGGGGCGGCCCGGTGCAGAGGGCTGTTTCGACGCCGGGCACCCTGTTGTTTTCTATGGAGAACCTCCGGTTTGCAAAAGCACTGCAGGCAGGGAGACAAAAGACTTCTGGGTGCGACCACCACTTGGAGAGGTAAGTTGGGAAGTTAAGGGTTGGTTAGGCACCGTCGGTTTGGGCGTCAGGTGCAGGGGTGCCTTTTGGAGTAGGATCTTCTTACCAGCTCCTGGTCGCAGTTAGGGGGGCCTTCTGGATTTCGATTGCAGGTGTCGGCTGGAGGCTTGAGGCAGGTCAGGGGTCGCCGGACCTCAGGACAGGATTGCCGGGATGACCTCCTCCCTCATGGTGTTTTTCCACTCGAGCTCGGGCCGGGTTCGGCGGGTGCAGAGTGGGCTGGATTTGCGGTCTCTGGCTGCTGCCAGAGGGTGCAGTTGAACAAATCCGGTGTTCACGGGAGGAGCAGTCTTTGGAAGTGAAGGCAGGCAGGTCCTCCGGGGTTTTCGAGGTTGCTGGCTGCAGAACACACTGGGATTTCAAAGGAGCAGGTTCGAGGGGAGACAGGCCGGTAGGGCTGGGGCCAAGTCAGTGGGCGTCTTCCTCTTGTTAGCTGGCTGCACGGCTGTTCAGTCCTTCTTTTCTTCTTGTTGTCAGGCTGGATCTGAGGAAGCAAGGTTCAGGGTGCCCACTAAATACTAGATTTAGGGGTGATACAGGTAGGTAAAGGGCAGGGACCAATGGGTCCCTTTCCTGGGGTGGGTACACCCCCTATCGTGCCACCCTCCAGTGGGAGGGGGACAGGAGCCTGTACCTGGTTAGTTGGGTTCCCCATCCTCAAGATGGCGGGGACTCAGATTTGTGCTTCACCTCGCCTCCCCCACCTGAGGGGTGGAGTTGGCAGAGGTGGGCCCTCACTTGTTTTTCCCGCTGGCTCTCCCGCCCAAAGTGGGGGGTAGAACCAGTGGGGACCAGTTGCTGAAAGCAGCAAATGGTCTGGGGCGGCCCACAAAGGCGGCATGCCTTTGAAGCTTCCCCTTTGTGAACCCTGCCCATTCTGGGGGAGGAGACTCCACACCTGGTCCCAGGATGTGCATTGTTTCAGGCCCCAGACATCAGCAGTCTCTCGACCCAGGGGTCCAGAAACATGTCTGGTGGTGGCAGCTGAAAGCAGCCACTCAGCCTGGACACTAGTGGTGGGTTAGTTTTCAGGGGGCATCTCTGAGATGCTCTCTGTGTGCATTTTTCATTAAATCCCACACTGGCATCAGTGTGGGTTTGATGTGCTGAGAAGTATGATACCAAACTTCTCAGTTATCAGTGTAGCCATTATGGTGCTGTGGAGTTCGTAATGACAAACTCCCAGCACCATATACTCCTAATGGCAGCACTGCACTTACAGTGTCTAAGAATGGACTTAGACACTGTAGGGGTACAGAGCTCATGCACCTGTACCCTCACCACCGGCATAGGGCACCCAGCTAGAGGGGTGACTGATCCATGCCAGGACAGTGGGTTGTAGGCATGGCCCACAGGGATGTGTGCCATGTCGACTCTTTACTTTGTTCTGCACCAAAACACGCAGCCTGCAAAGGCAGTGTGTGTGTGTAAAGGTACAGGGCCTCTAAGGGTGGGACAATAAGTGCTGCTTCCCTTAGAGGTCTTCCTTGGTCATAGTGCCCTGGGTACCTGTGGTGACAATTACCAGGGGCTGACCTGTGGCCAGAGATGCCAATTGGGTTAGATTTGGGGAAAGAACACAGGCACTGGGAATCTGATTGGCAGGGACCCAGGGCCCACCAAGAAAAAGTGCATCAGTAGTCTGGCAAAAAGTGTGTGTGTGGGGGGGGGGGGGGGTACTGCAACAGAAACCCACTTTCCTAAACAAATGCACTGCAGAGGTCTATGTGTGACCAGAGAACCACAGAATTAAATCTTGATTGGTGCAGTGGAGAATAGTGAGGTGTAGTATTTTTAGTGCTACGAGGTCACAGCCTGTGACAGAAAACACTGTGAATATGTAAGTACATTTTTTATACTTGCATTACACACAGGGTAAGATAGAATGCTGCAAAACACGCAATAGTTTTACGATAAAATGATGCTTTGAAAATGTAGATTTTAGTAATACCAGAGCATATGTAATTCATTTCTTTTTTTACATAACTATCCCTTCAAAACCTCGTTAGGGGCACTAAGGGCTGTATAAATACAGTTAAAATTAAAAGCTAGAACTTCCCAGCCCAGTTGTAAACTCTTTGTACTTCCACCCACAAAAACAAATCTTTCTCATCACAAGAGCCAGAACTGCTCCCAAGCATAATTTACACGTGCAGATGAACTGATAAGGCACATTTGCATTTCATTCAGCCAAGCAGCTGATAACGATTTAAATTAGCCGTCCCAGGATGGCTATCTTTTTGCAGGAACAAGTGAAGCTGGGGAATCTGTGACCCCATGCCCCCCTGGAGATCACGCACCACAGATTGAAGACCTCTGCCCTAGGTGCTTCTCCAAAATTATGCTCTCAACTTTTGGATTTTTTTGAGAATAAGATCAAGGCTATTATTGAGATTCCAAATGCAGCTAGAGCCAATAACAGTGTGGACCCCGCTGAGTTAGGGGTTCGAAACAGATTTGCAGCTAATATCTGTGCTGAGCCCTATGGGTCTGGGAGGCAGTCTTTACCAGCTTTGCCTGCATCCTCTTGCACCTTGACAGAGTTTACTATCATTTCGTTAGAGAACTCTGAGAAAGCTCTTCGAGCCTGTAAATCAGGTTCTCCTGACGATACCTGTCCTCCCTAGATCCTAGTTGCCAATGCCTAGGCCATCAACCCCACTTTGAAGTTTCTCTTAAACAACGCACGGTGCCAGGCCACGGTTCCTAGTAGTTGGAAGAAGGTCACTGTTAAAAAAACCTTCAGCGGATAAATCTATCTCAGGCAATTATCAACCTATTTCTTTGATACCTGCTTTTTCAAAGATTCATGAAAAACTGGTCAATGCCCAACTATCTAGGTACTTTGATTCCAATAAGCTGCTGCATCCATCGCAATCTGGATTACGCCTGTGATACAGCATGTTGTTCACTCTGGTTGAGTTCTCGAACGCTATTAAATTGGCAGTAGACATGGGGAAGAAAGCTGCCTTCTCTCTGCGGCATTCGATACAGTCTCCCATCTTATCATGTTGCAAAGCTTGCGGGACACTGGGATAGGTGGGATCGCATTGGCTTGGCTGGGTTCCTTTCTGTCAAACAGAAGTCAGTCTGTTTGGATGCCTCAATTTGCCTCTTTAGCTGCCCTTGTGGAATCCTTTGGAGTGCAGGTCATCTCTTAAGATGACAACAAACAGATTCTTTTAACCTGGGACAGGAACATCTCTAAGGCCCAAAATAGATTCGAAGCGTGCCTGTCAGCAGTGTTCCATTGGATGCACTGGAGTAATCTCCAATGCAACACCAGTAAAATAGAGGTTTTGGTTTTTGGATCCCCTCCCCCTTCTCAGAGTGGCGAATTTTGGCCCAGCTCTGCCCCTTCCCCTCTGACCCCTGCAACAGTGGTTTGTGAAGTCTGACAAAAATGTGTCGTTTAAATCTCAGTTGGAGAGTGCCATTGGGTCCGGGTTTTTTTTTTCTCGATTTTTGAGGAATTGTTTGCTCCAGCTTTCTTTGTCATGTCAGAACAGTAGTCCATGCCCTCATAACATCTCGGCTGGAGTATGCCAATGCCTTATTCTGGGGTGCCCTCTGTACCTATTCAAACATCTGCAGTTAGTACAGAAAGCTACAGCCCAGCTCTTGCTTAACATCTTGAGAAACACTTAATTTATTTCCATCTCAAGAATTTGCACTGGCTTCCTGTACACGAGAGAGTGATGTTTATGGGCTTGGTGTTGGCCCATAGAGCTTTCTATGGCCTAGGTCACATCTATCTTACCAAGACACTCTCACACTACCATCCTACGAGAACTCTCCTCTCGTCAGATGCTCTGTTGGCAGTGGTACCCATGATCAAGCAGAAGAAATAGGGAGGCACCTCCTTTTCAGCATTGGCCGCTACAGAGTGGAATGCCCTTCCTTTGAATCTGCGTGCGATGAAGGATGCAGGCTCTTTCAAACACGGCCTAAAAATCTGGCTGTTTAACTGTGCTTTTTGATGCACACTCCGTATTTGTGAGACCAGTGGACAATGTACTGTACGGAGTAGCCACATGCTTTATAAGTGCCACTTTAATGTGTAAGATTATTCCCCCTCTCAACAGGCTTGAAACGCGGTGGGCAGTGTGGGATGCCTGTAGGGCTGTGCCTAACCCACCGCATGTGCCAAACCCCTACTGTGAACAGCCTATGGCCTGCACAACAGCAATTTGCCACATGATCTAGTCTATGACCAGACCTGTGTACATTTTGTGAGGCTGTTTGCCACTGCAGTACAATAGGGGGTGCCACGGTATCCATGAACCATTTTCTGTTTACTTGACCCATGGGAGAGCCCCTTGAGACCCAACCCCAACCTTTACATGACCCTGGGATTCAGACTGTGCCCACCGTGCCCTCTTATCTGGCCTTTCATTTTATTTTCAGGACTTGGGGACCAAGTACCCTAGTCCTCTAATGGCGGCTGCAACATTTTCTTCAGTGTTGCAGGCAGCCAATAAGATCACTCAGTATCGTGTTACCAAAATGATAGAGGGGAGAAAAAGTTCCTTCGGCCAATCAGAATGCAGGTTTTTTTTCCTGGCATTTTTGGTACTAACCATCCAGATATACTTAGGTTTTTCGAAGGGTTAACCCCTTCATGCCTAAACTGAGCCCCTCTTTAATTGCCAATTTCTTGGTAAAGACTGAACAAATTTACACCACATTACAAAAAGCATTGTTGGAGTAATCTTCTAACTTTTTGCTAGATTTGGTGTAATTCTATTCAGCAGTTTTGGTCCATCTGAGAAAAACCGTTCCTAAATGAATTAACATGAGAAATCACACTTTTGGAGGCACCTATTTTTCATTTGTCCACACTTGATAGATCAACGCTAAACTTTTCATGAAGGAGACAAGGTAAATGAACATTTTTCTTTGGAAAGCATGGTGTAGATTCATCAACCAGCTCAACATTAAACAAAGAAAAAATGCTCTTCCTATGGAAACTTTGACCTAACTATAACTACACAGTAGCAACCACCATTGAATGTGTGCATATATTACATTCACTGAAAAAAAACAAAGGTTACAGGGATGTTAAAGTTAAGTTCAGATTTTACACCCACAAAACCATAGAAATTCAGCAGATATAGTTATCTCAAGTAACTATACCTCGTGACTTAAGGTACCTATAACTCGCGCCCCAGCCATGCATAGTTTTCTCATCAATAATATCACTGCAAATGTTGCAGAGATATTATCAATGATGTCATAGAAGATGTCATGAGTGATGTAATATGTGGGGTAAATAGAAGTGCAGGGCGAGGGTACGGGTTATAGTTACCTTAAGGCACGAGTTATAGTTACTTGAAATAATTATAACTGTTCAATTTCTATAGTTTTGTGGGAGTAAAATCTAAATACAACTATAACGTCACTGTAACCTTTGTTTTTTCCAGTGAATTTCACCTGTTCTTTTTAATATAAATTGTACTATGATTTGACCCATAACATCAATTTACTAGCATACATGTTCACAAGTTTATAAATACATTTTTTTTCACACATTTGTTCCTATTAAATATTTTAAAATGAAAAGTGTAAAAATTAAGTTAAGGTATCTTATGTAGTCCTTCTATGAATGTAATGCACCAAGTCTTCAATTTTTTTCAAATTTATTTTATGGATCCAAAGATCCGTTGCGAATCCTTGATCAAATATGGGGTCTGCTGGTTATATTGCACACATTTAATACTTAAACAATAACACATTTAGTACAAATATATGCTACTGCAATTTCTAGAAGTGTATCACTGCCTGTGTCTGGGTGTGTGAGTGGTTGCGTGAGTGACTGTCTCGGTATGTGAGTGGCTATGTGGGTGTGTGAGTAGCTGTGTGGGCATGTAAGTGGATGTGTGGTTTTGTGGGTCTATGAGTGAGTGTGTGCATGGCTGTATGGGGGGTCTGTGTAGTGTGTAAGTGGGTGTGTGAGTGGGTGTCTGAGTGGCTATGTGGGTCTATGAGTGAGTGTGTAAGTGGTTTTGTGGGTCTGTAAGAGGGTGTGTGAATGGGTGTATGTGTTTTTTAACTGGGTCTGGATCCGCTGCGGAGTCACATGGGAGGCCGTGCTGAGCGCCACAGTGGATCTGCGGATCCTCGCTCGCAAAAAATGCAATGTTTTTGGACAAATTTTTACCCATGAAGGTTCCCTCTGAGACAACTCCGTCAGTCCAATGGGGTCAGTATACCTATCACCTAACCCATTATATCCCTTTTATACTTTCTTTCCTCCTACCCGCCCGCCCCCTGGGAACCATGTCCTGAATCACAAAATGGTGGGTGCAACTTTTTTCTCAGGTTGCAACCAGCCAATCGCTGCATTGCTGTTGTCGCGTGGATCCGCGGATCCTCTGCGGTGAACCTGTGTACCTAGATATACAGAAATCCTTTTTGTTTAATAACTCCAAAACTACTGAACAGATTTACACAAAATTATTAAAAGCACTTTTTCTGGACCAAGATTTAACTTTCTGGCCAAATTTGATGTCATTCCGTTTAGTGGTTCAGGCTGTAGTCATGTCTAAATTCTCTCTGAGACATTTCTTGAGAAAAATGCATTTTGGGACCCTTCCCTTTTTCTTGGCCCCAGCTTGACGAATCACCCCAAACATTTCCAGACAGCAGCTGAAGTGAGTGGCAAACTAATTTTTAACATTGTGTGACGTTTCGACAACTGGCCCCAAATTTATATGCATAACAAAAATGCTCCATCTATGGAAACTAGTTCCTAACTATAACTACCTACTGGTGACCGGCAGTGTATGTATATGTGTATATATGTATGTATGTGTATATATGTATATATACTTAACAATGTAAATGCTTCTTCCCATCTCCGAACCCTAAAACAAAAAAACTTACTATACCTAGAATTTCTAATGGTTGTTTAGTTTAAGTTTTGTTAGTATAGAAACAATAAATAAAGTTTTTCTAACTATTACTAAGTGTTAACCTTTGTTTTTTATTTATTTAATGAAAAAGAGTTTTAAATCGTAGCGTTTACTGTCATTGAGTGGAGTGTCGTTAAGTAGTGTTACAGAGTACAGAGGAGGAAAGTGTCGTACAAGGCAGTGTCATACAGTGGAGTGGTGTACAGTGGCACAGAGTGAAGTGGCGTATAGTGGAATAGCATGGAATGGCACAGAGTGAAATAACGCAGAGTGGATTGGCCTAGTGTGGTATGTAGAGTAGAATGACATATAATGTAACAGCACAGAGTGGAGTGGCATACAGAGGATTTGCTTAGAGTGGCGTACATTAGATTGGTATAAAGTAGAGTGATGTACAGTAGACTAGTATAGAGTGGCATAGTTAAGTGGCATAGTGTGGTGCAGTGTACCGTGATGTAGCATACAGTGGAGAGGTGTAGAATGGAGTGCCATACAGTGGAGTGGAATAAATTTGAGTGGAGTGGTGTACAGTGAAGCAGCATAAACCTGAATGGCGTACCATGGAATGGCGTAGAGTGCAGTACTGTACAGTAGAGAGGCATATAGTGGAGTAGAGTCGAGTGGCGTACAGTGGAATAGTATACAGTTGAGAGGCGTGGAGTTGGGTAGAAAGGAGTTGCATAGAGTTGACTGGTGTACAGAAGAGTGGCATAAAATGGAGTGGCGAACAGTAGAATAGCGTAGAGTTGAGTGGCATAGATTGGAGTTGCTTAGAGTGGAATAGTGTCGAGTGGAGTGGCACACAGTGGAGTGGTGTACTGTTGAGTGGAATAGACTGGAATGCCATAAAGTCGAGCAGCTAGTCATACAGTAGAGCGAAATGCCATAGAGTGGAGTACTGTAGAGTTAGTGGCGTAACAGAGTGGAGGAGAGTGTTGTAGTGGAGTAGAGTGGAGTAGCATGGAATAGCATAGCATATAGTGGGGTAAAGTGTCAGAGTGGGATGGCATGTTGTACAGTAGAATGGCACGTAGTAGAGTGGAGAGGCGTAGAGTCAAATAAACGGTCATAAATTGGAGTGGCGTCTTGTACAGTACAGTGGAGTGGAGTGGTGTGTCGTAGAGTTTTGGAAAGTGACGTAGAGTGGAGTAGAGGGTTGTACAGTGAAGTGTAGGGGCACAGAGTGCAGTACAGTGTAGTGTAGTGGTACAGAGTATAGTATAGCCTTGTAGAGTAGTGCTACATAGAGTGGAGTGGCGTGGAGTGGTGTTGAGTGGAGTGTCATACAGTGGCATAGAGTGGGGTAATGTGTTGAACAGTGGAGCAGAGAGAAGTCCAGTGGAGTGACGTAGTGCAGAGTGGAGTAGTGTGTTTTAGAGTAGAGTGGCATGGAGTAGCATATAGTGGAATAAAGTTTCATAGAGTGTAGTGGTGTGTTGTACAGTGGACTTTACTGGAGTGTTGTAGAGTATTGGAAAATGTTGTACAGTGGAGTGTCACAGAGTGGATTACAGTGTTGTACAGTGGAGTTGCATGGAGTAGAGTATAGTGTAGCACAGTAAGGCAGAGTTGAGGGGAACAGACTGTCGTAGAGTTGAGTGGCATAGATTAGCATACAGTGGAGTGGCATAGAGCGCAGTAAGGGAGTAGTGTCTCGTACATCATAGTACGGTGGGGTGGAGCAGCATAGAGGGAATTGCGTAGAATGCTGTAGACTGGAGTAGGGTGTCATACAGTGAAATAGAGTGCTGTCGACTTGCATTGACAGGAGTACATTGTTGTACAGTGGTGTGCTAGAGAGTGGAATATAGTGTGGTGGAGGGGAGATGCGTAAACTGTCGTTGAGTGGAGCACAGTATGGGTGAGCAGAGTACAGTGGTGTTGAGAATTGTGGAGTGTCATACACTGGAATAGAGTGGAATGCTTTACAGTAAGTGGAACAGCGTACAGTGGAGTAGAGTAGAGTGGAATAACGTAGAGTGGAGTAGTGTAGAGCTGTGTAGTGTTGACTGCAGTGGCATGAAGCAGAGTGGAATAGCGTATATTAAAGTGCTGTAGAGTAGAATGAAGTGGGGTACAATGAAGTGGGGTAGAGTGCAGTGGTATACAGTGGATTAGAGAGGAGTGGTGTAGAGTGGAATGGTATAGAGTGGAGTGGGACAGAGTGGAGTGTGGTACTTTAAACAGATGTAGTTTGAAAGTGGGTGAACGGACGTAGATGTAATATGACAGGAATATAGATTATGTGGTGTAAAAACACATCTTTGGTAGTATATGTAAATAGTTTAAGTAGTGTGTAAGTTATAAGGGTCAAAATACTTAGTTACATAGTGTGCCACAGTATATTCTGATGACGAGGCAGTATATGATCGGCAAACGGCTGTTTTTCCAAAATGTAAAAGTAGTTTTTAGCACACTTTGGCGGCGTTCTGGGTTAGGGCCTCAGATATAGGTAAGTAGTAGGTTTTATTGTTGTCCCACATCTATTACCACTTGATTAAGGTGGTGATAGGTTGTGTCATTTGTTTATATTTTTCTATATATTATTTAAAAAATAGAAGAACTGCGCTAGTACCTACAAAGTAACAGAGTAGTTGCAGAAAAAATGTAAAAATGCATTTATATAAAAAAAATACACTGTAGTATACTATATTAGTGACATATAGTGCAGTACAGCATATTTACAATTTTTTAACAAATGTAATTAACAAAAAAATTAAGTAGTGCTGTCATTTGTAGTTATTACCGCAATATTCCATAGACATTTTTGTAAAGAATTAAATATGTATAAAATTGAAAATACAATGTGGTACACTATATTCGTAAAACATAGTATAGTACAGAGTATTTCAAATTTTTTAACATTTACTTTTTATTTATTATTAAGTACTGAGGTACTTCCTAAGAAGTAACAAGGTACTGGGTATATTTTTAAAAACTCTATAGAAACGTATAAATAATTTTTCCTACCTACTACCACTTTTATAAGGTGGTAATAGGGAGGTAAAAATATAAAACCTAATTCTTACATCTATATAAGGCCCTAACCTAGAACACAGCCAAAGAGCACTTAAAAAAACATGGCTGACTTTAACTTTTGTAAAGGCAGTCATTAGCCAGTTATTATTTAATCACATAATGCCTCGTCATTGCTATGTACTGCGGTACTTTCGAAAAATACCACAAAATGTAACAAAACTACAGCACCCACTGACATCACTAAGTTAAAATGCCTTATGACTTTAAAAATACATACCCCACTTACCTGTACTACCCAAAATGATCATCTACACTCCATAATCTATATTCTTCCCAAATGTCATTCAAATCCATTCAGCCTTTTGTGCGCTACATGCTATACAAAAGTCTACATGGAAAACGTATTGGTGAAAAATGTTTTTTATTTTGGACCTCCGTTTTTTTCTTTGCAGCCCCTTGATGTGCGAGAGTGGCTGTATAAGTGGGTGTGTGAGTAGCTGTGTGGGTGACATAGTGGCTGTGTGAGTGGCTGTATTGGTGAGTGACTGGGTGTGTAAGTGGCTGTATAGGTGAGAAAGTGGCTGTTTGAGTGAGTGTTCGGTATAGTGAGTTGGTGTGTGAGTGGCTGTATGGAAGAGTGAGTGGTTGTATGGATGTGTGAATGGGCATGTAAATGGTTGTGTGGGTATATGTGAGTGGTTGTATGGGTGAATGAGTGGCTCTGTTGAAAGGCTGAGTGGGTGAGTGAGTGGCTCTATGGATAAGTGAGTGGTTGTGCTTTGTGAATGGGTATGTGAGTAGTTGTGAGAGGGGGTGTATGAGAGGTTGTAAGTGGGTGTGAGTGGTTCTGTGGATGATGTCATTAGTGATGTCACAGACCATGTCATGAGTGATGTAATATGTGAGGTCATAAGCAGTGCATTTCAGGGGATTAAGTTACAGTTCACAAGTTAACTATAACTGGTGAATTTCACTGTTTTTGTGCGAGTGAAATCTGTAACCTTTGTTTCTTTCAGTGAATTTCTACATTTTTAAAATTCTATTTCCTAACTGTAACATCCCTGTAGCCTTTGACAATGAGTGTGTGAGCGAGTGCATGAGTGTCTGAGTAGGTTTGTAAGTGGGTGTGAGAGAGAGTATAAGTGGGGCTGTAAGTGGGTATATCCATGTCTGAGTGGGTGTGTGTCTCTGAGAGGGTCTGTGAGTCGGTACGTGAGTCTCTGAGTAGATGAGTGAATGGATCAGATAGGGTATGAATGATTCTGTAAGTGGGTGTATGAGTGTCAGAGTGGGTGTACATGTCTAAGTTTGTATGTGAGTGGGTGCATTAGTGAATGGGTCTGTGGGTGGCTGTGAGAGTGTCTCAGTTGTTTTGTGAGAGGGTGCACGAGTGCCTGAGTGGGTTCTGCTCATTTTCTGCTCACTTCTGTGGCATATAAGCAAAAACCGGCGATAATTATCGCTAAGGCCACTTAGCGCTAGGATAATTATCGCCGGCTAGCGTGGATTTTTATCACTGAGATTGCATGCTATTAGCAACGCTTGTATCAAAAGCGATAAAAATCCTAGCGCTAACTGCCAAACGTGAGATTATCGCTGGAAACCCAGTTTGGCGTTAGCTTGCTGATAGGGCCTCACATACTTAGCCATGATATCCACCATCATTAGAGATGCAAAGATGGGCGTTAGGAATTCAAGGGCTAAGGCAAGGTTTCACGTGATAGCGTGACCTTGCTGATATAGCGATAAAATTATCGCCGCTTTACGGCCAAAACGACCGCAAAAGCGTCGATAATTTTATATCGCCGCCTTGTAGATATGCCCCTCTGACCTTTATTTTGCCTCTTTCTGCTCTTTTCCGACATTAATTTTGCCTCTTTCTGCTCCTTGCTAACCTTTAGTTTGCCTCTTTCTGCTTGTTGCTGACCTTTAGTTTGCTTCTTTCTGCTCATTGCTGACCTTTAGTTTGCCTCCTTCTGCTCTTTGCTGACCTTCATTATGCCTCGTTCTACTGCCTTCTGACCTTTATTTTGCCTCTTTCAGCTAGTTTCTAACCTTAATTTTGCCTCTTTCTGCTTGTTTCTAACCTGCATTTTACCTCTTTCTGCTCTTTTCCGACCATTATTTTGCCTCTTTCTGTTCATTGCTGACCTTTAGTTTGCCTCTTTCTGCTCCTTGCTAACCTTTAGTTTGCCTCTTTCTGCTTGTTGCTGACCTTTAGTTTGCTTCTTTCTGCTCATTGCTGACCTTTAGTTTGCCTCCTTCTGCTCTTTGCTGACCTTCATTCTGCCTCGTTCTACTGCCTTCTGACCTTTATTTTGCCTCTTTCAGCTAGTTTCTAACATTAATTTTGCCTCTTTCTGCTTGTTTCTAACCTGCATTTTACCTCTTTCTGCTCTTTTCCGACCATTATTTTGCCTCTTTCTGTTCATTGCTGACCTTTAGTTTGCCTCTTTCTGCTCGGTCCTGACCTTTAGTTTGGTTCTTTCTGTCTTTGCTGGCCTTTATTTTGCCTTTTTCTGCTAGTTTCTAACCTGTACTTTGCCTCTTTCTGCTCGTTTATGATCTCTATTTTGCCTCTTTCTGCTCTATTCCTACCTTTATTTTGCCTCTTCCTCCTCATTGCTGACCTTTAGTTTGCCTCTTTCTGCATGTTGTGGATCTTTATTTTTCCTCTTTCTGCTGGTTTCTCACCTTTATCTTGCCTCTTTCTGCTAATTTCTGACCTGTTTTCTGCCTCTTTCTGCTCATTTCTGACCTTCATTTTGCTAATTTCTGACCTTTAGTCTGCCTCTTGCAACTCTCGTTTCTGATCTCTACTTTGCCTCTTTCTGCTAATTTCTGAACTTTATTCAGGCTCTTTCTGCTAATTTCTGACAGTGTTTTGCCTCTTTCTGCTCATTTCTCACCTTCATTTGGCCATTTTTGCTGGTTTCTAACTTTTATTCTGCCTTTTCCGCTCGTTTCTGACCTTTCTTCTGCCTCTTCCTGCTCATTTCTCACCTTCCTCTTGCCTCTTTCTGCTCGTTGCACAATCTGCGGACCAAAAGCTAGTTTCTTCCAAATTTGATGTAATTTTGTACAGCAGTTCGGGCTGTAGTCGTGTCTAAAGCTCCTATGTAAATTAACACAGCAAAAGAACTTTTTTTGACTGACCCTTTTTCTCAGCCCATGCTTGATGGAACACCCTGATAATTCCTATGCCCAACAAGAATCACCAGCACTTTCTTAGAAATTTTGTGAACATTCATTAAACAGTGCCAAATATATAAACGCTTTTCCAATGGAAACATGGTATTAACTAAAACTACCTACTGGCGATAGCCAGTCAGATATATACATACATATACATACATATACATATATATCCGATAGCCAATCGGTAAAATATATATAAAACATATATATTTTACCGACTGGCTATCGCCAGTAGGTAAGACCACCACCTGTGTTGCACAGCCTTTCGAAGTCCGTGGGACGTCAGGAGCAGCAAAACAGTCAGCTTCGTTGCGGTGCCTGCAGATCCAGATGAGTGACTCCTTCACTTGAATGGAGATTACTTTGGGTGTCATTGATGCCCACAGGTCTGTTGAAGATCCTGGATAAAGCACAGACACAGAAAACTTGCAGAACAGCAAGACCAGGAGCAGCAGGAGTCTTCCTTGATGGAGGCTCGGTTCCAGGCGAAGTCCAGCGAAGTGTCCAGACAGTCGAAGAGTGACGTGGTTTCAAGCTTGAGTCTTGTTCCACAACGAATCTGAGGACCCACCCACAGCTAAGCCCTTTTATACCCTAAGAAAGGGGTTAGGACGACTCACGGGTCCCTCCCAGAGGGGAGGTAACTCCCATGTCCTTTTGCCAGATTCACGCCAGTGTAGGAGCCATGGGCTCCAGGAACTGGTTCCAACTGGTGTATGGAAGGAGGGCACCAAATGCGCCATTCAAACCAGTCTGGCAAGCGCCCCCATCCCAGCCCAATACACTAAATCCGGTCTGGGAGGTGGCCACACCTCCCTGTGGAAGGTAATCTATTGTTCTACATTCCCCTGCTCGAGATCAGTTCAGCAGCAGGAGGGCAGAATCATGTCTGGGGTTGGCAGCAGCACTATCTTGCTGGCAGACCCTTCATGGCTGTTACCGGTAGTACTGGGGGCTTTCCGGAGTCACCGCCGACACTGGTAACTGTGTTGGGGCATGATTCCAACATGTTTGATACTAAAAATGCCCAGGTTCGGCACAGCCACTATATAGTTAGCCATCGTGTAATGACGGATGGCCACTTTATGTATCAAAATGGCTGAATCCACTTACAAAGTCTGGTGAATCAACTCCGGGGTTTGTAGTGGTGTCCTGCTCATGCAGGGGCACACACACTTATAACCCAGCACCCTGCCTTCAGGATTGAAAGGCCTGCCTTAGGGGTGACTTATAGGTTTTAAGTGTAGTGCCCTCAGATATAAGAAACGTATATCTTTTGTAAGTGGTGCTAGCACCAGCTTACTTTACATAGGCTGCAATGGCATGCCTGTAATCACAGTTTGAGTGGTCTCTCATGGGTGGCATAATACATGCTGCAGCCTGTGGAAGACCCCTGGTGTACCTATGCCCTGGGTACCTCAGTACTATATTCTAGGGACTTATAGGGGTACCCCAGTAGCCAATTTTGGAGGTACCAAAGTATTGACCAGGTCAAATATAGGGAGGAAGCGCAGGAACTGGGGCCCCGATTAGCAGGATTCCAGTCAGACTAGTCAAAAAACATACTAACGCAAGCAAAAAGTGGGGGTAACCATGAAAGCAGATCCTACTTTCCAACAAAATATAGATATATATGCACACACACACACATTCTCATGTCATTAAAAAAAAGTACGTGTGGTAAAGTCCTATGTTCTAAAGTACCTTAAAATGATCTGCGTGGGACTTACATGCATTTTTAAGACTGCATCGCAAACATATGCAAGGCTGCTTGGTAAATGTAACATGCTATCTAGCGCATAGTTTAGATGAGGTGTAATTGAACAGAAGATAAACAAGAGCAAAGGTTGGTAGTATCACTTATCATTCAAAGTGCATAATATGGTGCAGGAAGAAGATGAGCTTAGAACATTCAAATGTTCAGGTAAACTTATAAGAATAATAACAATGTAAATGCAAAAGACAATGAGGAACTGTAGTAGTCACTTTTCAATTTATCCCTGCAGTCCAGAAATATTTGGTTCCAATACAACGGGATTTTAAAACTGAATTTCTATATCAGTTAACCAAGTTTGAGGTATGTGAGGTCATGCCTAGCACAATTTAAAGACTATGCTGTCAATGCTCCCATAGAATTGGAGTTATGTTCCATTAGCTTAGCATAGGTTGGTACATCATAGCTTAAGTATGTGCTGTCCACCTCCACTGAAAACTTGCCTGAGATCCATTGGTTTTCCTTCTCCTTCTGTTAATAACAGTGTAGGACTGAATGAATGGATAGGTAATATAACCATCATGAAAATACAGGGCCTTTATGTAGCATTTTAGATCACACTGGTCTGGAACCATGCTAATTTGTATATGTGATCTTCCAATAGTGCACAAGAGTGATTTGTAATAATAATTGACAAAATTCCTTGTAATGTCCAAAGGTTGTGCAATAGGGAGGTCCTTAGGAGGGCCCATCGACTCCCTACACTCAAAGAATGAAGAACGGGTTTGGATCTCTATATGGTTGCGGAGAAAGTGACATACAAGGCAAGGGGTTATCCCTGAAAATTTCGACAGATATGGGCGCCATGGATAAAGTATTATGGCTTAGAACTGGGTGAGGAGGAGGGATTGGACCCACTACTAGAAAGACCAGGGAAATGGCCTTGAAGATTGTGATGTCTGACCCATTGTTGACAAATGTGGATGAGTTGGATACGACCCTTAGCACATATATGTATGTAACACTGGACTCTAACCTCATGCTCTCTTTCAGAGGAACTGTTGCTATATTTTTTGCCCTGCACCAAATGCTTTTGCCATTCAAGCCTAAGTGCAAGGGAACCCACTGTATATTCGCCATTCCAGAATACCTTATGGACAGACTCATACACTGTGAGCTAACATTAATACAGGCAGGCAGCTCAGTGTCTGCCCCTGCGTATTAGCAATGCTGTGTGTATGCAGATAGATCGCTGTTCACTGGGTCTCTTCCTTGCCCTTCCTTCCTCATGACTATAGAGTTACTCCTTTTAGCTACACTGAACTCAAAGAACGGACAATGAGCTTCAGTCTTACTTGCCGATACATGTAGACTAGACTATTTAGTGCAACATAATTTCCTGTAACTGCAATACTTTGCAATGTCTCCGTTCTAGCTTGTCTGATCTTCAGCCATCTTGTTCATTGGGGGTTTTAGTTTGACACTAAATGGCCACAATTAATTGGTTGCCCAAACCATACTATTCTTTGCCTTTTCTATCACCATTTTACCTTTTCCATTGATCCTTGCTCAACGTTTACTGGGGCCATTTGCATGGGATGGCTGCAGCAGCATGTCTGATACTGAATGCGGTCCCTGAGAGCAGGTAAGCGTTTTGAACCCACATATGTATTCACAAAGGTATGATTGGCTTCCGGGAAAGAAGAAATGTAAAAGTGGCAATGAAAACTTCTAGGTCACGATTATTTGCTTAAGAGAAAAACAGCTTAGTGGAAAGGAGGTGAAAGCATTACCATAATATGAAGACATAACTCTTCTAATGGCACACGCAAAATTTCAGGAACAGAATAATCCAAAAAGCTTTCAAACCTGCAGGGATACAGCAAAGCATGTTTTTAAAATTCAGAAACATGGAAACAAAGCACCAGAGTTGCAAGCTGATGTTTCTAGAAGCCTTACCTTTCTCTTGTATACATTCGAAAGCAGAAACCATCTCGTACACGCCCAGCTCTCCCTTGGCGCTGGAGCGCGCTAGCTTTACTGACAAAGGTCTCCACGAGCGAACTCATCTGGCTGCTCTCATGGTACCTGACATTGAAAGGGATGGAAATGGGGTTTACAAGACAGTAATTGCATCTGTGCATTAAGAAAGCATTCACATATACAAGTGAACGAACAGCATGAGCTAATCAAGGTTAAGAAACAGAGAAGGGGTCTGTAGGGCTGGCAGGCTAGAATCTGACTAATGCGAGGTCTTTCGCATCTCATGAAGGGATGTCCTATCTTAGTAGCACCCAACAAGACGTTGTGTACAGGTCCTCATTGACGCTACATTTTTATCAATAAACAGCTGTTGTACATGGGCTTCTACTGGAATTCTCTGCGGTAAATTATCAAGCCCATTATCGCCACTTTAGCGGCAGTTTTCTGCCGCTAAAGCGGCGATAATTGTAACTCCGTTTCTTGATAATATGCCCCTTAAATCTTGGTAGGAAAAGCATACCTTTACAGTAGTTCCACAATTAAGAACATCTTGTGTGTTTCGATTTATTTTCATGGTGGAATATTAAACTAATGCTGTTGCCTTTCTGTCTTGTTAAAGGAATAGAATGTTAAATTTAAGGGTAACTCTCCTGTAAACTTTAACTAACACCTACATTTGAGGGATTCTGACATGGATTCAAGTTATCACCAGGCCAACTGTGTAGGAGATTTCCGTGGAATTTCACATTTATCACACTCAATTTACAATCAGAATGAGCTGTTAAAGAGAAGGGTGGGAGCCTTATGTGCAGACCAGTCTCTTATGCACCATCCAAGGCATTATACCTCTCTTCCACTGAAAGGCCTGAATGCACTCGATCCCGTCTCATACCTCCGAATTGGAACCGACTTTGCAGGAACTGACTTCCAGATCCTTTGTATTGATAGAACCCAAACTGTAGTAGCATCTTTATATCAATCCCACCATACAAACAGTGGAACTGCTACCTCCATTACAGGCAGTTTTGACAGTGAATGGTATAGCATGTGAATTTAACCCGCCTTTCCAATTATCAGGGTGGGGTAATCTGCTTTGATTCGCTATTTGATGTCATGTGGAACTATGCTGTAGAAAACAGCCCTGGCATTCTAATAGTTATCTATTCATATTTGCAAAGGCGTTTTAAGGTATGGGCAAAATGGGCAAATGCCCAGGGCCCCCACCTTCCAAGAGGCACCCGGGATAGAAAACCTTCGCTTTATCTAACTCACTCTATTGTCCTATCTCAGGTTCTCTCCTCTCTGCCTACCTCTATCTCGGAGTCCCTCTCACGTTGCCCAGTGGCAACATAAGAATTTTTGGGGGTTCTGGAACAACATATTTTAACTATTTATGTGTGAACTCCAGTTCTGAAAATTTGTTTCGGATCATGAGCGCCTCAATTCGCAGAAAATGGGCAGTTAATTTATGAACAGGTGCCCCGAAAAATGCCTAGCCTGGGGCCCCAAAAATCCTTAAGCCAACACAGCATATTTGTATAACTTTATCTCGTGTTGAGGGAACCTTAACAAATCCAGTCCCATTGGCAACGTCAAGACCACAGGAACATGGAACCTAAACTTTGGGGAGGTTCAATTATGTAAAAGAGAAAAAGGGACTGTTACAATACAAACGAATGCAAACATTTCTAGAATGCACACATCTCAGTACAGCTTTTACAAAGTCTAGCTGAGTCAGGATGTATGATAAAGTCAAGAAATGATGCAGTAGGCATCAATCTATACACAGCTCTGTTTCCTTCAAATGTCCAATATAGGACCAATATAATACACAAAATAACCTTGAATGTTAATAGTTTCTAGAGTTTACCCAAAACACGAATTCATGTTTCTGTTTCACTTCGCAGAGCTACCAGATTCTCATTTTAATAGGCATGCTCAAGTATCTAACGGTTAAATCAAGATTAAGAGTTGAGTTTAACCAAAAACTATAACAGAAGTTCCCATTTTAGAAGGCGTGTATGCAGAGTAGATGCGGAGGGGGCATTAGTCTTAGGGGCATATGCACAAAGAAGTGGCGGAGTGAGGCGTTAGCCGTCATGGCTTAACGCCACACTCCGCCACTTCTGAAAAGCAAGGATATGGGGCAGCCTTTTGTTTCCCCCTGCGCTGGCGCTACACTTAGCTTAATGCAGCACACATGGAAGTTACAAAATGTCATTTTTGTTTAAGGATTGTTTATGTGCAGGAAGGGTCACCTTCCTACACATAAACAATCCAAGGCCTTTAGCTTTTTCCATTTGTGCTGCATAAGGCAGCACACATGGAAAAAGCAAAAACAAGGAGAAATAAAGCATTTCTCCTCGTTTTGCCAAGTTAAGACCAGGTTTTCCCTAATATTAATTTTGGCTATGCCTCCTATTTACGCTGCCCTTTAAAATAGGGGGCAGCATCAAAATCAATGGATGTTGAGGTGGAATGCCCACCGCAACACCCACTGCCCACCATTTCACGCTAACCATAGCATGAAAGGGGGTCTCATTTACAAGGCAGCGTTAGGCCATGTTAAGTGGCTTAACTCTGCCTTGAAAATAAGGCGAAGACCCTATCACAACCGTGGTAGATATGTAGGGGTTTCGGGCCAATGGGAAGGGAAGACAGCTACGTTCGTCTCCATCTATGTCCCGCCCGGCCTGCAGTCGGAAACATTTAAAGACCTGAGCTCGATCTTCTTGACATTTCCGCTGGGACTCCTGGTGCTGGGTGGAGACTTCAATGCGGTGATGGCTGGGGAACTAGACCGACCGACTGACATCCGCCTCTTGCAATTAGACCCGCTCAGAGGTGCACACCATCTTTATAATTCATCCAAATTTGTCAATTTTCTTATCAGAGCGCGTGCAAATTGGTTATGTGCCATGCCCAATTGGCACCAAGGTACATAATAACTGACTTATTGGACACAATGGGGCTGGTGGATGGCTGGCGGGCGCACAACCCAGGCAGAACACAAAACACACACATATCTAGTGTACACCACAGTTTGTCACGCATAGACTATATTCTTGTCCCGGCTGCGCAGGCCCATGCTCTCCGGGAGGTACGTCATCTGGGGCGGGGCATTTCAGATAACTTCCCCGTGTGGCTAAGGATGGAATTGGACCACGTCAGCATCGGTAGAGTAGCCCTCATTAATCCGTGGTACTTGAAAGATCCGACTACACGGGAAAACCTTATTAAAGCCACTGATAGGTACTTTCAAGAAAATGAGGGTACGGTCGACTCAACACGGACCCTGTGGGAGGCATACAAAACGGTCATCTGGGGAGAGATGCTCTCCTTGATAGCAGGGACAAAGAGGGAAAGACAAGCTGAACTTGAAAGAGCAGAGGAAGACGTGTTAAAATCGGAAGAGGAAATAGCAAGAGCGGTAACCCTCGAGTGCCTTCACCTCCTGAGGTTAAGGCAAGACGAGTTTCACAGCCTCGCCAGGGATAGAGCCAGGGCGCAGAGTAGAGAAGTCCAGGGGCGGATCTACGAGCCCGGAGGTAAGGCCGGAAAGCTGATCACTTGGCTAGACAGACGGGAATGGGCGTCGAGACTGGTGCCTGAGGTGCAGGTAAAGGATTCTAGTATTATTACAGACCCGCAGGCCATTGCAGACACGTTTGCTGACCACTATCGGACGGTATATATAGTACGACTGGCCGGTTCACTGAAGAAGAAAACAGCGAGATGATTAGGGATATTAAATTACCCACGCTCTCGGTCGAACACAGGGATTACTTGGAATCCCCACTGACGGACGATGAGGTGGCGCAGGCCATCAGAGGCGTGCATTTAGGGAAAGCTTCAGGACCCAACGGTATCCCCAGTGAACTATATAAACTGAGATCTAATAAGCTCGCCCCCTACATCCGTTCTATGTTTGCCGAAAATAAGAAGGGAATGCTCCCATATGACCAACGAGTAGCCAACATAGTGGTCATATATAAAGAAGGCAAACCCAGAACCAGCTGCGCATCCTATAGGCCAATATCGCTTCTGAATGTGGAGCCCAAAGTCCTTGCAGAATTGCTAGCGACACGTTTGATTAAAGTCATTACCACCCTGATCCACCAGATCTGTCGGGCTTTATGCCTCATCGTAACACAGCCCTCAACCTGCGTCGATTACACGGAGTGCTGGGTAGAACCCCTACTATACTGGAGCCGGCGGCCCTGGTATCATTGGCTGCCACCATGGCGTTTGACATGGTTGAGTGACCCTATTTATTTGCGGTTCTGGGCAAACTGGGCTTCGGTCCGGAATTCACTGGCTGGATCCGCCTTCTATACTCTGACCTGATGGCCCGGGTGGTGGTGAATAATCGCAAATCCCCAGATTTCCAGCTGAGCAGGGGCACTCGACAGGGTTGTCCCCTGTCTCTGCTCCTTTTCGCATTGGCACTGGAGCCGCTGGCGGCGTGGATCAGGCAGGACTGATCCATACGTGGCTTACGGGAATCACTGGAGTGGGAAGACAATCCGAGAGCATCATTGATCTGCCTTCTGGATGTGCTAGCAATCTTCAGAAGATACTCTATTTTCACGGTAAACTGGTCCAAATCGGTAATTTACGTCCTTCAGGGTGACCCGCCTGCCGTTCCGAGTGATTGCCGGATCCAGATTGCACTTGAAGGTTTTAGATATCTCAGTATCTACATAACACTAGATTTGAAACTCCGCTTTACCCGTAATCTGGACCCACCCATGCAGAGACTTAAGAACGACGCCACTCATTGGAAATCCCTTCCACTCTCCATGCTGGGTAGAGCGGTCCTTTTTAAAATGATGGCTCTGCCTCGGTTCCTGTATGCACTCCAAAATACAATGGATCCGGTCCCGGCGTCCTACTTTAGAGAAATTGAGAGTCTCCAAAGACAGCTTCTCTGGGATGGCAGACCCCGCATAGCGTTCTCAAAGTTAACTCTTAACTGGTACGATGGGGGAATAGGACTGCCCGACCTAAAGAAATACTACTGGGCGTCCCAACTTGCAGCTATCAACCACGGGATCTATGGCCATCCAAATTATCCCGGATATGCCATGGATAGGTGGCAACTCCCAGGGGGAGAGTACACTAGAGCATTATACGCTAGGCCCCGTAGATTCCTGCTGACTGGCCCAACGGCACACGCCGTCCAGATATGGCATGCAGTCAACAGGCACCTGAAGTGGGAAAACAAACTCACGTTAGCCACACCACTGTGGAACTCGGAGAGACTGAGGAACCTCTGGAAATCCTAGGGTTTTGATAAGTGGGACCTCATAGGGATCTTGCGCATCAAAGATGTCTGGGGGAAGGGAACGGTCCACACATCTGAGTCACTCAAAATACAGTACAGCTTGGCAGACACTGAATACTTCCGTTATCTACAGGTTCGTCACACGCTACTCACCCATATCCCTAGTGATACGATACTTCCAGAGGCCTTCCCCCTGGAAAATAGGGTGTTGGACAGGCACCTCCCGGAGAAGACCATTTCCCTCATCTATAGGAAATTAATCAACAACATGGAAGATCATTGCTGATCCTTAAAGGAAAATGGAATGCAGATGGCCTCGAACTGGATGACGGAGACTGGCAGGAGGCGGTCTCTTCCCCACGAGTGGTTGCAATCCCGGCCAGGCTGAGGTTAGTGCAGCTTAAAATATTGCATAGGATTTATGTTACGGGTCCCTGCCTGGTTCAAATGGGTCACCTAGAAAGCAGAGAGTGCAGAAGGGGGTGTGGGGAGCTAGGAACATTCATCCACATACTGTGGCACTGCCAACATATACAATCATATTGGAGGGATGTCCATCACACATTGCGTGCGGTTCTGGGATTGACTTGCAGCCAGAGGCTCGGAGGTGCATACTAAATATCTGGAAACCCACTGATCTTAACACTCACACCATGCAATGGGCAACGTTAGCATTTATGATAGCGAAACTAAACATCGCTCAACAGTGGGGCGCTAGTCAGCCGCCGCAAGTAGGGAGGTGGAGGGAGGATCTAGACTGGTGCATGTTCAGGGAGAAAGCAGTCTACATAGCCAGAGGATGCCCTGGGAAATGGAATAAGGTGTGGGGAGCATGGAACCGTTACAGGGGCGATATTTGTCTCCCGCCTGATCAACAGATTGACGCTGATGCGCTTGAAACCCCCATATCTAATTAATGTAATAACTGTGTAAAATTTTGTAATGTTTACAATGTCACTGAGAAATGACGAAGTCGCCTGCTTGTAATCAATTGATGTGTCTTGGTCAAACCGTTTAATAAAAAAAGAAAAAAAAACAAAAAAGAATCAATGGGTGTCGTAGAGGAACACTCATGGCAACAGCCATGGAACGCACCTTTCAAGCGTGAAAGGAGGCCATATTTACAAGGCCATGAAAAGCCATGTAGAGTGGCTTTGCGTGGCTTTGTATATATGGTTCAGCATTGTGCGCCAACAGAGCGTCAAACAAAGTGCCGCTCCGGTTGTGCAGGGGCCTTGTAAATATGCCCATTAGTCTGGTGACACCACTACTGGAGGGCAGTGACTACAAAAGATATGTCTCCGGAACCACTGCGATATAATGGTGTGTTTGTTTTGGACTATGTTTCCACTATTTTTAGATTGGAGCCTACCAGACAGTATAGATTTGCTAATGACAACTTTGGGACAATCTGAAAGCTTCCCTGGGAATGCATTCTGCCCATGCTTACTTTTGCCTTTGTGGTTTGTAACCCACATTTGCTTGCTTCCTACTTGCTGGCTTTGTTTTAGGCTGCCAGTCCTGAGTTCGTCCCTTCCGTGGCCTACAGCCTAATTACGTTATCCTTCAACCAGTGCTCAATTTCTGTAAACAGGCATTTTCATCTTGTTCTTATCTTGTCACATTTGCTGTGCATTCAAAGACAGATGTCAAATGTAAGGTGCTGTCTTTGGAGGGAGCTTGGTGTTAACTTTTCCTTCTCTGAATTAAAAGTGAGAGGATTTATGTGACAATCATGCTGGCTACAGGGGGTGAGCTGTACAATGTTATTGTTTTCTAGCACATAACAATAAAAATATTTGTATATGAACTGTGCAGATATTTTAGAATATATCAGAATTAGGGAAGCACAAACGAAGCACATTTTTTGTAATTCTGAAGTGTTGTAGCAACAAGTATTCTAATATGATTTAAAGAAATACACTAGGTGATGGCTCTCCATGCCACTGCAATCTACTCTGCACCACTTCACACTACCCTTCTCCACTCTACGCCACTCTACCCCATGTCACTGCATTCTACACCACTTCACTCTACGCCTATCTTCTCTATACATCTATGCTCTATGCCAATGCACTCTACCATGCACTACTGCACTCTTTGCCACTCTGCACCACTCCACTGTACTCTGCATCACTGTACTCTACTCTGAAACACTGCACTCTACACCAGTGAACTCAATGTCACTCCAATCTACTCTGCACTACTGCACTCAACGTCACCGCACTATACACCACTGCACTATTCCACTCTACTGCGCACCACTCCACTCTATACCACTTCACTCTACTCAGAAACATCTACTCTGCGGCACTACACTCTGCACCACTGCAATCTACACTGCACCACTCCACTCCACTCCACTCTACGCCACTCAACTCTATTGTGCACCACTCTATTCTATAACACTGCACTTTACTCTAACCACTGCACTCTACACCACTGTGCTCCAAGGCAATGCACTCCACGCAATCTACCCTATACCACTGCACTCTGTGCCAAAATACTCTACCCCATGGCACCCTACAACACTCCGCTCTGCAAGACTGCCCTCTCTGCCACTGCACTCTGCTCTGCACCACTCAACTCTACGCTAATGCACTCTATGCTACTTTACATCACTCCACTCACTCTAATCAACTCTGCACCACTGTACTCTACTATACACTTCTGCACTCTACCCTGCACCACTCCACTTTACACTATTCTGAAACAATATACTATACACCACTGCACACTACTCCACCCTGCATCAATCCACACCACTGCATTCTATGCTGCGGCATTGCACACTATGCCACTGCACTCTAAGTCACTACACTCAATGCCAATGTCCTCTTAACCACTTTAATCATAACCAGTACACTCTATGCCACTGCACTGTACTCCAGTCTACTCTGTACTTTACGCCACTTCAGTCTAGGCCACTCTATTCCACTCTACAACATTCCACTCCACAATAATCCACTCTATGATGTTCTACTCCACTCTATGCCACCACACAATACTGTACTCCACTCTATGCCACTCTACAACACTACTCTACTCTACAAAGCTCTATGCAACTCCCTCTACGCCACACCATGCCATTTTACTCCACTCTTTTCTATTATACACTACTCTGCTCTACGCCACTCCACCCTATGACACTCTATGCCACTCCACTCTACAACATTCCACTCCACTCTACGTCATGGCACTCTACGCCACTCCAGTCTACGACACTCTACTACTCCCTATGCCTCTCTACTATACAACACTCTACTCAACACCCTGTATGCCACTCCACTCTGATACTCTATTCCACTCCAGCCTACAACACTCTACTCCAATCTATGAGACTCTATTCCACTAAACGCTTTTCAACTGTACAACACTCTACTCCACTCTCCGACACTGTATTCCCTTCATGACACTCCACAACACTACGCCACACAACGCCACTCAATTCTACTCCATGCCACTCCATAACACTACACTTTAAGACACTCCGCTCCACTCCATAACACTCTCCTTTACGACACTAATTTTTAGCCATGCTGAATAGCAGCCACGCTGGTGTACAACATGGCTAAAACATATTGGCAAAGCCAATAGCTCTTACATAGGCGAAACCTATTGGCTTTGCAAATGCTTGTTTAATCTTCACATGACCCACCAACCAACACCCCAGGACTTGCCTCCTGGAGTTTATCTCCCTTGATCATTGAACACCTGTTTCAATACTTGAAAAAAATATATATATGAGGGGATTTTGAAGTCACTGCTCAGTATGTACTGCCCATAAGGCTTTCCTAACCTATAGGCATGTGTTAATTGTGGTCTTAGCACCACCTGTGCTTCTAGCTTACTGCCCCAGTTGAGGCTGGATACCCTACCGAGAGAGGGTAAGCTTTGCTTGTTTAAACATTTTTTAAAGTTTGTTTTCCATTTTTTCATATGTGCAGTGTTCATCATTACAGAATCACAGTTTATCACAACATACAGGCAATTGGATATTCCAGTGAGCTGCTATTTCTGCTTTTGTCTCAAAACCAAGGGATGAAATCTACACTGGTCATTAAGTTTTGTAATAAATGTTTGTCTTTTTTCCTGTTCAAATGCATTTCCAGTTACCAGTGTATGAACCACTGAGATTACCACTGGTTGTATTCTTTGTATTTTCCCATCCTTCTTCATGTATGATAATATTGGCACAGTGATTACTTTCCTGACCCAGAAGAATGCCTAAACACCTAGTCATATGGTCAGTAAATAGGAAGAAACATGTTGAAAAGTTCAGTGAGTTGAATTTAACCCCACAATTTTAACCTCTAGACTCTGGGGACAAGAATAAACATTGTTTGAGGTCCACCAAGATGTAGTTTTAATCATATTCCGTATCCTCTGTATTCCTGATCCCACACCTCCATCTTCATTGGATCCACTGTTCAAGTGCTCCTGGACCGTTTCGTGGACGGCTGTAGTCCACACCACTGGTGGTGTGAGCAGGGGCCCTGTGGTGAAGCAGGCCACCCTTGGGTTGGTGAGGGCCTTAGCTCTTTAAGCCCGTTCATCAACACAATGTTCTTGCTTCCTGATTTAATCAGTTGCACCTTACATGACATCAGACCACCTGAACCTTTGTATTTCATTGGAAGAACACTGCATCAGAGTTAGAACTGGGATTCCTGGTTGGCTGAGGTATGCACCCACGCCAGGCAGGCACCACCACTCTACTCAGGGTAAGCTAAGTACACGCTAAAAGATAGCCTGTGCTCACCCTCTGGTAGCTTGGCACAGAGCAATCAGGCTTATCCAAAGAGGCAATGTGTAAAGTATTTGTGCAACACACACACAGTAACACAATGAATACGCCACAAAACACTTCAATGCATAGAAGTTGAGAAATTGAATTTCAAAAGAATACATGAAAAATAGCACTTCAAAACAAATAGTGCTTTAGGGGCAACTTGAGGTTGCGCCAGACCAGGGCAAAGTCAAAGTTCGAGGCGAACGCGATAGAGTGTCAGCCGGCTACAGGGCCCATGTAGGCTCGAGAAAACAAAGTACCTTTCCTGGTCGCAACTGTGAGATGCGTCAGGAGATGTGTTCCAAAGGCGAGATGCCGGCCGCAAACCATTGCTTTCGTAGAGCGATGTGGCAGGTTTCTCCACACAGTTGAGTGATGCATCGACCTCTCCGAGTTGCTGCAACAGCGATACACATTTCCGATGTGTCGGGCTCTCAGGTGCTGCGTTGGTTCCAAGAGCGAAGCGCCAATTTTTCTTCTGCACTCGAGTTGATGTGCCGGTTCTGCTACACGCACACAGGAAATGTGTTGATGACCATGTTGCAAGTGTCTGGGTCCACCTCCAGTGAATCAGGCACAGGAGCAGAGGTAGTGACTTTGATATCCCCGAGTCTCAAGCAACAGGAGGCAAGCCAACAAGCCCTTGGAGCACACTTGGAAAAAAAGGCAGAGTCCAAATCCTTCAGCAAAGTCAGAGAACAGCAGCGCAACAAGCAGAAAAGCAGGCCTTCCAGATCAGCAGTCCAGTAGAGTCCTTTAAGCAGCACAGCAGTTCTTCTAGCAGAGCTTCAGTTACAAGTCCAGTAGTGTCTGATTTTAGGGGGTCAGGGACCAGAATACCCAAAAGTGATGTTGCAGTGGTGGTGACTTCAAAGAGGGGTCTTTGAAGTGCACAAGGATCCTTTCAATCCAGCCCTTTCTGTCAGGCTATCTATGGGGGGTAAATCAGCCCTTTGTGTGGGGACAGGACACTACCTATTCAGGCAAGTGTTAGCCCCTCCCTTCCATTCTACCCAGGCAAATTATCAGAATGCTGATGTATGTAGATTGGTACTCAGACACACATAGCCTTCCTGTGTTTGTGGCTGTCTAGAGGAAATGCACAAAGTTTAGCTGTCACCCACTTCGACGTGTACTGGAGACAGGCTGCAGGGCACACAGAGCAATAAGTGCAAAGAAATGTCCACTTCCTAAAAGTAAAAGACAAAAAAATTGATGGACGGAATGAAGAACAAATCAAAACATTCACCCTCAGTCAAGAGATCTGGGTTAAATCCATCATTCTTCTACTCACCATGCCACCCTAGTTTAGACCTGGCCATATGCAAATCAGTCTTGACCCTGTGCCTCATGGGAACAGTCAAGCCCGAACTGCCAAGCCAGGTCTTTCCAGGACCGGAAACAAGCATCCAAGGAACGGTTTCGGGGTTTCACCCCTCATCCGCCAGGATAGCTTGAATACAGTGGCACAGTAATGTAAATTATGTGTCTATTGCTTCCTTGCCCCAAGTGCGCTGGGTATGCCCAGACGTGGGTCCCGGGCTTACTGTACCACTGGATTCAAGATATCCTTGCTGATGAGGGGTGAAACCCCGAAACAGGTCCTAGGATGCTTGTTTCCGGTCCAGTGAGGACCTGGCTTGGCAGTTCGGGCTGGACTGCTCCCATGAGGCACAGGGTCACGGCAGATTTGCATATGGCCAGGTCTAAACTGGGGTGGCATGGTGAGCCAAAGAATGATGGATTTAACCCAGATCTCTCGACTAGGGGTGAATGTTTTGATTTGTTCTGCATACCGTCCATCAATTGTGTGTCCTTCGCTTCCAAAAAGTGGCATTTCTAAAGCAGTAATGTTAAATCCAAGTTTACCAGTAAAGAGGATTTATCATTGCCAGTCCAAAAATACAAAACATGAACTGGCTACTTGTAGGAAGGTAGGTTCCTTCTAGCATGGTTACCCCCACCTTTTGCCTAGTGTCAGTGTTTCTGACCTGGTCTTCTGGGATCCTACTAACCTGGAACCCAGCAACTGTACTTTCTCCCCTAAATTGACCATGGTAAGTACATTTGTACATCCATAATTGGATACTGGTGTACCCTTCGAAGTCCCTAGTATATGGTACTAAGGTACACAGGGGACAGGTACACCAGGGGTCTCCCATGGGCTGCAGCATGTATTGTGCCACCCATGGGAGTCAACTCAAACTGTGACTACAGGCCTGCCATTGCAGCCTGTGTGAGTTGGTGCTTGAACCTCTCACAACAGATATAAGTTTCCTAATATCTGAGGTTACAGCACCTTAAACGTATAAGTTACCCCTATGGCGGCTCTTCAGTCCTGAGGGCAGGGTGCTTGGTAATAAGTTTGAGGGTGCCTCTGCATGAGCAGCACACCCCTACAAATCCCTGAGTCGATTCTCCAGGATTTATCAATCAATCAATCATGTAACTTGTAAAGCGCACTACATACCCGGGTGGATTTCAAGGCGCTGTGGGGGGGGGGGGGGGGGGGGGGGGGGTGTGAAGATGTTACGGGTCAAAGAGCCAGGTCTTGAGTTGTCTCCTGAAGGTCAGCAGGTCTTCGGTTTGACGTAGGTGGAGGGGGAGCTTGAAGGAGATTCTTTTGTCGACGGGGAGCCAGTGCAGGTTCCTCAGGTGGGGTTGATGTGGTCGCGGCGCGGGACGTCGAGGATCAGGCGTGCAGAGGCATTCTGGATTCTCTGTAGTCTGCTGATGAGCTTGGGCGAGGTTCCGGCGTAGAGGGCGTTTCCGTAGTCGAGTCTGCTGCGACCAGGGCCTGGGTGACAGTTTTCCTCGTGTTTGTCGGGATCCATCTGAAGATCTTGCGGAGCATGCAGAGGGTGTTGAAACAGGTGCAGGAGACTGCGTTGACTTGTTTGGTCATGGAGAGTTTCGAGTCGAGGATGACTCCCAGGTTGCGTGCGTGGTCGGTGGGGGCCGGGGGGGGGGGCCCCAGTGATGTGGGCCACCAAGAGTCGTCCCATGCGGAGGGGTTGGACCCAAGGATGAGGATTTCTGTCATGTCTGTGTTCAGTTTGAGGCAGCTGTCCTCCATCCAGTCGGCGACGGCCTTCATTCCTTGGTGGAGGTTGGATTTGGCGGTGAGGGGGTCCTTGGTGAGGGAGAGGATCAGCGGAGTGTCGTCGGCGTAGGAGATTATGTAGAAGTCGTGTTGTCGGGCGATGCGTGCTAGTGGTGCCATGTAGACGTTGAACAGCGTCGGGCTGAGGGAGGATCCCTGTGGGACGCCGCAGATGACCTTGAAGGCCTCGGAGCGGAACGGGGGGAGGCAGACTCTCTGAGTTCTGCCAGAGAGGAAGGAGGTGGTCCAGTCCAGGGCTTTGTTTCGTATCCCTGCGTCGTGGAGGCGCGTGCGTAGTGTGCGGTGGCAGACGGTGTCGAAAGCGGCGTAGCGGTCTAGGAGGATGAGGGCCGCCGTCACGCCGTTGTCTAGCAGGATCCTGATGTCGTCTGTGGCGGCGATGAGGGCAGTCTTGGTGCTGTGGTTGCTGCGGAATCCTGATTGTGATGGGTCTAGGATGTTGTTGTCTTCGAGGTGTCGCGTGAGCTGGGTGTTTACTATCTTCTCGATGACCTTAGCTGTGCAGTTAGCCTTTTTAATACATATAGTGGACATCTGTCATCAGAGATGTCTAACTATAAAGTGGCTGCACAGCACCAGGTCATGTTTGGTATCAAACATGTTAGAATCATACCACAACACTAATTTCAGTGTTGTAAGTATTATCCCATGTACTGGAGGGCTCCTTTAGGGTACCCCCCTGTACTGCCGGTAACAGCTTTTCAGGGTCTTGCAGGGAGGTGTGACCACCTCCCAGACAGGACTTAGTGTATTGGGCTGGGATGAGGGCGATTGCCAGACTCGTTTGAAGAGCGCATTTGGTGCACTCCTTCCATACCCCAGTTGGAAATAGTTATTGGAGCCCTTGGCTCCTGCTCTGGCGTGAAACCGGACAAAGGACATAGGAGTATCATCCCCTATGTCCAGCCCCTCCTCTGGGACGGACCCTTGAGTTATTTCAACCCTTCCCTTAGGGTACCTTAAGGACTTACCTGTGGGTGGGTCCTCAGATTCATCATGGGACAAGACTCAAGACTGAAACCACATCACTCTTCGACCACCTGGATACTTGGACTTCACTGGACTTCTGCTGCTCCTGGTCTTACTGATCTGCAAGTCTTCATCGTCTGTGTTTGTGCTTCATCCAGGTTATTAACAGACCTGTGGGCATCAAGGACACCCAAAGTAATCTGCCTTGGAGTGAAGGAGTCACTCCCCTACATTTGTTAGCACTGCAACGAAGCTGATCGGTTTGCTGCTCCTGTGGTCCCACGGACTTCCCGGGGCCCAGCAATAGAGGTGGTGGTTCTGCAACTCCCTTGAGGCCTGACCTGTCCTCTCTGCAATTTTGTGGCAAGAATCGGAACAGCTGGAACCGAACCCTTGTGCACCACATTGACTTGCCATTGCCAAGGTTTATTGGCTCTGCACTCCAGAGATCTCCGGGCTACAAGAAACTCCAGCATCTCTTCCTGCTAAGCACAACATCCTCACAACATCCTCTGCACTGTGGGCCTTCCTTATTGGTGAGCTGCTCGAGGTCCTCTTGCGACTCCTGTGCCTTTGGCCTGTGGGTCCTCCTAAGGGTCTTCTCCTGCTTCAGTGGGCTCCTCTGCTTGTTTGGGGCCTGCTCTGACATTCCTGCAGTTGGTGAGTCCCTTGGACCTTGCTAGTCCTAACATTGCTCCTTCTTCGTCCTCCAAGTCAGTTGCGGCTACCAGTGCTTGTTGGTGTTCCCGACAGACACCGACCCCCTAGTCACCGACATCCGATGTTAGACAGCTCATGCACGGCTCCTGGTCTTCCTCAGAGTCCCCTGGTCCTCAGATCTGCAGCGACAAGGACATCGTCAATTCTTCTGGACCATCCAACATCGATGGGCATATCTCTTCCGTGCCTCTTGGTCACTCCTGAGTGGCAAAGACTCTGCTCGCAGGTTCTTTACTTCCAGAATCCACCCTTCGATTCCATCGAACTTCTCCACCTTCTTCTCCAGAGGCACTTTTCTCCAAGCCTTCCATTGTCCTCTACGTATGTTTCCAACGTCTTTTCACCCCTATGCACAAGGCTTCCCTGGTGCAGGTAACCTGGTCTCCAGGGTATCCATGGGTGGGGTGGCTCTGCAACCTTTCGTCCTCCAAGGGAATTTTCTCGGGGTACTCTGGGAAGGGTCCTCCTTCTGCAAAACTGCAACAACGACTTCTCCATTGATTTCCATTGGTAACGCGGCTGTGTTTCCAATCTGCACACAGCCACCGTGGGGTTCCTGGGTACTTACCTTTGGTGGTTCCTTGGGTCCTCAGGTCCTCTGGGTCATCTGGTCCAAGTCCCATCATCTTCTGTAGTTCGCATTCCACTTTCTTAATATATGGTTTGGTCTCCCCCCGACAACCACTGTATTTTGTGCTACTTACCATATTGCATTTAAAGCATTATTGTGTATTTGTGCTGATATCTCCAGTTAGGAGATATGCCAATGAGTTAGTGAGTATTGTGTTTTATATATACACGGTGTGGTCATCTTTCATTTAACTCACATCCTGAGGTTAAACTGGTAAAACAAGCTGCTTAACACTCCTACAAGATAAGCCTGAAGGCTGCTCTCCACAGCTACCACTTTGAGAGCTTTCTGTGGTTATCAAAGAACACTAAAACCACCATAAGGGTTGCCTGGATTAGCGCATGGTGCATCACTTAAATAAGTGTGCGAGCCTCCTACACTACTCCTCTCTGATCAGGAATTGCAGCATAAAAATGTAGTAAGGAATTCCCAATGTTAACCTATGAGCGGGCTAGGACTCACAGTAGTGAAAAACACATTTAACTGGCTTATGTGTAAGAAAAGGGGAGTTTTCGGCTTGGGAAGTAGTTTTAAATGCCAAGTCGAAGTGGCAGTAAACTGCACATATAGGCACTACAGTGGTAGACCTGAGACAGGTTTGAAAGGCTACTTCTGTGTGTGGCACAATCAGTGCTGCAAGCCCACAAGTAGCATTTAATTTACAGACCCTGGGTATATGATATACCACTTTACAAGGGACTTACAGTTAAATTAAATATGGCAATCAGGTATACACCAATTACACACATGGTTAGGGAAGAAGCACCAGCACTTTAGCACTGGTCAGCAGTGGTAAAGTGCTCAGAGTCCTAAGGCGAACAAAAAGATTCAGCAAAACGTGTTGGGGGTAAGACCACCCTAAGGATGACAGGCCCAACAATCAGCTTGTCCAAGGCCAGACCTTTTGCCTTTATTACTGCTTGTTTGTAAAGCTGCAAATGACTTTAGTATTGAAAAACCAGTTCTCTGTTGGTTTTCTTGCAAGGTTTACATACGTCCTTCCTCAAAATTAGTCTTGTCTCCTACAATACATCTGTGTACATTTAATGGTTGTGTGTATGTTTTTGCTGAAGTTCTTTTTTTCTTCTTTTAATGATTCATAGTGCCAAGATGCTTCAGTGAACGTGCAGTCAAACATAACGATAATGGTAAAATTCTTTTTGCCTTCACTCTCCTTCCCTTTCCATTTCTGATCATTGGGAGCAATGTCCCAGAACCATATTTATCAAGGGGTTGCATCGCTTTTAGACCATGCAACATCATGCAAAAGTGACGCAACCCCTAAGATTAAATTTATCAAGCCAAACAAGGCCCACTTGCATGGCCCTGGGTGGCTTGATATTTTTTTAGTAAATATGTTTTGCTGTTTTTTGGGGGGTAGTGGTTCTATTATTACTGACCACACTATTTTCTATTCTTTTTTGTTTACCACTAAGTGTTTTTTTGATTATTTGGGCTCTCAAAAATGTGTTTCTATTATTTGGTTTTTCAGTTTGAATATAACAGATGAAGGTTGCCAAGCACGTAGGGAAAACCGCTGATTGTGCGCTGCTTAGGAGTCTTTTTGAAGACTAATTTACAAAGGATACAAAGTAAGCAAAGAGCTAGTGGAAAATTGCCATCTGATACTTATAAATGGCACTTCTATCCCAAGAGGTGTTTTCTGTGAGAAACTCTAGGATGTATGCTACACTAGTGATTATACGCCAGATTTGTATTATATTATGTAGACCAATGGTTCTTAACCTGTTGTCTTGAGACACTTAGAAATTGGAGGCAAAAAATTCAGGGCTTCATTACGAAGTCGGTGGTAGTCCCACCAACAGATAGTCCTTCGGTCCGAACACCGGATAATACTGGTGGTTGGACCACAAGCTGTCAGAGGGAAGACCGCCACCTCTGTCAGGATCTCAGATCCCGATGGGGCAGCGGTGAGAATCGTAGTCCCGACAAGCGGCAGTGACAAGAGGCGGTGGCGAGGGTGGCACCGCCGTTGGGATTACGATACCCCTTTAAAATAACTTTTCATTGCGGTTCGACCGCCATGAAAAGGCTATTGGAAAGGGACTTTGGATTCCCCGAACAGGGCCTGCGACCTTCGTGCCCTGGGGGCACATGTAGTGCCCCACTCACATCCATGAACCGTGTACCATGCACCCCATGGTGCATGGCACACGGTGCATGGATGTGCACATAACTGCTCTTTAATACAGCAGCTTGTGCTGCTGCCCTTTTCCTGAGCCGCAGCACAAGCCGCTGTGTTAAAGAGCACTCTCCAACCGCCAGCGCGGCAGTCGCATTCTGATTCGGCGGTCAGATCTACGACTGCTTGTTGGGCGGTATCCTGACTGCCGCAATAGCAGCCGTCGGTCCGATCACTGAGGCCCTTAGTTATTATCCCTAGATTCATTCATGGGAGGTGTGCAAGTGCATTAAACAGAATATAGTATGGACGCTGAGTGGGCTCAATTGAATTTAGCAAAGATCCAACCTTGCCATTAAAATTAACATTTAGATTTTTTTATAATTAATTGAGAATTGAATAAAATATTTAATCATTTGCTTGTTTCTGTACTTTTTACGTATTATCGAAAATGCTAAGGCCAGGATCCCTGAATTCCAGTAGTTACTCAGTGGTGGTCCCGGGATTTCAATAATGATTTACTGGGGGTACCCAGGTTCCAGTAATGATTAAGTGGCGGTCAAAAGGTTAAGAACCACTGCTGTAGACTGATTAGTGTTCACATTTGTGCATGTTTCTTGAATAGTTTTTATGATTAAGGTTTGTTATATTATGTATTTGAACAGTGGTGTAACACAAAATGACGGGGTGCCCCTGCAGAATGTGATGGGAGGTGTCTCTTATATCTTACACATTTTTACTGTCCTTTGGCTGAATAGGCGGCCCCTGGAGGGTTGGGGCTGTAGGGACCTGTGTTATGCCCTTGTAAGAATAGATGTAATTTTCATTTATGTTAAGTGTCCCTGGCTGGATTGCTCTCATGGTCAATACATCGCTACGGTGATATGTTAAACAAGCATTGGCATAGCCAATAGGTCTCGCCTTTGGGACCTTATAAGTATTTAGTTATGCAGCAAAATATCCTTACTGCAACAACATTAACTGTTGCATGGCTATACACTTACAAGGTCCCAAAGGCGAGACCTATTGGCTATGCCAATGCTTGTTCATATAGCTGGCTTTGGATGAAATGATGCTGGTCCTGGAAGGTTGTCAGGTTCCCTCACTGTTCCCTCTGTGTGGGACCGATAGTTGTCCTAAATTTGTCCAGTGGTAGATGCACCAAATACGACTTCCTGGGTGCCAGGGGGTCCCAGGTACCTGGCCAGTAGTCCATTCTCACCTTTAGTTTGGGAAAGAATCAATCCTGGCCCTAGCACGGAGATCTGCGTCAGGGAGAACTTGATTTTGTAAAGAATTCTCAGTTGACACCGTGGGATTGACGGAACTCCGGGTGAGAGTAACATGAAAGAAAGTGGGATCTGATGACAGCATGATCTGGAGACCAGAGGCGCAGTATCGGCCTCATCCTTGCTGTGAAGCTCAAACACTGGTCCTGTGTCTCCTGCTTTGATTTATTGGGTCTGGAGCTAAGAGAACCTGATAATTCCAGGCCCAAAAATAATGAAAGGCTGGGTAACTGAATTTCACCCGATTTGTCCATCTAGGTGAAATTCCGGCACTGATGGCTTATGTCTTCATGGACCAATAGCGCAGTTCTCGCTTTCGTCACCAGCCATTTACACGTGGCTGTGCGTTTATAAGCCTACAAGGGTTTGAGAACTCTGGCCTCCCCTGGAGTCTGACAGTCACAGCTACATGTCCATGCTTTTTGGGTGACCCGGAAGTTGTGGAGTTACTACAGGTCAGGTAAGTTACCTGCTTGGGCATGAATTGTAGGTCTGATTTGGTGGGCATGTTCGGTGCCATGTAGTGCACACACATGTGGAGATATGAACTACACAACCCTTTCAATGTTTAAAATACACCAGATGGAAAAAAGAAAGAAAATTGTGTTTTTGGGGGATTCAAATCCACCTTCAACAGGAACATTCTCTGCATGAAGTCTGTGGCCGGGGGCAAGGAGGAGGTTTTGCCATGAAAAGCATTTTTTTTGTTGGTGCGAAGCTACACCCACGGGCAAAGTTGTGCTACGTTTGCAACCTTTATAGACAGCACCATTTTTCAACTTCAAAAAAAAGAACTTCGTCTGGAGAGCCTGAATACGGCAAACGCCCACTCTGGGGGTGAAGAAGGTGATCTCTGGTGCCAGGAGCACTGGGGCTGTCCTAAGATTAGTTATCTAAAGTAACAAGAAGCGCGAGCAACAAGCCCGGGAGTTGTGTGCGCGCGCAAGCGCAAAAAAAACAACAACACGCGAGTGGTGCGCGCGAAAGGAGAGGCCTGTGCACGTTCACAGAATGCAGCACATATAGAAAGAGAAAGAAACAAGGGGAAATAAAGATATTTCTCCTCAGTACGCCTTCCCTGGGAAGGTGTAAGATTTTGGCGCATTCCCAGGTTTACAAATTCTTCAAAATCCGGGGATGTATAAAAATCCACATGAGTTGCTTGGCAAAACCCAGGCAACGCCCATGGAACAACTCCCCAGTGCAGAGTACAGCAAGCAGCGATTTGCCCTGTGTTGCATTACTCCAGTTATTTGAAGCAACTCAGATCCACACAAAGTGGCTTTGGGCGGCTTAAAAAGTCTGACTCTAAGAGGTTTACATCACGCATTATTATTATTAGCTTTTATAAAGCGCGTAGCTACCCGGAGGCGTCCCAGCGCTCTCAACTAGACAGGAGTTTACAACCGGCTATGCAACTGGTTGTTGGAAGAGCCAGGTCTTAAGCAGTTTCCAGAAGGGAAGCAGATGGGATTCAGCTCGGAGGAAGGGGGGCATTGTGTTCCACAGTCTAGCCACAATGTAGACAAATGACCTGCCTCTGCTTCTTTCATTATTTATTTCCATGGTGACTGCTAAGTGGAGATAGGTACAGCGGAGGCATTTTCGAGGGGGATAGGCGGTGATCAGAGGTCTATTAATATCTGGGTCATTGCCCCAGAATGTCCTATGGGCTATGCTCAGGGCCTTAAATTTAACTCTGTTGGAGACAGGTAGCCAGTGTAACATTCTCAGGGCTGGCCTAGCTGAATTATTTTTCGGTACCCCCAGCAGTAATCTGGCCGCACAGTTCAGGGCCACTTGGAGTTTCCTTAAAGCTGCGACAGAAGCTCCAAGGTATAAGGAGTTTCTTGTCTAGGCGTGATAGGACCAGGGACTGAATCAGGATCCGCCTGCAACTTAATGGCAGGAGGGGAAAAATCTTGCTCAGAAGTCTCATAGCGCCAAAGCATGCTCCTGTTACTCTAACCGCTTCGAATTTAAAGGAACTGTCCAGCCAAACACCCAAGCTTTTTATCTTGGACTGGGGGGGGGGGGGGTGTGACATGTCCTAGGCAGTTTGGCCAGACCTGTTTAAGGTCCAGGCCGGAAGTGTTACCCAGAAGCATTAGTTCGGTCTTTCCACCGTTTAGTTTGAGGCAGGAGAATTCCATCCATGGCTGGTTGCCAAGTCTGAGGAATAATTACATGGGCCATTAAGGGAGATTACCAGCTGGGTATGATCTGCGTAGGTGACCATTTTTATCCCGTATGGCAAGATGATATCCGCCAGTGGCTGCATATACACATTAAATAGTGTGGGGCTCAGGGAGGGTCCCTGAGTGACTCCACAGCTGAGTCCCAAAACTTTAGAGGTGGCTTCCCCTGAAAAAACCTGGAAGGTCCTATTCTCTAGGTATGACTGAATCCATTTGAGCGCCTCGTCTGAGATGCCTCTCCTCCTGAGTCTCTCCCCTAGTATGTTAAGATTCACTGTATTGAACGCTGAACTCAAGTCTACAAGGATGATGGCCACTGCTCCCCCCTGAGCGAGGATCAGTTTGGATTCCTCCACTACGGTCAGCAGTGTAGTTTCCCTACCGTGTAAAGGCTGGAAACCTGTTTGTGTGGCATGCAGGAGACCATTAGTTTCCAAGAATTCCGAGATGGCTATGTCAACGTGCTTTTCTAAAGCTTTAATGATCACTGGAAGCAGAGATATCGGGCGATAATTACCCAAATCATCCGGATCCAGATTGGGCTTTTTTAATAGAGCCTTCACCATGGCATGCTTCCAAGGAGTCAGGATGAAGCCCCTAACCATGGATATGTTCATAATTACAAGCATGCAGGGAAGAATCACTTTTCCAGCTTTGTGAATAACATGGGGTGGTGCTGGATGTAGGGAAAAGACAGATTTTATCTGGTGGAGGATTTCTGAGAGCCTGGTTAAAGTGAGTGGGGGGAGTGAGTTGAGCACCTGGTTGGTGCCGGGCCGGAGTGTGTGTGTACCTTGCAAGTATATCACTAGGGCACTATGAACTAGGAAAGGCAGAGTAGTTTTTAAAAAGAAATTGTAGGAACAAAATGGGCTAAATCTTCACATCGCTCAGATGAGGCTACAGGATAGGTTTCTGATCTAGGGAGTTCTAGCAGGTCTTTTGCGATGCGAAAGATTTCTCTGGGGGTATTTGCTGCTAATGTAATACGTTCCTCATAGTGTGCTGCTTGGGCATTTTTTATTTCCCTTTGATAGCGTTTTACGGCTTCTCTGTATTTCTGTTTGCTGAAGACATTGTAGTCCTTCCTTCAAAATCTCTCCAGTCTTTTACACTCCTATTTATATGTTCTAATTGTGGGTGAGTACCAGGGCGAGGATTTCTCCCTTGCTTTATTGCATGGTTTAAATGGGATGACCATGTCTAGTGATGACTTGATCCAAGATGAAAAATTATCAGCCGCTACAGTGAGGTCGGGGTTGACTTCCGGCTCTAGATTTTCTAGGGTTGTGGTCCAAGTATCTTCTGCTAGTTTAGCCCAAGGTCTTGCTCTCTTGGTGGTGTGTTGGGGGGGATGCGAGTGGTTGATATAGAAAGGCAGCAGGTGGTGATCGGTCCAAGGCAAAGGGATGGGGTCGCCTACTGATAGATCGTTATTATTGGTAAAAATTGGATCCAACGTGTGGCCCAGTTTATGGGTGGAGCATGAGATCATTTGCAAGAGTTGGACTGCTAACAGGTCTTTGGTCAGTATTGGTGCGTCAGCCATGTCAGGGTTGTCAAAATGGAGATTGAAGTCCCCCAAGAGCGTAGTGTTTGGAGTAGTACCAGAAGTGTGGAAATCGAAAATATTTGCTGTTAGCATGAGCTGAAGCCATCTTGTTTGCAGCATCCATTTTGTTAGCCTTGTGATTCTGCCATCTTCACTGTTGCCTGCCTTTCTATTCTGCTTGAGTCATCAGCTTTAGTTAACTCCTTCTATTCTAAGCTCAAGCAATGTATGAGTTCAGTAAGGTCTGTAGCTGCTAGAATGCACCTGTTTGAGAATGTAACTGTCTATCATATTTACTGATGTAAGCAGTTCTGTTCCCCCTCCGACTTTGCTGACTAAGTGATTACTCATCTGCCCATGTCTGGCTGTAACTATTCCTGTGTATGCTTGTACCTTCTATTTGTAACTACATGCTTTCCAGTGCAGAAAACACAGTATATAAGCACCATGGTCTGTGTATCCAAGTCACTACCTCCTGGAACACTTAAGGGTGTTGTATGGACGTGGTCTCACTCATGAGTGAATAAACTTGTTATTTTGAATTCCAGTTTCAGTGCCAATCTCTACTTTGTTAGTCTAAGGACCCGTGCACTGATGGGTCCCTAAAAAGGCTAATTTCCACCCAAGTGAGGCTGCTACCTCTGGTAGAGATTGGAGAAATTGCCCACGTCCACCCGGATGGGAACTAGTCCAGCCCTTTAAAATGAATGCTTACAGTTTGTTGTTGGTTAACAGATACATTAATATCAAGGCACTGGGAATTCCGCCATCCATGCCATGTGATCATCTACCACAGAGAGCAGAGTTAGCTTAGTGCTGCGGTAGGGGTCGAAAAAAGCTTCATCCAAGATTTCATTACCTGCCAGCAATGAGGAAAGTTGCTCAGCACCATGCACTTCAATATTTTTGACAACCACCGGGAGATGGACTTAGCTCGGGCCGAGGATCTAGCTCAGGTTTTTTCAGTACCAGAATCACTATACCTGCCTCAAGTGGATTAGGGAATAAACCTTCATCTAAAGATTTACTGAGAGTTTCTAGTAGACACAGTATGATACGATCTCTAAGCACGCGCAGGAATAGGGGGGAGAGACGAATCTGACCATTACTGTGATTTAGTTACTGTCGTGTGGTGAGGTTTAAGACTTGGGATATGGACCAGATTTCACGAAGGAAGAATATTAGTGTTTCTATAGATTACCTGTCAAAGAAAATATTTTAAAGTGATGTTTCTTCACTATACACAAAATACTTTCAATGTATTATTTTATAATACATGTGGTTCTGTAAACCCTATATAGATACCTGTCTCTAATTTCTTCTTAATAGGCGACAGACACACCCAGGTGCCTATTATAAAGAAAAGATGCAGCCGCACAACTGTGTTAACTTATTACAGTTGAGTTCAGACGTCACAATGCATGCTTGTAGAGACAGAAGCTGAGGAGAAAGGCAAGTCAGGTCATGGAGCATAATTGATTGAAAGAACGAAAACAAAATGTTGCTGGTCTTTATTGCTGGACATTGACTATCATGGCAATATGCTCATGTTTTGCACTGCTTAGAAAATTAGAGAAAAGCTAGCTGGAATCTTTCTGCATGTTTCTACATATTTTGAGCTGCAGTGTTTTTTTTAAACTGGCTTGAACCAAACCGATTGAATATCTTTTTGCAAAAAATATGTAACAGCGTTTTTGATGTGTTTAATTTTGCACTACAGATTCTATTTATATTCTTCATGTTTGCAAACATGCTCTCTCTTTCATAAGAAAGAACTAGGCACCAAGGATTTAAGTGGTTTGTGGGAAAGTTGATGGTGTGACAAGGATATTGCAAGTCACTTTGAAGTTTCATAACCATAAAGGAAGTCAGCCTTTGGCTTCTTTCCTCTACATGGACATGGAACTCGTTGGTGATTTGCAATAACCTTATAATGTACTGCAGGCTGTACAACATGAATATTTCTTTTAAGGCAGTGTGCCAGATGCACCCATCAACTCCACCCTGCATGGGACGTTTGATATGTGCTCTGCTACTAATACTACCTATAGTCAGAGATTCTTACAAATATGCTGCTTTACCAGTCAGTTGCAGAATAAAACCACTGACAAAATATCCAATAAGATTTTGATTATGTCAAATTGGCAACAATGTAAAAACTGAGGTAAAAATAACTAAAACAAATATGAAAACATGTTTGTAAACCCCGCATCCCTACACCAAGTAATGAGAAATATGAGAGAAACAATTGGAAAAAGATATGCATTTTTTAGTGACATTTGTAAGCATAAAAATACAAGTAAACCGATCTTAGAAATGCGTTTCTTGTTGTCATCTATATCAAAGTCGCAGTGTGTTGATCCCTCCAATAAGAAATAAGAATAAGAAATCAAAATGTTACATTATTTATCTCACTCAACATTTTAGTTTGTTTCAAAAAGATCCCAAATTATCTGTGCCTGCAACATGTCGTTGTAGGTAGATGCATTACAGTGAACGAATAAGGTTGTTTTCCTTCCAGTTGGTAAATAGGCTTACACTTTATAGTTGGAAACCTTATTTTGTGCAGTCGCATCTACATACAGAACGTACAAGGGCATACAAACTGGCATAGATCAGATGCATACATCCATATTTACAGAGATACAGAAGGCTACATTTTATATGTAACACCTTCACCCAGCAATGTTTTATTCTCGCTGCACCACTTTGCAATATGGAATTTTAAAATCTCCTCTGAATAGTAAAAGCAAACTACAAGTATGAGTATGTAACATTCTTTGGCTAAAAAGACAAAAATGACTGAAGGAGTCACGCATGACAAAGGCTTTTGCGCTGGAAAGTTGCCTCAAAGTGGCAATTATTGACTCAACGGGGTATTCCGTGGGTGGTACATGGGTGTTCCCATACAACCAGCCATTATTTTTTATACAAAACCCTCTCTACTAACAAATGTTGACAGGGTTTTGCACCACAAAATAATGCCACTTTAAAGCAGGCGCTAAAATGAAGAAATGTCTAGGCATACTATTTTGTACTGGAAGGGTAAGTACCCTTGTGTGCGTTGTGCTAAGCAGCCTAATTGATTGGTCAGCACTGACGAGAGAGCAGATAAGTGCCATATCCCAGTAGATATGGCACTTTCCTGCTCTCTCCCTCTCATACAACGCAGAACATTAACTTTGGAAACTGCAAAGAGTTGTGTGCCAGTTCTGTAAATCTGAGCTGTAGCCTGAAACATCCAACTGACATACACATGCATTTATAGTACAAGTTAGATGAAAAGCCTCTGAAAAAATTAACGAGAGTGCTGGGCTCCTGCAGAAAATACCAATAGTAACCAGTAGTGGCTCGTGGCCCAGCAGAGTGGTGGGTGGGGGGGCACAGGGGGCGGACAAACAAAGAAGACAAATAAAATAATAACTTACCTGCTGCTTCGCCGCATCTCCGCTCCTCTGCTCTGTCGTCACTAGCACAGGCTCCTAGAATCCCCTGCTGCCAATCTTGATGCTGCTTTCATGATGCTGAAAGCTGCGTCAGGATTGGCCTGAGCACTGAGGATTTGCACTCCCAGTGATACTGGGAGCCTGTGCTGGCTCTTTCCTACCCAGCAATGCAGCTAGGGTTGGAGAGAGCTTCACTGAGCATGACGATTTGGCCGGCCTGAGACGGTCGGCTAAATCATTATGCGCAGTGACAACAGTGCCCTGCTCACCACTCCCCCTCCATGATGGTCCTGACCCTAAATATTGAGGCTGATGGGAGAGGGGTGATCCTCCGCCACAGCGGAGGAGCCTCAGCTGATAGCAATATGAGATAAGCAATGAAGTTTCTCAACAGCCAATATTTTGATTAAAGCATGGAAACAGAGCAGTTTGTAGGAAGAACCAGGACAGTCACACCTGATGATTCAAGTTAGTAGAAATAGAACAGATGGGAGCAGTGCTTAGTTTGATAAGTAAACAAGCATTGGTATAGCCAATAGGTCTCACCTTTGGGACCTTATAGGTGTTTAGCCATGCAACAGTTGCATAACTAAATACTTCTAAGGTCCCAAAAGCGAGACCTATTGGCTATGCCAAGCGGACGTGCGGCTGCGAAAGTGATCGCAATCAAACATCAAAGCGGCCGTGCGGGTGCGAAAGTGAAAGTAATCGCGGTCAAGCGTGGCGCGCGCGCCCGCGCACATGCACTGTAGCTCTAGGCTGGCCTGGTAGCACTTTTTGGAGCCCTCCCAAAAAGTCTTGCCAGACCAGCGCATGCGCTGGATCAGGCGAGACCTGAAAAAAAACAAGTAAGTGCCAGAGCCTGTCTTAGGAGGACCCTGCAGCTGCCTGCCCCTACATTGAGAGTATCAACATAACTACCATCTGAGTTTACAAGTGTATCAATTCTGACTACTCCAGGCCACTAGACGCTATAAAGAATGACATTGGTGGCAGACATTGTTTTTTTAAAAATGTATATTTAAAGTCACTGGAATCATGCGGCAGGGCTGAAGAAATAATGCAGCAAGAAAAGGGAAATTAAACGACTTAATGCAGCACATTTTGCAATAGTATTACTACATTATTTTGTCATTTTCACACCAGGTAATAGTGTCTGGGAATAGAGTCCGCTTTGTCAGTAACAATGTAACACCCAGATACAGCAATAAGAAACTTAAAGATGACCAGTCAAACTTTGCAAGCAGCGTTCCAGTGCGCAGGAACCCGAGAGGCCATATTTTTTAAAACCTTTGATTCATTTGAGCTAAACACAAAATGTATTCTTTGTTAAAATCTGCAGATTATGCAGCAGATGATGGATTATGTGGTAAATACAGGATCATGTGAAAATGGCCACAGCCCCAGAATCGCATATTTCCAGTGGCCCTGTGCATATTGAATTATTAAACACGGTCTTCTCATCCCAAAAGTTGATACACAGAGCAACCATGTGGTAGACTGCTATTAGAGCCCGTGCTGAGAATAAAGTGATAGTGCAATCCCCGGAAACAACCTGCTCAAATTAAGCACCGAATGGGAGAGCGCAAAATAAAACTGGAGTAAGTAAATATCTTTATTAAACAAAAAAAATCTGGAGTGGAGACCAAGCAAAGTAATCAAGCGAAATGGGTAAAAAAGCGAAGATGAACTGATAATGGCTGTTGCAAAGTGTTTTACCTGTTATTCTAACTCCACCAGTAGGAAGAGCCCATATATGGATAAACATTGTTTCCTCCATTCCTGACCAGGCTATTCATGAGCGCTTCCCCCAAAGAATCCCAAATGATCCTCTCCCTCTTTCCCTGGCTGCCATTTTTGTTTGCATTCATAGGTTTTGCTGTCACCTCTCTCACATTTTACACTGAACCACTTTTCAAAAAAGAATTTCTGCTTGGCTAAAAGCTTAATAAAAAAGTAATTTATTTTAAAATAATGGCTAAAGTTGCCTACATTACTCATTAGTAGCATAGTATAAATTGAGGCTCTGTCCATCGGAAGCAAAAGACACACAATTGATGGACGGAATGCAGAACAAATCAAAACATTCACCCCCAGTCAAGAGATCTGGGTTAAATCCATCATTCTTTTGCTCACCATGCCACCCCACTTTAGACCTGGTCATATGCAAATCAGTCTTGACCCTGTGCCTAATGGGAACAGTCCAGCCCGAACTGCCAAGCCAGGTCCTCCCTGGACCGGAAACGAGCATCCTAGGACCGGTTTCGGGGTTTCACCCCTCTTCAGCCAGGATTGCTTGAGTCCAGTGGCACAGTGAGCCCGGGGCCCACGTCTGGGCATACCCGGTACACTTAGGGCAAGGAAGCAAAAGACACACAATTGATGGACGGAATGCAGAACAAATCAAAACATTCACCCCATCCTTGTATGTGTCCATCGGAACACATACAAGGGCCTAGATCATATAGATTTGCACTTGTGCCAAAATTGTTATACTAATTTCTGCAGCAATGACCAGTGCACTGAACAACCCTGTAAAAACACGCAGGGGCCTATTTACAATAAAGTGGAGAAGTGTGTCGTTAAGCCAAGAAGGCTAACAACACACTTCGTCACTTTAGAAACACAGGGCTGCACCATATTTACTGCGTTGGTGCTAGCTTTAGCTGCCCAGCGCCAACACAGGCCCACTTGCAACATAGTGCAAGGGTGCCTGTGAAAAGGGGAAGATTGTTTTTGTGCAGGAAGGTCGCCCTTCCTGCACATGAACAATCTTTAAATGCTGTTTTGTAAATTCTATGCTTAATGCAGCACACATAGAAGTTGCAAAAGGGCATTTAAAAAAATTATTATTTACGTGCAGGAAGGGGGAGCTTCCTGCACATAAACAATCATAGGCAATTTGCTGTTTCTATGTGTGCTGCACAAGGAAGCACACATGGAAACAGCAAAAAAGAGGAGAAATAAAGCATTTCTCCTCGTTTGGCATGTTTAAGACCAGGTTTTCCCTGGTCTTAATTTTGCCACTGCCTCCTATGTACGCCACCCTTGTAAATAGGGGGCAGCATCAGAATCAATGGGTTTTGCAGTGGACCGCCCACCACAACACCCATGACACACCCCTTTCACGCTAACCGTAGCGTGAAAGGGAGCATTATTTACAAGGCAGCGGCTTAATGCTGCCTTGTAAATAAGGTGAGGCCCTAATCGCCATCACAACGGACGCTATGGTGGTGATAGGGGCTCGTAAATATACCACGTAATTTGCTCGCAGTGTAGAAATGTGATTGCACTGTTAGAGTATATTTATTACACCAGATAGTCTTCAAGTCAAAAAAATGTCTAATGCTTGTAAGTGTGCATTGCACTTCAACTTAAACGATAATTCACCAAGTTTGTCAGCTGGCACGATATAAGCATATTTGTTGCCTTTAGATACACACTGACCTGTTTTCTTTTGTCCTTCCGGTATCAATGACGAAGACCACATCGGGTATTGTAATTCCCGTTTCAGCAATATTGGTTGCCAAGACAATCTGGAAATAGGGGAAACAACGACAGCTTATCAGGAGCACAAAGTCCAGCATCTTCACATGAATTTCAAAGCATAAACAGACACACCCCATCTGCTGCTTCACATGCACATCTGTCCTTTAAATCAAACTCTTCGCTTTTTGCTGAATAGCATATGCAATCTAACTTCAATACACGGAAGTAGCAAAATAAATTTCAAAAAATGCAACTCTACTGGCATTATTACATATTTATTTAAAACCGTCTGAACAGCTTTCTTACTCCAAATTGTCTTCTAGTAATCTTACCTCGTATGTTTGTATAGTATATGGCCACAAAGCGAAGACTGTTTACGGATATTACTCACTCATTTAGTTCTCACATAGTGAGGCCTGTGCAGTGGGGAGCAGACAGGACAACATTACCTGCACTGTAGATCAGTACTTTTAAGGGGTTAACTGGAAGCAGTGGAGCCTACGTTTTGGAAGATTAGGTGAGGATGGCTGGTTCGAATAATAGAACATAATAAAAGCAGCAGAGAAAATAAAGCAGGATTGGACTGACTTAGAATGAAAAAGTCATATAAAAATGCTTATGTCACAAGGACTGAATATAAACTGTGTAGGACTTTTGTGCCTACAAAGAGAACAAAACTCTGGGGCACATTTACAAGTCACTATCGCCATCACAACCTCACTTTTAGTGATGTTGTGGTGGCGATAGGGGCTTCACCTTATTTACAAGGCAGAGTTAAGCCACTTAACGATACCACAGATATCCCAGCATTTCACCGGCTTCAGTTACTTCCAAGCTAAAGGCAGATACAGACATAGGCATTAACTGTTTGAGCCTTTTAAGGCCAGAAAGGGACTATGGCAAGACCTCTGCTACACTAGAGTGCCCACAATGTACGATTTCATCATGTGCCCATCTCAACATTCCACATTAACAATTGCCACAATCACACACAGGCCTACACCACACAAACACTCAGAATACAAAGATCAACCTCCTACACAACCCACTTACCACAAAAAATCTTCTAACTATCAACCATACATCCCAGTTCATAGTCATTACTATACGCTTTGCAGTACTCTAAGCTACAGACATCACAACCCCTCATTAGCTCTCACAAGATCGATGCACTCTTCATCCAGAAACATGGTCCTTGTCCCCAAAGGCTACATCATCCAGCGAGCAGAACGCACACAAATAAGAAGGGCCCATTATCATCCCTTTGTCCTCCTGGTCATGCTTTCAGGAAAACAGGCAATACTAAACTCCATGGAGCTCTTACATGCCATTTCCTACCATCCTCAACTCAGTCTGTCACCTTGTACCTCATCTACAGGCTTTTCGGACAGCACAAGGACTTGATTGACGAATTCTCAGACTTTCTCACCACCTCATCCCTTTGACACGTCCACACCATCCTCCAGACAACACAAGATCAAAATATACACGAGACAATATTAGCAACCTTATTGATACAGTCAAGGTGATACAGCATTTCACCCAACCAACACATCCTTGACCTCGTCTTTTCAGCATCACCAACCATTCAAAGTACACCACCCACTACCATGGGCTGAACTAACCACCTGGCCATTCCCTTCTCCCTGCTAAGTGTCCAACCAACACACTGTGGGCAATACAAAAGAGAACAACAGACCTTCAGATGCTTCTCAATTAACAGACAAAAGCTAAAACTCATCTCTGGCCCTGCAAACTTCACGTACGTCAACATCCTTCTAAAAGAAGTCAAATTTCTCTGTAAAACCATATGAACACCCATTCTTCAACTAAAAGGTACAAGTGCCAGCTGAAACCTTCATCACCCTGGAGCTCCAAAGTCCTTGCTGACAAGAAACGCTTTATCTGGAGACAGCAAAGAAAATGCCCAATGACCTGATGGATACTGAAGTCCATCTGCGCAACACACATACAACTTACAACTTATCACATTAGCCAAAGACAAGCATTATACCAACACCATAAAAAAATCTGACAGAAGAAGCTCAATACTATTCAAGACAACCAAGCACTGCATCCACATTCACCTGACACTACTATTCCACACTGCAGCAAAAGCGCAATGCCATCAACCTTTTCTTCAGTGAAAACATTTTGATAATGCCATTGACACCACGCCTGCTTCTCTGCTTGGTTCAACTCCTTCTTGTAAGATCCTGTAATGGTCATCTTTCAAAACCATGACATACTGAACTCACACAAAGCCAACCTCTTAGGAGATAATGTTCATCGCTCTTCCTCAAAGCTTTCTCCGGAGAAGTTCTCAGCCAAACTCGTCATTCCTAGAAGATTCCTTGACAGACTTCAGACTCCTGAAGCAGCTTTGCAAAGAAGTAGTGTGCCACTCGGCCACTAAGTGATGACGGGGGCATGCTGTTTGCATCGCGTAGTCAGCCAACAGTAGAAATAAAGGGAACATTGGCCACTTGTGGTCAGTCCTAAGCATCTTGTCATATCAGCCTATCCTTTACTACTGTTGCACACCCAACAACCTGTGCCTCAGAGTTAATTGTCCCACTATAGCAGCCAGTGGCGTAGCAATGGTGGGGCAGTCCACCCAGGGCGAGTGCAAGTCCCTAGTAAGTGGTACCCCTGGTACCTAGCGCAGGGAGGTCAAAGAGGGTCCCTAAGGGCTGCAGCACATATTGTGCCACTCTAAGGATTCTCACCAATCACATACAGACTGCCACTGCAGGCAGTGTGTCTGGTGCAGACAAAAGTGAAAACATGACATGGCACATATCCCTGCTTGCCATGCCTACAGACATTGCATGCTAGATAGGTAAGTCATGCTTACAGCAGGGCTTACAGCCATAAGGCAGGGTGCACTATTCTACATGTGAGAACATACCTGCATGAGCAGATGTGCCCCTGTGCTGTTCAATTCAATTGCTGCCAGTACAAGTGATCAGGGAAGCCATTTTAAGTGCATGTACTGGACTCTGGCGAAAACGAGTTCCCGACCTACAAGATGGATTTAGTGAGAACAGAGATATTTGGCATCATACAACTCATATTAATAAGCCCACACCGATTCAAGTGATGGTTTAATTAATACATGCACCCGGAGGGCAACCTTATTGGTGCCCCCTTAAAAGCTAACGACTACTCGTGTGCTTGCTGACTGGTCTTAGCCAGCCTGCCACCAGACAGGTTTCTGACCTCCCAGGAGTGAGGACCTTTGCTCTCAGGAGGTCAGGAGCAAATGCCTGCTCTGGCACAGGTTGTTTACACCCTCTCCCACAGGATGACCTGCAAATTAGCATTCCAAGGAAGGTAGCTTCAAAGAGCCCAACACATTTGGGATGCAAATCTGGCTTCCCTCACAGGAGAGGATGCCAACCCCCTCCGTCCAAGGCCCTATTTGCGCCTGGACAGATGGGAAAATTAGTAGTCAGAGAAGCATATTCACCCTCAGGCTAGTTCCACCCCTAAGGTGGGCTACCGAAGTGAAGATGACATTTCAGCCTGCCATCTTTATAATGACAAACTTAGGGACTCTGGGACAGCGTTATGCCCACTTCTCACAGGAAGAGGTCGTATGGGGGCGTAGTGACCCCTGGGGTAGATAGCTCATTGGCTCCTACCCTACACTCCCCTAACACCCCCAAATCTAGTTTTTAAGGGAGATCCTAGCACCAGGAAAGCAGATCCTGTCGACCCAAAAGAAGCAGAAGTACTGAAGAGCCGTGAAAAGCAAGAACTGGAGGAGAAACAACTGACTTGGCACCAACCCTGCCAGCCTGTTAGCCTATTCTCGACAATTGCGCCAAAGTCATCTCACCCGCCAGAGCCGCAGAACACCTTGGTCTTGCCCACCGTGGACCTTCCGACACCACCTGCAGCCACAGTGTGCAGGCCCCCTCAACTGCGAGAGTCTACGGTGATGAAAACCGACAAATCAAAGTACATCTGCACCGGTCACCCCTGGCCCATGGAGAAGAGGACCAAAAGTGTCCCCACGTCCCCGGGCATGGTGAGACCTGAGCCCTCCTTGTGGTTCAGATCAACTTGCCTCCCAGTCCAAACCTGCAGCCTTTTTCATGAAGACCAATCCCCATAGACTAACATTGGGCCCCCAACGATGTATTGCACCTCTGCACCTGGCTCCCCGGTGTGACCTCTTGGTGTTGCCTTGGACCTTGCCACATACTCAACTTAAGTTCAGGAGATTAGTCTCATAAGTCACTGTACTCTACCTGTATGCCATATTTGGTTTTCCTCCCAATGGATAACATAACAGCCTCTGAAAATTGCACTTTGTCGACTTTTGCAAACAAACTATTTCTATCTGGAAATGTACTTACCGGATCATAATGATTCTGGTGTCTAAATATATATATATAACGATGTGTGTTATTTTTATAAACTGATGTGCATCTCCTTATTGAGTCATGTGTATTCTTTATTGACTGCGTGTATTTTGCAGATGTCGAACACTCCTCTCTGATAAGCCTATGGTTCTCAATCAATGCGGGGTCTTACTAACCACTCCTAGATCTCAGCAGCAGGTACATAACCACGTTTTCTACACATGTGGGACTCCAAAAATATAAAGAGTTGAACTTCAACATTTCTTAAGAAGTGAAAGTATTTCAGAATGTAATCAGTGAGGCACTGTCAGGACTGCAAGGTGTTCTAATCAGTAATGATATCTTGATAAACACCAAAACAGTCACTGAACACTACGAAAGACTCCGAGCCATCCTGAAAACAATTTCAGAGTGCAGCTTCCAATGTCACATATCCAGCTAAAGATGATGGCAGAGTGGCGAAAGATGATACAAAACATTGCCAGTGAGGACATACAAATAACCAATATGACTGAGGGTGTTGTAGTGGCACAAGTAGCTCTGAGGCACATGGAAGTGCAGCAACATGCAATGTATCACTTACCTTGGCTGTCCTAGTGCAGCGGGAAAAGTAAATGCACTTGGGGGCACATGTACCAGATAAACTTGCAGTGTTTGCTTTATTTGTAAAAATGAAACTAATATTTGCAATGATGGCTCTCGGAGCTGCCACGTGGCTTGGGCTCAGCACCCTGTACACCCTTTCTATCACACAAAAAAGTTAAGAAACCTGTGGGTTATGAAGAGTTCTTTGTCCATTGCTCCAGGAAATTCTCTGAGTTGCCCCTCTTAGCTCTCTGGGTACTCAACAAAGATGAGGTTATTTCACCTCGGTCTTCCTTCCGAGTCTTCTGGTATGTCTTCTAGGAGGCGAGTTTGCCTGATATGAATCTCATACCGTCCTTTAGGTTAGACACCTCCGGTGTCAGGTGCGGCACAGTGTTCTCTGATTCTATGGACTTTTCCTTTACGGAGATCAGCCCGCATCAGGTTAACCTCCAGCAACATGGTGTCTATTTTATTCTCCAAGGAGATGGTAGACTGTTCTGTAGCCGCAAGCATTGGTCCCCCATTAGCTCTTCTGTGGTTGTTAATTTATGTGAATTATCCATACTTTTTCCAGCCTTGTCGCCTCTGGTGCTACAGGCATGTTGCTCTATACAGGTTTGTTTGAATGCTCCAGGGGTCTAGCTAGCCCTATATTTCCAAGTGAATGCTAGAAAGCTCCAAAAGACCCTCATGTTTTATTGAAGTGGCTGTGCCGGTCTCATCTCTTGTGATCAGCACTTCCCACCTCCGGTCGTGTCTCTTATAATCATCACATCCCGTTGTCTCCTTGCAGTCAGTCCCTCTGTCTCAGGTCCCACTGTGTTCGAGATCTTTCCCAAACCTGCCCTCTCCAGACCCTTCTATTTCTGCTAGTAATTCTTTGCCACTTGTTGTTGCCCTTCAGTTGGGGTACACCTCAAAGGAGACCTCTACCTGGTATCCGTTCTCTGTCTGTATTTAGAAGCAGGGGGAAACAGTCAGGGCCATCTTCTGTGTTCTGTTCCCTCTGCTGCCAGTACTGGATCTGTCAGGTTCCAGCCACTTGCCGGGCTTTGTGGCGACCCTCCTGATTCACAAAAAATAGGGGCCGCTCTCTCAGAAACGGAAGCCTTCTCTTGCTCTTTCCTACAGTCACTGCCAGCGGCTGGTCCAATGCCATACACCAGCTTCACGCTGTGTAAGGGTGTGTCATCAGTCCAAGCTTAGCGTAGGCCCCCAGGTACCATGCCTACACTCATCCTGCTCACTTGTACGGGTCAGCAGGCTATTTCTCAGCAGGGGATGCATGTGCAGGTAAAGCTCTTACCATGTCTCCTCTATCCCTCGATCTGCTCCCTTCTCTCAGCCGAGAGCAGGAGCACCATCTTGGATCTTTCATTGTGCAACAAAGCGTAAATAATCTGGCACACCTTCTCTCTGCTGGCTTTCGCAATCTTGTTTGGTTCTCTAGTATACCCCCAAATGGATTGGGGGTTGACAGGATCAGTTCCAGCCATTGGGTGCAAAATTCTTGTTGATTAGCTTGAGAGTCCGAGGACTCAAACATTCAAACTGAGTATCAAAGATATTAATTGACAATCCAGGCAGTAGTGTCATTTGAAGATACGTCCACTAAAACCTTCATACAGAAAATTCAAACACAGCAGATAGCAGTGAAACTATTGATTACTCGTTTGTTAGAAATATCATAGAATCACTTTTAGGCTGCTAATATCCAAGTAGATACAGTGACACAATCTCATCAAAACACCACATAGAGCTTACAGAAGAACATAATGTGTTTTTAACTCATCTGAGAAATCAGTGAGATACCCAATGACTGCCCTGTTGATCAGGCAGATAGAGTAATCGTTTGCAATATGACAACCACTGCATTTACACTCATGGGGTGACCCTTAAAATTCCTTGCAATTCAGAGACGCAGTCAAATGACCATGTTACAATAGACACACTCAGAAGATGTTGCAGGTACTCCTTATCCTTACCTTACTCCTTACCCTTACCGGCTATGTACTACGGGGCTCATTAATAAGAAACTGACACATCAGCATCGATGTAAATAGGCCGCAACCTGGTGCACTGTTTACGCCGCCGGTTCACCACAAAAAGTGACTCAACGGCGGCGCAAAAGTGTGACAGGGGGCTTGTAAATAAGCCCCTATATTTCGGTCATTCATAAGGAAGTATAGTCTCCTGGAAGCAAGTGACCCTGTCAATTATTCTGGAAACATGTGAATAGAACAGATGTGTATCCAAATTGTTAATAATTGGCCTTCCGAGTCCCTACTTAGCCCACACATGCCTTGCTTGGAAAGCACTGAGAGCTCCAATAGACCACAGAGTTTTGACACTAATCAGTGGCTTGCAGCGTAAACACAGTTTTCAACAGCAGGTATCATTGATGTGACGTCTCCTTAAGTGGTTTTAAAAAGGCAAATACATGATTAAAATAGAAAACCTGAAACATTTGCTTTCAGGTGGATAGCGTATGCTGAGTAGTGTCCATGCTGTAGCTAGTGTCCTATTTGTGACCTATGAGGTGAGGAGTCTGCCTCCATAACACGTATCCAGCACCAGTGCTCCGTGACGATTCAAGTCGATAGGAGCGAAAAGAATATCCACGTGTCACTTAGCATAGAGAGTCTTATCAACAAGCGTGGGCGGCGTTTGTATCTCTGGGCTTCAGGCCACACAGAAGACTGTGAGCTCAGCCATGCACACAAATTCAATGATCCTGAGAACGCCCGGCTGCCATCCTGTTGGAACCAAGAGGTGGTCCACGCAGACGCCATGACAGAGTCAGGCGTGGTGTACAGGGTCAGACTGGGAGTCCTCGCTGACCCACATGAGGGCCCCAGACCATAGGCTTCACTAGAAGCTCCTCACGACCAGCGCTTCCTCAGAAGCCTGCCCACAATGAGGGGGGCTTGGGGTGGCATTCAAAGAATGTCCACCCCCGGGCTGCTTCGGGCCGATGGAATGGCCCAGAGCAAGTGCGCGCAGGCAAGACGCCTGCTTTAGAATGCGCAGTTTTCAAACGCCGCATTCCAATCATTTGTCAGTTGGGGGTCCCCTGAGGCAGGTAGGCAGCAGCGCTTTGCTTTTCGTGCCTTTTATTGCATTTTTGACCCAGCGCTTGGCCTTTTTTATTAATTAAATGATGGCTGAGTCCTCAGTTGAGGTTAGGGAAGCCCTGAGAATGCTTTGCCAGGCAGGGAGGGAGGATTTATTGGCCCCTGGGGTGCTGGGTCAAGCCTGGACTGGTTTATTTAAAAGAAGGGCTTCTTCTGACGGGGTTTCTGCTGCTATTTTAGCCTGTTCTTTGTCTGACAGCTCCCCCAAGAACGTTTCTGTCAAATTGCAGAGTGGTAATGGTAAGCTTTTAAAAGGGGATTCTTCTCTCACCTCATGTCAGCAGCCTGCTTCCTCAGGTTTGGGGAAAGGGAGTGGCAGGTCTCGCACACGCTCAGTCAGAGGCAAATTTCTCAGGAAAGCTACCTCTCTTAAAGCGGACTGTAGCAGCACAGATGATGTGCCTTTATTTGACAGCGAGGTGATGGCGCCGCCTAGTGGGGATTTACATATGGCTAATTTTGATGCTAGTCAGAATACTGCTTCCCTGAAAACAACTGCTAAACGGGATGTTCCTATATTTGGTAACAAATTTCATTTGTCAAAAAGTGCTTGTTCTGCGTCTGGTGATAGGTCTCTCTCACCAGTGTTTTCTTGTGGGAGTGGAGAATCGGCTTCAAGCAGTGTGGTTTTGTCCACTGGGGACAATTCCAGGGTTGGTGTTAAAAGCTATTCTGGTTCTAAATCAGCTATGAGCACCCAGGTTTTGCCTTCTAATCGGAGTACAGAGGTTCTCCTTTCACGCCTTGAGTTTGGCAGTGTCAGAGATTTGTCAGTTAAGGATAAGAGTGCACCAAAAGGGCAGGGTCAATGGGTGTGGGTTAGTGATGAGGGTAAAAGAGATTCTACTTCATCAGAGCTGCCTTTGGAGCCTCCTATGTCTGCAAGTTCTTACGGCTTGCAGGCCAACGATGGGTCAAGACTGCAAAAGGGCATCAGGTGCAGTGATACGCCGTTGAACAGGTCTAAAGCGTCCTGTTCTCTTCCTCAACAATAAATGGAAAATACAGATGTGGTTTTCCCAGCACCTTTGGCTAACCACAAAATTGTGCAGTTCAAAAAAGCGGTGAACTGGAGACATTTTGATGGTGGAATAGGGGATGGGGATCAGCCATCTTGCAGTGGGGCCTTTCAGGGGGTTTATGATAATGGGGCAGATGAATTTTCTGATCTGGAAGAGGGTGCAATTAGGGCTGGGGATGAGGATGTCATTACAAGTTTCCAGTCCAGCAAGGGGGATCACTAATAAGATCTTCAAAGCTCATATTTTACAGATGAAGGAATCAGAATGGAGTTGGAAAGACTTCAATAGATATACCAGCGGCAGTGAAATTGCTGGTTTTCAACGGTGGACAAGCCCTTTCAGTCAGGTGAGACGCAATGTAATCATCCTTGTAGTAATGCCAATATCAGAAAACGCAAAGCTGATGAGATTTTAGTTAAAGTTTATAAATACAGATGCTAAGGCTTGCTTTAATTGTGAGAAACCTTTGCACTTACAACAACCGTCACCCCCTAGTACTGGCAAGGACAAGGGCGAATTAAAGGGGTCTGACAAACTGGCTCAGAATGATTCACCGTCAAAAGTACAAGAGGATAAAGAGAAGGTAGCAGGTTTAAAAAGGCTTCCTTATATGGGTCTATCCATGCCCCTCAGTTCCCATTTAAATAAGAATACCAAAGATAAAATTTGGAGAGGTGAGTTTGTTGATTTCTTTAAGTTGCTTCACAGGGAAATCCAATCTAAAGAAGGTTTCAGGGAAGAAGCTTGGGAATTAGATAAGAGACCTAAAGTTCCTACCGACATAGATTCTTGGACATCAGAATTTTTGCAAGTGTTTATTGTGAGAAATTTCCAGACCGAGTAGTATCTATCTTTAAATACTTGGATACTAGGGGGCGCTAGAGGGCGCCGAACCAAGATGGCCGCACAAGAGTGAGGCTCCCGCCGGACCGGGCACTTCCACGATCCTTTCTACCATCCTGACCAGGCTTTCCCTTGCCTCACCTCCACGGCTGTGTCCGCAGTGACCTACGCTGCTCCCCGATACCCTCCACGTCTCTGGAGCTGGCCGGTGTGCGGAGATATTCGCCGGAGTTCCCGCGGCCGAGGGAGAGTGCTCATCGACGGCCGGCGAGCTGCGGGAGGCGCGATCCACGATAGCCCGGGGCTCCGGGGCCTTCGCGACTCTGGACGGCTCCGACCGGCGAGGCTGCAAAAGACGCCGGAGGATCGGCGGCAATCCCTGCATGGTACAGTTGCTTCGCAGCAGGCGTGTGGCGACATCTCTGGGGCTGAGACGAACCGAGGGGCCCTCCGCCCGCTTGGCCTCCGCTGGCTGAGGCCTACACCTTGAGACGCACGCTCGCAGGCTACCGCCGCCCCCACTTCGGATCTCCGAGCGCTGGCTTGGGGGCTCTCCTGCCCCTCCCCCTCCCCCACAAGCCTCTACGTGGGGAGTGACACTTACCTGGGACCTGGCTGCCGGATCGTGCCGGGGGGGACTTCGGAGCGTGGCTCTGTCGGCGCCTGCTGTCCTGCATTGACCGGCTGCATGGGCTGGGGAGCCGTGCCGTCTGCTCCCCCCCTCATCGGCGACTGCGAGTGCGTGGAGCCCCTGACCCGCCATACGCTACGGAGGTCACGTTCGTGCTGGCCCGGCCACTCCTTGCTGCTGGCCTTCACTGGCTCACTATTTGCTATCCTGTGAGCGCGGGGCCCGGAGACTGTTGCCACCCCCCCCCCCCGTTGCCGGCCTCCCTGTTCGCTCGCTCGCTTGGGGACTGCCCCCTGGACTGGCCGCCTCCCTCACTTCAGCGATCCTCGAGGCAGCCGCACCACCCCTGTCCACTCGCGGGGCTGCGGCCTGGCTGGGACGGAGCCCCCTCGCCTCGCCTGTTGTCGGGGCGACCTGGGCAGGTTCGTCCGCCGATTCCGTTTCCAGCCTCACTACAGTTTGGGAGGCGTTCAAAGTTACCGTGCGGGGCTGGTGCATAGCTAAGGGAGGTGGGGTACTTAAGTTTCTACGCGGAGAGTTAAGCAGGCTCGAGGCTGAACTCCGTCAGTTAGAGACCGAAATGGAGCGAAATGGGCGAGAGCCCGGCACAGCGGCACAGATGCGAGAGAAGCTAAATGAGTACACGGAGGCCGCAGCCAAGGAGAGTAAGTTTCTGGGGAGACCCTATGTCTCCCGAGTGTACGGCGAGGGCGACAGACCTGGCAGGGCACTGGCCTCCGCGACTCGCTCCCCCAGGTATAGCAATTATGTTACCGCCTTGCTGGATGAGCATGGTACCCCACAACGGGATCTTGCTGACCAACTCAAGGTCCTCACGGATCACTACACTAGGCTCTACTCCTCCCACAGGACCACTCCGATAGTGTTGCATGATTACCTGGACGACACCGCGCTTGCATGGCTGGGCCCCACACAGCAGCAGTTCCTCCATCATCCACTGGAACTAGATGAGATAACGGACGCAATCATGTCCATGAAGTCGGGAAAGGCGCCAGGGTCGGACGGGTTACCGATCGACTTCTACAAAGCCTACAAGCATGTGCTGGCCCCTATTCTGCAGCAGGTGTACTACTCTTCATTAGAGGAGGGATCCCTGCCTGCCACGATGCGTGAGGCCCTCATAACGTCTTTGCTAAAACCTGGTAAGTCGCCGGAATATTGCGACTCCTACAGGCCCCTCTCGCTGTTAAATACAGATGTTAAAATATTAGCGAAGGTCCTGGCTACTCGCCTTAATCTCCTTATGGAGCGTCTCGTGCTCCCTGACCAAGCCGGGTTTGTTCCCAACCGTGCAACTTCTCACAATTTGCGCACTCTCCAGGCGGTGATACAGGATATTGACCCGAAGAGCGAGGCGGCCGCGGTCTTTCTCGACGCCACTAAGGCGTTCGATTCCCTTGAGTGGGACTACCTCCTAGCCCTGCTGGAACGGATGGGCATGCCCTTTAATTTCCTGGACTGGATCCGACTGTTGTACTGCCGGCCGCAAGCAATGGTGCTGCTCAATGGTGCCCGCTCCCCCCCCTTCATGATTCACAGAGGGACCCGACAGGGATGTCCCCTCTCCCCGGTACTGTTCGCACTTGCCATAGAGCCCTTGGCAGCCAAGCTTCGGCAGCATCATAATCACCGGTCTCTTATCTACCCTGAGCGCCAACTGCTCATTGCACTATATGCTGACGACATGACTCTTTATGTGCATAAGCCGCGCGAAAACTTGAACCCCCTGCTGCGGGAGGTCACTAAATTCGGGGCCATCTCGGGGATTCAGATAAACTGGACGAAGTCTGCCCTGTTCCCCTTGACAGACAACACTACACGGTTCCCTCTTGATTATCCCCTGGTGTGGGAGCAAGAGGAGATTAAATACCTGGGCATCCAGGTGACTAGAAATCGGGAAGCCCTAATTAGAGCCAACTACGGGACTGTTGTGGATAAACTCACGGACAAAGTCTCCCAATGGATCCGTCTCCCATTGTCAATGGCGGGACGGATCTCACTGATTAAAATGGTGGTCCTCCCTAAACTGCTGTATCTCTTTACAAACATACCGTACAGTCCTGGCGCTTACTTCTTTCGTGCCCTCAACTCTCAGCTGTCTCGACTCATCTGGGGAGGCAAGCAGGCCCGACTCGGTCTGCGAACCCTTATGTTACCTTATCACCAAGGGGGGTTTGATGTCCCCAATTTCCAGCGATATTATGATTGCGCACAAGGTCACTTTGCCGCTTATTGGCTTCACCCCCCCCCCTTTATGGCTCACTTGGCAGTCGAAGATGGGTATATGAGGCCGGAACAACCTTCCGGATACTTGTACACGTCAGCCCGAATAGAAAATAGAGACCCCACCACGGTCGACTGCACTGTCCGTGCCTGGAAACGACTGGCGGACCACATGGGAGTGAAATTCCTATACTCTCCACGTATGACCTTGGCCCACGATCCAAGGGTGAGTGTGGCCCGTGAGGAAATTGGCCGTAGAATGCTCGCAAAGCTTGCGGTGCACACCTGGGGAGATCTGTACCACCAGGGGAGTTTCCGCACGGCTACACACTTCTTCAGAGACACCGCTCCTTCCGTTATGGACACCTTTCTGTACATTCAGCTCCGGCAAAATATCAAGGCAGTCACCCCTGACTTTCCCAGCGAGCCGGACACTATGGCGCCCCTCCATGCCCTGCTGCAGAAGGGGACCCCGACACATGTGGTTTCCATGTTATATACCCACGCTCAGGCTGACTCGTCCCCCCCCACACTCCGAGCGCGTAATGACTGGGATTGCGATTTGGGGGAGTCACTTTCGGACGCCCAGTGGGAGGAGAGCTGCTCCCATACCAGCGCGGTGACGGGAAATGCCCGCCTCCGCCTGGTTCATTTTAAATTTCTGCATCGCCTCTACTTTACACCCGCTAAACTACACCGCTTCGGACTCCGGGACAATGATTGCTGCTTGCGCTGCAGACGGCCGGGAGCGGACTTCATGCACCTGGCGTGGTCCTGCCGGGCAGTTGCCGCCTATTGGGGTGAGGTGTTCACAGCCCTCACTGAAATGATTGGGGTAAGCATTGCTCCTTGTCCTAAGATTGCCCTGCTGGGCCACTCCAACCACGCGGTTAAGACGCACCGGAAATTCTTCGCGATGGGCCTTCTCCTGGCAAAGCGCCATGTCGCCTGCAGGTGGGGGCGGGGGCGAGCGCCTAAGTTCAAAACCTGGCTGGATACGATGACAACTTGGCAGGAACAACTGCACAACTATTCAGAGCTTCTGCCTCACAAATCGCGCCCCAAGGACCTTTGGGGTCCCCTCACTGCGTATCTGCTAAAACTACAGTTCCCAGACGAGCCCACGACAGGCGCGAGTCGGGATGATCCAGTGGAGGGTCGCCCTACCTCACCGGCTCCGGCACCTACTCCGCTACCAGCTGACACCGGCTTGAACCCCTCCCCTCCCGCACTCCCTTAGTTCCCCATGCATGCTACGCAGGCGCTCCCGCTACACTCAGCTGGCTTCACGCGTCCCGGGGAATCACCTAGCGCCCCCGGGTTGTGCGGGCGGAGGGAGCCGCGAGCTTATAGTGACCCCCCCCCCCCCCCCACTACGGCATAGCATTCACTACAGGATGCCGCTTCATGTCATGCTCTCTAATATGACCATTGCCATGCCCTCCCAGCTGACCGGACAGGGCCTTGGGGCGCGGGACGTCGGCTCTCTGGCTGATGCCTGCGCGCCATGGCATGCTGCGCGACCTGCACAGCCAAGCGACACACTGCCATGGATGCCTGGGGCTGGGAGTGCTGGATCCTTGCTGGAAGAGCACAGTTTATGTAGCACTTGTTTAGTTCCGTTATTAAAGTTGAATGAAACCTCATGTTCCTCCTATTGGATTACCTCATGCTGCTCTGATTGTCCACTACTACACGTCCACACAGTTCTAGTTCCTATGCTACGCGGCCGGCCCGTTTGGGTTGTAGGCGACATGCTGTGTAAACTTGAGATTGCTTTTCAAAATGTGTTCAAGGATGCCCCCTCACTGCATGTTGTCGCTGCCGGCCTGATCACTCAGGATGTAGGCGTACAGCTGTGTACTATTTCTTCATGCTCAATAAAGGTTTTTTTAAAAAAAAAAAATAAAAATAAAAAAAAAAAAAAAATACTTGGATACTATCAGAAAGGCTCAGTCCGAATTTGGAGGTTTTGCTTGTCTCCACTATGATGAGGAATTTAGAGCCCAGCTAGTCCTCGTTACTGATAAACCCTGGGTGGAGGTTGTCAACAACGAATTATGGGTTCAATGGATGTATCCACAGAGGCCTCCTCCTACCATGGGAGGGGTGGGTACCTGGGCCAAACCTCAATCACTCATTCTGGGAGCGTGTTGGAATTTTAACCGAGGTTACTGCCAAAAGTATCCCTGTAAATACAGACATGAGTGTTCAAAATGCAGTGGTAAGCACCCCATTTTGCAGTGTTTCAGCAAACAAGCCAAAGGGTGTACTGTCGGACAGGGTAAGGGCGGGGTGCTCCATTCCAGCCTAACTACAAGGGCAGTTACCCCAATTGATATTCCCAAGCTATGTCATTGGCTTCAGTTCTATCCTCTGTGGAACAATGCTTTAAAATTGGAATGGGGTTCAAGGAAGGCTTCCGGCTGGGTTACCAAGGTCCTGATGCCGCAGGTTGGCTCTCAATTTGAAATCCACTAATCAATTCCCACACATTATTGCTAAAAAGTTGCATTCGGAAATTGCTGAGGGCAGAATGGCTGGTCCTTTTTCTACCTGGCCTCTTCCCAACCTTATCATTTCTCCCTTGTGTGTTGTTCCACAAAAGGCACATGGCAAATTTTGCATGATACAGCATTTGTCATGGACACAAGGTTCGTCAGTGAATGATTTCATTGCCAAGGAAGATACTATGGTACAGTTTGCTTCAGTAGATGTGGCTCTTGAACTGGTGAGGAAAGCCGGCTCACATGCGGAGTTGGTTAAATGTGACATTAAATCTGCTTTTAGATTACTCCCTGTACACCCGGGGGATTTTGCATTGCTTGGTATCCATTTTGAAGGGCAATATTTTGTCGATAAAGCTTTGCCTATGAGTTGTGCAGTTTGTCAACTTTTTGAGGATTTTAGTTAATTTCTTCAATGACTTTTGTCGTTTAGATCAGGTCATGTTCAAGTGTCACATTACCTGGATGACTTTCTGTTTGTTGGTGTTGCAAAGACTCAAAAGTGTAGCAGAGCTCTTCAGACTTTTCAGGCCATAACCAAGGAATTAGGTGAGCCTCTGGCAGAGGAGAAAACGAAGGGCCCTGCAACATGTTTAATTTTTCTGGGCATTGAAATTGACACAGAGAAAATGGAGGCCGGATTGCCATTAGCAAAAGTAAAAGAGATTTTGGACTTCTTGGAACATGCTAGGTTATCTCAAAAACTCACCTTGTTCGAGATGCAAGGATTATTGGGTCATTTGAATTTTGCCTGCAAAGTGGTGAAAGCTGGCAGGTCCTTTTGTCGTCGGTTACGTTTTGCTATGTCAGGTATTACATTACCTCATCCCAGAGTTCGAGTGTCTCTTTCTATGAGAGCTGACTTTGAAGTATGGATTATCTTTCTCAAGGTCTTTAATGGATTCACCATTTGGTATTTAGACGAAAATATTTTGTGGTCAATTCAGATTTTCTCTGATGCATCAGGGGCCAATGGCTTTGGGCTTTACTGGGATGGCAAGTGGTGTGCTGAAACTTGGCCAGAGAAGTGGAATACAGAAAAGCATAGTATAGCATTTTTTGAATTATTTCCACTGATTGTAGCATTGGCAGTTTGGGGACCATGGTTGGCAAACAAAACCGTTCTTTGCAATGTAGACAAGAAAACTGTGGTTGACCTGGTCAATGGTCAAAAGGCCAAAGATAGACGTTTGCTAAAATTATTACAGAGATTCATGCTTGGTTGCCTGATGTTCAATGTAACGTTTAGAGTAAAACATGACCCAGGTTTGGATAATAATATAGCACATGCGTTATCTCGTTCCCAGTGGCAGAGATTACGTGGTTTGGTACCCGGAGCAGACTCCTCAAGTGAAAACTCAGATTCCTCAAGAGGTATGGGAGCTAGCAGATTAAAGATACGGCAATTAGTTGAACACTCTCTTGCAGACGGTACACGTTTAGCTTACAGAAGAGCTTGGGCTGAATTCCTACACCTGGGTGCTGCTTGTCACAGCAATGATAAAATAGGTTGTATAAATCGTAACAATGATATCTAACGGTTCGTTTTGGACAATGTTGATAGGTATATATCAGCCACTAGATTTGCTGGGAAACTGTCAGGCGTTTCTTTCTTTTTTGGGGGTATGAGCCATCTTTAGGAGAACTGGGTAGGAGAAATTTACCAGGTTGGTCTAAAATAAAGAAGCGCTGTGCTGTACTGAGAAAGCCTATATCTCTTTCCTTACTGGGCAACATAATAACAATTTTACAAAGAATTTGCTTTTCCCATTTTGAATTTTTGTTATTCAAACTTTGCATATTATGGTTATTTCTTGGGGCCTTTAGGATCTCAGAGTTATTGGTAAGTCAACCTCTCAGGGGTTAAAAGCTATTCATGAGAATTTGCTTTTCAGCACCAGGATGGTTCTGTTTTAACAGCTTCCCAAAGGTTAGCAGTTTTACGAGAAGCTTTACGTATCTTTGGTCTCAAACCCATGGAATTTGGTACACATTCTTTTAGAACAGGCGCTGCCACAAAAGCTGTTAGAGGGGATTTTTCGCTGCAACAGCTGAAATGTCTAGGCCGCTGGTCATCTAATTGCTGTTTAAAGTATGTTAGAGATTTCGACGATTTATAGATCTGTTTTGGCCTTCCTAACATCTTTTTCTTTTTAGGTGCCCTGTTGACCCGACCGGCATCCATGACAAGCACCTGGATCGTCGGACACTCCTTTATTAAGTGGGCAGCCGGACAGGCTGAACGAAACCATTATGGACTTAACCTAGGGTTTAGCTTTGAGGACATCAAGATTGATTGGTGGGGAAAAAGTGGCATGCGTTGGGGGCAATTGTTGCCGTTGTTAAACGAGTTATTTTCTTCTAAACCATGCCCTAACGTACTACTTATTCATTTGGGGGAAAACGACTTGGTGCAACTTTCGGGCCTGGGTCTCCTTATTGAGATAAAGGCTGACTTAGAACTGATCATCACGTCTTGGCCTGCCACAAGACTGATTTTAACGGCTCTGGTACCAAGAAGGGTGTGGAGGGGTGCTGATAAGTTCTCTGCAGTTGACAGAGCCATGAGAAAGGTCAATAGGGAGCTGCATCATTTCTCTATTTTTAATGGGATAAGTTGGTTAGCTCATGAGGATATTGGCAAGGATGATTTTCAATTTTTCAGGCCAGACGGTGTTCACCTTTCATTTATAGCAAACAAATTGCATTTAGTGAATATCAAAGAAAAGTTATATGATATGTTGGGGTTGCAACCTTGGGGCTAAGAGCTGTATTGGCTACACTCTCTTATTTGTCAGGTCAAGTTTATATTCCACAGTCATTTCTTATATATTCTCCTTTTTTTTTCCTCTGTTGAAGCGACATTGAGGTCAATACGTTTGTCATGTTTCTGGCATTTCATTAAATCTATTTAATTAAAGAATTGGTTTGAAATGCTGACTTTAATTTGACTCAAAAGCTTGGGGGTGGGGGGGAAAAAGGAAAAACGCCTGTTCAGGGTTCTTTCCTGGTGGCAGGTTCAGACGGGATTTAGGCAGGCAGGAAGGGTTGGGGAGGGCAGAATAGCTTAGGACAGACGGAAAACAGATTACAGAGGAATGAGGGAGGAGGGAGGAAGGAGGACAAACTAAGAGGTTGGGGACGAGTTTCAATATGGGGAAAATTCATGGGGGATCAATATGGCATGGGGGATCAATATGGGGGAAATTTCATGGGGGATCAATATGGGGAGAATTCATGGGGGATCAAGGAGAGGTGGCGGGAGGGTTACATTTGAGTTGTGTTAATCTTGCTTGCATTATTGTAATTGAATTGATTATTGCTAATAAAGCGACCTTTTACCCCCATTCGGTCTGTGATGTAATTCATTGTCCGATGCACCAGTAACACTCGACACAAGGCCCTGGGCAAATTACATGTACCTACGAATGCAGAGTGGGTGAAGGGCGAACAGGGGTCCCAAGGAGAGCAAGCAGATCCGGTAGCTAACCCCTTGGTGTGATGTAATTCATTGCCCGATGGGGGGCTTAAGGGGTGGCATTCAAAGAAAGTCCACCCCTGGGCTGCTTTGGACCATTGGAATGGAAGGTGCCTGCTTTAGAAGGCGGCGCTTTCAAACACCGCGTTCTAATCGGTTGTCAGTTGGGGGTCCCCTGAAGCAGGTAGGCAGCAGCAGCGCTTTACTTTTTGTGCCCCTCCCACCCTCCCTTAAGTTCGGTTATTTGTTTTTCCTAGGAGCTAGGTTGGGGTTTTTGCAGGTTCAGGGAGGCTTACTTTTTTACAGTAGGCAGATTTGGATGGGATTTAGGCAGGCAAGAAGGGTTGGGGCAGGCAGAATAGCTTAGGACAGAGGGAAAACAGATTACAGAGGAATGAGGCAGGAGGTAGGAAGGGGGAAACACTAAGGGGTTGGGGACGAGTTTCAATATGGGGGAAATTTCATGGGGGATCAATATGGGGAAAATTCATGGGGGATCAAGGAGGGGTGGCGGGGGGGTTACATTTGAGTTGTGTTAATCTTGCTTGCATTATTGTAATTGAATTGATTGTTGCTAATAAAGCGACCTTTTCCTCCATTCGCTCTGTGATGTAATTCATTGCCCGATGCACCAGTAACACTTGACATGAGGTCCTGGGCATATTACGCGTACCTACGAACGCAGAGTGGGTGAAGGGCGAACAGGGGTCCCAAGGAGAACAAGCAGGTCCTGTTACTAACCTCCTGGCATGCTGACAGACTGACAAGGACCTCCTGCTCTGGCGGGGGCACAGCCAGAAAACCAATAGCACTTACATGTAGGATATTATTAAAAACTATCTAATGGTAATTTATTCAACATAATAATTACTATTTATGTATTTATTTATATAGCGCCTGAATCGACCCCCGAAGGGGTATCTCTGTGCTCTTCGGACGGGCAACGGGAAAAGAAAAAATTCTACAACATAATCCGAGACAGAAAATAATAGTCTTCAGCTGCTTTCTGAATTTGTAAGTGGTCGGGGCATTGTCTCAGATGCAGAGGGAGCTTATTCCAATAGAGAGGGCCCAGGTGGGAGAGAGCCTTCCCACCCAGCCTGGCTGGGTGGGAAGGCTCTCAAGAAGAGACTTAGATCCACAAAGAAGAGACTTCGATCCAGAGGGAAGGGACCTAGAAGGCAAGTATGGTGTAAATTTCTCGGAAAGATAGGCGGGCCGAGATTGAAGAGAGCCTTATGAATGGTGCAGCAAACTTTGAACTTAACCCGTTCGCTTATTGGGAGCCAGTGAAGCTGACAAAGAAGAGGGCAGGAGGCAGTCCTGGAAGGGGCATTGAGGAAAAATCGCGCCAAGGTGTTCTGGACTACCTACAATCTGCTGAGCGAGGACTCATTAGCAGAGACCAAAAGGCCATTGCAGTAGTCCAGACGGCTAAATATGAGGGCCTGAGTCAGGGTCTTCCGAGTTGAATCTGGAAGCAAGGGAAAGACTCTGCATAGTAAGCCCAGCGTATAGAAACAGGAGATAGCTGTCTGAGCAGCGTGCTCCTTCAGAGTAAGAGCCTGGTCCAGGCGAATGCCCAAGTTCTTAACAAGGGACTTTGGGGCAGGGGGAGCACCAAGGTCCGCAGGCCACCATTTGGGGGTCCATAATAGGGGGGAATCTCCAAAGAGCAAGATCTCTGTCTTCCCAACATTACATTGGAGGAAGTTACTTCTCCTCCAATTTGAGATAGCTCTCATACCAGAGGAGAAGGCCGACTGTACCAATGGAGTAAATTTATCAAAAGGGAAAAGCAGCGGTGTATTGTCGGCGTAAGAAATGGGGATAAACCCACAAGACCTAAGAAGGTTGGCCAAGGGTGCAACATAGATATTAAACAAAGTGGGGCTCAGACAGGAGCCCTGGGGCACTCCCTTGGTCAGATCCATAGACGTCTCTAAGTCCGACCTCCTTCAATCTCTTAAGCAGTATCTGATGGGAGACCATGTTGAACGCGGCAGAAAGGTCCAACAGCACCAGAATCATAGATTGGCCCCTGTCTAGGGTCATCCTGATGTTATCTGTGACCACTAGCAGGACTGATTATGTGCTGTATTTGGGCCTAAAGCCTGACTGGGAAGGATCTAAGCTACCAGTGAGTTCGACATGGTTGGATAGATGTTTGTTAATGTGCTTCTCACACAGTTTGCTCAGGAAGGGAAGAAGCGAGATGGGGCGGAGATTGGAGAAATCCGTCAAAGGAGCCTTGGTGTTCTTACGGATAGGCATAATCTGTGCTGCTTTCCATTCTGAAGGAACATGACTCGCTCTCAAAGAGATATTGAGAAGACACTCGATGGAAGGAGACAGTTAACAGGCTACAGAGGTGACAACTGTGGCTCGGATAGTATCTGGGGGAGCCTGATTTCACAGTGCAAAGCAATGTTTCTACATCTGCCAAGGTCACAGGGGGGAAGCTCTCAAGCAACTGGGAGGTTGCCTGTTCTGGCAGATCAAATGCCATAGTGACCGAGGGCTGGCTCCCTGACGGGACAATTTTATCGTAGATATGCTCTATTTTCTGCGAGAAATATTGTGCGATGTCATTACAAAGCGTTTGCCAGGGGACCACTGGATTATCGCAGGCCTTAGGGTTAATGAAAGACTGAAGGATACGGTAAAGGATTTCAGGAGCATTGCCAGCCTGGTCTAATTGAGATGCAATGTGAGCTTTACATGCAGCCTTTATATTTTTATGGTAGCCGGACAGAGTGACCAAGAATCGGTCTTTATCCCTCTCGTCATGGGTACTGCGCCAGCGTCTTTCGTGTTTTCTACAAAGTTGTTTATGAGTTCGGAGCTGGGGAGAGAACCAAGCAGTCTGAGGATGCTTAGGGAGGTTAGGAAGTGATTTTGATGAGGCAAGTTGGTCGATGGCGCTGGAGACAGCAGAATTGTATTTGGCAAGAGCATCCTCTATGTTGTCTGGTGCAGTGTCCCAAGGCGCTAAGAAGGAGGCTTGAAAGCGCTCCGGGGTGACTTTCTGCCATTGACTGCGAGTGTGGTAAGTGACAGGGTTTGATCTTTTCATCTCCCTAGGACCTTGAATGGAAAATTCAATTGACGCATGATCCTACCAAGTCAGTCGCTGTGGAGGTTTACACAAAATGCTGGAAGAGTTGGAAAAAATGATACCCAGTGTGTGACCTGCTGTGTGAGTAGGACCTTCATTGAGCTTAGATAGCCCAAGGGAGCTAGGTCTGCCAGGAGTGTCAGTGCGTCAGTGGTGGAGGTACATTCACTGTAAACGTTGAAATCACCCAGCAATAGAAAATTGCTCCTCGAAATCACGTGAGGGGCTATAAGTTCAGTAAGTTGTAGTGAGAATTCGGCTAAAGGACCTGGGCGTCGATAAACTAGGGCCCCCTTCCAACTAAATTGGGAAGAAAAGTCTATTCGGAAGAACAGGATTTCCATATAGGCATTGCAGCGCTGTTCCCTAGGAGTTTCATGGCGTTGCGGGAGCACTGAAATGTTAAGTAAATAGTTGAATCGAAAAAACAAGAAGGAACCGCAAGGGCGTGGAGTAAAGGGAGATAAAATAGTTTTTATTTTTAAGGTAGGTTAAGCAATTATGTCTCACGGTTTAGGCGAGCCTTGCTTTGTTAGCACTGTGAGGAGGACGATTGATGTGGAGGCCATGCTTGAAAAATAAAAGTTATCAACTAAAAATTTGTGCCCACCCCAATTACAGATTAGTTACCTTGCCTTATGCATTTAACAAAGCGTGTACAAAACCTATCTTTTTTTTTTATACTGGATCTAGGGCTAAACATGATAAGTCAGCACTGAAAATTAAAAAGGCACTTCTTGTTATGTTGCCTCCCCAATCTGATGAGCAAATGCACGAATAAATACATGTAATAAAATGATAGAGAGAGAAACTGTTTTAGTACACAATTTGGGCACCACGAAAATCAGGATGATGCTTAAAACGTACCTTTCGCACTCCAGGAGGGGGCAGTGTAAAGGCATCTGACTGATCTTGTGTTGAAAGGATGGAATGCAGCGCAATTAATTTGTACCTGAAATTTTTGAGAAATCAAATAATAAAATCGTTTTCCAGCGATCAGAAAAACATATACAGATAGCGAAGAATGAAACAAAAAGCTGCAGTTTCACTCATTAAAAGGATTAGCAGCCTGAGTCACAACAACATAAGCCCTACGTTACAAGGCTATTCAATGCAGAACTTTAAAAGACAGAATAGTAAAGCTAACATACCACCTTTCATCTACGTTCTTTAATGTTGTATTTTTGCAGTACTTGAAATTGTGAGAGAGGAGGTAATGATGTAGCTTCAATTACTATAACATGGCTTTTGAAGGGGATATATATATATATATATATATATATATATATATATATAATAGAATGTTGCGGATTTCCTATGGAAACACGGTCCTAACTATAACTACCTACTGGCGACTGCCAGTAGGTAATATATATATATATATATATATATATTCACTGAAAAAACCATAGGTTTCAGGGGTGTTATAGTTAGCTGGACTTTTCACTTGTACAAAACCATTGAAATTCCCCCGTTATAGTTAGTTCAGCTAACTATAACTCGCGCGCCCGCAATGCACTGCTGATGACGTCACATATTACATCACTCATGACATGGTCAGTGACATCACTCATGACATCACTGATGACAACTCAAATGACATCACTGATGACATCATCCAGTGAAGGTGTGTTTTTCTGAAAATTAAATATGTTTTATATATGTATATCTCAAGGTCGATGGAAGAATAAATGGGTATATAAGTGTCTAAATGGATGATTTGTTTTTGAAAAATTGATTGTGTAACTGACTGATTAAGTGTATTATAGTGAATACATGGCTTAGTGAGTAATGTTTAAATATGTAAATATCTATATCAGTCTCTCACTTTGTGTATAAGTGGCTGCATGGGTTGGTGAGTAGCTACATGGGTGTCTATATAGGTTATTAGTTGGTTTTTTGAGTATCAGTCTGAGTGTCTGCATGGTTCGGTGGGGGGTATTACGTAGTGCATAGGTGCATGAATGAGTGACTCACTCTTTGTATGTGTTGAAGACAGCATGTGTGCAGGACTGTATGGGTGGATGAGTGTGTGTATGGGTGTGTTAGTGAGTGAATGACTGTCTCAATAGTGTCTTTATGAGTAACTACATATGTTTTAAACTAGTATATGTGACTATTGGTGTATATAAGTGAGTATATGTGAGAGTGAGAGATTGAAAGAGTTCCTGTATGAATAAGTATGTGTTTCTATAAGTGATTGTTTAAAAGACTAAGTATGTGTAAGTTTCCGTAGAAGTAAGTGTGGTGGTGTGTGTATAACTGTATATGCAAATAAATGTATGTTTGATTCTTTATTAGCATGAGTGGCTATGTGTGTGAGTAACTCTATGGATGAGTGCCATTGTGTAACAGGATGTATAGGTGTATGAGTACATATGATGAGTGAATACATGTATGAGTGACTGTATAGGACTGTTGGTGAATGAGTGGATGTGTATGTGGATCTTAGAATTACTGAAGAGGTTGTTGTAACTGGTATTGGTATGTCCATTGTTTTGAAAATTTTAGTCTCTATTTTTGAATGTGTGTATCAAAGGTTATATTAGGGTGAGAGGAGGTCTGCCACTCTATCACAAGGATGATTTCATCAGTGATGTCATCAGTGATGTCATGAGTGATGTCACTGACCATGTCATGAGTGATGTAATATGTGACGTCATCAGTAGTGCATTGCGGGCGCACGAGTTATAGTTAGCTGAACTAACTATAACGGGGGAATTTCAATGGTTTTGTACAAGTGAAAAGTCCAGCTAACTATAACACCCCTGAAACCTATGGTTTTTTCAGTGAATTTCTGAGGTTTTTTAAATGCTAATTCCTAACTATAACGTGTCTGAAACCTATGGTTTTTTCTGTGAATTTCAAAGGTTTTTTAAATGCTAATTTCTAACTATGCCTACAGAGATAGGACATGTGAAGAATGAAGAAAAAATGCACAGAAAGAAAAAAAAGAAGTGCAGAAAGAAGCAACAGAAGTCCTCAAAGACGAAGAAAAGTGCAGGAAGAAGGATAACGTGCAGACAGAACAAAAAGAAGAGCAGAAAGAAGCCTTGTTGCAAAATAATCCTGTACCCTCAACTTTTTCAGACGGATACTGGTGGTAACTGAGTCTGACTAACCAGTCCTAGAGCCAGTGCTATGTTAAAAGACACTTAGAATACAGTGAAAACACCTACATACACTAGGGAACATTATGCGTTAGGGTCCCCCTGTGATTAGCATGACCTCCTCTGTAAGCCCCTAGTATATAATAGGGCAGGGCGATTAAAACTACCTCTTAAAACAGGCCACAGGGCGTTTTTGCACACGTTAACTCAGGCCCCGTGCCCTCCCTTCACCACTGTGTAAACACGCCCTGTGTCCGTTTTTAGTTGGGAGATTAAGTTCATTTGAATCCTGAGGGTCCCTAGGGTCCAACTAGCCCACTAGGTACCTCCAGTGAGTGCCACAGAGCTGCGTTGCAGAGAGGTGTAAAAAGTGGCACGGCCTGGACCACCTCTCTGCAATGCAGCTCAGTGGCGCTTACTGGAAGCACTTGGTGGGCTAGTTAGCCCCCAGGGGCCCTCAGTATTGAAGGAAAATTATATCCCCAATTTAAAACGTGCCATAGTGCGTGTTTGCACACGTCACCTCAGGCCCCGTCCCCTCCCTTCACCACTGTGTAAACGCGCCCTGTGGCTGTTCTAAGTTGAGAGATTAAGTCCCCTTGAATCCTAAGGGTGCCTAGGGTCAAACTAGACCACTAGGTACCTCCAGTAAGCACCACAGAGCTGCGTTGCAGAGCGGTGTAAAAAGGGGCTTGGCCTCAGAACACCTGTCTGCAGCGCAGCTCCCTGGTGCATACTGGAGATGCCTGTTGGGCTAGTTGGCCCTCAGGGACCCTCAGTATTGAAGAGGAATTAATTCCCCAACTTACAACTCGCCAGGGGGCGCGTTTGCAGAGTGCTGCAAGGAGGGGGTGTGGCCTCCGGCACGATGCCAGTCTTTTATTTATTTTAATTTTTTAAGAAGGGGGGCTGTGTGGTTCCCCTTCTTATTCTAATTTATTGGCCCTGATGACCCCATCCCCCAGGGTCTGTCTCCTAATTATATTTTTTTGACCCCAATCCCCAGGGCCGGCCACTGTTTTTCATTATTTTAAAAAAATATATATTTATAGACACACCTAGGACATGCTGGACAAACCGTACGTACCTATCACCATGACGATTTGCGTGATATTCATTAAAAGGCGACTATGCATACAATGAATCCACGTGGAATGTATTTACACCACTAGTGAAGCTCTGACATGTCTGATGCCCTACCGTGCCTAATCCTGGTAGACACCCTTGTCGTTTATTTATACAAACATGGGTAGCTATTGACGGGCACATTTAATACACATGCACACCAAGCCATTCAAAGGGGATTCGACAAAAATTCGACCAAATCTATGCAAGAAACCCCCCTCACGGTTAATAAAACACACATCCACTGCCGGATGTGTAATACTTTTTATTTTACTCTCTGGAAAGGGGACGAACATCACTTGAGAGTCACAGCGCGCTCCTGGCAGAGCCCAATGCTGTGTTACACCCACCATTGCCTGCTGAGTGCCACACACCTCTGTGTTGTATTCCACTAGCTAGTGCATATGCTATGACACTCTCTAGCCCATGTGCACTGTAACACCACCCCGTGAATATGTCATGCCACACTTGTCTTCGCACGGGTTATATTGCCCCATCTAACGTGCCTTCCTCGATGCCTATGTTATAACGCACAGTGCTATGCCATACATATTACAATCTGGGATCCATATCTTTGTCACAGTGCATATGCAACGTTACACTCCCCAGCACATATTTTATATTACAACTTTAGAGACTAGTTAGGTTACACAACACTGCCCTGTGCATATTACACTCCAAGGCGCATATCGCATAGCACGTGCTAGGGCCTGTGCTATCTCGCGCTCTCCAATGAATCTGTCGTTGCGCACAATGTATTGCATATTATATTTCACGCCCGGTTCATCTTATATCACACTTTTTGGTGCATAGTTTATACCATACACTATATCTAGTTTTCATTTTCAATCGTGCTCTCAGGACTATGTTCTATATAACACTGTGTTCATCTACCCTTTTCACAGGCATTACATTTTGCGATAGGGGGTGGAGGGTCAGGGGGCGTTTCTGACAAGTGAGCCCGGAGTCACAGTCACAAACGTCCTCTTCTTCCTGAATAAAAGTGAGATTATGCTGCATACTTGTTCATATTTTAAGTAGTTTGCATAGACACACATTTTAAAAACAATAAAGTTCCTAATACCCGCCTTCTCTGAACAGTTAGCTTGCTGCCCCATCCCCCTCCTCCCTATCCTCTGTTGTGTAAATCCATGGACTAGCCTCCTCCCTCCTGCCATGCATGGTCTGATGTGCGGCCACTGCCCTCAATTTAGTATGATGTACCAGTCCACTCCTCCTGCCCTCCATTGCCCAATTCTATGCCCCATCATTGACCTCCTGCTTAAACTCTGTGCTTAGCTTGCTGCCCCTATTCTCCTTCCCCCTGCCCTCCGATGTCTTTGTGTATGCCCCTGCTCCATCCTTTTTGCCCACCATGTTCCATGGACCTGCCACTCCTATCTACTCTGAGTGTTCTGTTGAGCTGCCACTCCCCTCCCACCTGCCTAGCATTGTCAGAGGACTGTAACCTGTCCCTGCCACCTCCACCCTGCCTGTCCACATGCCATGCCCCTATCCTCTTCCTCCTGTCCTACATGGTCCATTGTACTGCCACACCCTTCTGCCCTCCCTGGTCTGTTGTGCTGCAACTGCTCCTCCTGCCTGCCCCGTGTGGTCTGTTGTGAGGCCCCTTCCCCTGAACTTTCTTGTCTGTGCACAGGTCCTGACCCTCCCTTCTATCCTCCATCGTCCTTTGTGCATGCCCCTGCACCCTCCTTCTTGCCCATCATAGCCATTGTGCTACCACTAACCCTTCCACTTGCCATGCATGGTCTTCTGTGCTGCCATGGCCCCTCCCACCTTCCCTGTGTGGTCAGTTAGCTGCCCCTGAACCCCTCCCACCTTCCCTCCATGGTCTGTGTGTATGCCATCACAGTCTCACTGTTGCTCTTCATGGTGTGTCTTGCTTCTAGTGCCCATCCTGCCTGACCTCCATGGCTATCTTGCTGCTCCTGCCCTTCCCCCTTGCCCCCAGCCCTCTGTTTACATGTGCAGACCCCTACTCCCTCCCTCCTGGCTTGTCTGTTCCATTGTAATGCCCCTGATCCATCCCTCCTGCCCTTTATGGTCTGCTATGCTGCAGCTTTCTCTCCTGTCTGTCCATTATGGTCCTGCCTCTTGCCCCTCTGTTCTCTGTTGTCCATGTGCATGGTCCTGTCCCCTCCCTCTTGCTCTCTATGGATTGTTGTGCTGCACTCCCGTGCCGCATGCCCTGTGTGGTGTATTGTGCTGCTGCAAACCCTGATGCCTGCCCTGCAGGGTCAGTTTGGTGCACCTCTCCATGTCCCTCCTGTCCTCTGTTATCCAAGTCCATGTCCCTACCCCATTTCCTTCCATGATCCAATGTACCATACTTGCGAACATTTTGAACTTGGTAAGAGGGAGATTTTGAAAAACAACTGGGGTATTGATTTTCCCCTTTGAGTTACATTGAAAAAGAGGAGATTGTAGACAGGAGACAGATAAAATAAAGCCCATTTGAGCTTAAAAACATTGGACGTTTCCTGGCTGAATCGGGTCTGTTGGCATGTATGGTTGTACTACCATTGCCTCTTACTTCTGCCCACAATGGTCTATTACATTGCCACAGCCTCTCTTGCAAGTCCTGTATTGTTGGTTTGTTGCCCCTGCCCCCCTTTCCACTGCCCTCCATAGTCTGTTGTGCTGCCACGGCCCTTCCTGCCTGCTCAGTGTGGTTAAATTGTTGCCTTTGCACCCTCCTACCTGCCTTCAATTTTCAGAGTCTGTGCCCCTGGCCTCTGCCTCTCAACAGTATCCTAATGAACAACTAGATTGCTAACATTCTATATTTATTACAAAAGTGTGGAACGCCTTACGTCATCTTGATGTAATCAAAACTGTAATACCTAGAGCATTTCCTTTAGAAATTACATATATGAGAGGGTCTTATTGGCATTAAAATTATGGTTAGTGCTCTAAAAGACTAAAATAAGGACATATTTTCTGAGTTTTCAAATAGCGAGAAAGCACTTTTTAAATTATTTGTTACCTTTATGTTTTTTTATCCAGTTGACCACTTGATTAAATATTGCACTTAGGGGAGAGGATGTGGTGTTACTTCCAGAACTGCAGACTTTGCAACTGGGGAACCAGGTTGGAGTTTCTGCTTCAGCTCGACATTCTGTGATTCTGGTCAAATCACTTAGTCTCCCCATGTCTACAACCAAAATGAATTTGTTCTTGTGTGATGTAACCAATGCTCATGTAAAGCACTCCAATACCTGACAAGTCTGCACTATATAACACTGCAAAAACACAAAATAATAAGTGTTTTGCACACTTCTGTCATTGGGCTATATTTGGGCTACATCTGGGTGATTTTGGGCTACATTTGGGCTCTTTTGTCTCCGGTGGCCATCTTGGGAGATTTATTTGTTATGAAGTTTCCTAATTCCCTCATGTACTGCTGTCTCCTTAGTAGGAAATGCTTTCAGTTTTTTACTTTGATTCCATCATGAAGGTATTCAGATATGTCACACATTTGCCATAAATTCTGAATGTTAGCACTCTAGTTGCTCATTAGATCACTGTAGTAAAACTACTGTTCACCATGGAAGTCTGCTCCTGGTATTAAAAGTGCATGTTTCAGTCTGCATGTCAGAATTTTTTAATGAAATAGAAGAGGATTTGAGAAGTCACTCAAAATGTGCCCTCATTTTCTTTCTTCGGCATTAATCATAATTTCTATGGCAAAATGAACCCCCTCATTGTGTTCCTTTTTAAATTAAATGTTTTAAGTGTTACCAGTTTATTCAAATCAAGATGGCTTCAGGTGTGCCATACTTTTGTCATAATGAAGACAGTAAGCGCTCTAGTTGTTTTTAAGAACACTCTGGGACATTCTGTCATTGGGCTATACTTGGGCTACATCTGGGTGATATTTGGGCTACATTTGGGCTCTTTTGTCTCTGGTGGCCATCTTGGCAGACTTATTTGTTATGAAGTTTCCTAATTTCCTCATTTATTGCAGTCTCCTCAGTAGGAAATACTTTCAGTTTTTTACTTTGATTCCAAAGGCATTCAGATGTGTCACTCATTTGCCATAAATTCAGAATGTTAGCACTCTTTTTGATCATTAGATCACTGTAGTAAAGCTACTGCTCACCAGGGAAAACTGCTGCTGGTATTGAAAGTGCATGTTTCAGTCTGCATGTCAGAATTTTTTAATGAAATAGAAGAGGATTTGAGAAGTCACTCAAAATGTGCCCTAATTTTTCTTTCTGCAGCACTAATCATACTTTTTATGGAAAAATGAACCCCCTCATTTTGTTCCTTTTTAAATTAAATGTTTTAAGACTTACCACTTTAATCCAAGCAAGATGGCTTCAGGTGTGCCATACGTTTATCATAAGTAGGACTGTTAGCGCTCTAGTTGTTCTTTGGAACACTCTGGGAAGCTGCAGTAGAACACAAAGGAATCAACTGACAGTCTCTGCCCTTGTTGGATGTACATGTTTTACTGAGAATGTCAGACTTCATTCTCACATGACTGAGAAAGATAATGTGCATTTACAGAAAATAAGCTCTCAGTTTAGCTTATAGATCACCTTCCAAACCTCTGTGGGAAAAGCATGAGAAAATATTTTTCTCTCAATCATGATATCCCAGCAGAAGGCTTTTTCACATGGTGAAATCACCTTAGAACATACCAAAATTCCTAAAATGAGTATGGTACCATCAACAAATGATTTATAATGTAACTAAAGTCTTAAAACCTTCTATTAACTGCAATGCTTTTTAATGAGGAGCTATCATGTATATTGGTCCCAAGATGGCTGCCAACACTTCTTGGATGAAGTGCTGACAGCCAATCAGATCTCAGGATGAGATGTGTGGTTAGGCTCCGCCCACATATATATATGATTTTACTTTTGATTTTCTCAGGAACTACTGAACAGATTGACACCAGACCTGCAAAAGGCACATCCCTGACCTGAGGACTACCTCGCTGCCAAATTTCAAGTAATTCTGTTCAGCCGTTCAGGCTGTACCTTGGACTAAAGGTCCCTAAGATAAATTGCATGGAGAAAACGTGTTTTGGGACCCCCCTTTTTTCTCAGCCCCAGCTTGACGAATCCCCCCCCGAGACTTTCAGGGTAGGAGCGGAGCGGAGCGCCCCACCTATTTTGAAAATTTCGCGAGGATTCGTCAACCGGCGCCAAAGTTATTCCAAATAGAATGTTGCGGATTTCCTATGGAAACACGGTCCTAACTATAACTATCTACTGGCGACCGCCAGTAGATAATATATATATATATATATATATATATACACACATACACACATATATATATACATACATACATATCGTGCAAGTCAAATCCACAAGGAACTGCTAACGATATGAATTGGTTAGGCCTGACTTAGTTGATTAGGGAACCTATCTACTCCGCAAGATCACACTTGTGATCCCTGGAATGGGTTGAACTCCAAATAACACACTATCAACCTTTATCCTTGGCAGTGCAGTTCCTGGTTCGCTCCCAGATAGCAACTTAGGTCTGTGCTTAACCCATGAGGTCAGCTAAACCCAACGATAGGAAATGTAACAAGCATTGGCAATGCCAAAACGTCTGGCTTATCAATACAAAATGCCTGTTCAGTCACTGATGGATTTAGGTGCCCAATAACTCACCGATACGCGCACTCAAGCATCCGTTCATTACTCACAACCTCATTCTGGCATTCACCCACTTACGAAACCACAAAGTTAACAACATATGCAAGATACAGACGAGCAAAGCCCATTGGGCTGAAAGGGTTTAACTTTAGCCCCACCCCCCGGGCTGATGCTGCAGCCAGATTAAAAAAAGAGTTGCATTGGGACATCGGATTAAAATGTTTCTTGCTGCCTTTTTTCTATCCAGAGCTTACACTCCACTTCTGACGTTACTTAGTACTGGAACCTTCATGTGTTACTATTGCACAATGCAATAGTTCTCAGTTTACCCAATTCAGAGTGATAGAAGACTGCCTTGCCAGGATTCAAACCTGTGACCTGCAGTAGCTCACAGCATGTTTCAGCAGCGAGCGTTTTAATAACAGTTACTGACTACACCTTCTACAGGAAACTATGTGCAAACTGCAGGGCACAGCTTAAATCCCAGCAGGGGCATCTCAGCCTGTCATCATTCTGGCATTGACAAACGAGTACCACTGTGATGATATGGTATTGGGTAAATTACAGTGTTAAACAGATGTCTTATTTCCTCAACCATGTAAATATGATGAGCTGTTGAGTTTTTGTGTTTATTCAAAAATAGTTAACAGTTTAACCATAATGAATGTTATTGAAACACACCTTGGCTGATATACTGTGGTCTTACTGCACCACCAGCAGTGGGGCAGAAAAGAATGCCATGCTGCATATGGGAGAGACACATTTGGCCCTGTTCTTGAAGTTGGGGAGGTGGGTACTGGAGGAAGCATCACAGACAAAAAGGCATGTTTTGTGTGTTGGCCTGAAAATCTTTGTACAGTTTCTGTACCCGTTGAACCATTAGGTCCCACTGGAAGCTTCAAATGATGTCAGCGATAGCAGCCGTGTTGAGTTATGTGGTACACAGTAAGTTGCTTTCCTGTTTAAAGATATGTGCTTCCTATGTTTTTAGCAGAGTAAATATACATGCAATATTGCATTTTGTCTGTACGAATATGGCTTTTTATTATATGGTCACTTGGAACATGTTTAGTTGATTCCTGTAGATATAATGTAGTGCATGTACACAACGAATATATAAGCATCTCTAAATGTACATTAATTGGACAATCAATGCTACAGTTGTACATTTATAGCTTCAAATGTACTTTGCTGGTACAAATGTACATTGGTTAGACAATCTCAATTAGCATGTCTGGGGGTGGGGCTGGCAGAAAGACCGCATTGCTGCGTTCCCATGTCTCCCAAGATGCTCCCACTTTGGGAAGAAATCGGACAGATGCTGGCCTGAGATTACTCAGCAGTGCAGGAAGAAAGGGTAACTTTCTAATAAACAAGGGGTTCCTCAGGGCTCTGCGTTGAGCCCCACGCTTTTTAACCTCTATGTTCAACCTCTGGCGGTCCTGGCGAGGAGTAGAGGGCTTACTATTGTATCATATGCTGATGATGCACAGTTGGTAGTTGCTCTCTCGGACGACACCGTGGGGGCAGCATCTAAGTTTCAGGACGATCTTACAGTTGTCACCGAGTGGATGACTGCCAACTGTCTCCAACTGAATTCCAGCAAGTCGGCGGTTCTGCTGGTAGGAAAAGATCAAGAGCTGTGGGGGGAACGGTGGTGGACGGCCATACTGGGCTGTGCACCTACCCCTAAGCGAGTGGTGAAAAATCTAGGTGTCTGGGTTGATTCGGCCCTCAGCTTTCAGTCTCCAACCAAGAAAGTTGCAGGGACTTGCTTTGGCATACTTCGGGGGGCTCAAACAGCTGCTTGGGTTTTTCGACCCATCCATCAGGCAAATGATAATTCAGGCCTCCATCTTGTCAAGACCGGACTATGCCAATGCACTTTATTTAGGGGTAAACAAGACTGAAACCCTGAGACTACAGCGAGTTCAAAACGCTGCGGCTAGAACCCTTCTGGGCCTTCCTAGAACCTGCCCCACCTCCAGGGCAATTCGTCGACTACATTGACTGCCTGTTGCCAACCAGGTGGAATTTAGGGTCCTTTGTACTGTGTTCAAAATTCTGAAATCCTCCTCTCCTGGCATTTTGTCAAACTTGCTCTTAATCTATTCTCCCTCGAGCCAACTTTGTTCGATTGGACAACATTTGGCGACCGTGCCTCGAATGAGGAGGGTGCGATCGGGCGGGCGCTCCTTCCGTTTACTGGCTGCCAAGCTCTGGAACGTTTTGCCATTGTCCATTCATGCCATGAATAACTATCTGGTCTTCCGTTAGGCCATCAAAACTCATCTTTTCCCTTCACTCTAGTGCCTCCTTTTGGTTACCAGAATCCATGTTCTGCTTCAGCCTGGGACGGCTCTTTGCTGAGGCAGCTATGCGCTCTACAAAACGTGCTAACATAACATAAATAATTAATTACAAAAGAATTCTGCCGACCAGGGACTGCACTTGAGAGGAGCTGAGCGCCGGCCCGCTGAGGAGCAATAAAGATATTGCAGTGGAGGCGCACACAGTTAACAGCAGCACACTAGTGTGGTGCGCAACTGCTGCTCTGATCCAGAGGAGGCTCAGGAAGCTTCTTGACCCAATGACAGACCCGAGTGGGTGTAGTTGGTTCCAGACCTGACCACAGAGTCCCTTCAACCTGACTGGACTCCTGAATTCCATCCCCCGGCATGGCAAGGGAAATCGCTACATGCAGCACCCACATGGAGACTTTAGCAATACTATCTGAGACAAACTAAGAGGTGGGGTGATCAGGACTTCTCGACAGCAAAAATATTGAGGAATGGGAGGGGGGGAAGCGTGGGTGTCATCTGAGCCCATGTAGAAAACTAGTTGCTTGCTTGACCCAGAGGAGCACTGGGGGTCACTTCTAGCAACAACACTATTTGCACCCCAATGACCAAATATCTACAACTATTTGGGACAGATATGACATCTGTCAGCAGAAATCCTTATTGCTAAGGCCTCGCATGACATGGCAGAGGATGAGGGCAAAACAAGGGCTTGCACGATGAACAATTTGAAATGCATCAGCGTGTCAGTGTAGACAAGAGGCGGTGAAAAGGACCATCGCTTAGAGGACCTGGCCTCCAGTATTGCAGGCAGGAAACCAGAGTTGGAGCCCTTGAAAGAAAGTGCCTGCAGTGGAGTGTTTTGGACACCTGCCATTAAGAAACTCAACAAAATGTCAATTTCAGAGAATTTCGTGTGGTCATGAACACTGAAGTATGAGACAGAGAGCCTAGAGAACAGACTGAGAGGTAATAGGAGGAAAGTGTTGGGCTTGCTACCCCTAAAAGAAGGTGAAGATATGGCAGTCACTCTGCAGAATTTCATACCAACGGGTGTCCTACAAAATAGAGGGGTCTTGAGCTAGTGGAACATAAAGCTACTAAACGTCCTGTAAGAGGTCCAAAGCAGGAGTTGACAGGGCTGGTTCTGCTGCACAAAGAGGGATGGAGATACATGCGGTGGTGAATTGAGGTGAACTTAAGTTTTGAGACAAAATGATCTGAGCAGAATGACCAAGAGAAGGCAGGAGGAGGTGCAGATTGTCAAGAAAGAACTAATGCATTTGAACTTTTCTGCTTCCTTGTGGTATTCTGCTTTGCTACATACTGAGGAGGGTGAGTGTGGTTGGGAAGTTCCTTGCTGACTTCACTTGCAACAACCATGGAGCCCAAGCAAGTTAACAGGAGTGACCAAGACAACAGGGGGGACATCACCTGATTGTCCCAATTATTCTGACAATAAGGCTGGCGGTGAGTTTCTGCCCCTATATAACGAAAGAAAAGGGGGTTTCACTGACTTATTTGAAGTCATTACATAATTGTTGTGTTATTCAGTCCCGTATTTTTTCCTACACGTCTGTTTGCTTCTGATAGAGACTGATAGGATATTTTTCTATAGCATTACCTAGATGTTCGTTTTAGAATTGATTTTTCTTGAACTGTGCCAGATTAAGTATATGCAACTGTGAATATATTTTATATTGTGCAGTAAAATATTTAAACTATATTAGTTTATCTGAATGTACATTCTTTAGAGTAAATGTACATTTGATTAAGCACTGTCCAGATGTTCAACATATATAAATGGATGCCGAAATGTTTATCGTATGGTAACCAAACCTGCACTGGTGGTAGCTTTAAGGAATCCCACTCGTCACTTTTTCTGTTTGTTCACTGAACATGATTTTGTTCTTTCAATTCACATTCACACTACAAATAAGTCAAGAATATATTTAAATTGTATTTCTTAAACGGATGAGGCAGTATTTGCTATTTTTACTGTACATGTGGGCTAAAAAGTTTCCATATGATCATGTTAAATGTGAAGACATTTAATTTTAAAATGTATGGTTAAAAGGGGCCACCAGTGTACAAATACATTTCTCTGTATCCAGTCATGCATTACTAACAATTTCAAACTGGGTTTCTTTGTAAGGTGTGCTCTGTGACTCTTTCTTGTTCTCAAAATGTTACTCTGGGTTTATATACCTCTCTCTTTCTGCCTCACATTTGCCTGTGCACGGCAGCAGATGAGAAACAAAGTAGCCCGTCATAGGAGAATTTTGCCTCTTCGCATCATTATCCTCCCCCAACCATTCCTGCTGTTGCTCATGAGATTGCACTCTGGGGTGTAGAATTTCTCGATATTGCTAGGAAGTTCCTTGATAGGATATTTGGTCATGGTCATGGAGATACTGTTAGGATAGATATATCGTTGTGCCCTCTTGGGTGATGGTTTGTAGGTCCTGTTCGGTTGACACGTTTTTGGCATGTTGGTTTTTGGGTTTGTTTTCTTTAGCCTTGGAGTACAGTGATTCCTCTTCTTAATCTTCTGTATATTTTTGTTGAGCCCAGGGATCCTAGATAGATGGTTTGGCTGAATGTATACACCAACCTGATTGACGCTGAACAAGAGGAAAATTTATCAGATACTTTTAGGGCAAGACAACGGAAAATGATCTGAGCAGCTGATCTCAAGGTGGGTGAGCATGCCACAATGTCTCAGTCTCCAGTGTCATGTCTAGAATCCTTCCTTTGTTTTTAGTGGAGGTGAGATGAATGTTGAGAGTATTGTGGAGGTTTACTAGGTTCTCTAGGGCGGTTAATATTTTGCATTTACGATTGCTGCTTGCACTGTTGTAATCACCCATAAAATGCTATTTTGGGCGTTTTAGACTGAGGGATTTGTGATCTGATCATTCAATTCTGATTTGAGCTTTGGTGGGTCATAAATTACCTGTAGGTCGACTGTGAAGGATGGTGATAAAACACATGAGCCTTAGAGGCAACAAGAGTGGAAAAGGTTATTGTAGGTGGTATTTGCAGATGAGGGAGACTTTGTAGGTTATGGTGATACCACTATTCTCTTTCGCCTGTCTCTCTTTATAAATGTTGGCATAACTTTTTGTACTAGGGATTTAGTAATGGACTGGGCATAATAGTTAAGCAAAGTTGATTAGTAATTAGGCCCACGTTCCTTATATGCATTTCGGACCAATCGTCCCCTCTTCAGGGGCCATGCCACGGAAGGACAGCGTTTAAAGGTTATAAGGGAACAGTGCAAGCCTTATCTACCTTTTGAAACGACCGCTAATAGCAAATAGTTTTCATCTAAAGACGTCAGGTACATGAGTTGAGGAAGACGCTGATATTCGATCTTCCGAATATATTCGGAAGATCGAATGTCAGCGTCTTCCTCAACTCTTGTACCGGAAGGCTTTAGATGAAGACTATTTGCTTGTTCCGGCTCCGTTTAGCGTAGCGGTCATTTCAAAAGGTAGATACAGCTTGTACTGTTCCCTTATAACCTTTAAACGCTGTCCCTCCGTGGCATGGCCCCTGAAGAAGGGACGATTGGTCCCGAAATGCACAGGGCATCACGCAATTGAACAGAACCTGAATTAAGAAGACTGTATTACGTTTTCATGTATTTGTACCATGTATAAAGTGTACGCCAATATATGGTGTAATTTGATTGAAATTGTACATTTTTTTTAAATTTGCTTGTTTTGTAAAACAATGATAATACGCATGAACACACATTTTTGACTATATGGTGTTTGTGTATGGATATTGTTTATCATTGTGCCATTTATGGTCAACATTGTTATAAAGGGGTTAAACATATTTGAAATAGTGCACACAGTTATTCAGGCAACGTTGCTGCTTGATTTTTTCCTATAGAAGTGTGAGCGTGCCATGCATGAGCAGGACACCCCCTACAAACCCCAGAGTCGATTCTCCAGGCTTTGTAAGTGCGGACAGCCATCTAATACATATAGTGGACATCAAGTCAATTACAAGATGTCTAACTATACATTGGCTGCACCGAAACCAGTCATGTTTGATATCAGACATGTTGGAATCCTACCCCAACACTGATTCCAATGTTGGAAGTAGGATTCCATGTACTGGAGGACTCCCCTAGCCGGGTCTAGTGGCTCAGTGGACTAATGCTTCTGCTGCAGGGGCCTGTGTTCGACCTCATGGTAACAGGTTCAAATCCCGGCGGGTCCACCCAGCCTTTCTTCCATCTGAGGTCGATAAAATGAGTAGCACTTAGTTGGATAACAATAAACATCGGTTACTCAGCGCCATGTTGTCTACGGGTGAACGTGCGCTTTACAAATACAAAAACGCACGTTATTCCCGGTACCAACCTTTCAGGGTCTAACAGCAAGCTAGTGCTGCTGCTGACCACAGACACGATTCTGCACTCCTGCTGCTCAGCTGAGCTGAGCTCGAACAGGGGAAAGTAGAACAATAGGTTTCTTGTCACAAAGAAGTTGTGTGACTACTTCCCAGATAGGACTTAGTGTATTGGGCTGGGGTGGGGTCTCTTGCCAGCACCACCAGGCTGCTTTCAATGGCACATTTGGTGTCCTCCTTGCATACTCCAGTTGACACCAGTTCAGGGAGCCATTGGCTCCCACTCTGGCACAAAACTGGACAAAGGACATGGGAGTATCCTTCCCTCTATCCAGCCTTTCCTCTGGGAGGGACCCCTGAATAGTCCTAGCCCTTTCCTCCGGCTAGTTAAGGTCTGACCTGTGGGTGGCTCTCAGATCCGAAACCACTTCCACTGTCTGGGCACTTTGGACTTCCTAGGACCTCGCCATGGGAACAGAGACTGTATCAAGAAAGAATCTTGCTGCTCCTGGTCTCGTCGTCCTGCCAGTCTTCTGCGTTGTCTGTGCCTGTGCTTCATCCAGGGTCTTCTCCAGGAGTGGGCATCAAGGACACCCAAAGTAATGAAGGAGGCACTCCCCTGCATATGCAGGCACTACAACCGAGCTGACCAGTCTGCTGCTCCTGACGTTCCACGGACTTTGAAAGGCTCAGCAACACAGGTGGTGGTTCTGCAACTCCCTTGAGACCTGCACCGTCTTCTAAGCAAGCTTGAGGTCAGTAGCCTTCGTGTGAACCACTAGAAAAGAGCCCCTGTTCACCGCCTCGACTTACCGTTGCCAAGGCTTGTTGACTCTGTCCTCAAAAGATCTTCAAGGCTCCAAGAAGCTCCTGCCTCCAGCATCTCCTGATCTTCATCCTCATCATATCCTCTGCATCGTGGGCCTGCATCCTTGGTGAGTTGCTCGAGGTCCTCTTGCGACTCCTGTGCCTTCGGCCTGTGGGTCCTCTTGAGGATCTTCTTTGGCTTCAGTGGGCTCCCCTGCTTGCTCAGGGCCTGCTCTGACTCTCCTGCATTTGGTGAATCCCCTGGACCTTGCTGGTCCTGACAGTGCACCTTCATTTTTTATCACAACTGTTGCTGCTGCCAAGGCTTGTTGGTGTATCTGCCGAACACCGACCCCATGGTTCTCGACTTCCGACATGGGACAGCTCGTGAATGGATCCTGGTCTTCCACAGTGTTGCCTGATCCTCACAGCTGCAGCGACAAGGTCACCGTCAACTCTCCTGCATCTTCCGTCATCGGTGGTCATTGGTCTTCCGTGCCTACTGGTCATTCCCGATGGGCATATACTCTGTCCTCTCTGCTTGCAGGTACTTCTCTTCAAGAATCCATCATTGGGTTCCACCGAACTCCTTTACCTTCTTCGCCAGCGGCATCTTCACTAACGTCCTCCACTGTGGTCTACAGTGCTTACTGACGTCACTTCGCACCTATGCACCCGGCTTCCCTGGTGTAGGTATCCTGGTTCCTGGGGTATCCACGGGTGGGGTGACTCTCCAAGCTTCCATCTTCCACGGGGTTTCTTCAGGGTCCACTAAGAAGGTCCTTCTTCAAAACTGCAACTGCGTCTTCCCCATTGACTTGCATTGAGTACGTGGCTGTGCTTCCACTCTGCACACAGCCTCCATGGGGTTCCTGAGTGCTTAGAAGTGCTGGGGACCCTAGGAACCACACAAGGTGAGTCTTCTGGGTCAAGTCTCGACTTCGGTCGCAGTTCACATTCCACTTCGTTAGTATATGGTTTGGTCTCCCCCTGGAGACTACTATGTATTTGTGCTTACGTACCCGTTTCCTTTTTGAATATTGTGTGTATTGTGTTCATATCTCCGGGTAGGAGATATAAAAAGGTGTTCGTGAGTGGGTATAATAAATAAAAATATTTTTATAATTACACTATGTGGTTCTTTTTCGTTTAACCCACACAATATGATAAGTTCTGGTAAAACAAGCTGCTTAACACTCCTTCTGGAGTGAGCCTGAAGGCTGTTCTCCACAGCTACCACTTAGAGAGACCACTGAAATCACCATAAGGGTTGTCTGGATTAATGCAAGGTGCTTCACTTAAATAAGTGTCCACCATATACTAAGCCAGCCTCCCACACCGCTCAGTCACATGATCTCACATGAAGGTGTTAGTGGGAATTACAAAATAAGATTCACATAATTCCTGCCTCTCCAGAGTCAGAGCTATTAAATTTGGGCTCCTGGAGAGATCAACTTTCTTGAGAAGTCTTTTCAATGTTTACTAGGTGCTGATAAACCATATCCTAGAAGCACACCAAACTAAATTCCATATATATATATGCTGATGATGCAACAATTTACTCCATATTAGAGGACAATTCTGGCTTACAAACTGGCAGAATCCCAGAAAGATCAATTACAATGACGATGAAGCTCTGTTGCAATAATCAGAAAACCAAAATCCTCCTCCTGGATGCAGTCGATGGTTACCCCTATCTCTTACACGGACAAACTCTGGGATCTCCATCAAACATGAACATATGCAACATGAAAGCACTGTTCAACATGGCCCTGTCATTCAATCATCATGCAAATACAGTTACTATGGATGTGAACCATGTACATCAACTCCGTGGTATCCTCCCTTGATCCCCTTACACAAAACAGTCCTAGTTCCTACGATCATTGCAGCATGGTTGAATTATTGTATTGCCTTCTACAAGAGGCTACAAACATGGTCTTTCAAAACAAATGGTATAAAACTAGGTGGCTGGTTTTAACATGAGCCGCCACACTGGCTCGCTCTCACAGTTTAAAGCTCTGTTCTTGGTCCATAATCATATACGTGGTCATGCTGCAAAGAATCCTTTCAGGATCTGTCTGCTGTATCAATGCTCCAGGAGCCAACCACAACATTATGTTAATATGGTCATTCAAGTACAAAGTATTTCTTGGAAGAACATTCCACAAACAGGGCTTCTCTCCATGGAACAACCTACCATCTCACCTAAGACGTGAGACAGATTTCCTTAAGTAACAAAAAAACCATAAAGAGCCACCTTTAAATCAGGTACACAACTCTCTGCCACCAAACTCCACCCCATGCACCTAATGTCAGACCTTTTCCTCCCTGGTGCTTAACCGGATTGGTTCTATTGAAGGCTTCTACATTTCATTCAAGGTGGCATTTATATTCTAAACATATCTATGCAACAATTTCTACTGCTGTTATTATTACAGTCAAATCTTCCCAAAAGGGCTGCCTGAAGCACTTTATAAATCATAAAAATGAATAGTCAATATAACATCTACCATGCATAGCTTACTTAGGGCAAAAAAAAAAAGAATACCAAAGATTAGTGACCTATCTATCAGTAACAAACCACACATTCACTCTCTTTTACAATACTTACACCAAATACCACAAAGAAATGTTGCTTACCGGTCAGTCGTCTGGATATTCACTCCAGATTCATAACCTTAGACTACATTTCCAATGCCTTTACAGGACCTTGCAAGCACTATAATGTCCTTGTTGCAGGTATTTTGTTTTATTTCAACTCGAAAACCATTTTCTTAAATGAAAATTTACAGAGCCAAAATTGCCTATCCTGCCGCATCTCCCAAGAAGTTTGAATGTCCCTTTGAATCTTGCTCCCAGCATTGGTGGGGGTTACTTTGGCTTAAACAGAAATGGACTAAAAAGCTATTTTCCCTTTTTTGGTTATAAGCACTGTACCACCAACTTATAAGTGGTGAAGAAGGGAGTGCGGGGCATCACTTTGGACAAGATCTTCTATTGTTACTTGTGATACGTCAAATGCTGGTGAAGAAGCGTATCTAGTTTTTGTTTTTAAAATTCCTAGTAAACCTAGCATTGCGTCAAAAGAAACTCAGAGCCACCTAGTCAAGTTATACCTGGCTTTCAACAAAATGATAAACATAACCGACCTTTTCAATTTTTTAAAAAGTAAATCTGTGGAAGATTAGTTTTTACAATTATATTACAATTAGAGCTGCGATTTCTGGCTTTAGTAGTCATAAACAGAAAGGGAGTCAGACAGGAGTTTATTAATGCCTTCAACAATCGAGATAGAAGTCAGTAGGGTAATAGATCATGTCTACCTCCCTTTTACTCACCCCAAGCCGCCTCCTACTGCTATGAGCTCCAAAACAAACAAACAATAAAAAATCTAAATCCTTCCCTTTTATCCCTCCACTATCCTTTTCAATCCAAACAATAGACTAACATGTCCACCACTCAAATTAACTTCATATTTCACTATACTAATTCACCACTTATCCTTTATGGGTTACGGAGTAGCATGCTACTCACCGAAAATGCACTTCAACAACCTATCAGGGGTAGCAAGAACTATATAAATACAAAACGTTTTTCCTTCTCTATCCCTCCACTATCCTTCTCAATCCAACTAACTGAATAACATATCCACCACTCAAATTACTTTCATATTTTCACTACACTAATTCGCCACTAATCCTTTATGGGTTCCGGAGTAGCGTGCTACTCTCCAAAAAAGCGCTTTGACGCCTCATCAGGGGTAGTAAGAGCTATATAAATGCAATTACAATACAATGTCCACAAGAATAGCGTCCTAAAAAATGTCTCCCAGCTAAAGAAAAAGAAGACAGGATCCACGTTTCCATCAATATTTCTATTTAATGTTCCGGAGTGTGGAAACGGATGCATAAGCAAATTTTCACTCCACTCTTGGATATCAAAAGGAATGCCCTATCAACAAATGAAAATAGGTCCTAGTACTGTGTCTGTGTTACCCTATAAGGAGTAAAGAATCATGAGGGAAATGCATGAGAGCTGTTTCCAAAGAAGGATTCGGCAGAGAGTAGAAAGAGACCTATTGTCAGTGCCTTTCAGAGATGAGAGAGAATGCATTTCAATTGTTTGTCGCATCTATCAGGACTTTGAGACTTTGACTACTTGTTATTTGCATTTCTTGAAGCTATTGGGTTACGAGAAGAATATTCTGAGGATGCACACACTGGGGTGTGACCATTTGTTCCTGATGATGAGTTTATGTTGCCAGGCTCTAAATCATGTCTCTGGGGTCATTACGGCTAAACTCCAATCACTGATGTACAGTTGGTTAAGCACATGAGAGCCGTTAAATTGGGGTGTGGTGGACTGTGTGAATACAGATTGCTGCCATTTTAATTTACTGTGACAAAGAGGACTATGTGAGAGCTTTCACAGTAGAACACCTTTTTGAAACAGAAACCGATTCAAAATGCTTTAAATATAAGGCAGGAAAACCGCAAGAACTTTAGTTTTATTCGCGGAGGGCTCGTTATCAATCACAGCTCAGTTTACTGTTTAAAATACTGTAAGGAAGAGGCAAGGATGAGAAGAATTTCCTTCTGCCAGCTGGAATAACTAGCATCTTTTCAAGAGAAAACTGTTGAGAGCATGTTTAGACTGAACATCTGCTCTAAGGGCTAAGGAAGAGAGATTTTTGCTGGCCCACAATAAACACAATTACACAGGGGTCCTAGTCTTGTCAAGACAAGTCAGAATGCCAAAATGATTTTTGTTCTACACAAATGGGAGACATGCAAACATTTCTAGAGACGATGGTGGCCGAGTCCACCTGGAAGAGAACCATTAATCCAGTAGCAACTTGATTGTTTCTAAGAAGTGAAGGTGTCTTTGTGGTCTAAGAAAGCCAGAACTTTACCAAAGAAAAATCAGGAACTAGTTGCAATTACACACTTGAACCTGTAGCTTTGGCCTGCACCTGCAACTGTAAAACATGGGCTGGCATCTGAAGAAACAGTCCTGACGATAGGCACATCTTTTCAACAATTGCTATTTAAACAAGAATACTAGCTGCTCTAAATGTGTGCAACAATTTTTTAGGAGCACAACAATGTTTTGCTTTAAAAAAAATTAACTTGGGGATGTCACTTCCTTTGAGGGTAAACAGCAAACTGCTCCTCAAAAAAAAACCACTGCGGACCCCAAGGACCTAAAAAACTACTGTCTCATATCCCTGCTCCTCTTTTCAGCGAAAGTTCTGGAAAGGGCAATAAATCTCCAACAACAACCTACTGGACCCCTCCCAATCTGGGTTCCACTCAAATCACAGCACCGAAAACCACCTGTTTGCGGCAACAGATGACATCAGGACTCTCCTAGACAAAGGAGAAACAGGCGCCCTGATTCTCCTTGATGTCTCAGCTACCTTTGACACAGTGTCCCACTACATACTCCAACAAAGACTTCATCAAATGGGGATCCAGGCTAATACCCTTAAATGGATCGCCTCCCTCTTCTCCGGAAGAGCCCAAAGGGTCCTCCTCCCGCCACGCACCTCAGGCCCAAGAAACATCATATGCAGTGTCCAACAAGGATACTCACTGAGCCCGACTCTATTCAACACTTACATGGCCCCTTTGGCCACCCTGGTCAGATCCTATGGTATGAAAATTATTTCCTATGCTGACGACACTCAGCTCATCATCTCCCTGTCTTCAGAACCCACCAACACCAAAGAAAACTTCCACAGATGCATGACCAGCGTCGAAAGCGGAATGGAAAACAGCAGCCTCAAACTAAACACCGCCAAAACCGAGATACTCTTATTCGGGAGCAACACCTCCCCACAAGACGATTCCTGGTGGCCAACGGAACTCGGCCCGCACCAGCAACCACAGAACAGGCATGAAACCTCAGCATCATACTCAACAGCAGGCTTACAATGAGGAAACAGGCAAATTCCATTTTATCCACCTGCTTTCTCACCTGCACATGCTCAAGAAAATCTGCAAATAGCTCCATCAGCACCAGATGTACCATCACCCAGGCCCTCAACACAAGCCGATTGAACTACGGCAACACACTCTATGTGGGGATAACCTCAAAACTACTCAACAGACTCCAGACAATCCGAAATGCTGCAGCCAGGCTTGTCCCCGACCTCCCGAGACAGACCCACATCACCACCCGTCTCAAGGCACTACACTGGCTCCCCGTCAGCGAACAGTACCAATTCAAACTGCTCACCCACACCTATAAGACACTTCACAACATAAGACCAGCATACCGCAACCACAGGTTGAACTTACACAGGTCCACTCGACAAGTAAGCTTCACATCACTATCCATGGCCCACACACCACCCATCTACAGGAGCAGCTCCCACCTTACAACAAATCAGGAAAGGCCTGAAAACCTGGCTCTTCGACTAACACCTCAGCAGCAGCCTTCCCTGGATACCCTTGCGGATGATAAGCAGCGCTATACAAATCCGGATTGATTGATGTTGCTCCCTAGTTTCTGTTTTTAAAAACCACACGCATCATATTTCTGTGTGTGACTTTGGTATTTAAAATTGACCGTTGTTTCCTATTGTTAATAACTAAATCACTGGAACTTTTTTTTCTTAACCAGTTGCGGCCGGCATGACTCGCGGGTGGTGTGCAGGGGAGGGGTTTAATTTAATTAAAAAAATATATCTATATAATTAAACTTACCTTTCCGGACGGCCGAGCCCGGCGTCTCCTCTGCTCTGTGATTGTTCAGGACGATACCCAGCCAGGGAATTATGGGCAGGCCATTAACTTACCTTTCCGGCCGTCCAGTCCCGGTGTCTTCTTTGCTCTGTGATTGGTCAGGACGATGCCCAGCCAGGGAATTATGGGCAGGCCATTTTGTCCATGTAGGCTGCATTGTAGCCTGCATGGAGATGGGCAGAGTGCGCATGACTGGTTTGGGCGGCCCCAGGGGGCCGACCAAACAGTCTTTGCGCACTCTGGAGTGGGCAGGCACACCACTCCCCCCTGCCCTGCTCTCGTAGCAGCCCCGCTCACCCCCACCCCACCGTCCCCCCGCCTGCAACCAAACATGAAATGGTAATAGTGGAAAGTTATTACCATTTTATGTTTCTGCTTCTCGCACTGCAAGAAGCCGTGGGGTGACGCTCCTCTGCATTAGTGGAGGAGCCACCCTTGTTCTTAACTGTACTGAAGTTTTTGTCATTTTTCTAACATTCATTGACCATATTTCTCCAAGGGAAGCATTGATGCTGCTGGGCCAGCACCCAGAAGTGAACCAGGTATGCCTCATAAAAACACCTTACCTAAAAGCGGCAGATTCTTTGGGAGCGAGCGCAGACAAAGCTCACATCAAGAATGAGCCCTCTCTCTCTCCTATAGCTTATCAGTCTCGTTTCCTATAATTCCGTATGACATTTACAAAAGTTCAAATGATCTTTACCACATTTGCTGTTTGCATTTGAAAATGGGAAGTATTCCTTTAAAATATGATTTCTTTAATGACAAGGTTTAAAATCTGAACAAAATAGCTAATGTATTAGCAGATGTCTACCAAACTATTGACTCTAAATTAAGATGAGCAATATTACAAAAACAGAACACACTTTTTAGGTCTCGCCTAGGCAGCGTTTGCACTGTCTCTTCATTTTTCACCCATCTTTTCAATTGGATCCTGTTATTGCCCTTTCTAAATGGTTGCTTTTGATTCATCAATAGGCTTAGTAGTCCCTCCTTAGTACCTCCTTTTATGACCTCCAATGAGTACTGGCCCTTTTACTAGTGTTGTTACTCCACAGGTTTTATTAAATGTCTGTGGGAACTATTTTCTTAAAGGACTTTCCCCTACCAGCCAGGACATGCTCTCCCACAACCGTTTTTTTTTTTAACCCAGCCTTGTTTCACGCTGCCTAACGCTCAGAACAAGCTGCATGCCACGCAAGTGGCCATGTGTAAACTAAAAAAAAAATTGTTTCAGAACTCGCCAGACCACACTATTATTAAACGTGGCTCCAGCTTAATTTAATACGCATGGGCACGGTATCCATTTTATCCTTATTTTTTTTTTTTAAATATATGCACGGGCGTTGCGCATGATCACGGCACCCGCTTAATTTAATATGCATGGGTGCCGTGCATGATTGATGTTGTTAAAGGGAGCTCATTTTACCATTTAAAAAATATATATTTATGCATGCACTCCGCGCATGATCACGGCACCTGCTTAATTTGATATGCATGGTCGCCACACATGATGATGTTGCACGGCACCTATTTGATTATTATTTTTTTTTTTTATGTAGGCGCATGATCATGGCGCCCCCTTAATTTGATATGCTCGAGCGCAGCGCATGATGTAATTGCACTGTGCCCATTTGATCTTTATTTTTTTTTAAATATATGCATGGGCGCCGTGCATGATGTTGTTGCACGGCGCCCATTTGATCATTTAATACAAGCATTTGCAATGCATTCGGTTTCGCCCTTGGGACCTTATATGTATTTAGCTATGCAGCACATTAGCCTGAGTGATGAAACATCTACCGTTCTTTAACATGGAGGGAAAGTAAGCACCAAACTGTGTGACACGCCAGGTATGGGAACACATGGAGAGAAATATTGCCTTTCAGAGGGAAATGGTATAGTGCAAAGCTCTGTTTTTAATATAAAATCAGGGCCTTAGGCGGTCATATCAAAAATATTGTCGGATGCTCATGGACGACAATTTCTATGGACTGGAATCTAGAGATTGCTAAAGTGATTCTGGTATTTTACTGACCTCTGCTGGTCGTTTTCTATGAAGAAAGTTAAATAGAGGCAGGTGCCAGAAAAAGAAAAAAAAGAACATCCCTCAGCAGAAAGTAATTCTGGTATTTTACTGACATCTACTGGTCAATTTTCATTAAGACAGTTAAATAGAGGCAGTTCAACAAGCAGAAAGCAAGTCTGGTATTTTACTGACTGTGAGAAAGTGCCATCTTTCTTGCATGGTATGCCCCCACTTTTTGCTGAATTGCTGAATGTACTTTGACTGAGTGTGCCCTGGACTCCTGCCAATCAGGTGCCCAGGGACTATGTTTCTTCCCTAAAACCAAAAACCCAAATTGGCACACCCTGGCCACATGTCAGCCCCTGGTAAATGGTACCCTAGGTACCCAGGTCCTTGTGACCAGGGAAGGCCTCTAAGGGCTGCAGCACTTATTGTGCCACCCTTAGAGGCCCTGTACCCTATTACAAACACACTGCCCTTGCAGGCTGAGTGTCTGGGTACAAGACAAAACAGAGAGTCGACATGGCACACATCCCTGTGTGCCATGCCCACAACCTACACTGCCCTGGCATACATCAGCCACCCCTCTAGCTGGGTGCCCTATGCCAGTGGTGTGGGCACAGGAGCATGAGCCCTGTGCCCCTACAGTACCCAGGTCCATTCCTGGGCACTGTAAGTGCAGTGCTGCCATTTAAGAGTATATGGTGCTGGGAGCTCGTCAAACCCGAACTCCACAGCACCATAATTGCAACACTGAAGACTGAGAAGTTTGGTATCAAACTTCTCAGCAAATTAAACTCGCACTGATGCCAGTGTGGGATTTAATGTACAAAGCACTACAGAGGGCATCTTAGAGATGCCCCCTGAAACCTAACCTACAATCCACGTCTTGCTTGAGAGGCTGCCTAGGCTGCCACACAGCAGACTTGTTGCTGGACCCCTGGGTGGAGAGCCCCCGCAATGCACATCCTGGGAGAGGTGCTAGGTCTCCTCCCCCAGGATGGGCAGGGGGAAGCTTCAAAGGCATGCTGCCTTTGTGAGCTTCACCAGGCCACTTGCTGTACTCAGCAACTGGCCCCCACGGGTTCTGACCCCCACTCTGGCGGGAAGACTGGCCGGAAACTCCAAGTAAGGACAGGGGATGTGCCAGCCCTGCCAACCCCACCCCTCAGGTGGGGGAGGCGAGGTGAAGCACATCTCCGGGCCCTCGCCATCTTGAAGATGGGGAGCCCTACCCAATCAGGACTAGGCCACTGCCCCTCTCCCACAGGAGAGTGGCAAACTAGGGGGTGTACCCACCCCAGGACAGTGACCCAGTGGTCCCTGCCCTTTACCTACCTGTAACGCCCCTAAATGTAGTATTTAGGGGCACCCTGAACCTTCCTTCCTCAGATTCCAGATTCTAAACCAGCAAAGAAGATCAAGAAGAAATAAGACCTGCCGTGCAGCTGCTAAGAATAGGAAGACACCAACTGCTTTGGCCCCAGCCCTACCGGCCTGTCGACCCTCGAACCTGCTCCTGCTAAATCCCAGCACGTCCTGTGGCCAGCAACCTCACAAACGCTGGAGGACCCGGCTACCTTGTGACTCTTGAGCACCTGGGACTCATACGAGCAGTGGCTCTGCTCAAAGTCCTGCACACTCTGCACCTGCCAAGCCTGGCCTGTGCCGGAGTGGACAAAGTCCCCGAGGACGTCCCCCCCGCGTTTGTGACCCTGAATCCAGCACCCAAGGACCCACCTCGATGCTCCTGACGACGCCTGCAGCCTCAGAACCAGGGACCCCCCCAACCGTGATCAACAGAGGGTAAGATTTCCCGACACCAAAAGGCATCCCTGCACCCGGCGCCCTGCGGCCCCCTGTGCCTGACTCCTGGGTACCTACCTATCCTCCAACTACCCAACTTCGGAGTGGTGGTGGCAACTGAAGAATCTTCGTCCCGAGCTTGCAGCCTTTGTTCGTCCTTGAGCTTTTCCATAGCAATCCATTGAGCGCCCGAAGGCTCAAAAGCACCCTGCACCCAGTCGCCCGGGTGGCCCTGGCAGTGCAACCTCTACTCCTACCTACTTTCCCATTTGCCCTGAGCAAGTGACCAGGAGCCCAGCTCCCACAGCTGTGTGGCCTGCTAGTCAGCAGCCACCAACCAAGGGCCCCCTGCCACCCATAGGATAACATTGGGCCTAACTCACTCTGCACCCGGCCGCCCCAGTGCCGCTTAGGGTGTAACAACTGTACTTACCTGACCCTGGGAGACCCCTGAGTCTATGCCCAGAACCTCAACTCTGCCAGTCGAGAACTTACCCAAAAGCCGATAACTCACTTTTCTTCCATAGGGTAACAATGACTGGTTTCTCTTCTAAGTGTGGAGTTTCTAAACTTTAAAATATTCACCTAATATCAACCGAGTAACGAAAACGGAAATACTCACCTGCTATTAGGAGAGATGGCAGTGCTGGATCTTGGTGCCGAGCACTGACCCTGAAAAGTACTTACGACCGTACTTACCACTAACTCAATTTTCTCCCATAGGAAACCATTGTTGATTTTTGCAAACTACAAATATTCTTTAAAAATCGTGCTAACTGTGGAAACGTAATTACTTACCTGTTTTAGATAGATGTCCCAGTACTGAGCCTAGGAGCTAGTAACGAGAACATACTTTACCCGTAACTTGAATTTTCTTCCATAGGAAACCATTGACTGTTTTTCTGTGAAATTTCTTCTAAATGTCGATTTTGCAAAATTATAAATATTCCTTACAAATCGCCTGTATAACTTAAACGCAGTTTCTCAACTGCTTACAGGTGGTACACTAGTGCTGGATCTAGGATCCAACACTGACCTAGAAAAAGTAACCATAACCCCACTTACCTGCTAAGTGAATTTCCTTCCATAGGATAACATTGGTAATTTGATTAGAAAAGTAATCCTGAAAGTAATAAATTGCATATAACTTAAAATTCCCATTGAGCTCAATGTATTATTGTGTTTGAAATGGTGTTGCTTATTGCAACAAACTGTAACTATTACCTGCAAAAGTCAATTGCATATAGCAAAGTATTTAACTAAAGCATCTCATTCTGAGAAAGTATATTTTGATACCTAATGTTGGTTCTAAAATAAAACAACCATATATTTTTTATACCAACCATTGGCCTAGAGTTCAGTTCTTGAGTGTGTGAGACCATTTGCTGACTGAGTGTGTACAACAAATGCTTTACACTGTCCTCAGATACTGCCTTACTGCTCGACCAAACTACCACTTTAGAGAGTAAGGTTATATCTAACTTTAGCCTCTGCCAAACCTCTGGGGACTGTGGACTCTGTACACACTGTAACTATTCGGAAACAGAATATACAGAGCCATTTTCCTACACTGACCTCTACTGGTCGTTTTCTATCCAGACAGTTAGATAGAGGCAGTTAAACAGAAAAAAGGCCATAACCGGAAGCAGACAAGTCCTAGGCCTGATCTCCAGAGCCCACAAAATACATACAGATATAAGTATATACTAAAGTATATACAAGAGGTCTCGAATGTTCGACCTAAAAATATATATATGCACGGGCGCCGCACATTATCACGGCGCCCGCCTAATTTGATATGCAGGGGCGCCGCACGTCATGTTGTTGCATGATGCCCATTTGATTATTACTGGTTTTTTTGTAAAACATCAAACCTGGCCCTCCCAGTGCCCCGTCTGAGGGCTGGCCCGCTGCCAACGTCACGCTGCTAACGTCGCTAGCCTGGGACAAAGGACAGAATAGAACACAAGTGCAGTGATTGTAATATATTTCGATTGTAATTGTATTTAAATTGTATTAAAGCCGTGTGTGAGACTTAGAATGCTTAGTTGGCTGTTTGGCAATGTTCTTGTAGCACCTGTTACTGACTCAACACCCTCCTTTCTGCACTGCCCCCTTTTCTGGCATCCAGAGGTCAAGGGCAGCAGCTCAGACCTAAGGGGGAGCATCGCAGTGTCTGGGGATGTGCGCTGCACACCTAGGCCCAACACCCCCCTGCAGACAGGCGCCTTAGAGCACAATTGCCCAATTCTCTGCTGCGCTTTACTACTATTAAAGCACCCCTCCACCAAACCACAGTTGCGGTAGGAGGAAGAAATGCCACATCCCACATTGAAGGACCTCACGGCTTTAAACATTGAGAAAAGAGAAAGATACAGCAACCTGCACATTTTTCTCAGTCAAACCTACACAGACGGAGAAAATAAATCTAATTTCTCTGCCACATATCGCTTAACTATGTAATAATCAAGGGGGGGGGGGGGGAGAGGAGAAGCTGTGAACCATTCGGCTTCCAATTGTTAATGCAAAAAATCAATAAAGAATGTCTTGTGTAGCCAGGGTCTTTTTGGTCTTGGTTCCGTCGAAAAAAAACCTCATAACCGTACACAGGTGGGAATGGCGGTATGTACTGAGTCACCGCTAGAGTGTACTAGTACAGCATTATCATAGGGTCTTTAGTTTGTATGTATGCTGACCTCCACCAGGAGGAAGACCAACTGGTTTTACAGTAGCGTCCAGGCATAAAAATAGAAGTATAAAGAGGGTGTGATAGTGCTCAGGTATAGTGAGGTTAAAATTCTCTAAATCGTTTTTTCTGAAGAATCTTTATTCAAAGAATGTTGATAAGAGAAGTTAAAAATTGGAGTGCGGATAAAGACCGAGTAACTGGTCTACCGTACTTTTAAGGGTCAAGGGTCAACATGTTTCAGCCTTCTGTTGTAGTCTAAAGGCTTTCGTCAGGACCGAATTTAATAAAGGAGACGCGTTGTGGCTCCTGATATAGTGGATGTTCTCCACCAGTTGTTTAAGAAGTCAGATCCGTAGTATCTGTACCTAATAGAGAAGGAAAAAACAAGTGCGTTTGGATAATCCTATTTTTATAAACTTCCTGTATGAATCATACTTTATGTCTTAAGTGACTCACTTATGTGGCTACTGTTATGATCAACGTGTAGTGAGGTTGATAACTACGTGAACTATTAGGTCACTCATGTATTCCGATTCTGGGCAAATGGCGCAAAATGAAGGGATCTGGCTAAATGAAGGTAGAGGAACTGGATGTGAATTAAAAGATACCCATTAGAATGGTTTGTCTTATTCACTATAGCGCCTTGATGTCGTAGGTTCTAAAGGTGCAGGGCGTATTCGTGTAGGCCTAAAAAGGTAAAGATCAGGGATATAACAAGTTAGCCGTATCTGGGTCATACGTGCGGAAACTCGCGAGGTGTTTACCCAAAATTCTAATTACCAATTAGCAGTAGTGGCCCTAAACGCATGTGGTCACCAGTGTGCTGGAATACAAGTGATCGCTAGATGGAAGGCGTATCATATTGGTATTCCCATGCGGTCCTGCTGTTTGGAACTAGTTCGCTGTCCATTTCGTGTTTAACAGACATACACGACAGAGGCAAAATACATCATTACCTTGTGAATGCGTGATATTAACTTTCTCGAGGTACCGAACGGCACATGCGGAACTTAGTTCTGGAACAACAAAATATAATAGGAGGATACACAAAAGGTTAGAGGCGCCTTACTTTATGTGAAGACTCGTATTCATTTTAGCCAGATCCCTTCATTTTGCGCCATTTGCCCAGAATCGGAATACATGAGTGACCTAATAGTTCACGTAGTTATCAACCTCACTACACGTTGATCATAACAGTAGCCACATAAGTGAGTCACTTAAGACATAAAGTATGATTCATACAGAAAGTTTATAAAAATAGGATTATCCAAACGCACTTGTTTTTTCCTTCTCCATTGGGTACAGATACTACGGATCTGACTTCTTAAACAACTAGTGGAGAACATCCACTATATCAGGAGCCACAACGCGTCTCCTTTATTAAATTTGTTTCTGACGAAAGCCTTTAGACTACAACAGAAGGCTGAAACATGTTGACCCTTGACCCTTAAAAGTACGGTAGACCAGTAACTCGGTCTTTATCCGCACTCCAATTTTTAACTTCTCTTATCAACATTCTTTGAATAAAGATTCTTCAGAAACAACGATTTAGAGAATTTTAACCTCACTATACCTGAGCACTATCACACCCTCTTTTTACTTCTATTTTTATGCCTGGACGCTACTGTAAAACCAGTTGGTCTTCCTCCTGGTGGAGGTCAGCATACATACAAACTAAAGACCCTATGATAATGCTGTACTAGTACACTCTAGCGGTGACTCAGTACATACCGCCATTCCCACCTGTGTACGGTTATGAGGGTTTTTTTCGACGGAACCAAGACCAAAAAGACCCTGGCTACACAGGACAAGTTGTCCATTCTTTATTGATTTTTTACATATCGCTTAACTCCATTGAAGTTTCGATTTTGATTTGTTCATCTGGAATATAATATAAACATGGCTTACTATTTAAAGGGTTGTTTTCTGCTCTTCTTCATGAAAACTGAGGCCCACAGACTCATTTAATTGCTCTTTAACTCTTCTGTCTTTTGCTGTGGTGCTAACAAGGTGGCATTTTCCCCCATGCTCTTCGCTTTGAGTTAGCAAATTAGTAACTACTTGTTTCCATATTAATGGCCCACTAGTGATGGGGGGCCACAGTGCATGCACACTTCAGTGCTAAAGGGGGGAGTTGCTGTTGCAGAGAAGCTGAGGCGTACTGAAGTAAAGAGGCTCTCAAAAAGAGGGAGCGTAGGGGTAATGATGAGCACCAAACCAGGACTCTCTCTCAAATCAGGTGTTTATCAATAGCAGGGCCTCCATTTCCAATGCTGGAGATCTACTCCCCAAGTTTACTCCACATTTGTTCACTTACAGTTGTTTGGGCATTCAAACGGAATTATGAATACATTTTACAGAAATGTGTCTTCTTAATTTTAACTTCCCAAACCCTACTCTCCACGAAATAAAGAATGTTAGTAATTCTCCGGGTCCACAGTCGGCAGCTCTCAAGGTTAGACACTGGCGTCTTTTTGCTTTCCCTCCTCCACTTGTGACCTCAAGCTCAGGTAGAGATTGTTCAGCATTCCTCATTTTTTTCTGTGACGATAGTCATGTATTTACATTTTATTTTTCAGTGTTTATGATGGTCGCCATGTATTTACATTATATATACATATAAAGCCCCTGTTTTAACCAATGCTGAGATTCAAACCCTATTGCCCGGGTCCGAAGTCAGCAGCTCTCAAAGTTACGCTACAACTTCTCCCATTGATTTTTCTTGTTTGTTTGGCCAGCTTTGGTCATCTGTTGCCTCCTTGCTCGCACCACCTCCCTCCCTAAAAATCTGAAATGCAGCACACATTTTGTTGTCACCCGCTCCACACTTAAAACCTGTGCTCTTTACTACTCGTGTATTTTTTATAACAACCCCACCCCAAATACGTAGTACATTTGCCTGTGCTCAAGTACTGTTCGTGTCAAATCACATCGTAGTGATTGTAACACTGCACCGTTTCCACAACATGCAAACGCCATCCACTTAAAATACATCTGATCATTCTACATAACGCCAACCTACAGACGTCACCCTTTGCCCCACCCTCTTTTGCAATTTTGAATATGACTACCTGTACAGGTCCGCCTTCACACTTCTTGAAAATTCTCTAGTTATTATTAATTGTACAAGTTTTGAAGCCACTTACTGATTTTAAACATAAAGCTCACCATTCGACCCTTGGCGATTCTGGGCATTCTTTTTCCTAAATACCTTAACCATAGCCCCTTCCCCTAGCCAACTGAACATTTGATGCATCATCGTCCTTGCCTTTAGTTGAAGATCTTAAACGTCACTCCATTACATTTTTCATTCTTTTCACCTCTGTTCTTCATTCTCTTAGGGGCATATCAACAACAACCGGCGATAATTATCGCTAAGCGCACTTAGCGCTAGGATAATTATCGCCGGCTAGTGTGGATTTTTATCGCTGAGATAGCGTGCTATTAGCAACGCTTATCTCAAAAGCGATAAAAATCCTACCGCTAACAGCGATAATCCCATGAAGTTTGGCGATAGCTTGCTGATAGGGCCTTACATACTTAGCCATGATATCCACCTTCCATAGGATATCATGGCTAAGTCAGTTTCAAAGCAGGCGTAAGGAAAGAAGCGATAACAGAGGTTATCGCAACTTTTCTTGTCGCTATGCTGCTTTGCGTGAGGCATGATAATAGGAGAAATGTCGCTTAGCGACATCTCTCCCGTTATCCTGGGAAGGAACGCCCACTTTGCATCTCATTAGAGATGCAAAAATGGGCGTTCGGAATTCAGGCGCTAAGGCAAGGTTTCACGCAATAGCGTGACCTTGCTGATATAGCGATAAAATTATCGCCGCTTTTCGGCCGAAAACGGCCGCAAAAGCGGCGATAATTTTTTATCGCCGCCTTGTAGATATGCCCCTTAGTCTTTAAAAATTGTGACATCACCCTCCTTCATCTGTCACTCTTCCTGCTTTTCAAACATGGCAGTTTGTAATTATAACGTTTTCCCAGACACTCCTAAATTAAAAGGCTACCTGTAATCACAATTTTAAATAGTATGATTTCCATTAAACCCAATGGACCGTTTTGTGCCCGACGATTTGAATAATAATAGGTGTCTATCCTCCCTCCAACCCCCTATGGTCCTTTCTTCCTCTTTCTCACCTCCTTGTTCCCCTCCCCCCCCCTCTTCCCTCCCCCCCTACTTTTCCCCCCTCGGTACAGGCCCCTTGTTGGGGTTCTTAGGCCTGGCACACACCGGACGCAGGTACATCAGCGGGGTGTTTCTGCCATACAGCGGCACTTAGGTTAATTGTTTTGTTAGGGTATGGTTGGGGGAGGGTTATTGCGGGTGGGGGTGAAATGGGTATTGCACTAGATTGCATTTATCGGAATTGTCACTAGCTGCCTGGGGTAGCAGTTTGTTTACCTCTGCTATAAGAAATGTTGTATTCTCTGGGAACTGATGATCTTCTCCGACTGTTGGGCTACAACCTGTGAACACGATGTCTTCCAAATGACTTTCTGGTAATGTTTCCAACACGGTTACTACTTGAAATATGTAACTGTAAGTTAAATGTGATACTCAAAAATATTTTCTAAAAAAAATAAAAAAAATATTAGGTGTCTAAAACTTATTTAAATATGGGCAGCTTCTCCCAAATATATGAACTGCAATGCCATGGCCAGATACCCCTATAGGGTGATAGTGCTGCGCTAGATAAATGCTGACTGGTTGCAAGAGAGCAGCATTTGTTTGTGCTTAAAATGTTTGAAATATGTGAATGTTCTCACATACTCAGGTGAATGCACCCCCTTCGCCCCACTCCTTCCTCTTCTTTGCTTCTGTACGCAAGATAAAATTTGGGCCAAGTATGAGTATTGCTATTAATAGGTGTGAACCCAAAAGCACTGTTGTAGCAGGAAATAAAAGTAAGCAATAAGCGGGGACTTTGGAGAGCAACGTTTTTTTGCCATGTTTTGTCAAACGATCGATTCATTTTGTTCACTTAGAAAACAAACTCTTGCACGGACCGTGTCCATATCGTGTAACCTTGTATTTAAGGTTTTATTTCCTCTGTTCATTGCTCCGAATGGCATGCCCAAGGCATCCTTTTTCGAATTTCCTGGTCATTGGAACGTTTGCGGGTTTCATTAACAAAGTGATATTTGTTTGTGAAATGGTGTTTCGACTAATGTAACTTATGGTGTTTGGAGGTACCACATCGACCTCATGTATGTATCATACAGTGCTTGCGACTTCCTTCGGCACTAGTCGCCTATAATGTTTGTGATGGAAGTCACTGTAACTTTGAAAACTGGGGAGGTTGGGGTGAACGTTTAGGGAGCGCTGCACTTAGGGCCATATTAGCAACAACTTGCGATAATTATCGCAAACCGCGCTTAGCGCAATTTTTTTATCACCTCCTATCGCTGGATTCTATTGCGGAGATAACGCTGTATTACCAACGTTTATCTCCACGGCGATAAAAATCCAGCCATAGTGGCGAATCCCATCTTCAACGTGAGATTTCCAGCGATAAAAATCCTATCGCTAAGGAAAATCTCGCTAATAGGCAGGTGGGGACTTAGCCGTAGAATCCACCTCCCATTGACTATTATGGCTAAGTCAGGATTTTACCAGGTGTAATATCCTGGCGTTAATCGCGGTGAGCGCGCTTTTTTTATCACGCCACGGGTATTGCTAATAGGCGATAGCTGTGTTAGCGACTGCTTTCAATCGCTACCAGTTTGGGTACGCCCACTTTGCATGTCATTAGCGATAAATATCGCTGACATGCAAAGCGGGCCCCAAACCGGTCGCTATCGCCTGGAAGCTGTTGCTAACTGCTGTTAGCGACAGCTTGGTAATTGGGCGATTAAAAAATCAAAGCTTTATCGGCAAAAAGTGCAAATAAAGCGGCGATCTGGCCCTTGCTAATATGCCCCTTAATCTTTCACTTGCAGCTTCGGCGCTGCATCTCCCCCAAACACAAAGCAAGGAAAGGGTGCAGTGCCACAGGCTGTTACCAGGTGTCCCTGTGGAGTTGTAAACAGGCTTCTATTAGCCACATAATGCACTGCACCCACAGGTACACCTAGTAACAGCCTTTGGTACTGCACCCTTTCCTTGCTTCGTGCATTTGCTTTCCTTACCTTTGCCATTGCTGGGATATTTTTAAAGGAAAAAAAGACATAATTTGCAAACGCCAATAGCTCCAACTTTCTGCAAATGCTTGTTTTATTTGGACCAGAACACGAATTACAAAGTATCAATGGAAAGGGCAGCTGCGCCCACTCTGATCGGCACCATGGTCTTTAGTAAATAAAGGTCTTGTAAAATGTTACCTCTTCCGAGAGTGAAACCGCTTGTCCGAAGATATTAGATCATAGAGCAGCTGTATGTCAGCAAGCCCTGGCAGGAAGATCAGCACGGCCCCCTCTACAGTTCTGTACTGTGGACTCAGATCTACAAGAAACAAAATCGGAAACCATTTAACAGACGTCATTATGCTGCGGTCACATACTGTACTTGAAAAGGCCACCAGGAAAATCCTTGCCGGATAAACTAAACCAATCACAGTGCAGCAGGAGTGCGAAGAAAAACAATGCACTCTGTTTTTGGGTCGCAATAACCACTTTATTCAGGCTCTTTAACGCCTGAGAAATTAACAGAGGGGCATATTATCATGACAGGCGATAACATTATCGCCGCTTTAGCGGCAGAAAATGAGTAAGGCGATGCAGCGCAAATCAATGCGTCGCCGTACTCTGCGCACTGAGGGCGTTCCATGTATGTTGCAGTGGCTTTTTTTCACGCACACCGATGGAATTTGACACTGCCGCAGATTTACAAAGCAATGTAAACCCGGGGAAGTGCCAAATCTGAACACCTCCCGAGGTGAGGCGCAGTGAGGGGAAATTTGTTTATTTCTCCTCGTTTTTTCCTCTTTCTATGTGTGCTGCATTCTGCAGCACATGTTGAAAGAGGAAAACCCCTCTTAGGATTGATTTTGTGCAAGAAGTGTCCCTTCCTGCAATAAAACACAATCCTGCATGCAACGGAGGCACCCTTGCACCATGGTGCAAGGGTGTCTAGGTTGGTGCTAGGCAGCACAGTGCGAGCCAGAGCGGAAAGAAAAGACAGGAGTGCACAGAATTACTTAAACATGGTGCATGCCTGCCCTTTCACTTGGCGTAGGGCAGCATAGCAAGGTGCCTTGCTGGGCTGCCCTGTGTCAAAATCCCATAAATAAGCCCCTCAGTGTTCAAATGAAGGTGGTTCCACTTCAACACTATTAATGAGAATATACGTCTTTGGTTTTCCACCATCACAACGAAACATAAAGAGATCAAAATCTATTTCCAATTGTAACTGTACTATAGGAAAAATAACTTTAAACAATATAGGGTGCGAACCAACTAATCGGCGGCGGGGTAACAATTTTCCAGGAAACCGCTGGACAATATTTGAAGAAGAAATCTGATTTGCATTTAATTACAAAGGAGAAAATGAACATTACAAATAGTATTAAGCTAACTGGTGACTGGAAAGAGGGTTTAGAATTAGTTATGTTGGTGTAGAAATGTGTGAAATGTCTGTAGAACGATGGAACGCTACCAAGGACCAGAAATCTGTGGAAAGTAAAATTTCCTTCAGGTAAGTTGTACATGGCATACATCTTGGCTAATGTTCAGCCATACTTTTTTTAAGTGTATGAATAGGAAATCCTGAAAACACTTAGGGAATAGCAGAGAGAAAAACATGGAAAATCTGAACTCTAAAAATGTTGAAGTACCTAAATCAACTTAATACTACCAGGGCAGACTAGAGGAGACCAGACTAGAGGAGGGCAGTAGATGAAGGCATGCAAAACAGTAGATTTTCCAACTGTGCCTCTGACATCCTAGCCATATAATTTGCAGTCTTTACATGGAGGTTGTGACGAAGGTGGAGCCATCTACAGCTACATCATCTGTTAGGCTTATGAGCGGGGCTAGTTCCACTGAGGATGCCCCTCAGTTTTGGGTGAAGTAAGCAATATGAGAGACTCCCAGAAAGTGGAGTACAATAACCCTAACGTGCTGAGAATTATCCCCAGCAAGCTAGGGAGACAGGAAATGCGGGGGCGCTAGCAATGTACACCCATTTTGAGTCTAGATTGTCGGTGTCGAGTTCAATCATCCTACAATGGCACTGATGCAATTTGAAAGGATATGCCCCGAAAATAGATTATATTTGGGATACAGAGCCGCTCTGATAGAGAAATAACGTAATGAAAGCAAATTAAAAATACTCCAGTTTTTAATGTGTGCATGGCGAAGGTCCAGACTGGGGCTTGAAGCTCCACAAGCAAAAGTCTACATTAGCTACAAATTCTCAAATCCATCCAGATAAGGGCTCTCCACTGCAAACTCCAAATGTATACTCTCTAGAGTTGTTCAGGGTCCACAAAAATGTATTAATCTGACTCTTGAGTTAGACTGGTGGAATAGTCACTAAAGAATTCCAGAACAGAAAAAGGAGATTCATGTTAATTCTGTTTTGGTTGCATTGATTCAAGAAAAAGGGATAGAGTTACTCTCCTTATAGGAGCATTGCAACGGTAATAGATCTCGCCATTATGATGAAAGTGTTGAGCTATTTGATTTGCTAATGTTTGTTTGTAAATAACAAGTTAATTACCTTTGGTAACGCTCTTTCTGGTAGACTATCTAATCGCAGATTCTTCACCTTTTGAATATTTCCCAGACGTCAGATTGGATCCAGAAACTTTTGGGCCGTACCTCTGCATGCTGGTAGGTGGCGCAGTGCAGCTATACATTGACTCAGTTCTGGAAATTACACGCAGGCCTATACAGACGTCACCCCCACAAGATGGCATCAGTTGCTTTTGAAGATGTCTGCACCTGCAGACAGTCCTACCAGCAAATTGTCTTTGATCAGTGTGCAGATTCCTAGACTTAGGTTCGTATTAATCGGTAGAGCCCAATTTACAGAACAGGAAGGATGGGAGGGTCAGAGAGGAATCTGCGGTTAGATGAAGTCTCTACTAAAAAGAACATTACCATAGATAAGTAACTTGTTCTTCTGATTGAGACTTATAACGACAGATTCCTCACCATTTGAATAGATACTAGAGAAGTACCTATCAAGAGGTGGGTCTGTGAATGAGCTCCAACCAATAAGTCCTGTATGACCAAGTGGGCAAAACGCTCCTCTTTGTGAACCTGGCTCTCCAGACAGTAAAGCTTCATGAACATATGGAGCAATGCCCACTTAGATGCCTGGCAGATGTCGTGGAAAGGAACTCCGTGTGCCAACAAAGTCATAGGAGCTTTAGCCCTGGTAGAATGGGCTCGCAGACCTTCTGGAGGCCGCTTTTCGGCAACTGCATAGCAGATCTTAATGCAGATTAGGCACAGCCTTGCCTTTTTTCACTCCAGTGAACCCAACAAAGATCTGATCCATCCGCTGTTCTTTAGTATGTTCAATGTAAATGCTTACAGCTCTTGTGGGGTCCAAGCAATGAAGCCTCTCCTCCTACTTAGAGAGGTGAGGGAGGGCATATAACGCCAGCAGGGTGATGGTTTGAGCAACATGGAATGATGTACTGACTTTTGGTAAGAAGGAAGCTCGCACCAGCAGAACCAGTTTGTCTGGGATGAAGGTGGTGTACGACAGGTTGACATAGAGAGCTTGAAGCTCACTCACTCAATGTGCTGAGGTGAAGGTGATGCGGAACACTGTCTTGAGGGTGAGGAGCCACCAGGGACAGCTGTGAAACGGCTCAAACGGTGTGCACATAAAAAATGTGAGGACCACGCTAAGGTCTCATTGAGGCATTCAGAAATGTGAGGGAGGAAACAAGTGTTGAAAACCTTTAAAAAAAACAGCAGACATTGTGCATTCTTGGCAGTGGTGAATGGATCGAGCCTAGGCTACCACCATCTGGGTTACAGAACGTATGTCAACTCCAGGCTGTAACTGCAACTCATTGTCCACTAGGTGAGCTCCTCTGCCCTGGAATTTATAGACACTGTGAGGTTGTTCACCACCAGTAAAATCCCTTGATGGTCCAGCCATTTTTAAGGCGTAGCACCTCCTGGCACAGAGTCCTGGACCCTACACACCCCTGCTTGTTGAAATAACACATGATGGTGATGCTGTCTGTAAGCACCTGCACCAGCCTCCTTTCGATGGATGGAAGAAAGGCTTTCAACACAAAGTGAACAGCCTTCAGCTCCAACAGGTTGATATGGAGCCAACCTCTGCCGAAGACTAGAGGCTTCTGATCTCCACCCAGGAGGGACACATCATCACCACTGTCAACTTTGGGTCGGGTAGAGAGATGGGTATTTCGTAGACCCAATTGCGCTCCAGCAACCATCACTCCAGATCTTTTGAAGTATCCTTCAAGATCTGGATGTGATCAGACCAGTCCCCTTGATGGTGGGCCCACAAAGACATCAGATCTCACTGCAGAGTTCACATATGCCACCTTGCATGCCTGACCAGCAGGACAGAGGCTGAAAGATCAGAATCATGGTCTGAATGTCCTGGACTCTCTTCTGCTGGGGAAAGGCATGAAACTCGACCTTGTGCAAAATGGCTCAAATAAAGGGAGCATTTGAGAAGGAGTCCGCTGTCACGCTGATAGTGAACCCTAAAGATGAAAGGAGGTTCGCCGTAGTCTGGAGGTGGTTGACGACTGCCTGGGACGAGCCCGTCTTCAACAGCCAGGCGCTAAGGTAGGGAAAGGTTGAGTCCCCTGACCTCCGAAGATTTGATGCTACCACTGCCATCACTTTCATTAACACACAAGGGGCACTGGTGAGACCAAAGGGGAGCACAGCAAATTGAAAATGCTCCTGTCCAACTACAAACTGCAGGTAGCACTGATGGGCTTGCAGGATGGGTATAACGAAATAGGCATCCCACATGCCCAATGCCACCATCCAGTCGAGGGCTGACACGACCAGGGTCAGTATGAGCATCTTGATATTTTCCATCTAGAGGAAGACATTGAGAGGGCCAGGTCTAAAATAGGACAAAGACCTCAGTCCTTCTTCAGCACCAGAGATTAGTAATAACAACCAAGACCTACTTTAGGCACAGGCACTCTCTCAAGAGCCCCCTTGGCCTAAAGGATTTGCACTTCCCACTGTTTGACGGACAGATGATCCACCGTTAATTGCTCTGGGTATGGTGAAAGGTGTGGCAAAGGAGCAATACAGGGCAAGGTGAATCCCTTCCAGACTATCTGCAGAACCGACTTGTCTGATGTGATGGGCTGCCAACCAGGCCAGAAGAGTCATATCCTGCCTCCAACCAGGTGGCTGTGCTCCACTAAGGGCACACTTAAGGGGTTTGGCAGGTGGGCGGGGGACAGCGGCAATGGATTGTGTGACCCGGTGACCTTGACAGTAGGGAGAGGGGGCACTGTGGCCTCGGCTGTGAAACTACTGGGCACTAGCCAAGGCCGGACTGGCTGACGGAATGTGGTACCTCTGTTCGAAGCAGCAAAAGGAATGTTAGTTCTGATGCGATTAGCAGGGCAGGACAGATACTCTTAAGAGCATGCTGTGGCCCTGCTCTCCTTGGACCGCTCTAAACCAGAATCTGTCTTGTCCCTAAACAGACGAGTTCCATCAAAGGGTATGCCCATTGGACATCGCCAGAAAAACACTGAGCCGCAGCTAAACTTGGAAGTGAATGGCTACACTCTTGCAAATGGCTTGCCCAATAAAATCAGTGGTGTCCAAGACATAACTGTGAACTTGTCGACTGTTCTATAAGGGAGGACTTAAGCCGCCGAATCCCAAAGAGCGTGGGAATAAAGTCCCAGGGGGCAGCTGACATTCACTGCTCTGAGGACCAAGCTGGTGGAAGAAAATACCCTCTTCCAGATGGTCTCCACATGTTTGGACTCTTTATCTGGGGGAGTAGTCAGAAAGGTATTAGGGTTAGTCTGATTTGTTAACGCGTGCACCACCAAGCTTTCAGGGGAGAAGCACTGAGACAAAAAAATGCAGGGTTGCCCGGGATACGGGGTGGCATCTGGCAATATGGCGATTGACTGTGGGTGGGGGGGCGCAGTGCAAGGTTTGGCCCAAGCCCCCAACAGGGTATCTGTAAGTGCCTCATTGAAGGGCAAGAGAGGCGGTAGATGTTTGCCCCGGCTGAAGCACTGCCATCCGAACATTGGTTTTGACCTCTATTACAAGTGGTGTTTCGAGTTGGCGAGGGTATGCACCTAAGTCAGGCAGAACCCACCACTCTAGTCAGGGCAAGTATGTTACACACCAAAAAGAACCGGTGCTGCATAGGAGGAGCCAAGATGGCGACCGGGACGGCAGCGTAGACTCCCGGCTCCGTGAACCTCCGCATCCCGCACGGATATCCTGCATGAGATCCTCAGCCTGCGCTACGCGCTCGTATTTGTGAATGAGAGTGGCAACCGACCGTGTGACTCCGAAGTTTCTGGCGGCGGTACCGCCGGAGAAATGTGCCTTTGAAATTTGCGGCCCGTGCAGCCCTGGAGCCAGGACCTCGAGTGGACGCCTTGGCCGGGTGGCAGTTCAACAACAGCGGCCTGTGGTGACTGGGTGGAGTCGGACCACCGGAGCGGTGCACACCTCGGCCTACCTGTCGCCGTGGTCGTTCCTACCGCTAAGTGTAGCGGACCGAGTGCATGCCCGGGGTGGCAATTCTGAGACTCTCCGGTAATTGCCCCTGCCTTTGACGGTGAGCTGCCCGGACGCCGCCCGTAACTCGCCCTGATTCTTGCGGGCCGCTCCCGGATTTTTGCGGGCGCTGGTCCGTGGTGGGGACGACTGTTGCCCGTGACCACACAACGGATAAATTTTTGCCTGCCCCCGGAACCCTGTTTCCAGCGACGTGGACCTTGAGGCGCTTGTCCCTGGGTCCCGGTCCCAATACGGGTCGGGCCTACCCGGCGGCCATCTTGTTATGATGAAGTCTACCATCCTGTCCACCGGGTCACAGCAGGATTGGGAGTGTGTGACTTTTGGGAGTGTGGCGGAGCGATCGCAGAGAGCTGTGCTGGGGTACGGCGACCTCCTCGAGGCTCTCGGTGCCCTTCATTTCACCTTGGTTCATGGCATCGGGGCCTTGGGGAGAAAGCTCGATGGTGTGGCATCAGCGTCGGGACGGTTGCGGCCTGCCTGTCCTCAGGTACACAGGGACTTCCCACACTGCACACAGGAGGACAATGTCGCGGCCACCCCTGAGATTAGTGAACAGCTGGAAACTCCGGACAGTATGCTTCCGTGTGATCGGCTGGCTGTGGGTCTGATCTGTTCCGGAGGTATTGGACCTGAGTGGGAGGTGGTGGCCTCGTCCCGTGCACGGCCTCCGGCGACCCAGGGAAAATTCAAGCAACGGTTGTCTACTTTGGCTGATTCCGCCTTCCTGGACCTTGTGTGCAGTGCAGATCCTGGGGCAACACTGGGAAAGACGTCCCTCCATGATGCGGACTGTGTTGGTACTCAGAGACTTCCACCCCACCTGTGTGCGTCGCTTCCCGGTCGTCTTTGGACACTCCTTTACCTTGTAACATTGGACATGGCGCTGAGTCGAGGGGTATGCATGGGCAGATTTGCAAAGAGTGGTCAAGGATAAGGCTGATCCTTCAGGGGAGGTCATCTAGTACACGGGCGGGCTCAGGGGTTGCGTGCTCTCATGGCATAGCTATTAGTATAATTGGTGCATAATGCTCCCCATCTTTCTTTGACATGGTCGATTTTGTGCTGTTTACTGTTTGCTTTGGGGAAAACTTACCGTGCGGGAGGGAGAAGCTGGGGGCATGTTTTGAAGGCCCTCCTCCAGTTTATTAATACTCTCTCTACCCCCCCGTCTGGTGGGGTTCTTTTCTTACTCCCTTTTCTCTGTTCTTCTATATTTCGGGTCTAGTTCCAGGGCGACAGGCACACTGCTGGGGGGGGGGCCGTACTCATCTGCAGAGGTGCAGGGTGGGGGGTTGGGGAAGGGGATTCTTTAGTCTTTACCCTTTTTTTCCATGGCCTCCTTTTTCTTCTCTGATTCTTCTTTGTTTTTCTTTTCTGGGATCAGCGTGGTACAACTCCTTTGTTGTCAATCACTGCTTTTTCATGTGTGCCACAATTTCCGGGGTGTTTTCTGGGTTTTAGGGCATGGGACTGCAGGCGCAACTGGTCATGATACTTCTCTACATCCTGTACTTCCTGTTTTAGCGCCATTGACTCGATAGATTGCCGTTTATTGTTTACGTTTGTTATTCTGCCTGCCATTTTTCGCTGCTGGGAAATTGTTTGGCACCTGATCCTTTCGTCTTTCCCTATTATAAAATGAAATGAAAGCCTTCTTAATCCTGGTGTCTTACTTGCGCCGTTCACTGGCCGAGAATATATTAGCATGGAGATTCTGCTCCCCGAGGTTCTGCCTGTGTTAACATTGGATCTTTGTTGCTTTGACTGCTTAGCGGCCGGCCCCGGGGGGTTGTAGGCCCATACTTGTTATTGGTTGAAATGCTAATAAAGGTTTTTCAAAATAAAAAAAAAAGAACCGGTGCTCACCCCGTGGTAGCTCGGCACAGCAGTCAGGCTTGTCCCCAAACTAGCGACACAATAAATACACCACAAAAGAGGCTCCACACATAAATATATATACAATATAGACACCTATTTTTATATAAGACCAAAAAGACATAGAACATAATTATTGCGCAAATAAAACAATTCCTAAAATGTTGCTTGTTATCCTGAGTAATATAATGAACACCAGTTAAATACAACACATTGCCAGTGGGTATTTTGAGCATGAAATGCAACCCACTAGGATATAAACACATGAAGCATGAGAAGGTCATATGTTACAGTAAATACATGGAGCATGATAACTGTCAACATTGTGCAATTGCTGACATAGCGCACGCTATCCTGACAGTGTAGGGATCAAAAAAAGTGATATTCATGATGCCATCTGGGTATACACTGCAGCAAATTATGAGAAAGCTCACGAATCACCACAGTAGTGAAAGTAATAACAATTAATCTTAAAACAAATACAAGAATAATAATACACAATAACGGAGTACTTTCTGTTATGCCGTGGTGAAGTTTACAAGTGAACATGTTACCTAACCAGTCGCCAAGTAGTTGCAGGCCAGGGACATGCCTACAAGGCAACTCAGGGCTTTATGGTGCCACACAGCACAACTCCAATGTCGGATTAGGGAAAATCACATGACGCCCCATGAGGCATCTCACAGGCCCGTTACTAAATCTTGTGCTAAATAACACTTAAAATAGGGAGGCCACAGTTTGCTCCTGGTGGGAAACGACAACCACATCAGAGGCGTGAGGTAATCGCCATCTCCCCCGTGTTGTGGCCAAGGGAAAGGCAGAGGTTTCAAAAATAGAGAGCGGCAGCAAGGGAATGCACCTCAGTAACCAGGCCCACAGCACACCCGTGGGGAAGCACTCGGCCAACTCCAAGTGCTGGACCCGGACTTAGAGGTTGCTCTGACCACACTGGTGGGGCCTGTGTCACCAAGTCCGCGTGGATGGGGAGAGAGCGGCACTCGTGCTCCGCATGGGCATCCTGAAATAGTATCTTCCCCGACCCATTGAGAAGCCTGCGTCACAGGGTCTAGCTCTCCTCAAACAGGCAGGCCAGAAGGTTCCCCCAACCTTACGGCAAGAAAGAGCTGCAGCTGCCCAAAGAATGCACATATCGCTACAAGGTGGAAGAAACACAGTACGTTGGGAATGCTTTGAGTTGCCTGGCTGGGACTCGTGCTGCTGCTCAGAAGTGCCGGCGGGCTGGTAGAAGGCTTTCCTCAGTGGCACTCAGCCAGCCGACTCGAGGGAAAGGAGGGGCCGTACTGAGAGGTTCGGCTGTCGGGGCCCCGTTGAGGGAGTTCTTGCAATGCGGCCAGCAATGGGCAGCCTGATTGGCACACGCTGGAGAAGCCAGAATGCAACGCTCACTACGCGCTGTTTGTTGGTGAGAGTTAAATAAAAATTAAGTGCTCAGCATGTGCTAGTTTTAAGGGGAAGCCAGGAGTAGGACACAGCGCTCCCAACACGCTGGTGCTCCTGGGAGAACACTTGTGCATAAAGGAGAATAGCAGGCAGCAGGCCAGCACAAAGAGGAGACAGTGTCAAGGAGCAGCAGGGCAACAAGCAGAAAAGCAGTCCAGATGAGTCCTTTAGGCAGCGCAGCAGTCCTTCTGACAGAGGTTCAGTCCTGGTTCCAAACTGCTCTAAAATCATGGGGTCAGAGTCCCTGTACTTACACTCCAAAATGGCTTTGATCAAGGGGCAACTTCAAAGGAAACCTTTCAAGTGTACAACAGCCCCTTTCAACCCCAGCTCTGGCTCCAGATATCAGTAGGGAGTAAATCAGCCCTTTGTGTGAGGGCAGGTCACACCCTATGAAAATGTAAGCGGGCCCGACACCCTCTCTGTCAGCCCAGGAAGACTATCAGTATGCAAATTGATGCCGGTGCGTCTCCTGCCACCCAGCCCTCCCTATGCCCTCCCTGTGTTGTGACCGTCTAGAAAGTATGCACAAAGTGCAACTGTCACTCTGCCCTAGACATGGATTGGAGTCAGGATGCAAAGACTAGAGTTATAAGCACAGAGAAATGCAGACATTCTAAAATAGTAATGTAAAATCCACCTACATCAGTAAGCAGGATTTATCACCACTAATCCAAACATACCAAACATGGCAACGCTACTCCTTTCAGATTAGGAATTACCACTTAAACACATAAAATGGAATTCCCAATGCTAGTCTATGAGAGGAGTAGGCCTCACAGTAGTGAGACACAAAACACTACCAAGAGATGCTCCACAATAAAGGCACATGTCCTACCATTAACCTACACAGCACCCTGCTCATAGGGCTCCCTACGGCCTACCTTAGGGGTGCTGTATATGTAGTTGAAAGGGAGATTAGCCGTTGGTAGTTTGAAATTCCACGTCAACGTGGCAGTAAACTGCACACACAGGCCCTGCAGTAGCAGGCCTGAGACAGGTTTGAAAGGCTATGACAGTGGGTGGTACAAGCAGTACTGCAGGCCGACTACTAGCATTTAATTTACAGGCTCTGGATACATGGGATACCGCTTTACAATGAGCTTAGATGTAAATCCAATATGCCAAACAGGCGTAAACCAAACATACCATGTTTTAAAAGAGAGAGCACATGCACTTTAGCACTGATTAGCAGTGGTAAAATACCCAGAGTCTTAAAGCCAACAAAAAGAAAGTCAGAAAAATAGTAGGAGAAAGCCAAAAATAATGGGGATTACCTTGCATAAAGGGCCATTTCCAACAACTTCTAAGGTGAGGAGCTAGAGGTCAAGAACTTTGGTCACCTTACACCTGAACGTGACACAAGAAGCACGCTCATCAGTTGCCGGACCAGGGAGTAAGAGGAGCCCTGACTAAGGGAAAGTATCATGGCCACTGGCTACTTGAAGGTCATCATACCAATTCTCCTTGAGAGATGGTTGCCGAATTTCATCACCAGCATCAAAATCATTTTCTGAACCCATGCCAAACAAGGAATGTAATGTATGTGTCCTTGTGGAGACGACAAGTCAAGTGGCGTATGTGGAGCCTGGATAGAAGCTGAGAGTAGGCTGCGAGTCAACTGTCAACGTTGATGGAATCGCATAGGCATCAAAGCTCCAGGAATCGGTGTGGAGCGTGGCACTAGAGTCAAAACAGGAGCAGCAGAAGGCCCAGCAGTGGATATGGAGGCTCCAACTGGCGGTAGGGATGAACCTGCTGGTAGTAACTAAGAAGAAGTACTTCTCGGCAAGAGGGAGTCAGTACGAATCGGAAGAGTCAGAGAATGGCCTCGCAGAACTCTTCGATCTGCCACAATGTCACAGACGGCCAAGGAAATTCAGCTCATGCTGGGACAATTTGCGGGATGGGTTCCAATGCCTATCAACTACAGGAGAGAGATCGAGAGGTATGGAGGCACCCTTGCACCTTCTAAGAGAATGTGAGTGGGCAGTGGCAAAGTACTGCTTTGATTTTTTGTTTATTTTCTTTGATTTACCCGAAAACTCAGAGCGTGTCAATAACCGACCTTGGGAATGACTCCTGTGACTTCTAGACCAGAAACAGGATGTATACTGACCCTTCAACCTGAACGGGTCTCGTTGTGGAGTCTTCCAGTGCTTGGCGAGATAGAGTTTTACCTCATGATCTTGTTGGTGTTCGGGTTCATTGATGCAGTCACTGCAGGTCTTTTAGTCGAGGCTCGTCCCTAAGCACCACAGGCTACCCTGTTGAAGATTTGTCACAGATATTTGTTTGCAACAGTCCTTACATGGTTTAAAACCTGTCATTTTGGGAGGTGACATTTCCCTTGCATACTCTAAGAATTTGGATGAAAAACTGTCTCAAAGAGACAAGACATAGCCCTGAATCTGTGTCTGGTGGTGCAGAAAGAAAGGAATTGACTTCAGTGCGAGGGCACTTAAATAGGTCCCACGTATCCTTTCTGGAGTTGAATGGTGTCAGTGTGGAGCTGCATGGCGCCACCAATTGGTGCCTAGAGGTACTACTCACAATTTTCCAGATCCGGTCATACACCTGGAGAATATTCAAAAGGTGAGGTATCTGCGGTTAGAAGTGTTTATCAGAGGCATTGTTTAAAAGAAGTAAAAGAAAACAAAACAACATTTCAAAATACTACATAAAAAGTAACGAGATATCTTATGATATCTCAATGATATCTCAAAACAATACACAGAATTAATTGTTTTTAAGTATTTTTTTAATTGTGTGGTTTATTTTTCAAATAGTTTTCAGTCAGAAACCTCTAAATAGAATTTAAAAAGACTAAGGAAGTGTAAGAATTTAAAAGGAAATCCACATGATTCAGCCATTTGCTCCTATGCACTAGCCAACGGGCCAGATTTATGAGCCTCCAGGAAAAGTGGCACAATAAATACGGCATCTGCCTCAGACGCCATATGAGTGAACACAGCAGATGATCCATCCTCAGCTCTATGAAATCTTGTGCTTTCACACAATAAGTGGAAAGCATGAGGTAAAACATAAACAACCCTTAAAGTATGCTTTTCTTTTCAGCCTTAGTCCAGAAAAAAATACACCTGTTACTGTGCTTTTGCTGACAAGTTGGCAGGAGTGGGGTGCAACACAGCGAAAGTGGGGAGAGATTTGCAGCACAAGAGAGAGGGAGCTAGTGCGCAGATGCAGTCTCATGGAGTGATGAATGAAAAAAAAAATTGTACCTCAGTGTGAGCATTGGAAGGATACAAGTCAGCCAAACAGAAGGCTCGCAAAGTGGCTATGCTCCAGGGGAGGGAAAACACCAGAATAGGAATGCAAGCAAAGGAGAATGACAATAAAGTCAACCAATGGTAAGCAATGGGCTAGCTGTAAGCTCACAACAGATCTTTCGCAACCAGAGAGCTGTTTGAAAGGCTCAACATAGCGCATGACAAAAATTATAGTTTAGTGCAGATACTCGCCACACAAAGGGGCTGTGTACATTTTATTCTTAAACTAATACAATGGAATGTTATGATCATACAAGCTCCAACTTGCATAGTCAGAGCTTGATGTACTGAATGAAGAAAATCCTAGACGGAGTATGCAACCTTAGCAGGTTGCCCTGTAATAGATTAAGAAATAATCTGGCATTTAGAGGGTCAAGAAGTGCTTAGATCCCACCAGAAATGGCAGCAACTCCTTTGCCTGTTTTGCACAAGAAGAGGTGTTTTGTTCTTCAGGTGGCGACCAGAGCAATTAGAAGTATTCTAATTTATAATAAATCCCCTTTGTAACTGAAGATCTGTTACAATCACACAAATAAGGCAATGGGTACACAAATGGAAATTCCAGCCAACATAGATGGTTTGCTGCAAATGTTTAAAATAATGGTTCAGCCAAAAGCACCAGCGTTACATTTGTGAGAGCTGGAAAAGCAGTCTCTGTGATCTAGATTTCCCAAAACCATCAAGGTTAAGTAGCTGCTGCCTCTATGCAGGCAAAATGACCAAATAAGTTATTTTAATTTTATTATTCATTCATGGCATTTGAAGAGTACTGATCTAGCTCATGAGGCAGCAAAGTACTTAACAAAGATCTTCACAGTATGTGCCATAATTTTCAGGTTACCGGAGCCACATGCACTCTTACAAAAAAATGGTGTGGCAACAGTGGGATGGGGGAATGCAAAAATAAAGCGGTTTATAATTATAACATTTACAGTCATACCGATCTTGTCCAAAAGTACAGGATTCACAGCACAGCAGATTTGTGGAATCTCAGAGCCAGAAATGTTGGGTGTTGGAAATGGGGGTCTCTAGTTGGCAACAGTTTGCACCTTTGTCCAAGTAGGGCCCCTTCTTCCTAGTCAGGGTAAGGGGGGGATATACTCCTAAAATAACACCTGCTCACCCCCTTGGTAGCTTGGCACGAGCAGAGAGGCTGATCTCAGAGGCAGTGTGTAAAGCATTTGTGCACCACACCAGTTTAGAAAAATAAGTAATCTTTATCTAAACCAAACAAGACCAAACAATAAAAATGCACAAAACAGTAATAAAAATATGACTTTCAAGAGGTAGAAACAGTTCTGTTCAAAGCAAATTGCAGATGCAACACTTTTCACACAAAGTACCTTGGATGTGTCACGCGCACAAACAAAAACTGTTGCAGGGAAGGTGATGAGTCTGTTCCTTACGCCCAGGGAAGGTGATGCGTTGGTTCCTTACTTCAGGGGATGTGATGCGTCGGTGCCTTACTGCCACACAGCGGCTGTGATACGTCGGTTCCTTACTGAAGGGAAGGTGATGCATCAGTTTCTTACTGTACAGAGAGGTGATGCGTCGGTTTCTTACTGCGGCCCCGGCATTTTTGTAGGTGTGCAGATGCGATGCGTGAGGATCAGGGATGCGTTGGTTGCTGCAGCCGCGGTCCCACGATGCGTTGGTTCTTGCAGCCACACAGTTGGGCCTGCTTCGGAATCGGTGAGGGGGTCTCGGACTCTGGAGATCAGTGCACTCGATGCAGCATGCAGCGATTTCTCAAGCCACAGGCAGGCGCTGCGTCAGTTTCTTCGGCGATGCGTCGGAACCAGGTGTGGATGAGTTGCACTTCTCATCGTTGAGTTGCTTTGCCAGCTCTTAACAGCAGGAACAACCTCCAGAGGCCCTGAACAGCAGCAGGCACCTAATGGCAGGTCAGTACTCCAAGCAAGGTGGTGAAGTCTTTGTATCCCTGAGACTTCAAAAACAGGAGGCAAGTTCTACTTCAAGCCCTTGGAGATCTTCCTCAAGCAGGCGACACAGCAAAGTCCTTGTCCTTTCCTTGGCAGAAACAGACACTGCAGGCCAACCCCAGACAGCACACAGCAAAGGGGCAGTACTTCTCCTCAGTTTCTCCAGCTCTTCTCCTTGGCAAAGGTTCCTCTTGAATCCCAGAAGTAATCTAAAAGTCAGGGGTCTGGGCCCCAGTGTTTATAGCACAAAATCCTTTGTTCTCTGGTTGCAGAGAAGCTCCTTGCCCAGCCAAAACTAGTTCTGTCCTCTCTGGTGCAGCTTCCCGGCAGGAGGGGGAGATAGCATTGCCAAAGGCAGACAGGCCCATTCAGGTGTAAAATAAATCTCCTCCCCCTACCCTGAATGCAGCCCAGGTCTATTTGGCCCATCCCTGACTCACCCTGGAAAGGCAGGACACCCCCTTCCCCGAGTGGCTGTCTGAACAGAACGCACATCCCCAGCCCCTGTCACTCAAAAGCCAGACAGTCAATCCACAAACCTAGCAGAGGTACACAGGATGGCTAAGCAAGAAAATACTACTTTCTAAAAGTGGTATTTTCAACACAGAATGTAAAAATCATCCTCACTAAAAGATGCATCTTTATATTCTGAGTTCAGACATACTTACTCTACTGCGCACTTGCTGTTGCTAGCGCTGCTGCTGGCGCTTTGCTTTTTAAAAATCCCGTTTTTTGTCTATTTGTTTTAATTTACCTTGCTGCACTTCTCCCTTGTTTTTAGCTGGGTCTTGCCCCCTCCTCATTCCGCACATAATTGGCTCCCTCACTGCCGTTTTGGCGGGCCTGGATCTCGGGGGTGGTTCACTGTGGGTGCCATTTTGGGTAGGGCTGTAATTGCAACTTTGGGCGCCATCTTGGAGCGTCCTCGCGCTCGCGCTGGGATTGGTGAGCCTACTTAAGGCGGACTCAGTTCTGAGCCGGCCTTGACAGTTGCTTACTCTACTGCGCACTTGCTGTTGCTAGCGCTGCTGCTGGCGCTTTGCTTTTTAAAAATCCCGTTTTTTGTCTATTTGTTTTAATTTACCTTGCTGCACTTCTCCCTTGTTTTTAGCTGGGTCTTGCCCCCTCCTCATTCCGCACATAATTGGCTCCCTCACTGCCGTTTTGGCGGGCCTGGATCTCGGGGGTGGTTCACTGTGGGTGCCATTTTGGGTAGGGCTGTAATTGCAACTTTGGGCGCCATCTTGGAGCGTCCTCGCGCTCGCGCTGGGATTGGTGAGCCTACTTAAGGCGGACTCAGTTCTGAGCCGGCCTTGACAGTTGCTTTCTCTACTGCGCACTTGCTGTTGCTAGCGCTGCTGCTGGCGCTTTGCTTTTTAAAAATCCCGTTTTTTGTCTATTTGTTTTAATTTACCTTGCTGCACTTCTCCCTTGTTTTTAGCTGGGTCTTGCCCCCTCCTCATTCCGCACATAATTGGCTCCCTCACTGCCGTTTTGGCGGGCCTGGATCTCGGGGGTGGTTCACTGTGGGTGCCATTTTGGGTAGGGCTGTAATTGCAACTTTGGGCGCCATCTTGGAGCGTCCTCGCGCTCGCGCTGGGATTGGTGAGCCTACTTAAGGCGGACTCAGTTCTGAGCCGGCCTTGACAGTTGCTTACTCTACTGCGCACTTGCTGTTGCTAGCGCTGCTGCTGGCGCTTTGCTTTTTAAAAATCCCGTTTTTTGTCTATTTGTTTTAATTTACCTTGCTGCACTTCTCCCTTGTTTTTAGCTGGGTCTTGCCCCCTCCTCATTCCGCACATAATTGGCTCCCTCACTGCCGTTTTGGCGGGCCTGGATCTCGGGGGTGGTTCACTGTGGGTGCCATTTTGGGTAGGGCTGTAATTGCAACTTTGGGCGCCATCTTGGAGCGTCCTCGCGCTCGCGCTGGGATTGGTGAGCCTACTTAAGGCGGACTCAGTTCTGAGCCGGCCTTGACAGTTGCTTACTCTACTGCGCACTTGCTGTTGCTAGCGCTGCTGCTGGCGCTTTGCTTTTTAAAAATCCCGTTTTTTGTCTATTTGTTTTAATTTACCTTGCTGCACTTCTCCCTTGTTTTTAGCTGGGTCTTGCCCCCTCCTCATTCCGCACATAATTGGCTCCCTCACTGCCGTTTTGGCGGGCCTGGATCTCGGGGGTGGTTCACTGTGGGTGCCATTTTGGGTAGGGCTGTAATTGCAACTTTGGGCGCCATCTTGGAGCGTCCTCGCGCTCGCGCTGGGATTGGTGAGCCTACTTAAAGCTCCCCTCTCCCGCGCAGCGGGACGCGCAGGTGTGGACGCCGTCGCTTAGCCGGAGTCGTGCCAGAGTCCTGCCCGTCTGCGCTCGTCCGCGTCGAGGCAGCGCAAGGCTGGGCAGGCTCGGTTTCTCGTCGTGGTGTTGTATCGCCGATTCCGGTAGGTATGGTGTTTTACACACGGTCCGAGCTGCTGTCCATAAGGCGATTGTCCAGAGGAAGTGCCTGCAAGCCTGTGGACCCTCTAGTCGGCCCTTATAGCTGTGCCTGCAAAGGCTGGTCTCTTAAGAGCCCTACTAAAATCCGTTCCCTGGAAGATGCTATTCCTGTCACGCGACCGTGTGTTGCATCTCGAGATCTTCGTATTTGGTGCTTAAACATTAGGTCGCTGGTAAAACATCACCTGTCCATTTATGATCTGCTAGAGAAAGAGGACCCCGATGTCTTTCTAATGACAGAAACCTGGCTGCAGGATTCGGATTCTGCCATATTGAATCTTGCATTCCCTCAGAACTATACCGTCTTCACTTCCAATAGAACCACAAGAGGAGGTGGTATTGCCATGGCAGTCAAATCCTGTTTTCCAGCTGATTGGAAACCGTCGGGGCTACCTGCATGTGAAAGTGCTATTTTTAAAGTTGCTTTTTCCCACCAATTCACTTTTAGTGGTATGCTTATTTATCGTCCTCCGGGCAATGATTCTGTCTTCAGGTCCGCACTGGCCGATATGATCGGTCCTATAGCACTTGATTGTGCCAATTTCAACATCGTGGGGGACCTTAACATCCATTTTGATAATGGGTCATCCACTACGGTGAGCACTCTGCTGGCGAACCTCGAAGCTCTTCAACTCACTCAGCTCGTCACCCTTCCAACCCACTCAGGGGGCCATATTTTGGACCCCTTTTTTTCCACACTTGAGGGGGTAAGGTTGTCAGATCCGAAGCTGATGGGGTGGACTGATCATCTGCTTATAGAAGCCTTTTGTACGGTTCACGATAAGCCTTTTAAAGCTGTTGACAGACCTATTCTAAAAAGGCCTTGGCATAAGCTTAGGCTTGAGGAGTTTTATAGCATACTGGAACAGAAACCTCTGAGCATCTTTTTTAATGTGGAACAAGGTTACCAACAGTTCTGCGCCTGGATCACCGATGCCTTGGACTCTCTCATACCTTTACGGTGGTCGAAAGGCCGGACAAAAACACCTAGTCCTTGGTATAATGACTCACTCGCAGAACTAAAAAAAGCCTGCCGAAAAACAGAGAGGGAATGGAGAAGATCCTACAGCCCTGCTCTGAAAACTCGGTATTTTACTGAGCTGAAGCTCTATCATAGAGCTATTTGCAGAACACGAGCCGCATTTTACGCTCAAGAATTTGCCACCAGCCCTAACCCTTCAAAACTGATTTTTAAGATACTGAAGGATCTTATGAAAAACAGATCCACCTCAGAGGTGATTTGCACAGATTCCCACTGTGATAAGCTGGCCTCCTTTTTTGTGGAGAAAGTGGAAACAATCTACCAAAGCTTTGACACACTCCACCAGAACCGAGAGGTTACTGTCCCCGATACGTTGGGATATGAGACTCTTGCAATGCTACCTGAACTGACTACTGAGACCTTTGATAGGCTTAGCCTCAGGGTCAAGTCAGGTTCTCCCTCGGACCCGTTAAAGCCAGCCTTAATTAACACACTTTCCCCACTCTGCCGTGACCCCATATTGAATCTTATCAATATGTCATTGTCCAGCGGAATGGTACCCACGGCTTGGAAACAGGCAGTGGTTACTCCTATACTAAAAAAAGCCAACTCTGACCCCCGGCTGCCAGAGAATTATCGACCCATATCCCTGCTGCCTTGGATTGCCAAAGTAACAGAAGCCCATGTCAACTCTGTTCTGTCTGAGCATCTGGCTCGCAACCAGATATTGGATTCCAGTCAGAACGGCTTCCGGTCGGGACACAGTACCGAGACGGCATTTCTTTACATCACGGAACATCTACGCCAGGTTCTGGATTCAGGTCGCACTGCAGCGCTTTTACTATTAGATCTAAGCGCTGCCTTCGATACTGTGTCCCACCATATACTGATCCAACGCTTACAGGAGGCGGGAGTGACTGATCTCGCTCTCCAGTGGTTTCGGTCTTTTCTATCAGATCGTTCTTTTAAAGTGGCCATACCACCTGGCCAATCTGCCACTTATCCCCTGGAGCTGGGGGTACCACAGGGATCCTCGTTGAGCCCTACTATGTTCAACCTCTATGTGAAACCGTTGGCTGGTGTCGTTAAACAGTGGGGTCTTACGATGGCCTCATATGCGGACGACACACAGCTAGCGGTGACACTTAGTGGAGACCCTGAGGTGGAGGCCCCCAAATTTCGAGCGGGTTTGTTGGCAGTAGCAAGCTGGCTTCGCACCAACTGCCTTCAGTTAAATGCCACCAAAACAGAGGTGTTGGTATTAGGGAAGCATGCTGAGCTATGGGGTAACCAGTGGTGGCCATCAGAGTTGGGGGTCACTCCCATTCCAGCTTCTGGAGTGAGAAATTTAGGCATCTGGTTGGACTCTGCGCTCACCTTCAAGGACCACACTAAGAAGGTGGCTGCCACGTGCTATGGCATTCTGCGGGGAATAAGGCCGGTCTTAAAGTATTTTGATCCCCCCACCAGACAGCTTGTGGTCCAGGCCTCTATACTATCTCGGCTGGACTACGGCAGTTCACTGCTGTTAGGGGTGAATCAAGAGGAGGCCTCTAGGCTCCAAAGGGTGCAAAATGCCGCGGCTCGGGCCATTGTGGGCCTCCCTAGACATTGCTCAGTGTCTGGTACCATCGCGGCCTTACATTGGCTCCCGGTCAGACAGCGAATTCAGTTCAAAGCGCTATGCCTGACCTTTAAAATTTTGAAATCTTCTTCGCCCCCGGCACTTGCTAACCTACTCACGCCCTATGTTCCTTTGAGATCCTTGAGATCGGAGAGGCTTCACCTGGCGGTCTGTCCGCGCTTTAAATTGAGTAGAATGGGTGGCCGCTCCTTTAGGGTGCTCGCGGCAGGTTTGTGGAACTCGCTCCCGGTACACATCCGAGCTCTTGAAGACCTGCTCGCCTTCAGGCAGGCGATTAAAACTTTACTGTTTCCCGTGTCTGGTTAATTTCCTTTTCTTTTATTGTGTGTTATGTTGTAGCATCTGTCACAGCGCCAGGACGCCCCTTTGCTGGGGCAGCTGTGCGCTATAAAAATATAAATAACATAACATAACATAAACATTATCTTCCTACCTTGTCCGAATGGGAAGTTATATTTATAAGATGTTATAAATGCACTCCCATACCTATCCTATGGGACAGATAGCCTTTCAATAGTGAAAAATGAAATTGGCAGGATTTCACTATCATGACATGCCACACTCATCAGGGCATGTACTACCTTTCACATACACTGCAACCTGCCCAAAGGGGTACCTTGGGCCTACCTTAGGGGTGACCCACATGTAAAGAAAGGGAAGGGAAGGTTAGGGCCTGGCAAGAGGGTGTACTTGCCAGGTCGACATGGCAGTAGCAAACTGCGCACAGACACAGCAGTGGCAGGTGTGAGTTACATTTACAGGCTGATTATGTGGGTGGCACAATCAGTACTGCAGGCCCACTAGCAGCATTTGATTTGCAGGCCCTGACAACACTCAGTACACTGCACTAGGGACTGACTAGTAAATCAAATATGCCAATCATGCAATCACCAATCCATAACAACAATTTACAAAAGGAGCACTTTGGCACTGAACAGGAGTGGCAAAGTGCCCAAAGCATCTAGACCAGCAAAAACGATGTGCAACACACAGCAAAATAACAGCAGGCACAGGCAAAAAATACAGGGGAAACCCATACCAATGATGCCAGGTCTAACACGAGGTATCAATGAACAAGTTACAACCCAAGTCACATTGGTACCATATGCAATTTCATTGGAACTAACACGCGAGTTCTTGGCATTCTACCCTCTGTTCACAATAATCCGAATGCATTCAGGGGGAGATTTACCAAATCTCCACGCAATGCAGCGCAGCCTCCCGCGAGGCTGCGCTGCGTTGCATAACAGGGAAGGAGCAGAAGAGCGCCATATTCTCAAAGATATGGCTCTCTCCTCCCCTCTCCCGTACACCGTCGCTGATTACAGCGGCCGTGCGCCACGCACCTCCATAGGGCTAGGGTGTGTGTATTAGTCTAGCATAGGTTTTGGACAGGAAGTATACCCTTCCTGTACAAAATACTGCTTAGACACGAGGGAAAGCTTTTCCCTCTTTATATGTGTGCTGCACGTATGCAAAGTTGGAAAAGAAAGGAGAAATGAAAGCATTTCTCCTTCCTTGCGCCTAGTTTAAAAGGGTGCAGTTTTCTCACGCTAAGCCCAAACTACTGTTTTTAGTAAATTGGGTTTAGCGTAAGAAAACTTGGGTGGTTGCATGGGAACGCCCATACACCACCCTTGGCACACCCCCATGGTTCAAAGTAATGCGAAGCAGCTCTATGAACTGCTTCGCATTACTTTTACGTTATTTCCAGCGCTAAACTGGTTTAGCGCTGGAAAATAAATTAGGAAAAAAAGATTGTGCCATTTTGCCTCACATTTGTGATGCAAACATGGTGCAAAATCTTAGTAAATCTCCCCATCAATGTCATCTTGTTCCCCAAGACAAATGACTATTTGGCAGAGATAAATCTTCTCTCATTTCACCTCCCTCTATGAAAAATGAAATCTAGCCAAATTGTTAGTTATTCATAAAGCTGATGAGCCTGAAGATTAGACTGTCTTAGTCAAAGAAAGGGAAAGGCGTTATGTCAGGACCCCAGTTTTACTCTATGATGGGTTCATAATTCAAGTACCAGGAAATCATCTGTAGTAATCTGTGCCTCCTTAGGTATTTTTAGAGATGCAGCTGGGGAAGAAGAACCCTCATGTATCTAATATGGGTTTCTTGAACTTATTTTCAAAGACATGATAAAAGACAAACTGCGGTGCCACAATGTTCAAACTCTCTGAGAATTGCATTGATATCTTACTGTATTCATAGGAAAAGCATGCACAAGAGTTCTAGCTCTCCATTGCCACAAAAACGTCTACAAAGCACACGAAATTGAGTCTGCAGTAGAACATTCTAAATAATATATGGATTGGGGGAATGTCCAATCGGATATTGAGATGGTTTATCCCTTTATATGACATACAGATTTTAATAAGAGTCTTTTCACCTTGCCATAAACATGTCCCAATGTCGAGCATACTGATCATCTGAAGGTGAGCACAATATGATGATTAACCCCTTCAGCGCGGCGCGGATTACCGCGCCGTGCTGAAGGTTCGTTGTGCGGGCGGGGCCGTGACGGAGCGGTACCATCATCCGCACAGCGCGACCGATGCGCATGACGGAACCGCTCCGTCATGCGCATCGAAAGGGTTAAATCAAATGCAAACAACGGGTGAAAATATATGCAGGTTCTCAGTCTGGAGGTTTTGTTAGTTCAAGAGATGAAAAATCTACAAAGGAAAATGGTACAAATAAGTTTCCTCATCTCTATAAATTCTTCAGCAGTACCTGATTGACTTCAGTATTGATCCCTACTTTGCATCCAACCGGTAATGTTTCCTGTAGATGTCCAATGCTATCAAAGTGACAAAGCAAAGAATTTCCAGAGGGGTAGTAATTATGTTTGCCCTTGTAGGTTTGTGTCCTAACTCTCCCTGGCATAGAATGGGCTCTGGTGGATATCAGATAACAAAATCTTACGCAACTGAATTCCCACAGTAGTAATTGCATTGAACAAGGCCTGATTTTTTTAACATAATACAGAATAAGGACCATGTGCATTAGATGATGAATTCTGAAGAAAAGCAGGCTGGTTGCAGTGAAAATCTAACACGTCCATTAGTGTGGACAGTTAAAGAGTTCTACAATCTGATTTACTTTTAAGCAATCGTAGACATTTAACTACTCTGCAAACACAGCTTGCATTTCACCAGTCTACCATGCTGAAATAAACACAACCTTTAAAGAAGGGTACTAGCAAGGACGAGTAAGGGAATCACTGCGCGCTGGTTATGTGCCTTGGCGATTTATCAACAGTACTTCCATATTTTCTGCATACAATCTAACTGAGAAGCAGATAATGATGGCACAAAGGGGAGCAAAATATACAATGCTGCGTATTGAAAAACTGGCCCAATTACCTTTTACTGTGGCAGAGTCATCATCCATAGAATGGTTAATCCATGACCATATAGTAATATCGGTCACAACTTTCCAGTTTCAGTATTGCCTAGAACAACAACAGGCGGGCAGGTAGGAAGCAATGGGTAGGGAATTCATCAAGGAATCTTGGGAATTACCTTACAGATTTGGATGCCGGAATGGGGACATTGAAGTGTTTCTAAGCGGTACCAACTGCAAGAACGCTTTAAGTGGATCTCTCATATGCTAAGATATCGTGCTTCATGGGGCCTGTAATGGTTCAGTTGCTAACTTATCCTATCACTTGACAGGGTCCCCAGTTGCCATGATTAATCTGGTATTCAAGTTACTTTCAAATGGGAGTTACTTGATGCTAAATGATGAAGGTTGTTGTGAGATGCTCCTGGGCATCGCATATCTTGTCACTGTAAGCTCCAGAGTAATTTGCTGTATGCAAGTATTTTTTCCGCCGACCCATACAGTCAGAGAGGCGCCGTTATGAATGTTTCCTTTATACGGTTTGACACTCTGAGCTGAATGTAAGCCATGCTTTTACAGTAATACCGTGATCGCATGGTCCTCTATCTGGGCACACCTTGCCTTCGTGAACTAAGTGAATCTTGGTTCCTTTAATTTAGACCAGTCTGGATTGACTGTATTCTGCCTGTCCTCTGATGCCAGTTCTGCGGACAAGAATGCATGTTGGACCTCTGTCTAAAACTTCCATCAGTTGCGCCACAGGACATTGATGCTTTACTGGACCCGATACCCGCCCCTGTTCTGCAGTGTCCTCAGCGTATTCCAATGTTGATGCCTGCATTCTTAGAGCCACCACAGGATGCTTCAGCTCCTGTTGGAACGGATACCGGCTCCTCAACAAGTGCTCAGGCCTTGGTTGCCACACAGGCATCCCCAGCGGCGGCTGTGGAGAATATGGAGGAACATCTGTGCTCGATTGACCTGATCTGCGAGGTGTTGCAGAGACCGTCGTCTGAGATTTCAGGCAACAGTGATGTTGCATATCCCCAGCCAGGACACAAACATTTGGATCATCGTGTGCGATGAAAAATTCAGCATTTTTAAAAACATCCAAATTCGGATTTTTCAACAAACAAACTTTTACTAAAACTGCATGGCTTTCATAGTAGTTCGAACTATATATACGAACATATTTTAGTAAAACGTCTACCGCTTAAAATACGATTTTAGCATTTTTTGTAGCATTTTTATTTTTTAGAACGCACTAATGTTTTGAACTAATTAGCTGTTTGCGTACATTGGCCTAGAAGTACGTTATAATGTTAGTATGTCGTCCAGTTGGATGAGGAGTGGGTGTTATGTTTCATATAGGTACCCCAATATAGGCTCAGGTAGTCACCTAACCTTTCACCTATATTCTCCCCTACCATTACACTACATAACGGTTCTTGGGACTGACCTTTTACCTAGTTACGATACTGCATACAGGACGTAGGGTTTTCCCTGAAAACTAGCCTCATTCACTATGCATGATGATTCTTGGAAACTCAGCAGGACTACCATCTCCTGCATAATAACTATGTAGAAGGATCATTCCTTCCGTCATCCCTAGTCCGACATGACACAGCAAGGTAGAACCTCTGAGGATACTACTTTAGGTATATAAACACCACATCTTCCTGAGGTAGTCAGAGGAGAAAAAGGATTTCCATGCTGACACACTGACGCGAGACGCTGAGGCTCCTGTATGCAGACACTCCAGCGCCTAGTCGCCTGACATCTCTTGCGGGGTGTTCATCTCAAGACCAAGCTGGGGTCCCACAGTCTCTCACTTCAGGTGATGGGGTCGACTCTAGGCTTTACACCTACATACATGCTAGGTACACTTAGGTACATCTAGTTAGGGTTGCATCATAGGAGTACGCATTTATTACGGTCATGTATTTTATATACTTGCCTGTATTCATTGTTTTAGCATGATGGTAACAATCTACCATCCTTTTAATCTGTTAGTGTTTATAAACATTTATGTCTAATGGTTGTTTCAGCACACCTATTTTACACTAGAATGAGGTTGATTCAATAAATGCTTATTGAAAAACGCCTCTATCGTTTATTCTGTGTATCTCTCTGAGACAAAGCGAGCATGAGTGACTGAGCAAAAAGTATCGCACTGTTTCAACGATCCTGAGGGATCAGGGTTGTCATATTCAATAGTTGCCAAGAACTATTCTCTCCTTGGTAAGAAGGGTTTCTAGTGGCACTGTGAGCTAGCTGGTGCACAGGCTAACATACCCGGTGGGGGTGTCTACAATAAGTCCGGATACCAATCCTACAGTGTATGTTGTCTAAACGCGCAGATCCTATATAGGTTTATAGAACTTACACGACACAAGTTACCTGTTGAGGGCTAACTGGGCCTATAGGGAGGTATGGTGAAGGGGGCGTAGCTAGCAGGGCCAAGATGGCGGATGCACTCCAGGGGGGCTCTGCACTCCTACCCAGTTATTCATGACCAGTCCTAAATACCATCAGGCATCTGAGACCCTCACTTACCCTATTCTACTCCCCTAGTCAACCTGAATCGGCTGCCACCTTCACCAAGGCATTTGGAAACCTGTAGGAGAGTTTCAAAGAGAGCCTGGTCATAGCCTGGCCAACGCCCGCGTGGAGTTGTGCCGGAAGCGCGCACTGCATTTAGACAGGTGAGCTGGTCTGTGAGCCCCGGTCGTCCCCTGCCCGGATGGAGGGCCACCCCACTGGACTGTGCAGCTCTGAGCCATGCTGAAGTGAAACAAGGCAGCGGTGCCGTTGTGGTACACCCCTTAATATTCTTACAAAGTAGAGGCTCCTACACTTGATACCCGAATAACCAGTACTCACAGCAGGTGCACACGGGGCACTGGCTGTGCCCTCCGCCATCTATCACAACAATGTTCCACAGGTGAGCAGGGTGTCTGAGGTGCCATTGCGCAGCACTTCCCCTTCGGTGTGCGGCGGCTGGGGGAGCACAGAGGTCTTATTGGACATAGGCTCATCCCTCCTGGCATATGCAAGCGGGTCCCAATATAAGTTGCTCCCCTAAGCTCACTGACTGTCACGCTTACCCGGTGACTCCCTGGGCTGCTCAGGCTGCAGCCTCCCACCACACACTAAGGTGCATGTATGCGGGTCCTTCCTGGTGGCACTTCTGCGTGGACTCGGACACCTTCGGCAGTCGCATCACCAACATCACACCTTAAAGCCAGATCCGATATCTGGCAAATGTTGCACTGTTGCTACTCTTGCTGGCCATTAGGTCGGACTGTGGGCCCTTTTGAAGGGGACTCTGGGTGCGCACCACCCCACTTTTGCCCCTCAGATCTTCAACGCATGCCATCTGGCCATGGGTTGCCTGCGCTTGGGCACCCAGGCCGTGACACTGCGCCAAGCAACATCCACTGTGAAACCTACTGCAAACCTTGAAACTGTAGCGCTGACGATTTCATCTCTATCCCTTGGCACCAGGCTGGATACCGTGCTGGAGGCTGTGGAGAGGATCGGGACAATACTTGGGCAAACCTGCATGTTACATTGTTGCTTATAAACAGAATAGACAAGGTTTCGGCAGACTTTACACTACTACACGAAGATCACAGCAAATTAGCAGACAAACTGCATAGTGACGAACAGACCTTAGCCGAACTCCAACTGACAACTTGCAAATCTGAATCCTTGTTGCAGGTTATGGTTGACCTAGTGCACACTCTGGAGTATAGGGTGGAAGATGCAGAGGGACACTCTAGAAGGAACAATATTCATGTGGTCAGCCTTCCTGAAGCATTGGGGGCCAAGACACAGTGGATTACGTTGAAAACTGGATCCGCGTCCTGCTCCCAGGAGCTGCGCTCTCTCCCTTCTTCTCCGTTGCGAACTGCCACTGTGTACAGGCCCGCAACCCCCCATCCGCGGCCAGCCCCAGACCTTTTCGGTTCGATCTGCATAATTACTGGGATCATGACTCTATCCTGCATGACGATAGCAAAGGGGATGATGGACGGAGCGTTTGAGCAAATCAAACACTCACCCCCGGTGAACTGATCTGGGTTTAATCCATCATCATTCTTTAGCTCACTCCATCACCCCAGTTCAGACATGGCCATATGCAAATCAGTCTGACCCTGTGACTCATGGGAACAGTCCAGCCCGAACTGCCAAGCCATGTCTTCCCTGGACCGGAAACAAGCATCCTGGGACCGGTTTCGGGTTCATAGCCCTCATTAGCCAGGCTATCTCGAATCCAGTGGCAAAGTGAGCAAGGGACCCACGTCTGGGCATACCCTGCCAACTTAGGGCGAAAAAGCGATACCAAAGGGGATGATGGACGGAGGGTTTGAGCAAATCCAACACTCACCCCCAGTCAACTAATCTGGGTTTAATTCGTCATCCTTCTTTCTTTAGCTCACTCCACCACCCCAATTCAGACATGGCCATATGCAAATCGGTCTGACCCTGTGCCTCATGGGAACAGTCCAGCCCGAACTGCCAAGCCATGTCTTCCCTGGACCGGAAACAAACATCCTGGAACCGGTTTCGGGTTCATAACCCTCGTCAGCCAGGCTATCTTGAATCCAGTGGCAAAGTGAGCAAGGGACCCACGCCTGGGCATACCCTGCCAACTTAGGGCGAACAAAGCGATACCAAAGGGGATGATGGACGGAGCGTTTGAGCAAATCAAAAACTCACCCCCAGTCAACTGATCTGGGTTTAATCCATCATCATTCTTTAGCTCACTCCACCACCCCAGTGTGACGGGTGTGCTCAGACGTGAGGCCCGTGCTCTCCGTGCCACTGCAATCAAGCTATCCTGGCTGAAGAGGGGTGAAACCCCGAAACCGGTCCTAGGGTGCTTATTTCCAGTCCAGGGAGGACCTGGCCTGGGAGTTCGGGCTGGACTGTTCCCATTGGGCACAGGGTCAAGACTGATTTGCATATGGCTGGGTCCAAACTGGAATAGTATGGTGAGGAAAAAAACGATGGATTTAGGCCCAGATCTCTATACTGGGGTGAATGTATGACATTGTTCTGCATTCTGTCCATCAATAGTTCTTTTTAGGTCTCGCTGAGCCAGCGCATGTGCTGCTCTGCGAGACATTTAGTAAGGGGCTTTTCAAAGTGCTACCAGAGGCTTTTGCTGGCATCAAGCTTGCGTTCACGCGCGCAGCCCCCATGTGGGTTTCTATCAAGGCTCATTAAGCCTTGCGTGCCTCTCTCCGCCTTGCTTGTGCTTCAATTATCTCCCCCTTCCCCACCACAGATCGCATCACCACTCACGTGTTTTTTTTTCTATTTCAGTTTAGCTCGCGCGCACACAACTCCCGGGCTTGTTTTAATTCAAAGCACATTTCTGTAACATGGGAGGCTAACAGCAGGTTTAAAGGAAATTCTGGTGCTCAGAAAATGCACGTGACCTACCTTTGTATCAGTTTTCAGACGACTTGGAAACATATCATCTGAATTGGTCTTCACTTTTTTGCCCCCAGAGGCTGCCCCCCCCCCCACTCCCCTCGCTCCTGTGCTGTGTTTGCGGCATCCGTTAAAGCAGATTTCTCTGGGGATCTCTCGGATGACGTCCTTTGGCCAGTCTTAGATGATAAAGCTATTGCAACTTGTGCATTCGTTTTTTCACGTTTGACATGCGTTTTTTGCCAGATCTCCAAGTTCCCTCGTTGTTTTCTAAGTATTACTGAAACGTTATTTTTATGTGTAGACTGTAGATGCGTTTTTAACCAAACCAGCCTTTCAAAATTCCCATGTGTGGGCATTTTCTTGCCTTACTAGCAGGGCAATATATACAGAAACGTGCAAGAAACTGGTATGAATTTAAAGGCCTAGCGTCATCTAATCTGGCGTTCTAAAGTGTACACCGCCTAGGTATGACACTATGTGCTGCCCTGTGTTCTCACTGCAGCACGAGCCTTGGTTTGTAAACAGGCGGTCACAGGAAAAAGAAATACTACTGTCTAGGTGCTCCTAGCTCCTTTTAATAGAAGTGAATCTCCCCCAACCCTGGTGTCCAGTGTACCCGCTAAAATATTTTCGATTAAACTGCTTGGCAGGTTCATGTGGACGAAGCAGAACTCGGGGATACATATTATGAAAAATGCATCGTAATATTCTGTCCTTTCAAGTACGAGGGCTGAGTCTCCATTTTAACTTGACTCCAAAGCAACCCCACCACGGAATTAGTTTGTTTGCTTTAAAGTTGAGGCGCAGATGTCTGTATCATAAGATAATTAAGTAATCCACCAGAAATTCCTGAATTAAAAATAGATTTCAAAGTTTTTCTTGAGCATGACAATTTAACATGAACTAATCACGATGTATGTATACTTTTCTGATGATATATTTATAATAAACATATTTAAAGTTTCTAAGTGTCTGCGCACAACTCATTTTCTTTTTTTTAAAAAACGTTTTAATTATTATATTTAAATCCAGAGAACTGCAGCCTGGGTATAGTTTTAAAAACGTTGACCTGCTGCGTATGTACATATTTTTAGGTAACAACTCCGTGCGTGCACTCCCTAGAGACATGTGTGCAGTGTCAATGCCAAACCCTTTGTTATTTTGCCAATATGCACCACACCGTAATTTTTTTTTAACTCTAATTGGAACGGGAAAAATAGATAGGCTCAGAATTATTGGGCAAGTAGACTGCATAGACAGCACCACCAAACCCTATCAATCTGAGGTACTTCTTGTCGTAGAGCGGGAAATGCCTTCTCCTGTCCGGGTGACATTCTTCAATAATTGTTCACAGTTGACACTGGGGCGGCGGTGGCTTGACGAGACATGTGGTGTTCTACAAGTGAACCGAATGTGCAGTGCATAACGCTGAGGTTGCAGTATGGATACACTTAACCATGTTTTGCACACAAATCTCTAGTTTTCGGTGGAACTGTTGCCAGTGACTAAATTACATTTCATTTGTCACTTTAATGTTAGGTTAATTTTTTTCTTATCTTTACAAACTGTATTAACTTTAGACTTTTTAAATTGGCGATTGAGAATAACATGGCGTGAGAAATGGTTTATGCATTTTAAAGTTAAATGGGAAGGGTATTTTTTTTAGACGGACAATTGATATTTCAGTATAATATTTAACAAGCATTGGTATAGCCAATAGGTCTCGCCTTTGGGACCTTATAAGTGTTTAGCCATGCAACAGTTGATGTTGTCGCACCGAGGATATTGTGCTGCATAACAAAATACTTATAAGGTCCCAAAGGCGAGACCTATTGGCAATGCCAATGCTTGTTGCATTTGTCACCCCGAGTGGGACGGGTATGCTCAGACGGGAGTCCCGTGCTTTCCATGCCACTGGAATCAAGCTATCCTGGCTGAAGAGGGGTGAAGCCCCGAAACTGGTCCTAGGATGCTTGTTTCCAGTCCAGGGAGGACATGGCCTGGCAGTTCGGGCTGGACTGTTCCCATTGGGCACAGGGTCAAGACTGATTTGCATATGGCTGGGTCCAAACTGGAAAGGCATGGTGAGCAAAAAAACGATGTATTTAGGCCCAGATCTCTGTACTGGGGTGAATGTATGACATTGTTCTGCATTCTGTCCATCAATAGTTCTTTGTGCATTTGTCACCCCGAGTAGGACGGGTATGCTCAGACGTGAGTCCCGTGCTCTCCATGCCACTGGAATCAAGCTATCCTGGCTGAAGAGGGGTGAAACCCCAAAACCGGTCCTAGGTTTCTTGTTTCCAGTCCAGGGAGGAGTTGGCATGGCAGTTCGGCCTGGACAGTTCCCATTGGGCACAGGGTCAAGACTGATTTGCATATGGCTGGGTCCAAACTGGAATGGCATGGTGACCAAAAAAACGATGGATTTAGGACCAGATCTCTGTACTGGGGTGAATGTATGACATTGTTCTGCATTCTGTCCATCAATAGTTCTTTTTGCATCTATCCTGCATGAGGCACTACAGGATATCAAGGTTGATAAAGCCCCAGTCATGACCTTTCCTTATTATTCCAAAGCGGTGCAGCAGCAAAGGAGTTCCTTTCTAGCAGTCAAGCATCGACTAACGGAGTTGGGCACTCAATACTCGCTCCTGTTCCTGGATCGCCTACATGTGGTTGCTGAGGGGGCTACACATTTCTTCGACTCTGCAGAGGAAACATGGGATTGGATGGAGTCCACTAGGTTACAGCCTCGTGCACCCATCATCCGGAGCAGCGCAGCCTCAGGATACTGATGGGGTCCGGTGCTGTCATCAGACGCAACACCCATCGCAGCCGGGCGCTGCTCCGAACCTGGAATAAGTATTATTGTAGAGTCATCAGGCCCTACAGATGACGTCCACTATGCGGGAACATGCTCAGAGCCCAGAAACTGACATAGGCTCCACAAAATCCTTCAGTGATGATTGCTACTCCAAAACATGGCCCTGTAAAGTGGACTCACTGGCCCCACCTGAGGTGACCCTGCAGACAGCAGATTAAATTTTTTAACTCACCCAAAGTTGATGCCCATAGAGGCCCGCTTGATTCACTATTGGTTGTTACACTCAAGTATTGTTTTCTTTATGCGTGCCTTAACCTATATTCTATTGCAGCCACATGGGACTGGCCAATTTATAAATCTCTCATGTATGTCATAAAGTTAATATGTTTTCTGCTGAGAAGCACTGTGAAATGATAGCTCATCATTGCAATCGGTATCTATGTTTCCTTCACATGTGGGGCAACAAATCTTTGGCTTACGCGCGTTCCCCCCACGTTTCCTTCAACCGGCTTGTAGGGCCGTTTCCTTGGCTATTTTAGTTCGGCAGGAGACACACTTGACATTGGTCGAAGCCCACAGGCTTCAGAGGGGGTGGTGAGGCCAAGTATTCACCTCTTGTTACTCCTCTTATGCCAGGGAATTGTTGATTTGGGTTAAAACGTGGACCCCATTAGTAGCAGACAATGTTGTGGTGGACACTGAAGGTTGATATACATTTTAAAGGGGCGGCTTGGATGGTCGTCACCTTTTACTGGGTGCTTTATAATCCCCTAACACAGATTAGACCTCGATCCTGCATACACTGTCTAGCAAACTCACCTCTTGGAGTGGGATCCTGTAGCTCATAGGGTGAGGCTCAAACTCTGTACTTAGTACAGCTCTTGACCGCTCTTTCCCTCCCCTGCCTCGCACATTGGCCACATCCAATGCCCAAGCACTCTCTGGCTCCAACACTGGCATCTTATGGACATATGGCACGCTTGTAATCCTAATACACAAGTATACTCTTTTTACTCCTCAGCACACAACCTCATCACACCAGTTGCTGGCGTGGCAGATACGTCAAGGTCAACCATGCACCCTATCCTTGCATTACACTCTTCTATGGGTCTCCTCCTCTATATCCAACACCCAATACACACGGAATTGGCGTGCCGTTACACCTTACTGTGCCAATTGGTAATGGAAGCTTGCCAGGGCGACATTAATGCATTCTTCTCCACGAAACACCTGCCCAGCATCACACCTGAATAAGGGGTAGAGCTCAGGGACCACATCACCCCTTACTCAAATCCAGGAGGCCATTAGGGCCCTAGCAACAGGCAAGTCCCTGGAGCCAGACGGCATACTGGCTGAGTACTATAAAGCTTATGCTCCTCTACTAGCCCCACAACTGCACACCTTGTACAGAGAGGCCCTACTGGTGTTCCTTCAGGAGGCCCTGCTCATCTCCTTACCCAAGTCAGACAGAGATTCCAACACTCTGGCCTCTTATCAACCCTTAGCCTTACTAAACACGGACTACAAGATACTGGTCAAGGTCCTTGTGGACCGTCTAGCACCCCTGTTCTCGTCATTGGTCCATCCGGCCCAGAACGAGTTCGTACCGGCTTGCAAAACCTCCTTAAACCTATGGCGCTTCTTCCATGTCTTCATATAGATAGCCTCAGTCCGGGTGTCTGGTACTGGACCTTAAAAAACATTTGATTCCCTAGAATAGGCTTTTTTATTTGATGCCCTGCCTCGCTATGGTATTGGGAGTTGCTTACTTCGTTGGATCTAGCTGCTCTACACCCAACAGCTTGCTAGAGTCGGAACAGGCTCCTATGTACAAAACCCAATTAAAATACACAGGGGCACCTGTCAAGGTTGCCCACTCTCCCCTTTGCTATTCTCCTGAGGCAAAGAACCCCTTGCCGGTGCTATCCGGACTCAGGGTGTGGACTGGGGCATTCCCTCAGGAGACGTTACTCAAGCAATTTCGCCCTATACTGATTACCTCCTCCTGTACATTCGAGACATGCGCTCGATACCTGCCGCAATAGCCCATACGCTTAACGACTATGTCGCTCTTTCTGGTTTGAAGATTAATTGGGGCAAATCCTGCCTGTTCCATACCCCCAACCCCAACTTTACCCTTAATAGAGTTCCAATACTCTGGCAGTCCGACACATTTCGGTATTTGGGAATCAGGGTGATTCATCTGCCAGCTGACCTGTTTGATGGTAATCTTGTGAGGGTTACAACAGTCATTCGGTCCCAGATGTCCTTCTGGCGCATGATCCCACTGTCTGTGACTGGCCACATAGTCCTACTCAAGATGGTGGTCCTACCCCGGCTGCTCTATTACTTTACTAATGTGCCCCTCTACATCGCCCCTCCCTTCTTTTGCTCTTTTGAGGGGGCAGTGAGAGAGTCCATCTGGAGTAACTCACGCTGTAGGGTGGCGTTGTCACTGGAACAGTTTTACCTTGCCTCCTAAATCCAACGGGTGGCCAGGTGGTTGACGGGCTTACACTTGACCAACCCTGCCATGCTGTAGCAGGCCTGGACTCTCCCAGCGATTCTTCAACTTTTCTACCCAGGCACTTGCTGGAAACCACTGGAGTCATTGTTTCTTGGAGTTACGTACTGTTGTTACCGTCGATGTATGTTTCTCATGCGAACTATGATCTCATGCATGCCGGTGCTACCACTGCTCGGCACACCCAGGGCTTACACCACCACTATGGCTTCGGAACTCTCCTCTGGCTGGAGACTGGCCTACACGCCCTTGGGATCTATACCGGGATGGCGCTCTCATGCCCTATGACTCATTGGTAGAGGATGACGGCCTACCCCCGGGCCAATTATTTCGACCTAACTCACTACTTGCGGCGCTAGTTGACAAATGGGGTGACATGATGCAGGAACATTCAACGCACCTTATCATACAATACCTACATGTAATGGGGACAGGCAGACATCTCACATGCTGGTTTACGGACTCGCTACTCTACCACACAGAAATACAGCTCCTACCTCTGAAGAACCACTGGGAGGAAGATCTGGCCCATCCTTGCACGGACTAGGATTGGGCTGCCATATTAGAAAGCCTGGTCCGAGTCCCTTGCAACGCTCACTTCAGACTCATCCAATTTGACATTGTCCAAAGGGCCTACCTCACTCCTGCCAAGATAAGCTACTTCTTACATCGCACCAACGCCGATTGTCCTAGATGTCGCCTGCCCGATGCCAACCTCTTACATATGCTGTGAGCTTGCTTACTCCTCTCTGCTTACTGGCACGGCGTCACGATTCAGTTGTCTGCCTGCACAGGGCGTCCAGTATTAGATAGGAAGTTGTATCCTGGGACGATTTCGTAGAGGAAAAAGGCAAAGGCTCATCTCCCGCTTCCTTAATTTGGGCATGCTAACAGTTAAGAGCCTCATCACGAGGCATTGGAAATCATCTAAGCCCCCGCCGCAGGTGGTCTGGAGGCAGTAGCTCCTGGTATGAGCCCAGGCTAAGAGCATTGCGTTGCACAGAGAGGATAATTTAGGGCTGCGTAAATATCCTATAGCTGTCAATAGGGGCACCATATTGTATCATTTTCAAAAAGAGATACACCCTGATCCCCCAGGTGCTTTCATGAGGGAGGGTGACATGGGTGAGGGACCCGACGTTTCATTTCATATCGGACACACAGAGCGGTGACTAGCACTCCCTCGCTCACCCCACAAGAGGATTAAGACTCACTGGGATGTGGTATGTGGGAGCATGTTTGTTGCTGAGGGTTACAGGTGATTACGTGGAGCGGGGGGGCTTGGAGATTGGAGAATAGTTCATTTCGTTTATTGTCATTCTGATTATGAAAATCATCTGTACCTCTGCCAATGCGACATCCTGTCTATCCTACAATTGGCCCACCATGAAATCATGCCTGGACTCCATTGTAATGAGGTGCACGCATCATCTGTTATTCTCGTATTAGTTTGTGCCTGTTTTTCTGTTAAATATGGCAATACCATGTATTATGCACTCTGTAGCACAATAGAGATGGCTAATGTTCTACACGCTGTAATTGTGCATAAATGAAAATGTATCTTATCCTGCTGTGACAGCTACTTTCCCTTGTTTAAAATTTAATCAAACAGATTTTTTTTTAAATGTGGTATCACGAAACCTAATTTTTCTCAGGATCAGGTAATATAGTACATTTGATAAGGATTACAAAGGTTCTTACTGATATCCTCAAGTACAGAAACATCTGCACTTCTTTAAAAACGTGTACCTGGAAGCCCGGGCTCTAGGTTCTAAGTACCTCCATTGGCTCATAGTTGATGCATGGGGTACCCATATTAAAAAATATTAGGTAGCTAAATTCCAGGACAATCCATTGTAATGGGCTGCCCGATGGCTGGATAGCAGAAGCTGTTGAACGAGGAGCATAGTGAATTGTCTAATGCAGATCAGTGTATTGTCGCCAGAATGCTCATGTTTTAACTACAAGGCACATCTTGCATCTAGAAAATCTGATTTCCGGTACCAGTGCTGTATTAAATTCAAAAAGTGTAGAGAAAGTTATTCTTACAAGTTCATAAAAAATTCTTTGCCCTCTGAGGCCTCATTCTATGGCCAATGTAAGTATTTGTGTTGCTGTATGTGCAAACACACTTTACTGTTCTCGCCTGTAGAATGCTGCTCATTTCTCTACCCATCAACACTAGTCAGGGACCAGCATCAGAGCCTAACTTTCTTACACAGGAGTGGATAATTGTTTTGCAGTCTCCTTTGTTACTTGTTCATATCTTCAATACCTATGAACAGTAGGAAAGGATTAAATAGGGCATCAATGAGAAGTTACTTTAAATTAAAAATAATAGTTGCTTCAAATTAAGCCTATGAAAGATGCACACAGGGTGGCATGAAAGAATAAAAAGGTTTTGAATTGTTTTTTAATAAAGAACGAAGAATAATTACACGATCTATCATCAATGTGACCTGACACTCTGCTTAACACAGCTATGAAGTAAAACCAATTACACAATCAAACAGTAAAAAAATGGATTTAGGTTTAAAAGCCATACATACCAAAAAACACAAGCAGCTCCAAGATGAGGTCTAGGTTTATCTTATTTGGGTTCATATAGAGAACTGCATGGCATGTCCGTTTGCTATAACTTTGATACCTTGGGCCCAAATCTCCTGCAGAACTTGTTGGCACTGGTATGAATTCCTGTGGAAAGAAAGATGTCAGTGAAACATAATAACGGAAATGTTTTGGTAACATTTTCAGGACATTACAAGAACATATTAAACAGTCACATTGCTATCAATATAAAAATATAGTGTTGCATGGATTCTGCTCAGGAACAGAACTATGCTTGCGACCATAGAACATCAGCAAGTAGGGAGTGAGTCATCATACAACCTCAGTGTTTATGAGCCCAAATCAGACTAGCTATAGTACCTCACTTGCCCTCCTTACCTTATCAGAGAGACAAGTGACTTAGCACCCCAGAACACAACACTCTCGACCCTCTCAGGGATCGCGGTAACAGAACACACCCTTCCATTCTCTCATTTGAGCTTGTCCACAGTATGATAAACAAGAGACACTGAAGTTGTTTAAAATATTTATTTAAACTCACATGCTCTAAAATGCAATATTTGCACCACAGTTAGAAAACAAATTCATATAAAAAATATTGCTAGCATAGCTAACAAACCATATAAAGTTTGACTTTGTGGTGTTCAGACTAAATCCAAGGAAAAGAGCAGAATACGAAAACATATGCAGGTTCTGTGTGAAAATACAGTGTGGCACAAAAGCAAATGTGGTTATCCAGTAACGTTTGCAAAGGAAAAGCGGCCTACAACGTGCAGACAGGGCCAGACTGGCTGTAGCGGGCACCGGGCAATGCCCCGGTGCGCCACACGGGTGGGGGCCGGTTTTGGGCCCCTTGGGGCCGTTTTTGTTACAGGGCCGTGAGGGGGGGGGGGGGGGGGGGGGGAGAGGGCGAAAGGGGGGCGGCCGAGAACTTTGCCAGGGCCGGTTTTCAGTCCCAGTTCGGCCCTGCGTGCTGAATTAGGCTAAGATAGGAAAAACAACGAAGGCCCATGCAGGAAACATACAAAAATATATCACTAATGAAAAAAAAAGAATTTAACATCACAGTCTCACGAAGGTTTCTGCAAGACAATGAAGAAACCTATCGCATTACTTTTATTCATCTGTGATTCAAGTGAGATGCAGTGGACATAGTTTCGCCAAACGTTAGTAAAGTTGATGATGAACTGCTTACAAAGTTTACAGGTTCACTGAAACATTACAGAGTTATGACTTATTAGTTCAGTAATTAAGCGTCATTTAAGCCTCCTTGACAATTACTTGGCTTTTTCACGATGCAAAAAAGATTTTATCTAAGCGATAATCTGTGTTATACTTTTTCCTGTCCTGCTTCTTTGGTAATTTCTCTAAATAAAAGGGAACAATTTTGGTGTGACCAGGCAAGATGGCCGGACGGACGTAGCTCGTCTCGGCTCCCGGTCCGCGCTGCAACTCCGAGAGGCTAAATCTCGCTATATAGACCGCAAAATACTCCTACAGCATGCCGAAGGACAGGAGCATGCTATGAACTCCTGCACTCCCGCCGGCTCCCCGGGAACAACAAAAACGGGGTAGAGACGGGCCGGCTCCGGCGCACCTTAAAATGGCGGTGGCTACCTGCTAAGACTGGCGATTCCGATTTCATGGAGGGGTATCTACAGGCCTGGCTCCGTGAGGTGGCATCGTCTCTTGCGACCAGCGGTGACTGCTCCCTGGCATAGCGGAGGAAGACACCCTGGGGTGAGCCGGAGAGTGAGATAGGGCCGCCACCCCGGTCCACTCCCGCTGAGATCTGCCACAGCTACCGACACCTGCAGGTGCGTAAGCAGAGTAGTGAGACCTGACACATGGGGGGCCGCCTTCACAACGAGCCTTTCGACCTGATTTGATTTTGCCCTGTATGTCTGACTGTAAAAAGGCCTGTCGATTCCCGGGACTCCTGCTATGCACCTTCCCCAACTTGATTTCCCCACGTCACCTCTACAGCTCGAACGGGTGAAGGTCGGTGCCCGAGCTATATACCCAGCTTCGTGAGACTTCCTGGCGGTGACTGCACCGGCGCGGACCTCCCTACTGCAAGCAGCTACACCAAAGCACAGGTGAATGCGAAGGGCCTGGAGATCGCCTACAGCGGGATCCGCTCCGGAAGTCAATGAGAGGGTCTTGCTTCCTTCCCGAGTAATGCGCCATATGCCAGCTCTTAAAATGGTGGGCCCAGAGTGATCAAGCCATCATAGCACCCGTGAACTGCTTCTCATTCAGCCTCGTTACCCTCTGACATTGGAGGCAGAAGATCGCAAGGGAACCACCCTCATGGTTCGCCGCACTTTAGCCTCCAATACCATAAGCTCCATGATCGAAGGTGAGCACGGCGGTAAGATAGGGTGACCCTATCCATTTCTGGGAGGTTGGGATCACCCCTGGACCTGATGCGAGCACCACGCATCTCTCGAGGCTCCGGAAGAATGCAGCACTAGTAACAACAGCGGGGCTACCTCACTGGAGCACTGATTATCCCCTGACCACAACGTGAGCTGCCCCCGGGACGGGCTCTGGGGTGTTCCCACAAGGCACAACACCAAAAGGTATGGAAGTACCTCATTGATTATCATCTTGATATAGTGGCCATTCAAGAGACACACCTCGCTAGAGCCGAGGACACTCGCTTTCGCCATAAACAATACCCTTTGATCTTCCGATCTTCCGCTCTTACTAAACATAGGAGGGTCGTGCTTCTCTTCCATACCTCCACAAAACTTCAGCCTACTGATGTCCAGACAGATAAAGATGGCCGATTAGTTATGGTAAAAGGCACCTTGAAAGGCAAAACCTACACATTCCTTGCAACATATGCCCCTAACACAGGACAGGTAGCCTTCTTAAACACACTAGTGGGGAAAATTCAGGATTTCGCAGAGGGACCAACAATCCTACTGGGAGATTTTAATCTTACATGGCAACCTGATCTAGATAGCACCCAACCCCACAGATCGGACACTTGCTCTTTTTCCACAGAAACTAAGCAACAGGTATATGACTTAGGCCTTAGGGACGCCTGGCGCACCCTTTACCCTCAGACACGCGATTATACTCTTTTCTCACATGTTCACCACACATACTCGAGGCTTGACTACATTTTTGTGAGCCAGAATCTACTGGGAGCTCTCCGGGAAGCTAAGATATTCCCTCTATCAGTGTCAGACCACTGCCTCGTATCGATTTGTCTAACATGGAGTGGCCCTGCTCCTACAACCCCTAAATGGTATTGTCCGGCTGCTCTTACGAGGGATAGGATACTCTGCATGGAACTGAGAGAAACAATCACTGACTTTGTTAAACTAAACGACCCCGAAGACACCTCAGTATACACTAATTGGGACGCGTTCAAGGCAGTCTTTCTGGGAAATGCATTGCCCTCAACTCTACCTTGAACAAACAACGGACCAAGGAGAGAGAAGCACTTGAGGTTGAACTGACCGTAGCTGAAACTACTCATAAAACCAACCCCACTAGAGAATCCCTTCGCTTTCTTACCGCCCTCCGGGGGAAACTCAGGGCCATTTATAATAATAGGGCTGAATTCACTCTCCTCAAACTTCGACACCACTCCTACTCACAGGGCAACAAGATAGGCAAACACCTCACAAGACAACTGACGGAAAAATGGGAGAGGGAATACATAGGAGGCATAATGCGGCGGGACGGTGAGCTGACACAAAGACGAGGACAAGGCCGATATCTTCGGTTCCTTTTACAAGACCCTCTACACCGTGGAACAGAGAACATGATTAAACAACACAATTGCCTCCAGGCACTTCAATTTCCCCAAGTCTCCCAGGAGTGGAATGACATACTCACCGCTCCTATTTCCTCTGACGAGGTGGGTGCTGCAATAAAAGCCCTCAAACTACACAAGGCCCCGGAACCCGACGGGTTTACATCAACATTTTACAAAACCTTCACCCCAGACCTCATATCACATCTCATACAGCTTTTTAACAAAATGGCAGATGAGGGAGAGGTTCCTCGCTCGATGGCCGAGGCAGTTATTACAGTTATACCCAAACAGGGGAAGGATCCACAATTGTGCTCCTCATATCGCCCTATCGCCCTTTTAAATTTAGATGCAAAGCTTTACTCTGCTATCCTAGCGATCCGACTTAACGACCTCATGCCTGACCTCATCCACCCTGATCAATCAGGATTTATTAAGGGCCGACAGACCCACGATAACACTCGGCGTATATAATACATTTGATTGAGAAAGCCTCCAAAAGAAATGTCCCCGCAGTGCTTGTCTGGTTGGATGCCGAGAAGGCTTTTGACAGGGTGGATTGGTCATTCCTTTTTAACACGCTCACGAAATTCGGGTTTGCAGATAAATTCATTCCCATGATCCGGGCTAACTACGTACAACCATGCTCCAGGGTGCAGGTAAACGGAACGATGTCAGCCCACTTCCTCCACACAAGAGGCACTCGCCAGGAGTGTCCCCTTTTGCCCCTTTTGTTTGCCCTCAGTATTGAACCACTAGCGATGTCTATAAGGGCGAACCCAGAGATTCAGGGAATCCCCTTTAGTGGGGAAAAACACAAAATACCACTCTTTGCAGATGATGTACTTCTGTCTCTTGCCTATCCGTCCAGCTCCCTACCTCCACTTCAAATCGAGCTCGGAAAATTCAAAGAGGTGGCGGGGTTTAAGGTCAATCTCGGTAAATCATATATACTTAACCTTACACTGCCAGAGGCTGAGATTCGCGAATTGCAGAGGCACACCCTGCTCCAATGGACTTCTACCTCGCTCCAGTACTTGGGGATTCATGTGACTCCACGCGTGGATGGGCTCTACCGGGCTAACTTCCCACCTTCACTTCGTTGTCTTCAATCTGACCTTACAAGATGGAAGTCGCTTCTCATATTTTGGCTCGGACGTATCCACGCGGTCAAGATGACTATTCTCCCTAAGCTCTTATACCTCTTTCAAGCTTTACCCATAGAACTCGAGAATGATTTCCTCCCCAAAGTGAAATCTATGATCTTGCAATTTATCTGGCAGGGTGGGCGGGCGGGCACGATTCTCTTTTTCAATCTTACGGTGGCTGCGGACGGAGTGGGCCTACCTGATTTCAGTCTCTACTATAAGGCAGCCCAGTTAAGAGTGGTGACGGAATGGTCCAAATGAGAGTCAGACAAGCACTGGCTCCATACGGACCGCTCCATAGCAGGTAGAACCATTTGGGATCTCATTTGTCGTCCTAAGAAAGAAAGACCCAAAAACGCTTACATTAGCACTCCCACTCGCACTGCTTTGAAGGTATGGGACTCCGTGTCGGGGAACGAACAGTGAACTTCATTTCCCTCGCCTTTTACACCCCTCAATTTTAACCCGGCCTTCCCCCCAGCTCTCCACGAGGGACCCTTTGATGCTTGGAGAGAGGGTGGTTGCTTAGCACTAACACATCTCTTCCACAATACTGACACTCTTATCTTTGAGAATTGTAGAAGGGACTGTGGCTTGGAGACAGCTGAACATTTCCACTACATCCAATTGAAACACTGGGCCCTTACACCACACATACGCAAAGCTGCCACACGGCTTCTCACGAATTTGAGTCCTTTGCTCAAACCGCAGGTTCTATGAAAGGGGTGATTTCATTCTTTTATAACTACTTGCTTTCAACGATTCACACCCCTCGACCACGCTATATGAATATGTGGGCAGACATAATCCACCGAGAGATCTCAGATGGGGAATGGTCTGGGTTGTGGTCCGACATTACGAAATTCAACCACTCCATAGAACTCCGGGAAGCTCATGTTAAGACTAGGATGGATTGGTATTTATACCCTGCCAAGCTTAACAAGACCTTCCCGGCCACTTCTGATAGATGCTTGAGAGGGTGTGGCCTGCTGGGTGATTTCCAACACATCTGGTGGGACTGTCCTACCATAAGACCATTCTGGGATGAAATTCTGACACATTATAAGGACATGCTTGGCTACCCCATCCCGACTACCATGGCAGAGATTCTTTTAGGTGTCCGCGATCCAACCCTTGAGCACCAAACTAAAGCAGACAAGACCATCATGTGGATGTGTATAGGAGCAGCTAAAGTGGCCATAGCGGCAGCCTGGAATAAGAGGGAAGCCCCAGCGATCTCTCTATGGCTTTCTCGACTTTGGAAGCTGCGGAGTCTCGAAAGGATTACAGATATCTTTCGAGACAACTACAAAAACTTTGAGTACAGATGGGGACCTCTGGTGGCTTTCCGCTCATGGGGATTACCCATGGCCGTTTGTCCTCCCCCCCTTAGGGATATGCACCTCTTTCAATTTTAAACTACCTGTGCCTGATCAACCCTGAGCGTACTATGCAGATTCTGCCGCCACCACCATTTTGTGGGTGGGGGGGGCGGAGGGGGAATTTGATATTATTTTATAAGGGGTTTTCGTTAGAGGAGTTCTTTGTTTGTTCTTTTAGGACGTTCCTTCCCAGTTGTAAATCTGGGAGTGAAACCCGTCACAAGAAAAAGACGGGTTGGGTCTGTACTTTCTTTTTGCACGTTTTAGTAAGACCTGTTTGGAGCCTCTATACTGTCAGAAACTGTAACTCTTTTTTTCGCACTACTATAAGAGAAGATGGCTGCGATATGGGTCCTGTGCTATACTTCCTCCCAGAATTTCCTTTTTTTTCTCTTGCTACTGCTTTGTTTTAGATACTTACCTCGATGAAAGACATGCTGTACGGTATTGCAGTTTTATAAAAAATCTTAATAAAAATATGTTTGAAAAAAAAAAAAAGGGAACAATTTCCTCCCTTCACACGACCTTGCGCCTTTCCCATAATGATAATATCATCATCCTTTTCCCAGTCAACCTCATTGGTGCATGGGCAAAGAAACAGTGTATGGAATGGAGCACTTCACACCACATGTCCTCCACAAGATAAATATCTTCATCTCCAACTAGCAACCATAACCAGAATATCGTACCTTGTGAAAAATGAAGAATTTCTCAGAACCATTCCTAAAAATTCTGCATATTTTGTGAATTCCATAAAACTTCGGAAAAACAGAGTCAGCGTGCCTATATTCAAGAATTAGATTTAAAAATGTTTTAAAAATGTACTCCAAGAATTACATTCAGTTCATTTGTGGCTCTCCGATATGATCTCCATTAATCCTAATCTCTTGTTCAGATGCCGTTAGGCTGCCTGGTACTTTTTATACATTTAGGCCCTCATTGCCGCCTTAATGTGCATAAGGCTGAGGTCATACAGGCACCATCATCACTGCCCAAAGTTCTTTTATTTTTAAATGGTCCCCCCACCACAAAGCAGATTGTTTTTAAAACAAAGAAGTTGAAAGACACCTAAAGAAGAGGGGGGCATATATGCACTTTTACTGTCCAGGACCACCATGGCATTGTCAGCCCTTTTTGCCATTAAAAGGGAAGAGTGGACAAATCAGGGCTACATGTGAATGCCAAAGGAAGAGAGCCCTGGGCAAAAAGGTATCAGAAAACCCAGAGAACTAACATAAGAAAATCCATACTGGGCAAGGTTCAAGTATAAACCTTGAAGGTTTTTTTAAAATTTAGAAACTCTTACAGAAGGCAATTCAATACAAAATAAACAAAACGCAAACACATGTGCATCTGCATATGCAATGGAAGTGATGCCCTATTCCAGTTAATCGCCAGAACAAAATATGATCCAGCACAAATTAAATAATGAATCAAAGAGCAAATTGTCATAAGGAATGTTAAGTTAAAAAGCAAGGGAGGATCATGAAAAATATTCTACGTGCCAAAGCAATAAGAGGATTGACACGAAGTCTGTCTCTAGGTCAGGAAAAGTCCTCACTCACATCCCATAAACAACAGTTCTTTTAGTATTTCAGAAGCTGAGACTCAGGCCTGCAGCACTGAATGAAGTGGCACCATGGGTTGTACTCCTAATGTTGCGTTAACAAACATCAATTATCATTCAAAAGTTTTATTCTTTAATACAAGCTCATGCTATACATCCTCTGAAAATGAACAAACAAGTAGAACTTTTAGCCTACCTATAAGTGGTAATGACATTGCATTCCTAAACAATACCTGCTTGAAAATAAAAATAAAATACAGTTCTGCTAGCAAAGACATCAACCTTCAATATTGTAACAAATGCGCGTTCCTAAGGCAGCATATATCTTCTAGGGAATTTTTACAGCAAAAATAAACATTGCCACAGATCAGGGCACATTCAATCTATTTTAGAAAGAAAGGAAACACACTGTATAAATAAAAACATAAATGCAGTGCACACTTTTTTAAAGCCACATTTTCTGTGTAATCTGCAAAAGGCCCAAATAAAGTAGTTTTGTGGCCTACTAATGCTAATTTAAACACACAATTGTATTCATTTTAATTAGCTCCTACAATCCCTACCCTCAGATGGCTTATAGTCATCACAATTCACACTACACTACAAAACATCTTCCATAATCTGTTGTTTCCTGTTTCTCATTTCTTCCAAGGTTTTCAACTTATCATAAATGTCCGACTTTATATCTTCCATCTCAATATCATTTCTCTTTCTATTCTTTGCTGTTGTCTTCTCTTTTTTTCATCCACAATTTGATCTATTCCCACAGCATATCACTTCAAAGAACTTAAAAATGAGTATTTAACTAATTATGTACAATAAGATTATAATTAGTGGAGTTAACATCTTACATATCATTCCTCCACCCACAACACCAAATTATTCCCCAACTTTTGTGATCCCATTCCCACTCACACTAAACTATGAACCAACATCCTCTCCTACAACAAGCTCTTCAAGAACCTTTGCCCCATGCTAAACATTTGTAATATTAGAATACTGATTAATAAGCTTACTAATACTAGGAACAAACCTGCAACACCGCTGTAATTTCCAAACATGGCACACTCCTCATTCCTTAGCAAGAAGAATATCCAAAGCAAGCCTGCTTTGGAAAACCATTGCACATATGGCAATCGTTTCGTCATTAATTTGTGTTAATGCACCAGCAGTATTTGTTGCTAAACGATCAGCTAAAATAGACAACTTTCTGATCTTCACATCATTCGAAGTAAGTCCAATAGGACAAATCAACATACCAGAAACAAGCTTCCTAGGACCGGTTTCTGGCATTTCAGCCGTCTTCAGCCAGGCTTGCTTGAATCCAGTGGCAAAGTGAGCAAGGGACTCACGTCTGAGCATACCCTGCCAACTTATAGCGAACAAAGCAAAAAATTGCCCTGACCCCACCCTAAACTGGAGTAGCGCCTCCACGAAGGTCAAAACATTATCCCCAGGGCAAAGATCACCAAGTGTGCGCCATCCGCCCTCCCACCATTTAACGATAGACATGTTGGGGGCTCTCGTCCTGACCGGCTGTAACCACCAAATCGCCAGGGACATAGAAAATGGGGAACATCTAATCACCCAGCATATCAAGGCAACCTACACGATGGGGGTGTGGCGAACCACATTTGGACAGCGATGCAGCACCCCTGCTCTGCATCAATAAAACAGGCACAAGCTACCCCTTGCCCCATCCTTTCAGTAATCTATTTTCCAAAATCTCTTTCCTGCTACACCACTGTGCTGCATGCTGGAGCTGCACAGCCATACAATATGACTCCAAATCAGGGAGTCCCTTCACTCTGTCCTGCTTAAGAGTTTATAATTAATTTATGGAATACTGTATTCCCCAGTCATAACCGGGCTGCAGATTCTATATAGAGGAGTTTCACCCAGCAGTGAGAAGTTGAGCCTAAGCCCAGCTTCTGCAACACCTCAAACATATGGTATTAAATACTTTTTCAATATCTAGGCCTGACTAAGATGTTTGCGGATGAGTTACTCCATCACAACGGTGACAGATACCCCGTCCACCGAAATATAAATCCTATAGGCTATAATGGGATTCATATTTCGGCGGACGGGATATCCGTCACCGTTGTGATGAAGCCAATATCTAAATCAGCCCTTCAGTGTCATAAGGGAACCACTTCTATGCTTACCATGGGTGGAGTGGTGCATGTGGGGAAGTCATCAAATATTTTGTAGTGTGCTCCTTCTCAGCATAAAAGTGCACTGATCATAGTGTACTAATGCTCCCATCATAGGGTAGAGTCTGTTGACCAGGTCTTTAGATAGGAGTTTAACATTGATGTTAATCATAGAGAAGGGCCTGTGGAAGCTCATCTGAGTAGGATCTTTGTCGGGTTTAGGTATCATTACTATAACTGCCTTCCTCATAGTATCCGGAAACCACCTTAGTGTCATGTCTTCCATTTATACTTCTAGAAGTTTGTCGGGGAGCAGATGTGCATATATCTGGTAAAAGTCTGTGGTAAAGCAATTCAGTCCTGGCATCTTACAGTGGGGCAAATGCTTTCAGAAGTTCATCTTCCATAATGTCTGCCTCTAGACTCGAGTCTTGGGAGTAGAATCATCATTAGATAATATAGAGTAATAGACTCATGCAATCTCTGCAGCCTATTTTAAATGTTTGTCAAGTATTGATGCATGACAACAGTGATTCTAGATTGAGAAGAAACTCGAGTACAGTCTGGTCCTTTAATTCACAATATTTGGAGACTCTAATACTTTAAGAAGCAACCACACTAGCAGAATTCATTACAAGTGTCATTTAGTAGGGTCTACACGACCCCTGGTTTAGGCTGCTCTTAACGTATTTCTTCACCACAACCCAATAACCAGGTTCTAGGTCGTGGCATGGTTCTTCACTTGCTGAATGTATCATAGCAGTCTTTTTGCCAAAATGTAACAGTTGACAAGTAACACAACGCTGACTCTAACGTTTAGCAACAGCTCTGAAATGTGGATTAAACCAGAACTATTTAAAAATACTGAGCATTCCCTTATCTCCTACATTAGTAGGTCCATGCATATATCTTGCAATATGACTCAAAATACAGTTTGACAATAGATATTTCCCATCAACCGATTTCCACAATCTTTATTGTCTTTGGTTCAACCTGCAGAAATCCGCTTTTTCTTTTCATCCTCAGGCATATTGCTTTGCAATTGTTCAATTCCTCCAGTGCTTGGATTGATGTAGAAAACAAACAATTATCACTTTCTTTTTTCATTTGATTCTAATGTACTAGATATAAGAGTATAGGACTATAAATGTCATTATATCACGCAAGTCACCTTGCTGCGTGATAGGGAGAGGGCAGGAATGCACCGAACCTAACATTGTACGGCAAATTCCTGCCTTTTGCCACCGCTAGCGCACAATGTGCTGCCTAGCTCCAATGCAGGCCCTCTTGCACCATGGTGCAGCGTGCCTACGTTATTAGCAGGATAGTTTTTGTGCAGGAAGGGACACCTTCCTCCACAAAACAATCCTCTGCAGAATGCAGCACACAGAGAAAGAGGAAAAAACACCAACGCAGTGCCCACTGAATGCCTTCCCAGGGCAGAGTAATGCAACGCAGCAATTTGCACTGCATTGTGATACCCCAGATTTTGGAATCCACTCGGTGCCGCACAAAGTGGCCTTGCATGACTTCATGAATCGCATTTGGAGTTCGCGTCACACATGTATCATGCTGTATGGTGCAAACGCAACGCAAACCCCCTAATAAATATGCCTCTAGGAGTCTTATCCAGCGGTTGAGTTGTTATAGGTTGACGCATTCCTGAGAAAACTCTCCTAAAATACTCTGATCATCAATAACTGGCTCCCCAGTGTTGTCATTAAAATCCTACTTTTAAAAAGCCATAGTAACACTACAAGTGAAAGCCTTAAGGCATCAGTCACTACCATATACGACCTTTAAAAGGTGTTTAAATAAATGCTTGAAATAAAAATCTCTGATCGAGGACAAACTACTTCTGACAAAAAGATCACACAAATGAATGCTGGCCAATAGCTATAAGCAGCTCAAAGCAGCCTCATATTTTAGTCACACATACTCAAACTTCATGAAGCAGAAATGTTTGATCCTCCGACTTAGTGCTTTTCCATCTTTGGTAGAGAAACCATCATAACAAGCAAAATAGTGTAATGGATACCGTTTATGAGGTTCGCCCAGAGAGTATCTATGTCACCCGGTCTGCAACTGCCCAGACCTAAAGGAACCAATGAGAGACCTATTGATAAAAGCATGCAACTCTAGAGGGATAAGAACTAGTAGACAGGCCATCCTTGCCGGCCCAAGCTTACTGTGCTTGAGAGCGCTTCGATCCCCTCCATCCACCGGACTACTACGGACCACATTTCCCAGCAGCCCCAGAGGCGGGGCCAGCTGGGTTTCACATTTTCGCACCTCCCGGCCCCGGATAAAGGCTCCATGAGGCTCCCACATTGCAGACCGCGCACAGGCTGAGTCCGGGCCAAGGACAGGCCCATCCACACCTGTCAGAGCCTTGGGGAGCCCTCTTTCACCTGACCGCAGCTTAAGGTACTGTGCCTGCCCCCTCCGTCCCTGCACTGCCTGCTGTCCCTGCGCTGCTGCACCCCCAGCCTGGTCCCTGCCTGCCTGCTGTCCCTGTCCCCACACTGCCTTTTCCAGGTCCTTGTCCAGCACCCAGGACCACTAGGACCACCTACCAGAACCACTAATAGAGGCGGCTGCATGGCCACACAGCTTACACATGCAGCAGGTGCACCACCAACGCACTGCAGGTTGGACAACGCCCAGCACCAGGACCCCTGGCCCTCCTGCCACCCAAAGATACACCGCCAAGAAATTTCTGGACCTGGACCCTGGACGCCAAAACAACAATTGTATCTCCTCCTTCCCACAATCCACCAATGTCTTTCACCTGCTGACACTGCCATTCCTGCTGCGACAGGGCCTATGAAAGATCCTGCACCACCCCTGCTCACAAGACCAAGAACACCTCGCAACCGCTCCATTGTATCCTGCTCAACGCCTGCTCACTCTGCAAAGAAGCCACAGAAATCGGGGACACCATCACCATCCTGTCCACGGATGAAGCCTTCATCACTGAAATGTGGCTCAACCCCTCCTCGAACCCAGACATCACCACTGCCACACACAACTCTCAAACATGGCGGTTGCATTGCCATCATCTTCAAGTAAACCATCCCATCAGATGCACAATCACCAACGACAACCCCACACCTCTCATGGAACATCTCAACTTCCAATTACAAACTGATTTGAAGACCGCAATTAGAGTCACCCTCGCCTACAGACCCCGGTACCACGAGCAACATTCTGCAACAGCATCCCCAAACTCATCGCCGCATTAGCAATCGATTCTCACCACTACATCCTACTCTGCGACCTCAACTTTGACATTGACGACCCCAACGACGCCAACTCCTTCGCCCTTCTGGAGAACCTCAACAACATTGGCAACACCCAACTGGTCACCAAACCAACAAACAAAGCCCCCACACAGACACACACACTTCACCCCATTTTCACCTCCAGTGACAGAGTTAAATTTAGCCACATCCCAGAACTCACCTTGACTGACCACACCATCGTACACTTCACCATCACCAGTGCCCAGCACACTATCACCAGGCATCAGCTCTTCCACCACCAGAGCTGGAGCAAGGTCACTGAAACTCAGTGGTCACAGGCACTCACCACCTCCCACCCCAAGGTCTCAACAGACCTCAACCAGGTCACCCAGAACTTCACCCCCTGGATCACCAACAGCGCCGACAAAGTCACCCCTCTGAAACCTACTAAATCCAACAAGTCCTCCAAGCAGGCTAGCTTGTACACCCCAGAACTCAGAACCTCCAAGCGAAACTGCCACCAACTTGAGAAACCATGGCGTGCCACTAAGAACCCCGCAGACAGAGCAGCTCACAAAACAGCCCACAGCACCTATCATCGGCACATCAAAGAAGCCAAGAAAGCAGCCATCACCACCAGCATCGACTCCACAGCCAACCACACGAAGGAACTCTTCAAATTAGTCAAAGAATTCTCCAACCTGACAGCCATAGAGAACACCGTCCACCCCTCCCAAAAACTCTGTGACTCCTTCTATGACTACTTCCACAGCAAGATCACCAACATCTACAACAATATCAACCTCCAACCCGCTTCCGCAACCCCAAGGATCTCAACCAACCAGCGAACATCAGTCAAACAATTATCACCTGGTCTACACTCACAGCCCTGACCACCTCAGCAATCATGTCTTCCATCCACTCCGGGGTGCCCACTAACCTCTGCTCCCACCACCTCTACAACATCACAATGAACCCAATCAGCATGCAAACCACTAGAATGCTCAACACTCCATCTCCATAGCAACCTTCCTGGACAAATGGAAAATGCAGATGTCAGACCCCTCCTAAAGAAAGCCTCAGCCGACACTAGCGATCTCAAATATTTTAATACAATCTCACTGCTCCCCTACCCAGCCAAAGTACTCGAGAAAACCACCATCAACCAGCAGCTCACTGAATTCCTAGAACAAAACTGGACGCCTCAGAATCAGGATTTCGTGCCAACCACGCTGCATGCTAACACTGACGATATCAGGACACTCCTCGGCCATGGAGAAACTGTGGCCCTGATCTTCCTGAACCAATCTGCGGCGTTCGACACCGTCTCCTGCAACACCCTCATCAACAGACTCTACAACAAAGGCATACAGCAAGATGTCCTCAAGTGAATCCCCTCCTTCCTTACAGGACACACACAGAGCATCTGGCTGCCTCCCTTCACCTCTGTAACCAATTACATCAAATACGGCATACCACAAGGATCATCCCTTGGCTCCACCCTGTTCAACATCTACATGACCTCCCTCACTGACGTCATTACATCCCACAGACCCAACATAATCTCCTACGCAAATGATACTCAACTGATCCTCTCACTCACAGAGGACCCCTCCAATGCCAAGACCAACTTCTGCAACACTATGACCAACGTAGCCAAATGGAAGGAGAGGCAACTGCCTCCAACTCAACTCCGACAAAACGGAAGTACTGATCTTTAGGAAGAACACATTTGCATGGGACCAAAGCTGGTGGCCTGCAGAACTCAGATCTACACCCACACCGACCAACCAATGCTCGTAACCTCGTCATTATCCTCGACAGCCAACTGACCATGAAACGACAAACCAACGCAGTCGCCTCCTACTGCTTACACATACTTTGCATGCTTCACGGAATCTTCAGTTGGAACCCAAACAACACCAGAAAGACTGCAACTCTGGCCCTAGTCATCAGCCGGCTCAACTACGGCAACCCCTTCTAAGCTGGCATCTCCACCCAGCTCCTCAGAAGCCTTTTGACCATACAGAACATTGCAGCCAGATTCATCTTTGACATCCCCAAAAGAATCCACATTGCCCCTCCAACTGAGAGACCTCCACTGGCTCCCCATCCAGAAGAGATGCCAGTTCAAGATCCTCCCGAATGCCTACAAAGCCTTCCACGACCTAGGAAATGCCTATATACCAACAATCGCCTGAACTTTCACCAGCCCTCTAGATACCTGTGCTCCTCTTCATTCACCCTCGCACACACACACACACACACTGCATCCGTCGCAGCTGCAGCGGTGGCAGTTCCTTCTCCTACAGTGCGTCCAAGACCTGGAACGACCTTCCCCTCCAGCTCTGTACAGCCTCCTCGCTGGCAGACTTCAGAAAGAGATTCTTCGACAGAGAGACAGCTCCCAGACACCCATCGGAGTGACAATGCTGCGCTCTACAAATGCTTTTTGACTGACTGAATGAAGTCCCGCTGACCCCACCTTTAACTGTCGATTTATCAAATTCCTCACCAAATTTCAACAAGTCCTGGCTGTAAGGCCCAGAGTCGGGAGTCCTTGGTCAACGGTAGCCACAAGTTTGGAAAATGCCTTGCGCACCGAGAAACTTTTATAATTTTAACTGCATGTTTATTATTATTTATTCTTTTAGCTATGGTTTTAATTAACTGATGCAATTAAAAATAAATTGAAATTGCAGTGGTTGCCCAAGACACTAAGCAACTAAAACCATTTGCAGCTTAGTTGGATAAGGTTTGATATTTGAATGATTTGAATGACACTGGAGAGGTTAATGAAATGGTGAATCAATCACCTACTTTTGGAATTATGAATTTGGACTTTGCGATTATCAGCAGACAGGATGAAATAACTCACTAGATGCTGGTGGCTACAAATTAACACAATGTTTCATCTAGAAGAGGCTTGAGTGTTGGTGGTTTGATCACTTAGGGGCATATTTACTAGGACGGCGATAAAAAAACGCCAAGCGCGCTTAGCGCTTGTTTATTTATCCCCGTCTATCACTGGAATTTATCACCCTGGTAACGCGTTACTCCAGGGCGATAATATTCCAGGGAAATGGGCCAACATCGCTGGAAAACCAGCGATGTTGCACCCAAAACGGAGATAGCCTTGGTGAGAAGACCTTGTGGTCGTATCACCATAATCCACCTCCCATGTTAGCTATGCCTTAGTCAGGAATTTAACAGACGTTAAATTACTGCGTTAAGACATAGCTAACAGGATTTAAAATATCGCTACCCGTCGTTGATGATATCACGAAGCTGGGGTAGCGATATTTTCCCATGGTGTTTTGTCAGGCATGCCTCCTTTGCATCTCATTAGAGATGCAAAGCGAGGCATGAACAAAACGGGAGCTGAATCAAGGAAACGCGCTAGCGTGTCCTTGCAAATAATACAATATAATTATTGCCGCTTTTCGCCCAAAAACGGACGCTAAAGCAGCAATAATTATATCTTCAGCCCTTGATGATATGCCCCCTAGCTCTTACAAACACCTAGACACGGTTTGTAAGATCCTCCTTCAGTTCAAGACCAGTAACTTAGACAGTAAAGTTTAGTTGATTTGTTCACACTATAGACATTTACAACTCCTTTTGTAATTCACATGAAGAAATCTTGGGTATCAGAGAAAGAATCCTTTGATCACTAAGACCGGTGGATGAAAAAAAGCAAAATCTCACAATTAATGCTCTGATTTTACGAGAAGGAGGCACTAAATGGCAAAGCCTTAGACCTCCTAGTCAATTGGGAAAGAGAGGTCATGTTATGTTTCTTTAACACCAGGTCAACTATATGCTTGCTAGGAAGTGGGCCATAAGCATGGTATGTACTTCTAGATAAAGGTCCAAAACAAGATGGAGCATGTAGCTCAAAACAGTGGTGCAGAAAAAAAGAGTAGCTCTCTATGTAATAGATAACATCCATACACCATTTCCCAAGGGCGCCGTTGGGTGCACACCACCTCTATGTGGTGCATAGTCAGAGTGCCATCTTTTTGTCTTGCTAATATAAGGCACTATATAACAGCTCTTCACAAACAATGTGCTGAGGATATGATATCAGAGCACCTCCTAACAAAGGATTTGTTTATTTGAATGGGGTCATGCCCCCATTTTAAGGAGGCAATGCCCCCTCGTGATCGTGCTGGCACATATTTCACACAAACACGATCCACATTACATATGTGGAAGCAGGGGTGTATATTTTCCCTTCTCTAATACCAAAGTGCCCTGGGGCACAAAGAAGAGGTAGACATGCCCACTGCACTTTCTGTAATACAGACCCAGATAGAACCCCTGCTAAAGAGTTACAGTGATCTATGACTCAGAAATAGTGGAATTTAGAGATACCACAATTGAAACCGAAAGGCAAGATTTGATGACAGAACTAACAAAATGTGTTTCTTACTGTTTCAAGAAAGCATGCTGGTGTTTTAATATCAACATATAGCGAGGCAGACTTTAGGACACTAAATTGCTATCCTTGTTCCTCAGAAATAGTGTTTTCCACAAAACAATGTTCCATTCAGGCATCCTCTGTCATACTGAGGCCATACACAACACCTGTAGGCATACTCACAGACCCAAACATATTCATAGATGGTCACTGTAGACAAAGTGACAAATGGAGGCATACATTCTGTACTATTGTAACAAGGTTGTATTTTTAATAGGAGGAATGCATCTATTAAAATAGAGATATATGAATTTACATTTTAAGACCGTTATAAAATATGCTACTACTTTGGACAGAAGAATGCTGAAAGCAATTAGCGCACTGGAGCTCCCTGTACTGTTCTATACTTGGATACATTCATAGGAAATCTATGGGCCTAAATACAGTAATCGTTTCATGCAAATACTGATAATTCTTCTCCCATATATCAATTTGACTGGCAGAGAAGAATTAATAAATAAAATTACACTTGGTCTTGTTGCGTAAACTACGACTTTGGTGTGGTTCTACAAGGTTTGCTTTCCCACCCACTGCTGACACAGGTGAACTTGGTTCAAACCACCAACGCTGAACGTAAAAGAAAAGTTATTGTAGCCCCGCAGAACCCGCCCCAATACATTGTTGAAGCTGAGTTATTGCTATTGGGTTACTAATAATTCCCACAAAGGGATCAGGGGCACCATGGTAACAGAAACATACCTATTTCGATATTCATAATATCACACACACCTTGCACTAAGAAGAATATACACTTTTAATTAAAAGCCTTTTATTAAAACAGGATGAACCTGTTGCTCAGTATTTCTAAAATAACTACACATAAAATTATATAAATAGGAAGAAGGCACGTTATGAGCAACAAGAATAAAATTAACATATCTAAAATGGTTAAAATGCCATGTAAAACCTAACACCCTAAAAACTACATCTATGCCCTACACTAAGAGAGCATGGAAAGTAGAGTAACTTGCAGTCTTGAGTTTCTTAGGGAGAAGCGATGCACTTCATACCTTGTTGAAAGCAAGAGTTGTTGTTTTCAGTGGATATGTGAAGGCAGTGTTCCCTGTGAAGGGTAAACGCACTGCTGTGGTGGCTTTCCTCCGGGACACAGCTTTATCAACATCAGGCGAAATGAGCATTTTCGAAGTGCATTGGTAGTAGGTGAGAACATCTTTGGCAGAATCTTGTGTGATAATCTGGACGCTGGACCGCTCCTGACAAGTCATCAGGTGGCAGCCCTTACATACTAATTCTTACCAGAGATTGGAATTTCTGCCATAAGGTCAGGAATGAGTGACATAGATTATGTTCATCAAGGTGTGAGTCCCAGATGTTTCCTTATGAACACATAAGGTGAAAGGACGTCAACTCAGACTACACTATTTTGGATGTCTGTATTTGTTCTTATTTGACCTTGACATGGTGATGAGTAGTCACTTGTCTCAGACTGATGCCGCATCAGGTGTCTATGTCATTAACCAAATTACTTGACCACTTCACAGTTCTTAGAAAGAGGTCAGGCAACACCTACGTCAATATCAGACATGACCATGATTCTTCATACATGGGGAAAACATGGCAACTTACAGTACCAAAGATGGAGTCAGGCCTACTTAAAACTGGAGCTGGACCGTAGGACTTTATCTAAGTCTGTCAATACAGCCTTTAAGTAATTAAATCCATGGTGAAAGAGGAAAGGTGAATGATGGAGTTTTGTATGACACTGGTTAATGATTTAATTTGAATGCCACTGAATCAGTAAAGTATTCAGCAGGGGAAGATGAAATGGCAAATTACACCCACTAATTCTTTCTGGTGATAGTATAACAACTAAAAATATTGCGCCTGCCGATGACAACTTTATGCTTACAGAGCAGCCCATATCAAACAGAACACACACACATACCTGAATTGTTCTGGTTCCTCCTCCTTTGCCAGAAATATTAAGAGTTATTTCCTCCTCCTCTTCCAAGAACTTCTGGCAATATTCAGAGTCTTGTTCAAGAACAAAACCAGTCTCCTCTATCAAATCTTCGAGATGGAAAACCTGCAAAACAGTGCATTTTATTTGTAGCGCGCTTTTTCAATTTTTCCATTCACTTTTTAATAAGCACCATATAATTTTAGAATATTTAAATCATGCTACTATTAGATTGTTCTTTGCTGGGGAACATATATTTGGCATGAATGGGTTCAATGATATGTAACTAAAATATTAGCCTCATGCAAGACTGATATCTTCATTGAATCTATATCGCGTAAAGAACCCCATAAACAAAACCTCCTATCCTCGGGAACATCAACTGTCTCATACAAGAGCAAAATTATTTAGCATAATACAATATAAAACACACATAAAAGGACAGGCCCTAGAATACGAACTCACAACCAAGATCTGGGACCAGATTTATCAAGATTTGACACAGCGCAACACAACTTAGAGAGGGCAGGACTGTGCTATATTCATAAACATATGGTACATTCCTGCTTTCTTTCTGTGCTAGTCCACTTGATGCTGCCATGCACCAATACAGGCACCCTTGCACCATTCTGCAAGGGTGCCTGCGTTACACTCAGGATTATTTTGGTGCAGGAAGGGAAACCGACCTGCACAAAAACAATCCTTAGAGGTTTTTTCTCATCCTACGTGTGCTGCAGAATGCTTCCTCTAGAATGAAGCACAATGACAAAGAGAAGAAAACAAGGTGAAATAAAGGTATTTCTCCCTGTTGCACCTTCTTCGGTGAAAGTGCACAATTTTGACGCATTCCTAGGTTTACTTCTCTTGGTAAATCTAGGAATGTGCCAAATTCCATGGGTGGACAGATGTGAACAACCACTCTCCATCCATGTAATGCCTTCCCAGCGCAGAGTAACGCAAGGCAGCAACTTGCACTGCTCTGTGTTACTTCAGATTTACCAAGACACGCATGGCCACACAAGATGGCCTTGCATGCCATGGTAAAACTGATTTAAGGATTGCGTTGCCCTTGCATCACATTGTGTAACACAAGGGCAATGCAAACCTTTAATAAATCTGGCCCCAAGTCTACTTACTGACCTGAAACTTGTTGGTTTTAGCACAACCCATGCAATCTCCAATTATTATTTCTGTTCCCTTAACTGAAATAGGTAACCAGTTATCTACACTGATCCTGATCCACTGCTTTGTCATTCTAACATGACATTAAAGAGTCAGACCTACAGCTCTCTCCAATTAAGGACTTAGAGGAATCAATTTGCTTCACCTCACCAGCAATGTCCCTTTAAAGCACACCGCTGCCACCACAGCCCTCCCACTCACTACCTAGCTACAGACAGGCCCAGTCAGCAATGCACATGACTGCTGGGAGGCTGTGCCTCGCTGCTTTTCATTTATGCTGTTGTTTGTTTGGAATAACAGGGCGCAGCCCACAACAACTTGCCCTCTTTAGTCCTTGCAGGTGACGTCCGCAGAACTTCCTAGTCACCTGTACAGGACACCGGGCCCCAGCCTGCACTGAGCCTGCTGCCTGCCGCAACCTGGAGATGCCACCCAACGAGGAGTATCTTCACTATATCAGCCGGGACTGGTTTTAGTGGCCACGTGGACTAGCAGTAATGGTCTTGGGGCGGCATGGGAGTGGGCCCTCCTTTGAAGGTCAGTAATACTGTAATGCCAGACTTTACTGCTGAAAACGATTCAAGGGACGGCACCAGGTACCCCTGTGAAGAATCAACTGGGGCGGGACAGGACCTGAGAGTTAAGACTCGTTCAGAGTGCACACAGTACTGTCGCGCTACCACTGGCTGGCACACAGAAGCAGCAGCAGCATTCCACTGCAACTGCTAGGCACTTCACTGGCATGGCTCTGTACACCAGCACCAGTAATGAGAACACCACCAGCCAGGCGAGATAAACTGCGCTTAAATACTATTTCTACAACAGGGCTGCAATACTTAACTGTGTATAGACAGTCTGCTAAGCACCAATAAGACTTAGTGCAACCTAAGTAATAGACTATTGCTGCTAGGAGTCTGGTAGCAATGAGTTTATGGTGCTGGGGCAAGGTGCAACAAGGTGAGACCAGAGTACAATATTATACGGACTCTCAGAAATGATTATGGGATGGCCCTCATGCTTGGTAGAGTAGTACTGCACTGCACTTTAGCAGAGATCATAGATGGGCAAGACAGCCGGGCACTGTTGGTAGGTGCCACTGTGTGACCCGAGAGCAGCCTTGGCTAACAGTTTCTTGGAATCAGGAAGGCACTCATAATTCAAACCCAGGGCAAAGTCACGGTAGCCACCCCAGTACTTGAACCACCAAACCCTGTGCCCACAGTGATTGCAAGTCCCAGACACAGCGACTGAACCTTCACACCTCCATGACAGAAAGTGAAGACGCGACGAGTGAGATCAAGGTCAGTGGGATTTAAAATGTCATTTGATTTTTAAATGATGTGTAGAAGGATGGCCGTCTGTACGTAAAACCCATGAATTGTAATGCCCAACTCAGCACTGGGAAGGCTATGTTTCACTTTGAGAGTGTTTACAATTTTAATTATGTCTGAATAATTAAGCTCCTGCTCTGAGTGAATGTGGACTAAAGTTAGGTCCAGGCCCCGCTGCTCTCACCTCTCTGAAAGGAGAATTAACTTGTCACTTTTTGGCACCTGAAAGAGGTTTTATGGACATGTATGTGGATTTCGCCCTACTCCAAAGTGGAACATAAAAGGACAGATTATTGCAGGAGTGCCCTTTTAGAGCATAAAGCTTTTTAGCAAATCTAAGTGAAAACTGACTTGTAAAGTGCACTATTTGCACCCAATTTATCCGAACAATTCTCATGGGGATTACTACTCCAAACCTTCAGAAGATACAAGGGACTTGCTTCATCCACTTACTGCAATTTAGGTCAGGGCCACCATTTTGAAAGGCTGCCATCTGCCGCTGATCCTAAAAATTAGATTCTGCTTAGTTTATTGGTATGTGTCCATTCTTTGGGTTCACGATTGTCACCTATGTTATGGTTTGATCTGTTGTGTTTACGAGCAACACCAGATTTAAGACTCTAAGGTAAAAATTAAAGCAAACATTAAAATACAAACCCTGGATTCCCCACCTTCCTACCTCAACCAAACAATGTGTTAGTGAGTGCAACAATGGCTTTGGAAGGTGTACAAGCTGGCACAATGCCAGTGGTGGAAGTGGGCAGCTCATGTAGTGGAAATTAGGTACATCAGTGGAGGAAGTAGGTTGTGGCCGCCTAAGAAAAATCTTGGGGACATGTACGCAATTTTTTAACAAATTAAGCAATGTGGTCAAGGAGTGGAAATAGAAAGGTTGCAGAGTCACAAGGGGTGGAGATACGAGGAGCAACGTTTGACTTATAGGGATAATGTTACTTATTGTGTAAGCATCTGTCCATAGTGTGTAATGCTGTATGCTCACATACTCAGCAAACACCTGCACTCTAGTCTTGGGCTCAGATCCTTGCAAGTTGTTTTTCTTCGAAGAAGTCTTTAGACTCACAAGATGTGCTGTGACTCCTCCCTTACAGAACAATTGTTAGATCTGATCCTCTTGAGGTAGTTGTTTTCCCTAAACCTTTTGCTTTTTCCTCATGGGTTTTGCTGATTGTGCCACCCACAAGAATAGCCTTTCAATTGCGAGTAGCTAGGGTAATAGTAATCCCTCCACAGGGATAAGCCGCACCTATAGTTGATGATGTCAGTCAATACTTAGGTAGTCAATAGCGTATTTACAATTCAAAAAAGTGGGGTGCTGTGTACACGGATAGCACTGATTACCCAACAGTGCTGGCGGCAAGTAAACAAGAAACCTGCACATACACATCAAAATTCTCAGTAATAGCACTCCTTAGTACAAATACATTTGGTGCTCTTCGGCCAAGAGAGAAATAGTAAATGGTTACGATATCTTTGTGGCACAACTTTGAACAAATCTAAGATATAGTGATGTTGTGTTCTTTCAATAAAATCTCCACTCCCGATGTGTATTCGTCTTCTTTATTTCATATAAAGAGTATTCCAACAAGAAGTAGGGATAAAGCCAACACGTGTTTCGTCTGTACCATAATGCGTAAATACAGTAGAGTAGAGTCAATTAACAAAGCGATGGCCTTTAGGATATGTAAATCGAAGTGGGCGTTCCTGACCTAACATGAAAGGAGAAATGTCGCTAAGCGACATATTTCTCCTATCATCAAGCCCCACGCTATGAAGCATAGTGTCAGAAAAGTAGCGATAACCCCGGTTATCGCTACTTTCCTTACGCCTGCTTCAGGACTGACTTAGCCATGATATCCTATGGAAGGTGGATATCATGGCTAAGTTTGTGGGGCCCTATCAACAAGCTAACGCCACATTGCGTGAGATTAGAGCTGGGTTTCCAGAGATAATCTCACGTTAGGCAGTTAGCGTGAGGATTTTTATCGCTGAGGAGATAAGCGTTGCTAATAGCACGCTATCTCAGTGATAAAAATCCACGTTACCCGGCGATAATTATCCTCACGCTAAGAGCGCTGAGCGATAATTATCGCCGGTTGTTGCTGATATGCCCCTTGCTGTTTTCTTCTTTCAATCTTTCCTAATTCTTAGGTTTCTAATAATGTGTTCCTTTGGGTAATAATAATGACTTATTAGTAAGTGCTTTATATAGGAGATAAAGTCTCCTCTGCTCTACATCATAAGGATATTGTAAGTCACCCAGGTGTTACATACCCATACAGAGGAAAGAGGCTGAAGGTCGAATTCCTTTATAGGGTCATGGAACTCCGAGGTGAATTGGAATATCCTTATCATGTACATCAGGGAATACTTTACCCCATATAATGCATGGTCATACTATAACTTTCTCACAAACCACTTAAAATCTTGGTGTGTAGCTCTTTCATAAGAAAGAGCAAACATGTTTGCAACATGAAGAACATGAATAAAACCTCTAGTGCAAAATTAAACACAACAAAAACCTGTTAGATATTTGATACAGATATTAGAAACAGTTCAATACAAGTCAGGTTTAAAAAAAAAAGCTGCAGTAGCTCGGAATGTGCAGAGTTAGCTTTTCTCTATCTAAGGAGTGTAAAAAATAAGCATATTCTCTTTCCTTGTCATTGTGAGCTATTAAAATAGAGGAGAAGTGGGGGGCGTGGCTAGGACTCCGAAGAAGATGGCCGCCTAGTACGGGAGCTCCGCTGTGCCGGGACGATTTTTCACGGCGTGCTCCGCTCTCGGAACCGCATTATGAGCGTTTGCGGTAAATTCTACAACCGGAACCTGCCGCCCGTCTCCTGAGGTCTGCATTATGTTTTTTTGTTCCCATACGCGTCGATAATGCCGCTTTCTCAGTCCCCCTCAGCGCGGCCGCCATTTTGAGTACCTCGGAGCGCTCGTATGCGCTCAGCGCGTCCACACAAACTGATACAGATGCTGCCTGCTTGACTTCCTAATGTCTATTTTTTGCGCGTTTTGATGATTTTTTTTTCTTTTGAGGAGAATCAAGAGAGGTTTCTGCTCAGGGATGCCATAAGGAGTTGACCTTTACTTGTATTTTACCCGCTCCTTCACTTGGTTTCATCATCTGCGGACTTCTACTGAGTTGATATATTATACTCCTTTTGCGCTATGTGTGTGAATGAGCATTATATTGCGCCAACTTGTTTTTGGACATTACATTTTACTCTCTGACTCGCTTTCACTGCTTCTTTGAGGAGGTACTTCAGGATTACGTCTTGAATCACGTGAAGTGGCACTGGACTTCCCTTTTTGTGACTACCTTCATCCTGCGTTGTGGTTCTAGAAGGTTTGATGATATCTGTGGTGGTCGCACGTACACAGTACCTGACAGCTCTCATGGTTTTTGGCTGAAGTCCATTATCACCTCGGCGCTTATTACGGCCTTTTCCTGTCTCATGTTTATCAGCAGGGATTTGAGTGTCTTTGCGATGCCTTGCTGAGTTCAGTTTTTGATAGCTGTTGCTGTCGTCCACCTCACATCTGTGCTGCCTATCTGCACTGTACGGTGCCTACCTGTCAGGGTCAGGAAGATCTTTTTCTTCTCTTCCTCCTTGCCTTGGTACATTGTGTTACCTAGCCCCCTCAATACCTATGGGCAAGTTGCGTAACCCGAAGTTTGTTTTTGTACCCTCAAAAAACGCCTCTACGACGTCGCCTTCCTCCTCCTCAGCTGCTGATTTTTCATCTAATCTGGACCAAATGGCTGCTTCAGCTCCTAATCGTGCTTCCTCCTCGCAGCCCTCTTCAAGTAAGGTCTCTCCTCCTTCTACATCCTCTAAACGCTTGAAGCAGGATTCTCCTCCTCCGGACAAACCTTCTCCTATCTCTCTGGAGCTACTCCGGGAGGAGATCCGTGCTTTACGTCCATTTGTTGAGGAGACTAATAACAAAATGCAGAATTTTAAACTAAAATGGTCAACTATGGACAACAGAGTTTCTTCAATGGAGCAGCAGGTTTCAGAGATCCAAGTCAATTCTCAACGTATAGCCTCACTAGAGAAGTCCGTTCTTGCCCTCCAGCAACATACTGAGGAGTTAGAAAATATAAATAGGAGGAATAACCTGTGCATTTATGGCCTTCCAGAATCCTTGGAAGGTGATGATCCTGTCTCGTTTTTCTCCTTCTTCCTCCTGAAACTTTTGGATTTGCCTGCCACTACCTCTCTTAGCATCCAAAGAGCTCATAGACTTGGCCCTCGCTCCTCCACCTCATCCAAGCCTCGTGGAGTTATCATTCTTTTCTTAAGGTTCACAGATCTACTTCTGGGCCTTTCGGCGGCTAGAGCCAAGCGTCAAGTTTCATGGTTGGGCCAGAGGGTTTTTCTTTCCCAGGATGTTTCGAATGCAACTGCGGCAAGACGGAAGGAATTTTTGAATCTTCGCGCCCCTCTACGCTCTCTTGGAGCCAGATACGGCTTATTCCATCCTTGCATCTTTAAAGTTACTCATCAGAACCAAACTTGGACTTTTCAAGATCCTGCGGAACTTAAAAACTTTATTCACATTCAGTCTAATACTGGCATGGATACTTCTACTGCTTGTGGTTGAATGCTTAACTCTCTTTTTTCTTGCAGGTTTTATCTAAAATGTTTTTGCATTGCTTTGTGTCTTATTGTTGGTTTGCCTTTAGATCAGGTCTTTTTCATCTAGCATCTTGGTGTTTGTTTCTTCTCTACGCATTTTGTTTGATTGTTATTTTCTTCACCATAATTGTTCACATCCTCTTTTTCTTCATCTAGGCCGACTGATGTGTTCTTCTTCATTCCATATGGTTTGTCTTTTTCGTCTTCCGTCCTGACTCGGTGTGTTCTCCTGGTTTTGGGTGTTCAATCTTATCGAATCCTTCCACAACCCCGCCATCCTTTTTATGTCCCCTTCAGGTACGTTATCTTCGGTCATCCTTTTTGGATATGTACTGTCTCTTCTTGTACTTTTTTTTCTCTTGTCCTTTACCTTTTTTCCTCTCCATCTTTCTCACCCTATTATCCTCTTTTGTCTCTTCTCTATTAGTATCATGTTTTTGTCTTTCTATTTATATTCTTCCATTTGTTCCTATTTCCCTCTACCTGTTGCGATTCTTTTTTTTCAGTATTTATTGTCTTTGATATGATATCTTCTCGCTTTTTCATTGTTGCTGTAGGTACGGTTTCTATTAATGTTTTATTGCGTTTAAATTCAGAGCAATCTCCTGGAATGTAAAAGGTTTTATTAGTCCTATTAAACGTCAGAGGATTCTTTCCCACCTTGCTTCTTATAATCCTGACATTGCTCTGTTACAAGAGACTCACCTCTCGGAGGCTGAGTCTCTCAAGCTAAGGCGAGGTTGGGTGGGTACGGTGTTATTTTCTCCCTCTACCAATAAGAAGAATGGTGTTGCTGTCTTGTGTCATAAAAGGTTAGCATGTAAAGTATTATTACAAGAAACAGATTCTGATGGTAGGTGGATACTAGCTAAATTACTGATTAATGATGTTCCTCTGACTGTCTTCAATGTCTATGGCCCTACACAGCCCGATTTATTTTTCTGGCCTTCGATTACGAGCAAATGTATACAGCATAGAGATGACCTCTTTATTCTAGGTGGTGACTGTAACCAGATTGTGGACCCTTTTCTGGACCGTAAGTCAACTGTTCGGTTTATTCCTCATAAGCCTCATAAACAATTTCTAGATACTATTTCCCAATCACATCTCACCGATTCCTGGAGACTTTCACACCCTGACTCTCTTGACTATTCCTTTTTCTCTCCTCCTCACTCATCTTTCTCTCTTCTTGACTATATTTTTCTTCTCCATCCCTATTACAAAATCTACTCTCTTCCTCTATTGAACCTATACTTATCTCGGACCATGCCCCTATTGTGACGGATCTCGACTTCCTTCCTCCGCGTCCCAGGTCTTCTCGCTGGCGATTTAATAATTCTCTTCTTACTGATCCTGTCTTTTCTTCCTCCTTTCGTTCCTTTGCTACTGAATTTTTTATGTTAAATGATGTTTCTAACATTTCCCCCCATTCTCTTTGGGACTCCTTTAAGGCTACGGCTCGCGGGTTTGTCATTGACTTTGTCTCTAAGAAGAAAAAGCGTTTTCTTCAGAAGCAGAAAACTACATTGGCTCATATTAAATCTTTGGAACATAAGTTTTAATCTTCTCCCAATAATCCCGTCCCTCCTGATCTTATTCGTGCCAAGCTCGAGTACAATAAATTTACTGCTGACAACGCTTCGTCGGTGCTTCTTCGCAGTAGTGCGCGTTATTATGGTGGACGCAATAAGGCAGGTAAACTTCTTGCCAACTATCTTAAGTCCCGCAAGGAGCGTTCCTTCATTGAATCCATCTACTCATCTGAGAACACCTTATTACATAAACCTCAGGATATTCTTGACCAATTTCAATCCTTTTATTCTGCGCTTTATACTCCGGAAACTCCCCCCCCTCCCTCTTTGGTCCAGGCTTATTTTGATAAACTTCCTAAACCGTCGCACTCTCACCTCAATCTCCCAGACTTGGATGCAGATCTCTCTTTACAAGAGCTATCTGCGGCTTTGAATATTCTTACCAAAGGCAAAACCCCAGGTCCTGACGGTTTTTCAGTTGAATTCTATCTACACTTCTCTGATCTTTTACTCCCCAAACTTCTTTCTCTCTTTCAATCGTTTTGTTTGTTGGGGCAAGGCTGAGGGTACATTCCAGGAAGCCACCATTTGTCTCATTGCTAAGGATGGTCGCGACCCCAAATTCTGCAAGAACTATCGTCCGATCTCTTTAGTAAATGTGGATTACAAGTTGTTTGCTAAAACTCTTGCGTAACGGCTTGACCCCCTTATGCCCCATCTTATTGGGAAGGAACAATGCGGTTTTGTTAAAGGCAGACTTACCTCTGATAATTCTCGTCTCTTTCTTAATGTTTTAAATAAAGTCCCATCTCTCTCTATCCCCTTGGCAGCTATTTTGGTTGACGCTGAGAAGGCCTTTGATAGAGTTGACTGGTCTTTCCTTTTTGCTTCTTTGCGTTGGTATGGTTTTGGCCCTCGTTTCATCTCTCTCATTTCTCTCTTGTACTCCTCCCCCAAAGCTGCTGTCCTGGTTAATGGTCAAGTCTCTTCGTACTTCCCTCTTCAATGGGATGTTCGTCAAGGTTGTCCCTTATCTCCTTTACTTTTCGTCCTGGCCCTTGAACCCTTTTTGTCTTCCATTCGTAATAACGACTCTATTTTAGGTTTTCCATATGAGACTAGTCAATTGAAGCTTTCTGCTTATGCGGATGATATCCTTCTTTTCATTTCTGCTCCGGAAACTTCTATCCCCCCTTTACTGTCTGAGTTTGATTCCTTTTCCCAGGTCTCGGGGTATAAAATTAATTTGGATAAAACTGAGATTCTCCCTCTTACCAAATGTTGTACCCCTTCTGTATTCTCTTCTACTGGATTTGCTTGGAATAGTTCCAAAATGAAGTACCTAGGGGTATGGTTTTCCAACTCTATTTCCTCCTCAATTTCTTTAAACATGTCTGCGGTTTTGTCTCGTATTGATCATTTATTTTCCACCTGGAATCCCCTCTTTCTTTCTTGGTGGGGACGAATGGATTCAATCAAGATGATGATAGCTCCCATTTTAATTTATATTTTGTCTATGTTGCCTGTTCATATTCCCGCAATTTATTTTAAACACATCGACTCTTGTTTGTCGAGATTTCTTTGGAGCAAGAAGAGGGCTAGAATCTCATTAGCTTGTCTTCGCAAGCCCAAGTCCAATGGTGGGATTAATTTCCCAGATTTTCGTCTTTACCATAAATCTTTCTCTCTCCGTCAGGAATCCAGGTGGCTGGCTTCTACTCCCTCTCCTCTTGCTCCTCTGTGGCTGCATATCGAACAAACATTGTTGTCGCATTTTTCTTTCAAAGAGACTATTCGTTTCTCTGCCAAGGCTCCGCACTCGTCACTCCCTTTATTTAAACACACCTCTTGTCTTTTAAAGCCTCTCTTTCATCCTTCACCTACTACTCGGGAGTCTTTTCTGGATTCCACCGTATAAAGAATAGGCCCATCTTCTGGAAGGCTTGGAGGTCTACGGGCATCATCTGGGTGAATCAATTTTTTGACGGTCTTTCTCCTTGTTCCTTTCCTCAATTTCAGAGGTCCTTTCACTGTCCTCGCTCTTTTTTGCAAAAGTTTGTTACTCTAATGACACTTATTCTTGATATTTTCTACTCTCTTCCTTCTTCCCCTTCTTCTGCTCCCTGCGTTCCTCTTCTTAAGGTGCTTTCTGTCCTACCCAAGGCTTCCCTCATCTATAAATTCTTTTCCGCTCCTAACACGGATCGCCCTAAATCTAAATTGGAGCTTTCCTGGGAGGCGGATTTGGGTTGTGTCTGGTCCGTTGCCATGTGGGATAAACTCTGGTCCAGATCTCTAAAAATTTCTCGCTCTGCTTCTCTTACTCAATCTCTCTTTTATCTGTATCATAGGCTATACCTATCTCCACTTTCTCTAGCCCGTTTTTCCTCCTCTGCTGATTTTCTCTGCTGGACATGTTCTTCCCCCAATGCCAACCTTTTTCATCTCTTATTCTTATGTCCCTCTGTTTCTCACTTTTGGGACTCTGTTTGGCTATACATTTCACGCATTTTCGCTATCTCCTCTCAATATTCTATACCTATCCTTTTTCTTGGCAGTTTATCAGACTCGCTAGTTCTCCCTCTTCATTCTCGCGGTCTCTTTGACCTCATGCTTGCCTTAGCCTTTCAGCATATTTCTTCCAACTGGAAGTCCCTCACTAAGGTCTCCATACGCTGCTGGTGGAACTCTCTATGTCACTTCCACAGACTTGATACCGCTTTTGCTTCCTCCTGTAATCCCACCCACAATAGGGATCTCTTTTGGTTACCCCTTACCTCTTATCTAGACCGGATGGTTCGTAAGAAGCTATCCTGCACCAATGCAGAAAATTTTGACCCGCCTTGAGGAATTTACATTTTCTCTGCTTGCAATAACACTACAGGATTTATTTCTTGTTATAATTGCTCTTCGTATTTGCTATTTGACTATTGTTTTCGCCTACAGCACTTACTTCTAAAGCATGTTATTGTATTTTCATATTGCATTGTACCATTTCCATTTTCTTTTTTTCCTCTCTTATTTCTTTTCCCCCTTCCCCCTTTCTCCTGTTTTTCCCTTAAAATCCTTATAAAATGCTTTTGCTCGTTTCTTATGATATTGGCCTTTTCATGCTATTTAACTGTATTTATGCTGTCGCTGATATCTTTGTACTAATATTTTCCTGAAATAAAGCTTTTCAAACACAAAAAAATAAATAGAGGAGAAGTAAGAAAAGCAATGTTCCGTTTTTTCTTGCTTTAAACAGCTTCTTAAATTATGCTCCGTGGCCTGACCTGCCTTTCACCTTGGCTGCTGGCTCTGGCAGCAGGCAATGTGACCTTAGAACTCAAATGTAATAACTTAATAGTCGAGTTCTGACGTATTTTCTTTATGATCAATGACTGGGTGTGTCACAAGAAATTAGAGACTTGCATTTATACAGTAACTACAGCATCTTATGTATTATAAAAAGCTATTATTAGAGTAATTACTCATACAGACAGATATAGCTATTGGAAAAGTAAAAAACATTCCTCCAAATTATAATTTTTATCCTAGGTACTAGGACAAGCTGAGTGTCTTTGCGTATTCAATGGCAGTGGTATCAAGGAATTAGGCTCTAGATAGTAGGTTTCAGCTACCTCTTAGCCTGGATGAGACTCAAACATAAGTAGTGCTGCTGGCCACTCCAGGGGGGAATTTGAGTCGGGCACAGCTGGAAGTATAAATAAGAAACCTCTATCACTCCACATGCATTGTTGCTCTGAATATAAAGCAGGCAAAATGCAGGCATCACTGAATGCGTCCTGTGCATAGGCACTGGGAGTAGGAATGCTGGGGGTGCTACACACCCCCATAATAACCAAGCTGCAGTTCAGAAGGTGAACAAGCAATACAGATGTTTTAGAATGTTGCTTTTATCTTGCCACAGAGGTCAAATGTGAGGCTCTGTCTTCTGACAAATTTCAGCTAATTCTGTTAACATGACGATTGCTACTTACTTTCTTTCTTTCTCTGACTGCAAAGTCAGAGGATTTTGTACAGTGAACATAGTGACAATCTTGCTGGGATGCCAGGGGTGTGAAAGAAAAGGTTGTAGGATACCCAATTGATTTTAGCTATTGATAAGAACTCTTCCACCTCTGAGCTTAATTTTAATGGTTGCTTCTCTGAGGTGGTCTTGTGGATGAACATGAATATTTTAAAATGCAATGCAGAGAAACCTGAAATTCTCCTTTTCGGATCTAATTACTAATTTTCCACCTTGGACAGATGGCCAGAACATCTGACAACCAACCTTCACCTACCAAGGTAGCAAGGAATTTAGGGGCATATCAACAAGGCGGCGATAAAAAATTATCGCTGCTTATGCGTCCATTTTCAAACGAAAAGCGGCGATAGTTTTATCGCTTTATCAGCAAGGTCACGCTATCGCGTGAATCCTTGCCTTAGCGCCCTTTCCCGTAACTACCACCTTTGCATATCTAATGAGATGCAAAGTGGGCGTTCCTTCCCAAAATAACTGGAGAAATGTCGCTAACCGATATTTCTCCAATTATCAATGGGTACGCTAACAAGCATAGTGATAAGAAAAGTAGCGCTAACCGCGGTTATCGCTACTTTCCTTACGCCTGCTTTTCCTTTGACTAAACAATGTTAGTCAATGGGTGGTGGATTATAGGGCTGAGACCACCCAGCCCTATCAACAAAGATATCACAGTTTTCCATGGACCATCGCTGGAAAACCAGCGATGTTCCATGAAAAACACCGCTATCACAGGAATAATTATCGCCATTGCGCTATGCGTTGGCAATACAGTGCTAGCATGGTGATAATTATCTGCGATAGCCGGTGATATAATTCCTCACGCTAAGGGCGGCCAGCGATAATTTTCGCTGCCCCCTAGGTGTTAAGTTTGACAATGATCTATCTTTCAACTCTGTCTCATCGACCTGCTTCACTGTAATCAAGTACCTAATAAAGTTCTTGGCTTTTCTCCCTCTCTCAGCAAGAAAGATGGTTGTCCACGCCTTGAACACTTCAAGACTTGACAATTGTAATACTCTTTATTTAAATCTGCCCAAATACCTAATCAAGAAGCTGCAAGTGGTACAAAATGCTGCAGTCAGATAGCCCCTAAACCTCCCTTGTATCAGTTCTACCACTGAGGGTCTACAGCACCTTCACTGTCTTTCCATTGGAAAACTGTTCTAAATCTTTAACTATTGTTTTCAAGTCATTTCATCAAGCAGGGCCTATTTTTCTTTTACACCGTTTTGTTCCTTATGGCCCCACAGAGAGTTACGATCTGCCAATAGCAGATTGCTAAGGATCACAAAGTTTAGGTTACAAACCAGAGGTGGCAGATCTATTTCTGTTCTTGGGGCAATGGCCTGGAAAGACCTTATGCGTATTGCTAAACTAACTCCCAACATTTACACTTTTAGAAAGCACCTGAAAACCTGGCTTTTCCCCATATTTAATGGATTTTCTTCTTCCTTTTCTTTTTCAGTTGTAGTCAGTCAAGTTTCTCTTCGTTCTCAGATTAAACCCCATTGGGGTGATTGTTTGCGCTTTACAAATGCTCCTACATTAATTCATGAATTCATGTCCACTCTTTTTTAACACAGCAAAACGTAAATACCTGTAAAGGAACTTTACAAATATTTAAAAATATATTAGCAGCGAGAAAGTACTTTCTTTTGTGATCCTAAAGTGTGATGGAAACAAAGATGTTAATATCATCACAACAAATCAAGACACTATAGTTGGGGATGTGAAAATTATATTAACTAAAATCTGATTTCCACACATTATAAAAATATGATGTCTGTAAATAGCAGTGCGCTACTACATCTTGCTTTAGTCATATATTTGTGACAATGTGCTCCAAAATGCCCCCCGGGTACATAGCACATTCTTACCACTCTCCTGCTGAATGGTGGGAATAACCCATTTTCTATGATTGTTTTTTGTGTGATGCTTGGATTTTTCACAACCCCTATGACTTCAGTGACGTAACATAGATGGCAGCACCCCTAAGCTGAACATTGTTCCAGCACCACTGGTCATGTGAATAAACCAGGACAAAGCATATTTCACTGGGGCCAGCACAGATCCAGCTCGGTAATAGCTACTAGTTTCGGGTGGATCCCCTTCATTTCCAGCAATGGGAATGTTTCTTCCAATTCTTAGACCTAATGGCTGTTGCTTTTCAACTCACAGTAACATTTGTGATGAACACCCTTAATACTGGTTGTGGTGCACCTGTGGCCTCGTCTGGTGAAGATTTTTGGAAACTTGAAAGTAATAAGCTGCACAAAAACAAGACAAGCCTAAAATATATTTACCTCGACGGGGTAAGTTCTTCCTGAAATCTTAATGATGGGGCAGTATGTGAAATACTTGGAAAACTTCTCACTGTCAACCGTGGCGCTCATTAAAATGATGTGCAGGTCAGAACGCTTCTGTAAGATCTCCTTCAGTATAATGAGCAGGAAATCAGATTGAACACTTCTTTCATGAACCTGTTGTGAGCCAGAAGAACAAACAGGGGTTACTGGACAAGCAGAAGTAAGGGAATGGTGGACGGTTCTAGGATGAGCACATACCACTAAATAGAAAAAGTTTTCTTGCTAGTTTATTTCTATTTTCTGTTCGAAATATTTTATTGCCATTTTTAAAAAAGAGCAAGGAAAAAAACATACAAAAAACCCAGTTTCTAGACAAATTAATACAAATAGTGAGACATGTATGTAAATATGGTACCGAGGAGAATGGCAATCATATAAAACATAACTGAAAAAGTCACAGAACAGTGTAGAACAGAACATAGTAGAGTTAAGAATGACCGTCTCATAATAATAGTTGCATTTTTCAGAGAAGGGATGACAAGTTCTGGAGTTGACCTAGCTTGGACACTTTGGCTTTGATCCACTGGAAGACACAGAAATCCATATTAGAAAGATTGTAATTGATTTGTAAGGATGTGACTTAGAGTGGTTCGGAGTCCGTATAAAGGTGTGATATTAGTGAAATCCCTTTAGCTGCCCATATCATGCCAATCGACATTGAGTTGGTGGTTTGTAGTTTTTTATGTTCCATAGTGATTTGAAAAAGGATATATGTATGTTAGTCGTCAGGGTTTTATCCAGGGCCAATAAGGACAAGATAGAGTATTGGAAGATTTTCTTGGCATGTGTGTGTGAATGGTGTAACATAGTCAGATTGGCTATTAGAGTAAAGGGGTGGCTGATTGAAAAGTCCATGTCAAGCCACACAGGTTTTTTGGGTGGGTCAGATTCTAACCAGCGTGAACCTTGGGCAGCTAAGTATTCTGTTAAATATGTATTCCAATTTGGGAAATTGCTCCCGCCTAGCTTGTCGGGGGTTCTCAGTTTGTAAAGACGGATTCTAGTTTTTTTTTATTTCAAACAAATTCTGAGAAGACTTTATCAGCCTTAATGAAGAATTCTTGGAATAGGCAGACAGGGAGCATACTAGACAAAAAATTAATCAGAGGGGATACCATCATTTTGGTCGTTTCGTGTGTGCCCCCCATGAAATATGTCTGGGTGATATATTTATTTTATTCAATGTCATGTTTTCATTAATGGAGATATATTCAAAGAGGTAACTGTAGAACCAGATGCAGAGATATTTAATAATAGATTTACATTGAAATTTGGAGGAGTCAACAACCGAAAGTTTGCAATGAACATTCAGGGGAAGAACTCTGATTTGTCTCAGTTTAAGGAGTAGTAACAGAAGTGGGAAAAGTGGTCAATAATATTTATTATTTGGGACCTGCTAAGTTTGGGTAGTCTGTGAATATCAAAATGTCTTCTGCATATGAAGCCGTTTTAAATGAGACATCCCTGAAGGTATGCCTGGGATATCAGGGGACTAATTTAACATTATTAGGAGAGGATCAGTAGGAATAATAGAGGCAGTGAGGGCAGCCTTGGCGGGTACCATATTGTAAGGCTAAAGAGTGGGATAATGCACCATTAATTTTAAATCTAGCAGTGGGATTAGAGCATAAAGCCATGGTCAATTTGATGAACGGATCCCCTAGGTTGTATTTCGAGATGGCGGCCTCAAGTTATGGCCATGAGGCTTTGTCAAAAGCCTTCTCTGCATCTAAGGCTATGGCTGCTGCTGGGGGGGGAGAGCGGTCTGGAGGCTTTTTCGATTATATGGGGGAAGAGGCGAATGTTGTCATTTGCTAGGCGCCCCCTTCATAAAGCCTGTTTGGGAAGGATAGACCAGTCTAAAAATCGGGGGAGGTTCGGGGGAGGCGGTTGGCGATGATTTTTGCATACATCTTTGCCTCCGTGTTTATAAGGGATACGGGCCTGAAATTTCTAGGTTTGGAGTGGTCTTTTCCATCCTTTGGAATGACCAAAATGGTGGCTTCGGAGGCAGACACCTGATACAGACCCAGAAGTTGTGAATTGGGACAGTGCTGATTCCAGTGGGTCACTGATTCAGGGGCAAAGGTTTTGTAGAAGCAACTGGAAGACCCTCCAACAAAATAAGGAGGGCACCTGGAACCAGATTAAAGAGACGGGAATAGGGGAAATACAAAATATAACAAAAACAAACAACCTGCCTACTCTGATAGACAGCAGTGGTGTAACTCATTATCTAAGGCGCTGAAACGTCGCAACTGAGCTTTGTAATTCAAAAAAACTCATACAGTTCAGATAATTTTATGTCTCAAAAAATATACATTTATTTAAAAATATCTTTACTTATAATAGATGCACAATAATGAACAACTCTAGTCATGCCCATTGAGATCACAGACAATAATATAAAGTACGTAGATTTGAATATTCACACAGTGGCACTGTTTCTGGAAACCCCCATTCGCAATCACACTTTTAATCAAACTGACACATCCCATTTGTCCTACAAGTATTACATTCAGGCAAAACAAATTAAAATCAAAACAACTTTGGAGTCCCAAAGACCGACAAAAAAATTTCTATATCAGAGCTAAAATATAACATTATACGTAGGTGATTTATGAACAGGTATGAATAAGGAAAGAAAAAAAGTGTTCACATGTATATTGTTACACATTACAAAAATAGTTTTACATGTAGTGAATATGTTAATCAGCTGGTTCTGTTGACTCTGTCAATCAACTTCCGGGGTCTTTGAGTTCAATTCTAGGTAAGCGCAGATGCACGTTTCGGTGAAAGACCCATAGGCTGTCACACCTTCTTCAGGGTGCAAAGGTGATAAAAACCAAGCCTGGGTGTCAATTGGAAGACCATCCGGTCCTGGTGCTTTACCAGATGGTATACTTTTTTTGGTGGGTCTGATCTCCTCTATGGCAAATGGACTGGTTACGGACAGTTGTTCGGAATTAGAGATTTACATAATCTGGAGGTTATGAAGGAATTGTAGACAGGTGCTTTTCGGAGTATCGATGGAGGGGTGTAACGTTTGGTGTAGAAACTTTGGAACATGTTCAGTATTGCCTCTGTTGAGGTCTGTAACTTTCCTTGTTCATCTTTGATCATCTGGAATAGGTTGAAGTTGCACTTTAACTTTAAATAGGCCGCTAGTTACTTTACGGACTTGCTTAGGTAAAACAGCATGTAACCATACGTGTGCTTGTTTACTAATAATGGATTGAAGTCATATTTAAGACATTTTAATGTCATTATGATAAGAGGATCATTAGTTTGTCTATAGGTCAGTTCTTTAGATTTTATTTTGGCATCCTCAAAATGTAATATATTTTTAGTAACAGATCATCCCTTTGAAGAGCTTGGGCAATAATGCTAAAATCCTCCGTTACCGTAGACTGCTCTTTACAATAATAAAGCATCTGAGCCTCCTCGATGATTAAGACCTTTCAATTACATGTGACACGTTATTTCAAAATGAACACAAAGTACTTGTTTTAGCAACTTAATTGACTGACAAAGTGGCAACCTACACATGCCTAATTAGGCCTGGGGGGTGACTCCGCTCAGCTTGAGGAGTTTTCCGCACTTCGCTTTACGCGGATCTCACGGAGATCTGAAAAAGTCAGCCCCACGTAGCAGAGCGTAGTTTTTTTCCTCGTTCGCTTTTGTGAACGTCAAGTTGGTGAGCGCGAGCAAGAAAAATCAACCTCCCGGCGAGATTTTTCCTCTATGGCGTTCGTCAACATCAAGTTGGAGAGCGCGAGCGTGGAAAATCAACTGGCAAGATTTCTCAAAACGGGGGGGTCAGTTTTCTCATTTCGAGTGGTCGCATATACTCGCGACCGCTTGCGTTGAGGAGTTGGCCTAACGGCTAGGGCGCACGACCTCGGACCTGAGGAACTGGGTTCGAGTCTCGGTAATGACGCTGAACATCCTGTGATTCTGGGCAAATCACTTAATCTCCCCGTGCCTAACAAAAAAAATTAATGTGTGTCCTCATGTAACGTAACTGGTGCTATGTAAAGCGCTCTGATACCTGATTAGATTCGGGTCAAGTTTGGCTATATAAAACTCTGCAAAAAAAAAAAATGCCCGTTTGCGTTGAGAAAGCTGCTGCTCGAGTAAAAATGTACTCGAACGGCAGAAAAGGTAAGCTTGCGCTGTGCATGGTGCCATTCGCAATCACTGCACAGTGGGGACAAGCATCCGGCACTGTGCAATCACAGCGAACTGCATTTTTCTATTGTTCTCCGCCGCTGGCGGAGCTCCGCGTTGTGCGGCTGAGTTTTTTTTGCACTTCGCGGAGTTCCGCGAAGCACAACTCTGCAAAATCCGCCCTGGGGTAAATTCTAAGGACTTGGGAACAGGACCAAATAATGTTAATATAAAAGTGATACAGTGTCATTAATTGAGTACATTCCCATTCCCTTGCAATTTCCTACTCTACCCGATGGCATGGGAAAGGATTAAAAGAAATTCTGAGCAGGTGATCAAAGGGAATATTGTAAAAGCCCCATATCAGTCATGTGATGTAGATGAGTAGTTACGGAGGGAAGGGAGCACAAGATGACAATGTCTTTGTGACCAAAGATATCTAGCAGTAGTAAACCCAACCAGGTACCCTATGTGCAATTTACACTGGGCCAATCTAACAACCATACAAAGATGGTATCGAGGATTTACTTGCAGTAAATAAAACAAAAACATGCTGTCTTTTTACAGCACTAAGTGAAGAATACTAAATAAGCCTATAATTCGAAATTCAGTTCAATTTGGTCACAAAAAAGAATACATTTTCAAAACGTATTATGAACCAACACAGTGTGTCATTTCTAGTCTATTTTTAACTTGCAGGCGTTTAAATATTGTTTTAAAGCCAATTACTTAGACATAACATGTTCTGAAACGTATCTGAGATACTAACCTCGTCCACAATTACATGTGAAACATTTTTTAATAAACCATCGTCCTGCAGCTTCCGGAGAAGAACTCCTGTGGTACAGTACAGCAGCTTAGTAAATTCTCCAGTCCGCGATTCCATTCTTATCTGGTAACCGCACAAAGAATTCTGGCAAACAAAGGAAAAGAACAATATTTATGAACTTTGTATTGTTACAGAACTCTATTGATAAATCCTCAACTCATCTTTCGGTTAGGTTTTTGCTAAATAAATAATAAATTTACACATAGATAAACATATATGAGAAATATTCAAAATTATCAAAAGGTTGTCAAAGGATAGTGAAGATTACACCAGAGGGACAGCATGCTGACCTCGCTACATTGAGCGCAGAACTAGAAAGTACCAACTGAGGGGCATATTTACAAGGGCTCTATATCCACTTTTTTGGCTTACAAAGCCAAAAAAGCGGACATAAAACCAGCGCCCTATTTACAAGAGGGTGCTAACATGCATAATCGCATGTTAGCACCCTTTTTCCCTATGCCTCACTTTGCATCTCCAATGAGATGCAAAGTGGGCGTTACTGGGCATACCCCAGATGGACTACCTTGCAAATATTGCTGATGCTTACATCGCGATATTTACAAGGCAGCCCACATGATATTAGCACACATTAGCCTGACTCCACGTTGATGACCGCGTACTGGCTAGGCGCGCTCCAACTAAATAATCTAAGGAACCCCAGTTGTCCGCCTAATTTTGAATTGGAACATTGGCTGTAATCGTCCCCTGAAGCCTCTGGTGGTTTACTTTTGGACATTCACTGTCAAGGTTGACTATAGAATTCATTCTATTGGACTCCATGTATGAACCGTGGATTTCGCTAATCACCTATAATTGATAGGTTGCCCAGGCCAAGTCCTGATGAAGATCCGCAAGACCGAGGCTGTCTAAATTTCCCTTATGGTCGCAAGTCGGATCGAAACGTCGACGCCCCTTTGTATTTAGTCTGTACCCGAAATACCCTTTTCAATGTGCTGCATCGGAATTGATTTCTGTGAATAAACAAAAGTCAAGTTTATATGAATGCCATTGGGACAGACTAGCTAAGACGGTGACTTGTAACCGCTCTTCCCTGCCCTGACATATTAAATTCCAGATAATATGTTGAAGTATTCTCTTTTTTGATTTCCTTACACTTGAGCACCCTCTCCTTTTCACTGCACATCTTCCTCTGGTGCAACCTCTTTTGATTGATTCATGTGATTAATATAACATGTATGGCTTTTATCCAAAACATCATTGAATAAACATATGATGAATTCTTTTCCAGGTCGTTCTCTTTTTTGCTGTTTAATTCATTTAATGATATGGTTAACTGAATCATAAAATACAAAATATTTTGATTAATTCATTCTAAGTATAGGTCCAGGACCACTGTTTTTTGTAACATAAGAATCGTAAAGGGCACTCACTACGGGGCATATTTACAAGGGCTATATCTCCGCTTTTTTGGCTTACCCTATTTACGAGAGGGTGCTAACATGCATAATCGCATGTTAGCACCCTTTTTCCCAACGCCTCACTTTGCATCTCCAATGAGATGCAAAGTGGCCGTTACTGGGTGTACCCAAGATGGACTTCCTTGCAAATGTCGCTGATGTTTACATCGCGATATTTACAAGGCAGCCCACATGATTTTAGCACACATTAGATTTTGGCGAAAACGGCCGTTTTCACCAAAACCCAACGTCTGCTAAAATCCTGATTTAGCCATCCCTAACATAGGGGGTGGATTATGCTGATAAGACCTTCCCAAAGTACCGACGAGCCAACGGTTCTTGGTGGGGGTACTCAGCTTCATAAACGATATCATTACAAAGCCAAAACAGTTCACTTGAAAAAAAATAAGTTTACAGAAGAACATTAGCGTTAGATAAGAATAGGGGCAAATCTGCAGCAACAGTTCCGTTAGCAAGGTGTAGTCCCAGATCAATTAAAAAAGGTCCTGCTATTCTATTTCTGAAAACAAAACATGTTGATCCTAATTTCAGGCCGATAAACAAATTACTTATTTTACACAGGATACCAGGGAAAATTGTTATCTTCTGCTATATTCATACAAAAACAGCAATATGTCCTCTCCAAATGGGCTTCTGGGTAAAACCTGGGACCAAAAACATCCTTTTGGGTTTCTGGAACAACACAGTTTGATTTGCAGCTGATGGTGTCACTTGGTTGTGCTAGACCAGTCTGCGGTATTCGATACTCTGGATTAATTAATTCTACTAGGCCAGCTGTCTTAATCAAGAAACGCTAATGCAATGACATAATATGGCTCAGTTCCACATTCACTCAGAGCATCCAGCAGGTGTCCTGAACAGATTTCACATTTCGAGAAGTTCCATCTTCCTATGGGGTTCTCCAGGCTTCTCATTGTTAAGCTGTCCTTACTAATATTTAACTTGACCAAATATTTTCCACAAAATTTGGGGTGCAGTCATATTTGATGACACTCAGGTCTATGCAAGATCCTCATATGATACTCAGCTACTTGAGTACTTAGTATAAGCTCTAATCAAGGCCCGAGCAAATATGTCCGCCTGTTACTTCCAATTAAACATAGAAACACAGGTCGGGGAAATTCAGTCTGTAGGTTTTACCTATGTCAGGCATCAACGATCAAGACATCACAGCGGTTGTAAACATTAAACATGTAGGAGTCCGCTTTGATGCGGATATGACCATGATGACAACACAGGTCAGCAGCTGGTTTCATCAGAGGGCAAAATTAAGGCCTATCATAACCCTTCCAGCCCCACAAATATAACTCATTGGCGGATTATTGCGACAGTCTCAATGCAGGCGAACTAGAAAATCAGATTATTACCGAGCCTTCCTCGTAGTAAGCTTAAATCCAAAGGCAACAGAGCCTTTTCAGCCCAGGGCTCAGTAATGTTTCACTCCATTCCCGGGGCATCTGAGGCCCTCAGCCATCGTTCCAGCTTTCCAGAAAGCACTTAAGTTACTGGCTGTACATACGACCAGCACCAAGAGAGCCCAGGGATGCGTATACTGTATAAATGTGATGATGATAATGATGATGTACCCCACCTGGGGCTCATGGGATGAGAAAGGGTAGCTGAAGGTGGAGGGTGAGTCTTGAATGGACTTCGTGTCATGTAGTTGTCACATCTTTTATTGTCAGCAGTGAGCTGTCATTTTACTGCTTACTTCACAACCTGGTGGCCTCTCAGTTCTTTAGGGTTGACGGCGATTAACCTAATCTCTTCTTTTTATCCAATGGATCTTCAAACCCTGCCCTGTGTACCCTCAGAATAAAGGACCGTCCTTTGGGTTTACGCAGAGGCAGTTGTAACAAAAATGTGGGTCTCACGCTTATCAGCATAATTGATTCTGGACTCCCTCTGTCGAGACCACCTTGATGGTATTTTCCAATGAAGGAAGGACGGAGAAGTCAATGATGAAGAATGCCACGAAAAAGTGTGAGACTTTTCTGTGCAATATCTTTGGTAGTGCTCCCTTGAAGCCCAAGCACTTTCCTATTAAGTCAAGTTCGGGTGTCACTGTTGTATTTCTTGTGCGCGTTCGATAGTCTGCTTTGGAGGATATACAATAGTGCTTAGCAACCTCAATCTCAATGTGATACATTGAAAATTGTTTTGTTAAATGTAACTTTGGACACATTTGTTATTTTGTGCGTAGTATTTAGCTGTGCGAGCACTCAATTATTATTTTTAATCTGCCATGACAGCTTTAGCGGTCTGTCAGGCTTTTGTAATAAAAAATAAAACAACTTTATACATAGAAGGGCTTTGGGTCAGCACTCTTCAGGTACAGGTATGTTCGAGTGTCATTTTATGGGACAGTGGGTCAGTCCACTTCAGCCATAGACAAGATTGCCCTGCCAGCGACAGCATTTTGCTTGCTCAAATGTGCACATCAGCATTACATTATATGAACTTCAGTGCCACGGTTCAGTGTCAGTCCTTTAGTTTTCTGTTTTCTCTCTTACTTTTGTATTTTGTTTGGACTTTTTTTCTTTTTATTTTTGGAGCGCACTACTCTCCAGACTGCTCGTTAAAAAACTCACTTAAAATGCAGTACAGCACATCCCGCGCTGCTACTGCATCTGAACCAGGTGGCAATCTTAGAATGATATAGTCCATAGTGTATAATTTTTTGGTCTCACCTACCAGACAGCACAAACTGTCTGGTTGCGATAAAGACCTACTGTCAGTTTATAGTGGGCTTAGAGCCCACCTATTGCATAGCATTGGTTGTCTTAATTACCACTCTCATTTGCATGGTTTCTTATGTTACTAACTTATGTGGGGGTTCCTTCCTCTACTTTTGTTAGCCTCTATCCTGGAGCCTCACTACTTGTTGTCCTTCCACTGCTAATTTTTATAGACACTACGGGGCATATCATCAAGCACGACGTTAAAATTATCGCCGCTTTGGCGGCATAAAACTGCCGCTAAAGCGGCGATAATGGGCTTGATAATGTGCCGCAGAGAATTCCAATAGAAGCCCATGTTCACACCAGAACATGGGCTTCTATTAAAATTCTCTGCGGCATATTATCGAGCCCATTATCGCCACTTTAGCAGAAGTTTTCTGCCGCAAAAGCGGCGATAATTTTAACGCCGTCCTTGATAATATGCCCCTACTTTTTTCTTTTCAGTTGTAAATAATGGAGAAAGTGTGTATGTTTCAATGCAAACCTCAGCTGGAAAACGTGTACAAATGTCTGTAGTGAAAGACCAATACAGGCCTAGCCTTGCTACAATAGCAGAGTGAAAAGCAGCGCCAATAGGGTTAACATTAGAAGGGAGAAAAGCAAATGCATGCTTTCGTAGACTAGAGAAATATATTTAGGGAGCCACCGTAGCTGTGAAGGCCCGCTTTGTAGGGAACACGTTTAATAAAATATGTTGATAAGAGTAGAATAGACGTGGAAGACATCCAGGATGTTAGGCTTCATAGAATCCCAAACATGTAGGAGTAGTGCCTCACGCTTCAGAACCAGACAAGCCAAGGACGCCAAGCTAGTGTAAAAATGTATCAGACCTCAGGTGCAGACTTTTATAATCCCATGACTAGTTATTTTTGTAGAACAGTATTGCCTTTGTTAATAGTGACGTTTGCTGGAACATTATATCAATAATTATGCATGTGACGTATTCACCTTTTAAATGAAACTATATACATCACTGCGTGCTCATGTACCACGGAAAGTTTTAGGTCACAGCTGAGCAGAGGTGTCTATTCTTCCCCCTCGATCGAGAAAATAAACTCTGTGCTTTGCTGCTAAAATTGAAGTCATGTTTTCTTTTCTTTCATCCTTAGAACACAGTTAAGCACTCCATGAGAGTGCATGTGTTTTCCAGTTGTCACCCATGTGTACTTCTCTTCCCCTCCTCTGTCGCGTTCCGTGTTGTTGTCTCTTAACGTATGCTTCTCCCCTCCTTCCTCTACTGCTTGTACTTGTGTTTCTCTCCCCATCCCACACTCCGTGCTGCTCTTAATTATAATTTTCCTAAAGTGCAACTCTGCCTTGTGCACACACTTTCCTGATGGAACATAAGCGTTAGGGCAAACTATACTGGGAGTGCACCAATTATTTGCAAAGTTATAAAGTGTCACATGAATGTGCTACCGGTGTCTGCAGTACAGTTCAATATTGTTATGTATCAACTAAATTCAGAAATTCTAAGGTGCTGTAAAATCAATCTTGGAGACAGTGCAGGGAGATGAAAAACTCCAGGCCCAACACACAATTATCTTGCAGCTGCCTCTCCTCCTCTATTCTCTCTCATCCTCCTCCTTCTTCTCTCTCCTTCACACTGGTTCTCGGAAGACAGCAGAAATATTAAACCCTTCCCAGTACCACGCATCTGGTGTCCGCATCACTACACTATAATGCATAGGCCACTTATTTATAGCATCCTGACCACCCTGTGCGCAGCGCGCTAAACGAGGATCTTATTTAGTTGGCGAGCGCATTCCCAGTGAGTGAGCGGTGTGCTACCTGAGAAGCTGCTGTCTCAAATACACTGTGGCGTCTTTTTTATAATTCATAATATCCAACCGACAGTTGAACTGTATATCTACTGGCGCTGCGTGGGTCGGCCCAGAGCTTCAAATAAACTAGCCGAGCCCGGCTTCTCGCTTTTGCATACCATGTGATCTGTCAGCGCCACACATAGTATAAACTAATGCAATCAGGAGGATCAGGCAGTGCTATCACGTGGATCCCCTTGGCTGTAGTTTTCTGGAAAAGCTCCAAACTGTGAACACAGTGAGTCTGATTAGCCCCAAGAGACATTGAGGTGGCGGGCAGCAGCTTTCATTTTCCGTGCCGCGCTCACCGAAGGGTGGGTGTGACAGGTCAGTGTGTGGGCCGATGTTTCCTCTCTGCTCTGGCTGGCAGACATAGATGAGCTCTGTGACTGCTCAGGACTGATCCTTCTGCAGCTCTTCAGCCTACATAAGTCAGCACTACCTGCTTCTGAAGCCTGGTGCCCCCCTGCCCAGCCGAATAACTTGGAAAATGCTGAAGGCAAGTGTTTATCCTGACAGACGCACTCCCTAGGCACTTCTGGTAGCACATTCAATCTAGTCAGGCAACTGAAGTTCACTCATCTCTGCAGTAGGTGCATTAACCTACTAGGCCGCCCTTCCAGTTTAGATGCATGTGTTTCTTAATTTCATTATATTTTCAGATGCACTGGTCTCTAAACCTTTCTTGGGGGCATATCAGCAACAACCGGCGATAATTATCGCTAAGCGCACTTAGCGCTAGGGTAATTATCGCCAGCTAACGTGGATTTTTATCGCTGAGATAGCGTGCTATTAGCAACGCTTATCTCAAAAGCGATAAAAATCCTACCGCTAACTGCCAAACGTGAGATTATCGCTGGAAACCCAGCGATAATCTCACGAAGATAGGCGTTAGCTTGATGATAGGGCATCACATACTTAGCCATGATATCCACCTTCCATAGGATATCATGGCTAAGTCAGTCCTGAAGCAGGCGTAAGGAAAGTAGCGATGACAGGGGTTATCGCTACTTTTCCTGCCGCTATGCTTCATAGCATGGGGCTTGATGATAGGAGAAATGTCGCTTAGCGACATTTCTCCAGTCATGTCAGGAACGCCCACTTTGCATCTCATTAGAGATGCAAAGCTGGGCGTTAAGAATCCGGGTGCTAATGCAAGGTTTCACGCGATAGCATGACCTTGCTGATTAGGCGATATAATTATCGCCGCTTTTCGCCCAAAAACAGACGCAAAAGCGGCGATAATTTTATATCGCCTCGTGGCTGATATGCCCCTTGGTGCCTATTGCGTAGTGTCGATCCACGATTGATATCAGGCTAAGCCTATGGCTCAACACCCACCCTGTGATCCTTCTCATGGTGTGTCTTGATTGAAGGATTTTTCCCGACAGGTTGATGAATGGATGCATGAATCCAGTGTAGAGTTGCACTTTCAGTTATAAACAAGACCTTTGGGCATTGCCAATGTTTGCTTCCATAATTAAAGCAGTCTGGAAAAATAATCGACGTCCCACAGTCTCCACAGTTAGGCCTTTTTAGAAGTTAACTGGCTTTTTCTTCAATGAAAAACGAAATACATTCTGTTAATTACCTCTGCAGAAAAGCTAGTTGAAAAAGAAAAACACAACTAATGACTGAATAAATGAGCTGTGATCTTAAACATATGGGCGGCAAGTCGATATTTATAACCATCAAGGGAGATTCGACAATGAACAACAAAGTCATTTTGCTTGCAATGCACATCACACCTTATGCTCACCATAGGCAGTTGTATAGTATTGTGAATTGTTGATATAATGGTTATGATATAATGTACGATATTAAAACAACCTGAAAACCAGAAGGTACCTTTGACATACTAAAAGATTGCTGACATCATGCCGTCACCCAGCTGAGGTCTTCACGTACCATCTATGATCATGGAATGGAAACATTCAGGGGCATTTGGAAAGAACAATGGTGAACAGATTTATGTGGCGATCGGTGCTACTGTGTGACGATTTTCCTACTTTGCTCATTTGAAAATACGGTTTTGAGAGATTAACTAAGACTCTACCGTATGTTTATGGCTTTTGAAAAACGAGTAGGTATGTTCTTACTGTGCTACACAAATGCTATGGTTCTTTTCCTTACCCTTGCTCCGGGTCCTCCTTCACATCCCAGCTCCTCGCACACTCGGGTGGCCAGACTCACCGCGGAGATCCTTCGGGGTTGAGTACATACAATGTTGCACTTCTGTGGTCCCATCTCATTTAGCAACAAATCCTCTAACAGGAAGTGAGGCACTTGGGTACTTTTCCCGCTGCCAGTCTCACCGGCCACAACGATGACGCGATGCTTTTTCAGAGTCTCCAGGATCACGTGCCTGTGGTTAAATACAGGCAACTGTTCCCGCTCTCTGTGGAGTCTCTGGTATGTGCGGGAGCACTGCTGCTTCCTAAAGAGAATCCGGACTGGTTCCAGATCCTCCAGCACACTGGGCTGCTCCAAAGACATCCTGCTGAAGTCCTCTTCGGCTGCTAAATTTTCCCAGGAATCCTCAGCATCGTTTGATACCTGGGCCTCACTTTGGCATGCCTGCTGTTGCTGTTGCTGCTGCTGCTGCTGCTGCTGCTGCTGCTGCTGAAGCTGCAGTTGTTTCACTTTGTTTAACAGTTTTGCAATAAACAAATCACGTGGCTTATTGGCTTCAAACTTATTGTGTTCTTGCTTTATCTTTTCTGCATCACTCCACTCCAACCAAACGTCTCGATATGTGGGGGGCAGCAGCTGATGGACAGACTTTAGGAAACGAATTAAAAAGGACATGATTAGTATATGTGCATGCAAGCATGTCAAAGGTAGATCAATACAAAACTCCCAAATGCCAATGAGGTTCTGCCAGACATTCAATTTGCAATTAAAGTTTTTGATATAAATACTGCAAAGACCATGACTACAATAGATAAGAGGATGGGGGTCAGCTGGTAACAGGGTAACCACAACACATTCATATGTTAATTCATATGGAGAAAAAAATTCTTATTTGATTAACAATGCATTCTCAGAAAGGAAGACCGTGCATCTAAATACTTAGCGGGAGTCACCTATTCTTGAAAGATACATCGCTTCTGGCATGATTAAACTTTCAGTCATAAGCCAACATTCAATTTACCAACATTTAGAAAATTCCTTAAATTCTTACAAAATGGAAAGTTAGGCTGCCAGATGCTTTTACACTGAGGGCCTCATTTATGGAATTTTAATGCAGCGCAGCAAGCCACCTTGCTGTGTTGCGTGAAAGGGCAGGAAGGCGCCATTATTTAACATTATATTGCGCATTCCTGTCCTTTTCTTGCGCTGGCGCACAACTGCTACCTAGCACCAATGCAGGCACCCTTGTGATACGGTGCAAAGGTACCTGCGTTGCAGACAGGATGTTTTTGATGCAGGAAGGGGTTACGTCCTGCACAAAAACAATCCTCTGAGGCATTTTCCTCTTTCTAGGTCTGCGGCATAATGTGGCACACATAGAAAGGGGAAAACACTAGGAGAAATAAAAGATATTTCTCCTCGTTACGCCTCACCCAACGCATTTCCAGGTCTACCACTAATGGTAAATCTGGGAATGCGCCAAAATCCATGGGTGGATGCAAGGAATCATGGAACGCTTCCCTGGGGCAGAGTTTTGTACTGCATTGTGTTACTCCAGGTTTATCAAACCACTCAAGACCATGCAAGCTGGCCTTGTGCGGCTTGATAAATCTTACTAATAGTTGCGCCGCTCTTGCGCCCCATTGCTTGGCGCAAGGGCATTGCTTGATAAATCTGCCCCATAATCCATCTGTTTATCCTTTAAAAGATGTAGTGGCCCATCAAATAGCTCTGAATAATAGCACTGATTTGATTTTATAATTTGAAATGACGCACAATATGAATCTCTGAAACAAAAATGTGCTTCAAAGTGCTGCAGGGACAAAGGATGGGGCAAGGACCATGATTATTCCATCAGAAAAAGAAATCAAGTTTTCAGGCTCACTCTTAATAACAGATGAGACATAATTTTGAATCTGTGCAGGAAACCTTCCACATCATCCACCATTATGGCAGGGCAGTGTGCTGCAGCAGTACCCGGCTAGGGGGCTTTCGGAAGTGGGACACTATTGGGATCTCCACTTTGGGAGATGTGATGCAGGACACAGTCTTGAAATCATTCTAAGAGTTGAAAATCGAATATCAATTGCGTCGCAGCCAATTCCACTGGTACTTGCAATTCCATCATGCTCTTACACCCCACATTAGTAACCTCACGGATCTTCCTGAATTCAACCCATTGGAGTGTAAGCTCCTCCTGGGGGACCTGGGCACTCACAAAATAGTCAAGATATATCAATCTCTAGTCACAAATAGCTCAAATACACTACCCACCTTTAGAGCAGCTTGGGAAGCCGATATATACACACTAAATAATGATGACTGGATGGAGGCTTTGGGAGCGCCCCACGGGGGGCAATTTCCACCCAACTCCGACTGATCCAACTCAAATACCTACACAGAGTCTATTACACGAGGTACCGTTTATGGCGCATGGGAGTGATCCACTCCCCGACATGCCTCAGATGCAGGGTGGACGAGGGTACCTTGATCCATACGGACTGAAGCTGCTTGACACTGGATCGGATTTGGCGATGGGTGACATCCTGTCTGGGGGAGGTCCTCTCTTGGACAATCGTGCTGGGATTCTCCTTCATAGCACTGATGTCATAGGGGGGAACAGATATAACGGCTCCGTTCGTTTCTGGGTCTAACTCTGGCAAAAAGGGATATAGCCAAGACATGGAAGGCAGATAGCGCCCCCCCACCCACCCCCTTTCAGTGTGAAAAACGGGAATGAACCACTGTATGGGACTAGAGGTCAAGGGGTTCCCCCCCAAAACCTGGCAGAGGTGAGCCGACTATAGCGGAATTTTCTTGGAACCTGTCTGCTCCGATCGTTTCCTTCTTGAGGAAGAAATATGGAGTTATGGGGTGAAAAGAAAAAGGAATGATACCAGTGACTAATGTTTCACCTGTTGAGAGACATGTTTTGTCTCAGAAGGTGCTTGGGGGAGACGGGTGGGATCAACCGTGCAAGTTCTTGTTTCTGTTCATGGGTGTACTCAGTACATCATCCTATATGTACTTTGCAGCCTATGTGGCCATGATTTTCTGTCAAAACCCAATAAACGTTATTGTGAAAAGGAAAAAAATACGTTGATTGTCATTTGGATCAAGTGTGGTAATTTTTTCACAAAATACCCACTTGACAGATGTAGCAAATACACTCAATTTGTCCCAGCTTACAATTAGGTGCAAATACACCAACTTGTTTAATATAAGCTTGCTATTTGCAGCAACAAACGTGATGTTGCTTTCGTGCTGCTGTCTTACGGACATGCCTGACTCAACCTGTGGCCTCTGCTAAAGCTTAGAGCTTGGGATCCATGTTGCTAACACCACCAATGTACAACTGTGACACGAAGTCGGCATGCCCCACAAACAGTCAACATGGTGCAGCCAGCGTGAAGTGGTTAGAGGATGAAGAGTTGTTGATTCCAGAGTGCTGCTGGGATGCTTGGAGAACCCCAGGAGAACCGGCTCTGTTCTGGAGAGCAATGGAGGCATGGAATTGATGTGTGAAGGAGGGGCTGCAAATGGAAACAAGCGATGGGGAGCCCGAGAGAGCGGGCTGCCATCCACTGCTATTTTTCTTGGACGACTGGGCCTTGTTCCAGGTGGGAACTGAGAGTAACAGGCCTCTGATCTGCAAATATGCCATCAAATGACAATAAACATAGGCCAATAAGAAGAATTTCTGTCCGCCAGGACTCAAAGAAAGTGCTGCAGAAGGGTGTTCTGAATGCCCCGAGAGTTTGGAAGTCTCACATTCACAGGAAAGAAGCTGATAATGGTGGTCTTTGAAGACCTACAAACACATTCCTTCGTACAGAATGGAGAACTGCATTCAAGGAAGGGTTATGGAGAAACTGAAAGGCTGAATCATAGAGACGGAACAGAACATGGGATTTCTGATGCAGTGCATGGACACACTAGGAATAACAGAGGTTAAACAGGTAGAAATGACACAGAGGTACAGCCGATTTGAACATTTTGTATTTACCCTACTGCACACTTAGAAGACAAAGTGAAAGCATTAGAAAACGCAACTAAATCCAGCAAGATTTGAGCCCTGGGCTTTCTGATTGGGTCTGACTCTATGGATGTTGCGGCAGACTTACAGTCTTTTCCCCTGAAGGAGAATCTATAAGACAGGTCAGGCGCGGAAAATGTGCACTTGCTGAAGATGCCCGATTGCTAACTAGAGATTCGATAGGGAAGAGATCTGCTGTGAGTACATTACTGGAAGATAAAGCAACTTCCATGCAGCGTGTATTGATTTCGAAGGTGGCTGCCAGGAGAGGAAAGATCATGGAACCAGAACCCATATGCTTTCAGAGCGCAACTTAATGACAATGAGATGCAGGCAAGACTTACAGGTCAAAAAAAATAATTACTGACCAAGGTATGAAGGCTGGTCTATGGTTCCCTACAAGATTGCATGTTCGGGTTAATAGAAGATGTACATGCTTGTCAGTACCAAAAAGAGAATTCGTTAATTGCACAGCATATCATGCATACCATCCACAGTGAGAAATGGATGTGTCTTCCTTGGTGCTGTTCTTCATGCTCTGAAGCCTGACGGTAGGTCTGAGTAGATGTTGTTTTATTTTCTAGGGACTGACACTGTGAGACCTTCTTAAGTGAAACTTAGCTAAAGACATTATAGCTTATATACAAGGCTGGGTACTGGTATTTGAAAGGGAAATATTGATGAATATTTCTTAACATATGTTAGTGCTATATTTTCTGATAACATATTTAAACCTAAAGCTGTTATGCAGTGAGGTGGCAAGTTTTAATGACAATTTCGGAGGAATTCTATGAGCAAAAGTGTCAAGTTCAAAGATTGTAAGTTGCAGTGCTGGATTCTTACCAGTAGATCCGCTCTGCACAGTAATCTCCGCGGTGGTTGCTGAGCTGCTGAAGCAGATCTATGAACTACCAATGGTGAGGCTACTCAGGAACAATGAAGACTATTCTTGTCTTACGCTGTTTCAGCTTGAAGACCACATTTCAAAATGAGGGAGTAAAAGAAATGTGTATGCCCAGTTCATCAAATTGACATTCTAATAGATTCCCATGGGTTATGTCTCATAATAACCAGACACAATGTGGATCTGCAGGTAATGTGAGCTCCCTACACCAAAAGGAAGGTATCTGTCACCATGATCACCGACACTTGTGTTATCATCCTTCATCTAACATCAGACTGTACATTTGTGTTCTGAGATTCCTGAGGGCAGACCCCAATGATCTTGTGTGCAGTGTGTCAAAGACACTAACTGTGTGCCAGAGACCATCAAACTTGGGAGATGAAGCACTTGTCAAGGCAGTATGGTACCATTACTTTGACAGTCTTGCACCATGAGTCATTACATCGCGGTAAGTACATCGGGAGTCAAGACATCACAGGTAAGTACTACTATCTTCACATTAGGAATACTTTACATTTCAGGTAAGCAAATAAAAATAAATTTACATGATTTTAACTATATATGTTGAAAATGTGCCCTTTCTGCAGAATCACTCTGAATTATTGTGCCTTTTTGCGGAAAGTGGCTGGTGCACTTTGAAAGGGGTGGGGCATAAATCCCTGCCTCGAATATAACATCGAGTGCAAAGCAAGCAAACCCAACTTCCCCTCAAAGAGTTAGAGAGAAGGGAGTTCTCCACCCATACAATATTTTGCAAATATGGTTGCAAATGGCACATTTTACAGAGCAATTTCCAAACACATTGGTTTAAAATCCATAGATTCTAAAGAGACACTAATGAAATATTACAATACTTTCATGGTATGACAAGAAAGCCCTACCCTCCTTAGGAATGTTGTTCAGCATCACTAAAACAACTTTCGAAAAATGGCAGCAAGGTAATGTGAAATCAGCAGTTACCCTAAGTATTAGATGTTTAAAGATTACCCAGGTGCCATTACGATCTTTGATCACGGCTTACATTGCATTGCTGCAAAGATGATCAAATTAGAACACAGGCTTCTCACTACTATTAAGTAAAGGTGAGCGAGTCAACAAATTGAAAGGGAGACCTGAGCCAATACTCTGGCTTGGCTCCAAGAGCCCATATAGGGGCCATGAAACTCTTTGCAACAAGCATCATATAATAATATGATAATATCTCTCCAATGTTCAAAAGTGAATTTCTTAATCAAGAGGAATAGTTTCACCGTAGAAAATATAATAAGATCTGTACATTGAGAGGCATTTATTAGAAGTAATAGTTTTTAAAAATGTACTTAGAAATATTCATACCCTCCCTACCGACAACGAAGTCAGTAGTGAACCAAAAGGCAAGTCATTTGTAATGTGCACCCTAAATATAGCATAAGTTATCATTCACATAGCAACATGAAGGTCTTTTAAAGAACAGCGAAGTTTTTGTACAGCACACATCCTGAACTCGTGTATTTGAAGAAGCTCTCATGTGTGACGATGAAGAAAAAGGAGACATGGTGAAATAAAATAATAGCACAGGTTAACACATCAAACACTAATGCTCTATCTTTCATTGCCATGGGGTGAGAGCGTGGGTGGGAAGCAGAAGCCATACACTGTTTTCAATGTCTGTCTCTAGAGAGATTCCAATTTGTCTTTACCCTTACAGTTACATGGCAGCTATAGCGGGATAACTAGCCAGAGAGGAAAGTTTTATTGTAAGTGGAGTCAAAAATATTTTTTCTGAAAGGCTCCAGTACCATTGCCAAGGGCAAAATCATTTCTAGTGTGAAAAAGATACAGGGGCATATTATCAACACAGGCGATAAAATTATCGCTGCTTTAGCGGCAGAAAACTGCTGCTAAAACGGCGATAATGGGCTTGGTAATGTGCTCTATGGAATTCCAATTGAAGCCCATGTTAGATGTGAAGGACATCGAACCTGAGCATGTTAGCACCCTTTTTCACTACGCTTCCCTTTGCATCTCTAATGAGATGCAAAGTGGGCGTTCCAGAGCAAAATAATAGGAGAAATGTCGCTAAGCGACATTTCTCCTATTATCAAGCTTCACGCTAACCCTGTTAGAGACAAAAAAAGCAGCGCTAACCACGGTTAACGCTGCTTTTTTACGTCTGCTAATTTTCAGACTTAGCCATGTAATCCAATGGGAGGTGGATTACATGGCTAAGTCCACCATGGGCTATCACAACAAGGATATCCCTATCCTTGTAGTTTTATCGCTGCATTACCAGCGATAACCTCCCAAAATGCCGCTATCGCTGGATTTTTTATCGCCTAGGCGGTTAGCGTTGTTAATAACGCAATAACCAGGCAATATTATCCAGCGATAACGGGCGTTAAAAAACTTAACGCTAGGCGCCCTTAGCGTTAATTTTCCCTGTTCCTGGTTAATATGCCCCTAAGCCTTGTTTATGACCATGGAAGCACACTCGCTCACGGTCTTGGACTTTATATGTCTGATGTGATTAAATTAAGCCGGGGAAGTAACAGTTGTTTATTTTTCAATTCAGCGTCGTGTGCCTTTGCAAAGGAGCGTGTCTCTGCCTAAACCCCAACTTACTACCTGAATGTTCGCCTCAGACAGCAGCCTTGATACACGCTACATCAACAAATACAATCTTTACTCTGACCATCTTCCACAACAGGCATCAAGGGTAGTCAAATGTTTTTTTTATGCTGATGGACATGAAAATTCTGACGTCATCCATATGACACTGAGCTGTTACGCCAAGCACCCATGAAGCTTCTGTTATGATAGGCTGCTTGCCGTCCTTATTTTCCTATGGAACATAACACATCTCCCTGTATGCTCTAAGGATGGTGAGGAGAGCACCCAGACATGTGCAGACAAGACAGTTTGTTGGCAGGAAGCACACAAACAAAGAGTGCAACACACTTAAGAAAAGAAAGTAATGTTACACTGTTTTCTTAAGTAGCACCAGAGTGTTTTTTCTTCGTTTTCTCTCTGCTGCTCTGTTCATTAAAGGGGGGGGGGGGTGGGGGAGGGTGCAGCTCTTGCTCCCGCTCTTAACGGGCAACCACTGCTATTTGAAGAACCTTGATTTTGTTGGCTATAGAACTCTGTGCACTTTACCCCCGTTAACCAGTGGTAAAGTACTTGTGCTGCTCCTTTCAACATTGTAAAATTGGTATACTCCTGATACTCCTGTGGTATACCCTTGATTGGCATATTTACCTTACTTATAAGTTCTGTGAGGAAATTGGGTGTATTATATGGTGTGGTTGTGTGACCTCACCGTGTAATACAATACCCACACCTTTAGGACCAGTCAGGTTTGTTTGCTACACCTTAGCTCAACTCTGGGTAGCTGTGGCTTTGAGCAGTCAGGCTTACACAAAGGAACAAGTGTAAAGCTTTTGGGAACAAAACCAAAACAGCTGTAGAAGAAAGAACTGAGACACTCAAGAAATCCAACACCAATTTATAAAAAAAAGATTAGATATTTATGTAATTTTAGACTCTATAATGAAATCTTTGGCAAGTTGGTTTGCGGTTACTTTGAGTTACTTTTTGGCGACCATCTCCGGCAGGGAGCCAGTCAAGGGGACCAGCAAGGTCGAAGAAACAGTTTCCTCAACGAGAAAAGCAGTCTCCAATTCAGTTCCACAATGTGGCTACTCCTCGGTCCACCGGCTTGGTGAGGAGATCCTGGCCACAGGGGGCGATGTCCCTTTAGGTCTGACAGAAGTGCAGTCACCACTGGACTACCAGCTGCCCGATACATCGGATTCAGCTGGTTTTCCTTCTTTGGGCTGTAACTTGCTTTCTGGGTGACCTAGTTGCTCTCCTGGGCCCAGCAGACTCAAGTGCAACTTTAGAGCATCGGGTATTGGTCCTTTAGGCTGCACGGGCAAGGAGCGATGATCTGGAGACTTTGGCTAACAACTTGCCAGGCAGGCTATCTCAGCCTTTGAGGCCATGTGCAGCAAACAGGAGGTCAGCCAACAGAACTTTGGGGTCTCTAGCTTCAGACTGGGCTCAGGAGTCGGCTTGGCCATGAGCAGGATACAGCAGGTACAATCCTTTTCTTTGCTAGCCCAAGGTGCAGCAGGCGCAGTCCAACTTTGGTGCACCCTTTCTTTCCCGGGTCCTTGATCCAGCAGGACAGTCCTTCTTCAGCTCTCTTGTTCAGTCCAACAAGATCTGAGTTCCTTTTTATGCCTATAAGGAGCCCTCAGAGGAGGTCATGGTCAGTAGCCAATAGGCTACCAGGTTCCCTCCCTCCTGATGAATACTTCGTGTGTGGCATCTAGCTATAACAAACAGTACGAAATCCAAGGGTCTAAAACGAAAACTGGGAAAACGTGTGCTAAAGAAGCTACAATCAGATTAATTTTATTTATTCAGATAGTCACTAAATGCACACCTAGACGCACCACAAGGCATTTCCCTCATTAGGACCAAATCCCTCACTCACCACGAGGGTGACATGCTTCATCATGGGGATTCTCCTCTCCAAGGAAAACCTAGTTCCTTGGAGGGCTACAACCCTCTCAACTCGAGAGAGGAGCTCAGGGATGTTTGAATATCTAATAGGATATCTAAGGGTTGTACAATCAGGCATTTATTCGTATACACCCTTTATCAGGATTAAAAACAGAGCACCAGCAGTATGGATTTAAAACCGCTCTGGTGACAATGAAAAAAAGAATGGTCGACATGTTTCAGCCATAATACCCAAAACTTAGGTCAGGCTTTCATCAGGACCTCAACCAGGTGCTACTGTGAACAAAGTGGGAACCAGTGCAACAAAAAGGATACCGGATATAACTTAATCTATGTATCCAATCACTCTTTGGTCTTTCATTTGGATAGAAGAGGAAAATACCTATAATACAGAAACAACTCATTAGTAATGATAAATATTCATCAAACGTAAGGTGTGTCATGTGACTTACTGAATAGAAAAAAATTAGAATTTCTTACCCGCATATGCTGGGTATTCAGTCCCACCTCTGCCTGGCAGCCGCTCAGGAAGGGGGCACGGTGTAAATTGTAATTCACAAAGACCTGTCCTTCACCTGTCTACGGGTGAAAACTAAGACGGCCCTTCTTTCTCATTGGCCTTTTGTGTAATCACAATTGATGATGTTTGATGACACCATTGTTTTCTTTACATTCAGTTTTTGCTTAGAATGTTTTTACTGCGAAGTTCCCGGTTACATTCCTAGTTTATGGTCAGATATTTTTTGCCTTCACACATTTCTATAGGAGTTAGTTTTCACCCGTAGACAGGTGAAGGACAGGTCTTTGTGAATTACAATTTACACCGTTCTCTTCTAGAGCGGTGCCCCCTTCCTGAGCGGCTGCCAGTCAGAGGTGGGACTGAATACCCAGCATATGCGGGTAAGAAATTCTAATTTTTTTCTATTCAGTAAGTCACATGACACACCTTACGTTTGATGAATATTTTTCATTACTAATGAGTTGTTTCTGTATTATAGGTATTTTCCTCTTCTATCCAAATGAAAGACCGAAGAGTGATTGGATACATAGATTAAGTTATATCCGGTATCCTTTTTGTTGCACTAGTTCTCACGTTGTTCACAGTAGCACCTGGTTGAGGTCCTGATGAAAGCCTGACCTAAGTTTTGGGTATTATGGCTGAAACATGTCGACCATTCTTTTTTTCACTGTCACCAGAGCGGTTTTAAATCCATACTGCTGGTGCTCTGTTTTTAATCCTGATAAAGGGTGTATACGAATAAATGTCTGATTGTACAACCCTTATTCAATTTTAATCGACACTGTTGCACTTACATATTATTTGCGCTGCGCCTTCACTCACACCTTTGTTCTTCACATGAGGATTTAGGATATCCTATTAGATATTCAAAACATCCCTGCACTCCTCTCTCTCGAGTTGAGAGGGTTGTAGCCCTCCAAGGAACTAGGTTTTCCTTGGAGAGGAGAATCCCCATGATGAAGCATGTCACCCTCGTGGTGAGTGAGGGATTTGGTCCTAATGAGGGAAATGCCTTGTGGTGCGCCTAGGTGTGCATTTAGTGACTATTTGAATAAATAAAATTAATCTGATTGTAGCTTCTTTAGCACACATTTTCCCAGTTTTCGTTTTAGACCCTTGGATTTCGTACTGTTTGTTGTAGCAATGATCGGGGAATAAATCCAGTGTGGTCTCTAAATTTCCCTAAGACCCTCCTGTTTAATCTGTTTTGGTTTGGTAGTGGCATCTAGCTATCCCAGAAGACTCCATTCAGCCCACTTCCAACATTGCAGACCCCCATCTCAGCGTGCAGAGCACCCTGGCTCAACGCAGAGGTGTGTGGCTTCCAGGTGGGCTACATGCCCCTGAAAAAACACTTTGGCAATAGTTGGTCCCGAGTGCCGGTCTGTCTGCCTAAACAATAGAGCAACCCCACTCTCAAGTGTTTGCCATTATCCCTTCAAAGGCGGCTTCACCTCTGCAGCTTGCCTTTTGGACCAAGGTAACACCTCTCCCCCAAGCAGGCTTCTATTGTGTCCTTTCATAGGAGTCGAGGGCAGAAAGCTTTTTCGGGGACAGATGCCGTGTGCAACCGTAAACGGGCACAGGAGACTTTGGGGAACAAAGGGGCAACATTTTAAAAGTTGCACATAGTGACAAGTTTTATTAATTTTGACTTGGGCATCAAGTTGGGCTTAATGTAACGAGCTGCTTGCTCGGAGTATCAACTTTGGTTGTCCCATTCAGGAGTTAGCACAGCTGAGGGGTAAGTGTGTAACCCTGTACTTGCCAAGAGGGCTACCAGTCCCTTTCACAGTAAAAAGGACAATTTCGTGTTTTTACTGCAGAGCACGTGAAACAAATGTTCTGCCTTTGAATATGATGCACATCCTGCTTTAGAGCTCGATTGGCCTGCTGTAGGGGTGACTTGCATATATTAAAAGGGAGATTTTGGGCTTTGTCATGGTTTTAATTGGCAAAGTCGAGTCAGCCGTGAACACTGCTCTTCCAGGCCCCACTGGCAGGCTGAGAGACATGTTTTCTCATTTATAACCCCACAGGGTAGCAAAAGTAATGCTGCAGTCCCTGGGGTGACCTTGTAAATGTATGTATGTGTCTTGTAAAGCGCACTGCTGCCCTGAGGCGTCGTGGCGCTGTAGACCGCTGGGGAACCCGTCCTGGCTATCCCTGTGAGATGGTCCCTCCTGGGTATCTCCAAGGTGAAACCAGGCATCCCCGGCGAATGTGGGGGGCCGTTGTGGAGATGAGGCAAGCTAATGCCCAGAGTTGCCCAGTGTGTTCCTGGTTAGAGTAGGTACCGAGGCGAGAATTATCGAGTCCGTTTTGACCCTGGTCCACGACCCTGCCGCGTCGGGAATTGAACCCTGGTCCCTGGCCGATTCTCTGCTTGCGGATCTGCCGCCTCTAACCAGTGAGCCACACCTTCCAACAAACAGGCCCTGGGTACCATATACTATGGACTTACAGATAAGTTAGCTTATGCCAATTGGGTATAAGCCATCAAAACATACATATTTTAAGGTTAGGGTACTGCCACTGAGGGCAGGTTAGCAAGCCTCCATGCACTCTCAGCAGCATCAGTCCAAAACCTTGAGGGTGACCATACAAAAAGAGGCACTTCCATACAAATTTCTAGTATAAGGTACCATGATGTAACCAGGGCCTGTAAGTTAAATGTCACATCTCTTTGTGTTTGCTTTGTTCGCCCTAAGTTGGCAGGGTATGCCCAGACGTGGGTCCCTTGCTCACTTTGCCACTGGATTCAGGCTAGCCTGGGTGATGAAGGGGGTTACCCAAAAAACGGTCCCAGGATGCTTGCTTCCGGTTCAGGGAAGACCTGGCTTGGCAATTCGGGCTGGACTGTTCCCGTGAGGCACAGGGTCAAGACTGATTTGCATATAGTTGGGTCTGAACTGAGGTGGCAAAGTGAGCTAAAGAATGATGATGGATTCAACCTAGATCTGTACTGAGGTCGAGTGTCTGAGAGGTTTCAGCACTCCGTCCATCATCTCTTTGTGTTTGCACAGGAGAAATGCAACACCCATTGTGCCATTTACTGGAATAACACTGTAAACATGACTGTGGGCCTGCCACTAGTAGCCTTGCTTTGCGGGTTTAACTGCAAATTCAACCCTTTCAAAATAACCCCTTTTGACTGGCCTACACCTTCCTTTTAAATATTTATAAATGTCCCATACGTAGGCCTGATTACCCATAAAGACAAAATGCATGGTATAAGTAGGACATGTAAAAGTTTAATATTAAACATGTCCTTACAGTGAAAATGCCCTCAAATCTATTTTAATTGTAGCAGGTTTGGCTGTTCCATATGAAAACACTGGGATGTGACATTAAATACTAATCCTGTACTCAGGAAAGATATTAGCTAGAAAAATAATGAAACAACTAACTTTAATAGTTGTTAAAAATCCAATTCAAAGGTGAAGTCAGATTTGTTCTAAATATTATGGAAAAATAACTTTAAAAAAAGTCACCTTGCCCTGCCTAGAGTCCCAGGCTAAATCTGCATTTGATTCTCCCACTTTGACCAGCCAGTAATTAGCATTTAAATAAGTGATAATGAGGTGTGAACTTGGTTCCAGGACAAAACCAATAGGCCGACCTGAATGGACAGAGATGACCCCTCTTAACCTGACAGAATATGCAAGGGGGGAGGGGGGGGGAGGATCCTTTTTGTCATTAAAGTGTGAAGTCCTGTTTGAATGTCACATCCTGCATGACAGGTCTGCTGGGGCTTTTAATTTGACACTTAGATAGCACTTCAAAGTGTTTGCTAACACTTGAGCAAGACCCTTCTGCTGCCTTCAGCTGCCTCCCCAGCCAGTCAGGCACCAATCAAAATGGGTCTCTTTTCACATTACAGTGTCACAGCCTGTGTGACGGGCCTAATGGGTTTATATATAACATTTGGGAACAAAGACGGAAACAAAATGCCAAAACAGTTTGTGTTTATCCACTGTCTGGTTGCTGAAAGATCAGCTCGGTTATACCAAACATCTGGATAAACTGGACTGTAGTGTTACATGTGGGAGAACTCTAGGTTTACCACAGTACACTCCCCGCCAAACACACCCAGCCCTTAGAGCCCACAATGAGGCCAGACATTTTGGCCATCATGAAAATGCACATACTGGGTAGGTTAGCCCCAGGGAACCTTCGCCTATTGCTTAGAGCATCCCTGGGGGTCAGCCCTACCCACAAGATGGGCCAGGCATAATTGGGACATCTCCAGACACCCACTTCAGAACACATCTGAACCTGTGAAAGATCAGAAGAGGACTGAAACTGCTATCTGAAACCCAAGAAGAGCTCTGGAAGACTGGACCTGCTCTTTCTCTCTTGTGCCCAGAGCATTGTGTATGTTGTCAGCATGACAGAATGTTAAGAGTGAGTGCTTCTGTGTAGAATATTCTAGAGTCAGCCAGTACTGTCAATAGAATGTTGGTGACGAGAATGTGAGGTAACAGGTAGTAAAAAGCTGGAAGACAAGGGAGTCCAGAATAAAAGCATAAATAAATGGAGGCCAAGAAAAACGATTTTACAGATTGCTCTGAGAGAAGTCTCCCAGCAGCTAGCCACATATCTAACATACAACTAGAGAGTTACCAGGAGCTTCTTTCAGAATAGCCTGAAAGAGGTCCTAGATTTCTGAGAATGTAGATTCTGCAAGTTTGTGATGAGAGAATCTGGATTTCATTAAAGACACGGCGGCTAGCATTATGCATAATACTTTTATTACACCACTCCTTGCAGCACTTAGAAGTATTACATCACCAAAGTAAAACTTCTAGAACATAGAATGTCCAAACAATATATATTCCTCAACACAGCAGCCATCTTCCTCTTTTACACTGCTCCGGAAGAGAACATAAAATCTCCAAACCGCAGCAGAAATTCTTCAAAAATTCCCTTACTGGGCATCTGAAAAAAGCAACATTTCTTTTAATCAACTGTACACCCATCAAAACATAACATCCTGTTAAATCAAAAGAAACTTCAATTAAAAATATAAACCCCACAACTCCAAATCAAAAGGGAGCGTGGGAGGGATAATGCTAGCCTCTGTGTCTTTAATGAAATCCAGATTCTCTCATCACAAATTTGGAGAATCTACATTTCATGGCAAGACCTGAGGCTATCATTATGTATGTTCAAAGCTGTGACAAGACCACAGACGATACATGCCCCAAAGGTTTCAAATAAAACTTAGCAAAAACATCCGCACTAGACCAATCAGCTGCACGCAAGATCTCCTCCAAACGCCCACCAGACAGGAAAACCTTACTTGCCATAGCACCTCTAACAGAACGTGCGCCAAACTCATCCAAATCCACACTTACTTCAGACATGCAAAATCTCAGCCACCTAGCAATTGTAGCTGAAGTTACTGGTCTAAAAGGCTTCACAAAATAAATTAACAACTGATCATCTCCATCCCTCCTAAATTCACTCATCCTAGCTTTGTACTCCTTCAAGCACATTGCCACACATAATTTAGGATGCTCAACAAATCTTGGATAAAAAATTGAGCTCAACATGCATTTAGTTCTTTTAGTTATACTGAAGAGAACCCCGTCCGGAGTAAAAGATCTGTTACGGATATCTAAAGCCCATACGTCCGAAACTCTTCTAAAAGAAATAAGACACAAAGGACTTGCTAATTTCCCTGACAACTGCTTTAGACTCAAGAACCTATTAGCTGGCCAATTTTCAAACAAAGTTAAAATTTTATTATTAACGTCCCACATACCACTATACCTAGGCGGTCTTCTTAACTTAACACCTTTCAACACTCTGCAAACCAAAAGTTCTCTACCAATCGAACAACCTCCAACCAAACTATGTCCTGCTGCAACTGCAGACCTATAACAATTGATAGTCCTATAACTTAAACCTTTAACAAACAAGGATGACAAGAAATTAGCCAACTCTATGGCAGAAGCCTCCACGGGATCCAGACCCCTTTTCAAGCACCAACAAGACCACTTCCTCCATGCTCCCAAATACCGTTTCCTGCTACCTGGAGCCCAAGATTCACTGAGCAATTCCTGAGCCTGCTCCGAAAGTTCTCCGAACTGCTCTTCTCTCCTGATATCCTCCAAACAAGAAGGCTCAAGACCCCTTCCTGAACCAAAGGATGAAAAACTTCTCCTTCTCCTATAAGCACGTCCTCTGAGTCTGGAACCAGCAAAGGGTCCTCTACTGCCAATTCCAAAAGACCTGGAAAGCAAGCCTGACCAGCCCAAAACGGCGTTACCAACACCAGCTGACACTTCTGTCTCCTCACCATCAATAATACTCTCTGTATCATTGCAAACAGATCCACCTCCAATGGACCCCACTCTTTTACTATTCTCCTGAAAATCTGAACATTCAGCTTCAAGTCGCTGTAATCCCTTAAATACCTTGAATTGCAATCCGCCACTACATTGCTCTGACCTGGAAAATACTCTGCCTGTAATTCAATTTTCTCCACCAAACAAAAACTCAAAATTTCCTTTGCCAACTGAGACAGATTCCTTGACCTGCTTCCACCCAATCGATTTATATATCGTACTGCTGAAACATTGTCCATCTTTAACACCACATTGTAGTTCTTCAACTGCCTTCCAAAACTCCTTAAAGCATAAAGCCCTGCCATCATCTCTAAACCATTTATGTGCACCGATTTCTCCTCCTAAGACCATCTCCCTCCTGTCTCCTGTTCATACAGACAAGCTCCCCAGCCAAAGAGGCTTGCATCCGACTCCAACACAAAGTCTGGGCATATTCCAAAAATCGCCCGCCCATTCCACGCCTCCAGATTCTCCAACCACCAAACCAACTCCTCCCGTGCCTCTTTCGAAATAATTACCTGATCTCCATACCACAAACCCTTCCTGTGAGCATCCGCCTTCAACCGCTGTAAGGCCCCGTAATGAAGAGGCCCCGGGAATACAGCCTGAATTGAGGAAGAAAGTAAACCTAGCACTCTTGCTCAAGCTCTCAAATTCACCATTGCCCTCCTCAAAACACATTTCACCTCTGATTTTATCTTCTTTACCTTTTTTCCAGCAAACAAAGATTTTGCCACCGTGTTCACATTGAAACCTAAAAACTCCAAACTCTGAGTTGCAACCAGGACAGACCTTTCCTCGTTTACCACAAAACCCAAACCTTCTAAAAGCTCCATACATTTCATCACCTGATCCCTCAACTCCTCCTGGCTCTGAGACATTATCAGAAAGTCGTCTAGATACATAATCATTCGAACACCTCTCTCCCTGAGATACTTCGCCATAGGTCTTAACACCTTCGTGAAACACCAAGGTGCTGAAGCCAGTCCAAATGGAAGGGAAGTATAGTGGAACAACCGACCGAGTGAGCGGCGCGCGGGCTGGCAGCCATCTTGAGAGTCTTGGAGGCGGCTGCGCTGGATCTCGGGGTCAAGGGGAGCCCGCTGTGACACCTAGGGCCCTATGCTTTGTCGGGGAGTGCCCCACTGTTGCTGTCACTCCCCCCCATCCTCCGCTCAACTGCAGTGTGTACACGCGGGTATCTCGGCAGTCGTGTTGGGCAGCGGCGGGGGGGGAGCAGCTGTGCTGCCGAGAGTCCGCATTGACAGAGACGGGATCCCTGGAGCTGGTTGGCAGGGGCGCCGCTGCGCTTGGGACCTGTCATGGTGCCAAGTTAGTTTCCGGCGCCTTCCCCCCTGTACGGCATCGGCCTGTGAGCGGTTGCAGGACCTGGATGTGGGGCATTGCTGGGGGTGCTGGCTTCCATATTGGGGCACTGCTGCATGGCTGGAGGTGCACCTGCTGGATCTTAGAGTGAGTGGGGCTCTCTGTGGCGCCGAGGGCTCTGCTGGATCCTAGAGCTGACTGGGGGCCAGTGTGCGCTGGCACGCAGGTGGGGGGTGCCTGACCACTATCCTCTTTCCCCCCCCCCTTGCTGGGGCTGGTGCTGGCTGGGGGCTCGGCGGTCGTGTCGGGCCGCAGGGGGAGGAAGGCATTTTTGGGAGTGAGCCGCACCCTGGTGTGTCCCCCGCTCGACGATGGGATCGGACCGCAGTTGCCCGCTGGTGGGTGCTTCATCTGCCGCCCTCTGGTGCCTTTGCGGAGAGCCCTGTAAACAGCCATGACGCGAGACAAGGGCGGTGGGGGCCAGAGCAAGCAGGGCCCAATTGATAAATTTACCCGTGCTGGAGTGGCGGCTGGGACATCGGGGCAGCAGGAGGCGGTGCCGGACAATGAGACACTCTTGGCGGCCATCACCCAGTCCAAGGACATGCTTGACGCCAAAATTGGTGCGGTTGGCTCAGATGTCATGCTATTGAGGCAGGACTTGCGTAATGCAGTGTCGCACATCACGGAGGCCGAAACCCGCATCTCCAGAGTAGAAGATGACGTCATTATATTAAAGAAGAAGGTCGCTGCCATGGAGACGGTTCAGAAGGGACTGGCGCTGCGGGTGGAAGATGCTGAAGTGCGGGCCAGGTGCAACAACCTCAGCTTCGTTGCATTTCCGGAGGGCTGTGAGGGGGACAACATGGTACGTTTCCTTACACAGTGGCTGGAGGGCTGGCTTCCCCCGGAGGTTCTCTCCCGCTACTTTGCTGTGGAACAGGCCCACAGGGCGCTCATGCAGAAGCCTCCGCCGGGGGCACGCCCGCGGCCAGTTATAGCGAAACTCTTAAACTACCTAGACCGTGACGCCATCTTGAAGCAGGCCCGAGCCAAAGAACCTCTTACCTACAACAATGCACGCATCCTTATATTCCCGGATTACACGCGACAGGTGCAGCAGCAGCGACAATCGTTTATGGCGGCGAAGGCCCGCCTAAGAGACCTTAAGCCCCCCTATGCTCTGTTGTTTCCCATCCGCCTGCGGGTTGTATACCACTCCCGCACGCACTTCTTCGATACCCCGGAGGACTTTTTTAAATGGACTGATGAGACAGTGTGGGCGAGAGTCCACACGCCACCTGGTAGAGAATCTGATTCATCGTTGAGCGAGGTGGCCTGGAGAGGCCCCCGGGGCCAGCTGAAGGGCAACAGATGGCGCCGGTCCAGGCGTCGCTCCCAGTCATGTAATGCCCCATCTCGGGGGGGGCTCCGCCTCTGAGCAACGGATATCAGCGGATTGATTCTTGGGTCCACTGGGTGCAGCGGGGCTCCAGACTGTGGATTGACTGTCGATAGACTTGAACATGGGCTGCTCCCTATGCCAGGCCTTTGCTGGCTGGAGAGGTGCCCGAGGGGCATGGACTGTAAGTTGGGGATCCATTGGTCGGAGCGGCTCCTATTCCCCTGTTGGGGATTGGGATCCTGCCCGGCCACGACAGATACTTCAGCATTTTTGAGGTATGGGGTGGGTGGTCTGTTGTTGGGGAGGTTGTTCCCATTTATAGATTGCGCGTCCGCCGTGGGTCCACACTTTTTCACGCACACACCGAAGAGTCCCCCTACCCATCATAGTAATAAATGCTTGCCCGGATGGCTAATACATCGCATGGGATGCGGGTGACCCCTGGTACCCTCCACATTGTTAGCTGGAATGTTCGCGGGGCTCTAGATAAGATTAAACGTGGGGCCATACTTCAACACGCCAAACGGGCTGGGGCCGACGTGCTCCTGCTACAGGAAACACATTTAATGGGCACCAAGGTCCTCTGTCTGCAGAGATACGGGTTCCAACACGTCTTCCACTCTGGCTTCACGAGGGATTCAAGGGGGGGGGGGCTTTGGGGCCATATTGATACACCGCAGGGTCTCCTATACGCATGAAAAACAGTGGTGAGACACACAGGGGGGATATATCCTCCTTCGGGGCAGGGTTGGGGATGATCTCCTGATATTGGGCAGTGTCTATGCTCCCCCTCCTCTGCAATGGAATCTGGTGGAACGGCTCATGACCATCTGGGCAGATATGCCAGAGGCGCTCTCGGTGGTCGGTGGGGACTGGAATGAAGTCAAGGAGTTGGGCCGGGATAGATGGCGGGGTGGGGGAGGACTGGAGAGCGGTCATCCCACAAAATTGCACTTCCTAGTGACGGGGCTTGATTGGGTGGATGTCTGGAGGTGCCTTCATGGGGATAGTCGGGCATTCACCTATCTATCCGCAGTACATGACTCATTCTCCAGAATTTACTATCTCTTTGTCCCCAGGGTGACAGTGAGTAGGGTGGTGTCGGCAGATATCCTGCCCCGGGGCCTGTCGGACCACTCCCGGTGGCCCTTATGCTTCAGATGGGTCGAGGGCGACAGCCGCTTAGGTGGCGTATGTCTGTGTGGCACCTGCAGAAAGATGACTATAGGGAGAGTATGAGGGAAGCTATCGATCACTATCTGACTGTTAACGTGGGGTCCGTTTCCTGTACTGAGACACTGTGGGAGGCACTGAAACCCACATTGAGAGGGGTGGATATTTCCTGGTGTGCAGCGGCGCGTAGGAAGCGTAAGAAGGAGCTACTGCAAGCAGAGGCAGGAATAGAGGCGCTTGAATGTAGGAGCCGGGAGGCAGAGGGGGGCCCAGTCAGGCGGCAACTATTACTGGCACAACAAAATTATGAGGCCCGCCACGCCTGGCTGGCGACGCGTAGCAGAGTGTATCAATGGGGCGATAAGTCCAGCAAGATGCTGCATCAACTTTGCCAGGGTGCCTTCCATTCCCAGGCTCTACCGGGAGTCCTGGGCCCGGCGGGCGAACCAATTATCAACCCCCGGGCTATTGCCGAAAGCTTCGCTGAGTACTATGCGGAACTTTACGCTGCGAAAGAATGCCTATCAGCTGCCGTCATAGATACATTTATTGGTGATTTACCGCTTAAGGCCGTGTCGGATGAGGTGCGGGAACAATTGGAGCTGCCGCTGATAGATGAGGAGTTGGGCACTGCGCTGGGGGAACTAAAGCCCGGGAAGGCTCCGGGACCCAAACGATTCCCCAGTGAATTTTACAGACAATTTTTATACAGCTGGCCCTGCAGTTTAGACCGGTGATAGAGGAGGTGCGGGAGCGTGGCTCGCTCCCCCAGGACTGGAGGCACGCGGAGGTGGTGGTATTCCACAAACCGGGTAGGCCTCCGGAGCAGCATGCGTCATATCATCCCATCTCCCTCTTGAATGTGGAGGCGAAGGTTCTGGCCAAGGCAACCGTCTTCTGCCCCACATTTCCACTCTGGTGCACTCCGACCAGGCTGGGTTTATGCACCACAGGGCAACCAGGCATAATATCAGGCAGGCACACGTGGCGGTGGCGGCCAGCGGGCAACTGTGGGAGCCAGCTGCACTGCTATTGGCCGATATGGACAGGGCGTTCGACTCCCTGAGTTGGGTGTACCTTTTTGCCTTGCTGCGGAGGCTCAACTTTGGCCCGCGCTTTCTTTCCTACCTTATGCTACTATACACAGACCTGACTGTGTCGGTGCAGGTGGCGGGGGCACTTTCTACGTCCTTCTCTATAAAGCGGGGTACACGGCAGGGCTAGCCCCCTGTCCCCATATTTATTTGCGCTCACTATGGAGCCGCCGGCAGCCTGGGTGCGCAGTGACGCTCAGATCCGGGGATTTGAATGGGCACCGGGCCTGTCCGATAGGATTGCATTATATGCGGATGATGTCCTTTTCTTTCTCACGGCTATAAATAGGACGGGCCGCGGCTATTGCGCATTCTGCAAATCTTTGGGGAAACCTCAGGACTCTATATGAACCCTCGTAAGTCAACACTATGGGTCTTAGGGGGTCAGACGGGAGTAGGAGCGTGGGCGTCCTCGGTCCAGCTGGCGGCGGGGGGGCTGAAATACGGGCGTCTTTCTATCAGATATACCTGCAGTTTCCTGAGAATGCAATCTGGTCCCAGTGTGGGAACGCACTCGGGAAGATCTTAAGTCCTGGTCCCGTATGCCTCTGTCCCTATACGGCAGATCGGCAATTTTTAAGATGGTGGCGCTTCCCCAGCTCCTCTACCAATTGCAGAACCATCCATACCAGATCCCACCCCGATGGTTTAGGCAAGTGAACACAGTGCTGGGTCAGTTCCTGTGGGAGGGAGGAAAGGTGCGGGTGGCCTTGCGCACATGTTTCCTGTCCATCTACTGTAGGGGGCTGGCGTCCTCGGATGTCCTCTCGTACTATCAAGTTACACACTTGCTGGTTCTTAATGAGTGGTGGTACGGTGACAGGGGAGACCCGGCATATGCAGTTGAGCGGCAGAATATGGGGCGCCATTCCCTACACACGATATTATATTCAGCGCCGCTGCGGGGGTCGCTGCCATCGGTCACACGAGTGGTATTTCTGATTTGGAGGCAAGCTCTGCGCCGCATGGGATGGTGGAACACTTTGACCCGTGAGACCCCCCTCTGGGATAACGGGCGTCTGCCTCAGTTAGCGGCCTTACGGTGTTTCCGGGGTTGGGACGCGATAGGTATCTCGGTCCTTGGAGATGTCATGAGGGGGAAAGATGCTCAAATCTTTTCAGGACCTGCAGAAGGAATATTCGATGCTGCGATCCCAGTTTTACCGCTACCTGCAATTTAGGCATGCCCTATCCCCTAGCTTAGAGGGCCTGGAGTCACTACCGGAATTTAGCCCATTGGAGGCGAAGGTCTTCATGGGAGACCTCACTGACCAGAAGATCTCTCGAATTTACCAATCCCTGGTCACTCATTGCTTCCCCACGTTACAGAGGTTACGGAGTGCTTGGGAGGAAGATGTGGGCGCATTGGGGGAGGAGGATTGGACTGAGGCCTTAGCAGCCCCGCAGGGGGCGGCAATAGCGATGCGCCTTCGGCTGGTGCAGTTCAAGTACCTACATAGGGTCTACTTCACCAGAGTGCGTTTGTGAAAGGCAGGGCTGATCGCCTCCTCCATGTGCCTTTGCTGTAATCGGGAGGAGGAGGGCACATTTATTCACACGGTCTGGAGCTGTCCGTCTCTTAGTCGTTTTTGGAGTGGGGTATATTCCTGCCTCTCAGAGGTTCTGGGATGGGAGCTCCCCCGCATGCCGCAGCTGGCCCTATTGCATGTTATGGAGGAGGTAGGGGGTAATATCTATAAACGACACCGCCTACAATTGGGCCTTACACTGGCAAAAAGGGATATTGCCAGGGCATGGAAGACATCTAGGGCCCCATCGGTGGCCGCATGGAAGAATGGGCTGGACTTCTGCATGGGGCTAGAACAACCCCTTTTCATTGCTAGGGGGTGTCCGCGCAAACACTACAAAATTTGGAAGTGGTGGGCAGACTATAGGGGTCTGATGTTGGACCCGCCACCGGTGGTAGAGGCACATTTGTCGGAATGATACACACGCGCACTATTAGACCATGGGAGCGGGTTGTGGGAGTGATCGGAGGGGCTAGCATTTCCTGCTGTGTCATTAAGTGGTGGACAGGTTTATGTGAAATTGGGGCGGGGGGAGGTGGGGGGGGGGGGGAGTTGTTAATATGTGTTTGGTTATTAAATGCAAAAGTCAAAGTCATTATCACTGTATGGCTGAATTGTGCAGTTGTCTTTCGGGTGCAGAGCCCTGCAATATATGTGCAACTTGACAAATAAAATGTGTTTAAAAAAGAAGAAATTGTCTTCATACTTACCATGTGAACGTTGAGCAAACTGTGCTAGACCCCTTGGCTGCCGCCCTCTGCCCGATGCTCTTCCCCTCTGCGGGTAAAATCCAGTTGCAGACTGGAAACACCTGAAGGCGGCTCTACCACTAGACTGATATTGTGCCCTTGAGCAGGTACGGCCAGGGAAACGGGCCCTTGCCCCGGCCCTGCCAAAAACCCCTCTATTAAAGACCCTTTTCAGACTAGATTGGGCTTTATCTAGGCTTGTGAAGGTAGCAACGTATTTTCCTAGCCCCTTCACTAAGCCTTCCCCAAAGAGATACCCTTTAGGGTCCTCCGTAGGTTCCTTCTTTGAAAAATCCCCCAATTTAAGGCTAATTCTCATTGGAACTCCTTTCCTCCTCTCTGATATTAAAGCCGCGTTTGCGTTGCCTAACAAGCAAACAGCTCTTTGTGACCAACCTCTTAGAAGGTCTATATCAACCTCAACCTTCTTCATTTTGGCCACTTCCGCCATATCAAGAACTCTTGCTATTGGACCCAATACGTCTAACAATCTGTCCTGACATTGCTATAAAGCTTTTTCTAGTCCTTTCCATCGGTCACGTCCAATTCGGAAGTTAAACAAGACTTCCCATCAACTACAGGCCGTGATCACTCAGCTTTCATGACTGCCCTGGCTTCCTTCTCCAAGGACCTTCGTATCCATAACTTGATAAACTCAGCAACATGTGGCAGAGGCCACCAATCTGCGCTCCTAGGGTGTCTTATCAGGTCAGGACTAAACATATCCTCGCCCTGAGGATCTTTTACCAAACCCATCTCCTTCCTTTCCTTGTCCACCTTATCTCTGTTCATGTCCCATCCATCATCATAATAGTCGTCCAGAATGAACTCCTCATTATCATCCTCACTTTCCTCTACCAAAATCTCATCTTGAGATTCTTCAAAGTCTCTTGTGTCGCAAGGGACACCATCATTTGTGCCGCGTTGGACACCTTCATCTCTTGTGGCGCTAGGCCCACAATTTCCTTTTTTAAATTTAATATCCACTTCAATATTCTTAACTTTCCTAGCTCTTTTCCCTTTATTCCTATTATCACTATTCTCCTCTTCATTTAATGACCAAAATTCTTCATCAGAATCTTCAACTATTCTCCTCTTTCTTTTTAGAACACTTTTTAAAACATCTTTCATAGAACTTTTAATCTCCTCCTGCACCAATTTACTCAAGTCAGACTCACCTGACCCTGTACTTTGGCTATTCTCATTATTCTCAATGTCCCAAAATTGACGCTAACCAGCTTAAAACCAATTAAATGATCCAAACACTCCCAAAAGTTTTCTCACCGAAGCGGTACCTTAATAATGCTTAAACATGCAACTGTAACCCCTTATATTTATTTTTTCCTAAAGCGACTCGCCTCCTCACAGCTAGTGACAGTTGCAACTGTCAAAAACGAGCACGTTTACAGCATGCAAGCGCCAAACGCACTAGTCCTCATCAAAGGTGCCCGCCATGCGTCACGGCGCACGCACGCACCTGTGATGACGCACCTCTTTCCATCTTCAATACCGAAAACCACAACTCCGAGCCTCCGAAGAGCTCGATCCCTCGTGAACCGCCTCTGATGCCTCGTGATCCGCCGTGAGACGAGTAAGTACACTCGAGAGCTCGCTAATCAAAAACTAACGGTTCACCTGTTTTTTTTTTGTTTGTTTTTTATTAACCCAAAGTTTCCAAATCTAAATATTTATTCGCTAAAACTTACCTTAAAACTACTCCCTAAACAAGATAAAGAACCCGTAAATTGGGTTAAACAAAAACATTCACATAATACATTTAAACAGATTACTCTTTTAAATAAACATAAAAACACAATCACACGAAAACCCGGCCTCGAATCTCAGCTAAATCTAATTAACCAAGCAAGCGCTAAAAACTCAACTCAATTAACTACCAAACTGAGACACTCAAAGTATACTTATCTGCAAGGAGCAGCAAATAAAATAGGAAGATGGCTGTTGTGTTGAGGAATATATATTGTTTGGATATTCTATGTTCTAGAAGTTTTAGTTTGGTGATGTAATACTTCTAAGTGCTGCAAGGAGCGGTGTAATAAAAGTATTATGCATAATGATAGCCTCTGGTCTTGCCATGAAATCCAAGAGGCGCTTTTAGTGAACCACCTATCCTAGTGTGTAGCAAAGCTGTGGATGAGAGTAAGACTGTGAGATAAGTAATATTCTGGGTGAATCACCAAGATTCCATTCAATAAGCAACAGTGAGGTAATGGAATCATTCTGTTGAAGGCATATAAATGAATATGACAATGTGTAACGCATGAGTCCTAAGAGTGAAGGATTAGTCTAAAAGAAATAATAAATGGACATGTACAGATACACCTATTCATAGATTTACCACAGTCAGAGAAGAATATATAAAATGATGGTCATTGTAATTAGTGTGTAACCTGAAAAAGCTAGTGAATGAAGCCTAAACCCTACAGAGGTCCACGGACACTCCTATTCCAAACAAGTTAGGCTGTTGGTATGAATTTAATGTAAACCAAAAGTGTAGGAAGAAAAGTGCAGAGACTAATATTCAGTGATCGACAGTGCAAAGAATGGAAACATGAACTGTCTGTAATTAAGCAAAGCAGTGCTCTCTGATGGCAGAAGCCAAAAACACAAGGGTCCGAGTGCACTACCATAACAAAGCACTATAGCGTAAGGGTTTTATTACATGCAAAAGATCCACTGGCTACTTATTGGCCAAGGATGAAGGGCATGATAATCAGCTACTTCGTTCATAATACATACCTACAAAAGAGTGAAACCTCTGAGTAGATCTTAGTGATTCAGTCTTCTTGAGTTATGGGTGGCTCTAGCTTGTTAATACATTTTTTTTAACCCTAGGACAGCTGCCAGTCGTCTTACAGGCACAATGCACCTTTTGGAAGTCTAAAGCTGTACTGTAAATCTACTCCTTGTCATGTTTTTTAAGCATTAAGAAAGTGTAATTGCAGCAGACTACAAACTATCGATTTATACTAATAGTTGATCTTTTTATGAACACAAATTAAGTAAATGTGCCTTTGACAGGTATATGCATTTAGAAAGGGAAAAGGACTACGCTTGTGATATTTCAGCATACAAGCAGTTTTCAGTAACAGAAGGTGAGTCTGAGCTCTGATGTGTGCAAAATCAGGCAGGAGAACAGGACATGGCTTCTGGTGATGCTTGATAGACTGATTCCACATTGGGGCTTTACAGGGAACTCACAGCAGCCATCAGTCTTATTGCTCCCGCCACCCTCATGATCAGGAAATCTATTAAATGGATTCAGTTGTGACGGTGTGGAGGGGCGATGACTGAGATAGTATTCATGCGCTGCGAAGTGTTTCTACTTGACTACTTTCCAATACAATCTTGAAAACATGACGGTGAAAAGAGTTCAACCAAAAGCTTCTCTTCAATGTTATTTCTGATAGGAGGGTTCTCTTAAAGCTCTTCTACATCAGAGAAAATGGTATTGAAATGTTTGAGCAGAGCCAATTTGTTTAAATGTAATTGATCCAATAGAGAAAAAAGTACACCTCCCATGCTCAGAATTGTATAGCTGTTTACCAATAGATGTTCTGACCACAACACCTAAAAGTAATTAGATCTAGAATGTAGTAACATGGTTACATTTGATTGCACTTATTTTGCTAACATTTTTATTTGGAGGAAACTAATACAGCAGTAGTTAACCCCTCTCCCCCAAATCAGAGCATGAAACCCTTACCTGTCCTTTGGTAAGTTGATAAATTGCCAGTGTTGCAGCTAGGTGCTGAGCCTGCATGCTATCTTCTGTCACGATCGTAGGACACACAGATAATTTTTCATCATTGGGTTTCATAATCTTCACCCTTCAAGATTAAAAAGCACATGTATTACTTTAGATACCGGCAAATAAGGCATGCCCTGCTTACAAAGCTCCCTAGAGGGGAACCACTCCTGGAGTCCTCTCCACTGGAGGATAGAGTGCTAGATGGGGACCTGCCGGATTAGGCCATATCGCTTATCTATAAAAAACTGATAAATAACTTGCCGAACCCACTGGACCAACTGTGGGCAAAATGGGAGCACAACGTGGCCGATCTGGATGATGACGAATGGCTACCGGCAGTGGCTTCTCCTCGCGAGGTGGCCATCTCTTCCAGACTGCATTTAGTGCAGCTCAAAATCCTGCATAGATCGTACCTATCCAGATCAGTTCTGGTCCGAATGGGATATAGCTTTGACGAGAATTGCACTTGGAGGTATGGACAGGTGGACACATTCGTCCATACGCTTTGGGAGTGCAAGGTTATTCAGAGATATTAGGCGGGGGATTGTGAATTGGGCCTAAGTATTGATGGCAACATAAAGCTAGTTATGCTGAACGCCTGGGGACCAACGGACCGATCCACCAGGGAGCGTCTGTGGATACCTCTGGGATTGATGGTGGCGAAGCGTAATATTGTAAGGCTATGGAAGGCCCAAGAGCCACCCAGTACGGTGGACTGGAGTAAAGACATGGACTGGTGCATGGTCACAGAGAAAACAATCTATGTTGCAAGAGGGTGCCCCAATAAATGGATACAGGTCTGGGATAGATGGAGCACATATAGGGGTGGGATCTGCGAATCCCCGTTGACTAGGGAAGATACCATTGCACAACGATTGAGCAAGCTGCAAATGTAACTATCATGGCTGATGTTTCCTTCAATAAGTGCACCTCCTCTGGAATGCACTTGCTGTATCATTATGAACGTATGTGGTTTTGATGATTGTTGTCTATATGTCATACTTGATTTCAATAAAAAGATTTACAAAAAAAAAAGAGAGCACTTGTATTGTGTAAAACAGTCAACATACACATCATGAACTTGGACTATGTATTAAGCGTGGACTTAAAAATGTAGCATCAAACTAATGGGGTGTATGAACCACATGTGTGAATGCAGAGTGCACCTATGCACAATACATAGCTCAAGGAACACATACATATTCCAACTAAATAATTATGTGCTGTATAGTCTAGGGAAAGGTTATGTTGGGAGGAGAGGGGAAAGGCAGGGGGTACGCACAGATAAAGGGCAGCAGGAAAATGGTAAAAAGGTATGTTTTCGTTTTTTCCGGAAGAATTTCAAAGATCGGAATAGTCGGAGATGCATATTATTCCAGAGTCTTAAGGTCCTGCTAACAGATATCATTAAGGTTCACCAATATGTGATGATCCACAACTATACTTGAAAGTATGCCCTGCTTCCACAACTCATGCCTCAAACGCTGCTTGCACATCATCCAGACCTGGATGTACAGTGCCTACCTGAAGCTCAACCCAACCAAGACAAAATTCCCGTTTTATGCCAAGAAAAAACAAACAATATACAGTACAAACCTGGCTGAATGACTTATGGTCTTATTACGGTAGACCTTGAGGCAAGACAAAAGATCTCTAGTAAACAGCCCCTTTGTGGAGCCCGCTGGGCATTGAAGCACAAGCCCAACTAAGGCAACAGCCCGATAATGAAGCATACTGCCTATTGGTAGGTACGAAGGGGCATAGTTATGAAATTATCATGCAGTGCAGCGAGTTACCTTGCTGCGCTGCGTGATATGGAAGCAATGCGCCGTACTTGGTGCAAGAGTGCCTGTAAAGTAATCAGGATTGTTTTTGTGCAGGATGGGAAACCGTCCTGCACAAAAACAATCCTGTGAGACATATTCCTCTTTCTGTGTGTGCTGCAGTATACACCGCGATGTTCACTGTGCTGAGATTTTCACTGTTCTGCGTTACTCTAAATGTATCAAGCAATGCAAGGCCTCTTCAACTGGTTGGTGGTCATTTCTTATATCACTCATCCACAATACCATCATTGAGTGTGCACTATCCAAGAGGAGCTCAACGCCCAAAGGTAACATCACAAGATTCTGGAACACTATATTGAAGGTTACTCTGCAGTTTTGGATAGAGTTGTAGCACTGGCAAAATAAAAATAATATTTACAGGGGCCAACCATTTAAACTTCTAGGACCCAGAGTTATATCTCCCAACAGACAACCTGAGCAGATGGGGTTGAGATCTTTAAGTCCATTAAAGGTCACTAGTTACCGGGGGGCATTTAACTAGGACGGCGATAAATAAACGCAAAGCGCGCTTACCGCTTGTTTATTTATCGCCGTCTATCGCTGGAATTTATCGCCCTGGTAACGCGTTATTAACAACGCTTTACTCCAGGGTGATAATATTCGAGGGAAATGGGCCAACATCGCAGCGATGTTGCACCCAAAACAGAGATAGCCTTGGTGATACGACCCTGTGGTCGTATCACCATAATACACCTCCCATGTTAGCTATGCCTTAGTCAAGAATTTAACAGATGTTAAATTCCTGAGTTAAGGCATAGTTAACGGGATTTAAAATATCGCTACCCCTCGTTGATGATATCACGAAGCTGGGGTAGCGATATTTTCCCATGGTGTTTTGTCAGGCACGCCTCCTTTGCATCTCATTAGAGATGCAAAGCGAGGCGTGAACAAAACGGGAGCTGAATCAAGGAAACGCACTAGCGTGTCCTTGTAAATAATGCAATATAATTATCGCCGCTTTTCGCCCAAAAACGGACGCTAAAGCGGCGATAATTATATATTCAGCCCTTGATGATATGCCCCTGGATGAGTTGAACTTCAAATAAATGTGTTGCAAATCAGGGCACTGTGGCTAATCCTGAAAGACGTTCTTCTCCAAATTAAACGTACAGAGATCAAAGTTCCCATACACCGGTGGCTCTTAACCTGTGGTCTGGGAGCACCGGGTGTCCGCAAAGCCTACTCACGGGGTCCACCGAGCCTACTCATGAGATCTGCAACTTCTTAGAAAATTAAATAATATTAACAGACTTTTAAAGCGTATGTAAATAAGAAGCAAGATGTAAAAAGATTTTTTTTAAATGCTCTTTAAATGTGAAGGAATTTGAAATTGTGGCAGATTTACTAACATTTCATGCAACACGCCGCACCAAGGCAACTTGCTGCGCTGTGTTGTGTGAAAGGAAGACATCAGAAATGGACCATATTTACAAAGATATGGCGCATTTCTACCACCTCCTTGCGATGGCACGCTGCCAAAAACAATCCTTAAAGGTATTTTCTCTTTAACGGGGAGAAGGAATATGCTACTTACCAGTATGCATCTGTTCTTGGCATGTAGAGCTGCAGAGCCACACACTAAGGATAAGATCGCCATCTGGTGTTGGGCTCGGATGATTGCAGGTTGTTGTTGTCTTCGGAAGAAGTCTTTGGTCACGAGATAGGTGACTCCTCCTCTGGACAACAGTGCGCATGGGCATGCACTCCATCCTCAGATTGTTTTTCGCCACGATGGGAAATGATGGAGTGTATAAGAAGTAGAGAGAAAGGATGTCCATGTGTAGTGTCTAATTAAGACAATGCTGGAACAGATACAGGTCCCGGGGAGGCTGGTGGGCGTGTGTGGCTCTGCAGCTCTACATGCCAAGAACAGATGCATACTGGTAAGTAGCATATTCCGTTCGAGGCATATGAGCTGCAGATCACACACTAAGGATAGACTATATAGCAGTGTCTCCCCTAGCGGTGGTCACCTGTATCAGTTGCAGCAGTCTGGAATAGAGTTTTTAGGACAGCTTGGCCTACTGAAGCTTGTTGTTTGGATTGCACATCGACACAGTAGTGCTTAGTGAAGGTGTGTGTAGTAGACCATGTGGCTGCTTTGCAAATGTCTTCTAAGGGGATGTTCCCTAGGAATGCCATAGAAGCCCCTATTTTACGCGTGGAGTGCGCCCTAGGGGGAACTGTAAGAGTACGTTTAGCTTTTTGGTAACATATTTGGATACATTTAACTATCCACCTGGCTATACCCGATTTGGAAATTGGGTTGCCCTTATGTGGTGGTGCGAAAGCAACAAACAGTTGCTTGGTTTTCCGAAAAGGTTTGGTTCTGTCGATATAATAAAGCAAGGCTCTTTTAACATCTAAGGTATGAAGTGCCCTCTCAGCTACTGAGTCTGGATTAGGGAAGAAGACTGGCAGTTCGACTGACTGGTTTAGATGGAAAGGGGAGATGACTTTTGGGAGGAATTTTGGGTTTGTCCTAAGAACCACTTGGTTACGATGTAGTCGTAGGAAGGGTTCTTCAAGAGTTAAGGCTTGTATTTCACTTACTCTTCGCAGGGATGTGATTGCGACAAGGAAAGCCACTTTCCATGTTAGGAACTGCAGTTCGCATTTGTGCATTGGTTCAAATGGGGGACCCATGAGCCTTGTTAGAACAATATTAAGGTTCCACACTGGTGAAGGTGGTAATCTTGGAGGAATGATTCTTTTAAGACCTTCCATAAATGCTTTAATGGCTGGTACCTTAAAGAGGGAGAGGTGTTGCCTATTTTGCAAGTAGGCTGCTAATGCCGCTAGATGTAGGTGTATAGAGGAATAAGCTAAATTGCATCTTTGCAAGTGTAGCAAGTAGCAAATGATGTTTTGGATGAACGCATCCAGTGGACGTATGTCATTGTTAGTGCAGTAAATGGCAAATCTTTTCCATTTTGCTGCATAACACGCCCTAGTAGTAGGTCTTCTGGCTTCCTTTATAAAATTCATACAGTCTGGAGGGAGGTTGAGGTATCCGAACTCTAAGACTTCAGGAGCCAGATTGCCAAGTTCAGTGTTTGAGGATCTGGGTGTCTGATTTCTCCATGGTTCTGGGTTAAGAGATCCGGGGAGAGATGCAGTTTTTGATGTGGAACTAGCGATAGTTCCAAAAGTGTGGGGACTCAGGGTTGGCGTGCCCAAGTGAGAGCTACTAGGATGAGGGTTAGCGACTGTTGTTTCAGTTTGCGTACTACAAATGGAATGAGTGGGAGAGGCGGAAAAGCGTACGCAAATCTGCCTGACCAGTTCATCCATATCGCATTGTCCTGTGACTGCGGGTGTGGAAACCTGGCGGCGAAGGTTGGGCATTTTGCGTTTTCTTGTGTGGCGAACAGGTCTATGTCTGGTTGTCCCCACTTTTGGAAGAATGGGAGTAGGACTTTGGGGTGTAATTCCCATTCGTGTATTTGCTGTGTGTGTCGACTTAGGAGGTCGGCCACCTGGTCCTGAACCCCTGGGAGGTGTTCTGCTAGCAGGTAGATGTTTTGGGGAATTGCCCATCTCCAGATTTGTTGTGCAAGTTGGGACGGTTGTAGAAAATGTGTCCCCCCTGCTTCTGTATGTAATACATTGTGGTCATGTTGTCCGTGCGGATGAGGGCAGTTTTGTTTTTTAGGTGCACTTGGAAGGACTTCAGTGCTAGGAACACCGCTAGAAGTTCTAGGTGATTGATGTGGAGCTGTTGCTGTTGAGTAGTCCACCTGCCCTGAGTGGTGTGTTGAAGGAGGTGGGTTCCCCATCCTGTAAGAGATGCGTCGGTCGTCAGCACAATCTGTGGAAGCGGCTCTAAGAACGGCCGCCCTTTGGACAGGTTGATGGTGTTCCACCACATCAGTGAACGAAGTGAGCGGCTGTCCACCAACACCAGATCGGTAAGTTGTCCGTGGACCTGGTTCCACTGTTGTGCTAGACATTCCTGTAGGGGACGCATTTGAAGGCGTGCTGGGGTACTATAGAGATGCATGATGCAATCATGCCTAAGAGTTGCATAAACACTCTTGCTGGAAGAGAGTGTTGTGTTTGAAATTTTTTGATGAGATTTTGTATGTTGGCTATCCTGGCTGTGCTGGGGTAAGCTATGGCCTTGGATGTATCTATGGTGGCTCCCAGGTATTGGTGTACGTGGGAGGGTTGTAGTTGAGATTTGGGATAGTTGATTGTAAATCCGAGGTCGTGTAGGGTTTGAATAGTGCGGTGAGTGTGGAGAACGCATTTGTCGAGAGTGTTGGCTTTTATGAGCCAATCGTCTAGATAGGGGAAGACATGGATTTGTTGTCTCTTGAGATGCGCCGCCACTACTGCTAAGCATTTGGTGAATACCCTGGGTGCGGTTGTTACTCCGAATGGGAGAACTGTAAACTGATAGTGCTGACCGTCTACCACGAATCGTAGATACTTCCTGTGTGCAGGATGCATGGGGATGTGAAAATATGCGTCCTTGAGGTCCAAAGTGGCAAGGAAGTCGCCTTGTTGAAGTAATGGAAGGACCTGCTGGAGAGGGATCATGTGGAAGTGGTCTGATTGTATATACTGGTTTAGTAGTCTGAGGTCCAGTATGGGTCTTAAGGTTTTGTCCTTTTTGGGAATGAGGAAGTATAGAGAATATACTCCTGTGCCCTGATGTTGGAGTGGAACTGGTTCTATTGCGTGTTTCTGAAGCAAAGACTGAATTTCCTGTTTGAGGAGCGTGAGGTGGTGAGACGACATGGGACGGTGTTTGGGTGGTATGTTTGGGGGGGTGTTTATGAGTTCGAGGCAGTAGCCAGACTGGATAATTTGTCTTACCCACCTGTCTGTTGTGATGGAATTCCAGACAGGTAGGAACTGTTGAAGTCTTCCCCCGACCGGAGTGGAATGGTCTGGGGGGAGTGGTGGTAAGTCACTGTTTAGTGGCTGTAGAGGTGCGGGTGTTGTTGTTGCCCCGCCCTCGGCCTTTGGTATTATTTCCCCTGTAACCTCCTCTAAAGTATCCTCTTTTAGGGGATGTTTGACCTGATGTTTTGAAGGTGGAAGAGGTGTCTGTTCCCACATTTTTGGAGGCCCCTCTATAAAAGGAGCGACGAAAGGAGCCTCTGGCTTGAGGAGACTGTAATGCTCCCATTGATTTGGCATTCTCATTATCTTTCTTCATTTTTTCTAATGCAGTGTCTACTGCGGGTCCGAATAGTTGCTCCTGATTAAAGGGTTGAGCAAGAATGGTGGTTTGTACTTCCGGCTTAAAGCCGGAAATGAGGAGCCATGCGTGTCGTCTAAGTAGCACGCTTGTGTTGACTGTCCTAGAGGCGGTGTCCGCTGCGTCTAATGCGCATTTGATGGAGGCATTTGATATTAGTTTGCCCTCTTGGATAAGGTCATTGGCCTGTGATTTGTATTGATCAGGCAGGTGTTGCAAGAGGTCCTCCAGTTGATCGTAATGAGCCCTATCATAGCGAGCCAATAGGGCTTGTGTATTGGCAATACGCCAGTGGTTAGCCGCTTGTGCGGCAACTCTTTTGCCGGAAGCTTCTAAGAGTTTAGACTCTTTGTCTGGGGGCGGTGTGTCTCCGGTTGTTTGTGAGTTTGCCCGCTTTCTGGCATTAGACACGACTAAAGAGTCTAAGGGGAGTAGCGCTTTGATGTACGCAGGATCCTGTGGTGCCGGTCTGTATTTTTTTTCTATCCGGGGGTTAAGAACCCTGGCCCTAACAGGGTCTTTAAAAACCTCAGTGGCATGCTTTATCACTCCCTTAATCATGGGTAGAATGTGAACGCTTTTTTGCGACTGCTCAATGGTGTCGAGGAGAAAATCTTCCTCAGGCGTGTCTGTGTGCATGGTGACGCCATGGAACAGTGCCGCCCTGTTTATAAGCTGACCAAACCCCAAATGGTCATCAGGCGGGGAGGGTTTTGAGGGGTATGGAGTGGGATCCGGCATGTCAGGCATAGGGTAAGACCAGTCGTCTATGGGTGCCGTGTCCGGGAGTGTAAAGAGATCATTAGGATCAGTGGGATCATTAAGGAAATCCGGGTCTCCCCCTCCCCCTAAATCATCATCATCCTGTGGAGATGGTGTGTGAGAAGGAGATGGTAAAGGAGAAGGCGGTGGGGGTGGGGGGGGGATGGGATAGGAGGTAAGACAGGAGAGGAAGGACGTATGTGTGAGGTGGCACAGTCCTTCTTCTTTGGAGGAGCTGGAGGAGGTGGTGTGTCCAGCTTCCTTTTCTTATATGGCACTGCTGTGACATGTCCTGTTTTAGGATTGATGTAAATCCGTTTTTGCGTTGGATCTGGCCGAAAAAGTTCCTCAGTGTCCGAAGGTGGCTTTGGCGCCGACTTTTTGGGTTCCGATCTAGGCTTTGTGAGATCGGCAGGTTCTTTGTGGACTTTTCTTGGCACCGAGGATGTTTTAGGTGCCGAAGAACTTTTCGGGTCCGATGGAGTTTTCGGTGCCGAAGGACCTTTCGGCGCCGACGAACCTTTCGGTGCGGGTGGGGACCTCGGTGCCGAAGAACGTTTCGGTGCCGGTGGAGACGTCGGTGCCGAGTGACGTTTCGGTGCCGATGGAAATTTCGGCCTCGGAGCCTGCTTCGGTGCCGAAGGTATTGTAGGCACAATAATATGAGGTTTGCTCGAGCCCGAGCCACCTGCAGGCTTAGATGTCTTCGGAGCCGGGCCCGGGGGCGGGGCTTCTGAAGATGATTTTGGATCGCGACTGGGCCCAGCTGGCAGAGTCTTGACCAATGGCTTTTTTGGTGGGGTTGGGGTAGGGGAGCTGGTACTCACGGACTGCCCTGGATCAGAATCGTCGGCCTCGGACACGATCTGGAGGTCTTCGGAATCGTCGTCAGGGACATCCTGTGCAAAGATGTCTTTTGGTTCCGGTACCGGTTTGGCCATGATATGGCGTCGAGCTCTTCGGTCCCGTATCGTTTTCTTCGAATGGAATGCGGCGCAGGCTGGACAGCTCGATTCGTTGTGGTCTGGTGAGAGGCACAAATTACAGACCTCGTGGTGATCACTGTGGGGGAACTTTGCTCCGCATTAGGGGCATTTTTTAAAGGGTGTCCTTTCCATCAGCCGCGTCCGGAGCCGGTCCGATGGGATTTCGACGTCGAGTTATAAATTTTGAGAGTTGTTGTGATTGCTATGAAGTTTTCTGCTGGAGCGGAAAAAAGGTCATCCGAACCCAATGGCGGAAAAAAACAATCTGAGGATGGAGTGGATGCCCATGCGCACTGTTGTCCAGAGGAGGAGTCACCTATCTCGTGACCAAAGACTTCTTCCGAAGACAACAACAACCTGCAATCATCCGAGCCCAACACCAGATGGCGATCTTATCCTTAGTGTGTGATCTGCAGCTCATATGCCTCGAACATAAAGATATTGCTCCTTGTTAAACCTGGATCTGGGAGGCATAACCATTGACGCATTCTAAGGTTTAAAACTCATTGTAAATATGGGAATGCACTGATATACATGAGTGGATGCATCGGAATACCCACACTCCACCCATGGAATGCCTCCTTGCCAAAAGAGAACGCAAGGCAGCGAAATTCTCTGCCCTGTGTTACCTTGAATTTACTAAACCACGCAGAGCAACAAAAATTCTATGTCAGGACCGGAAGCTTTGGATTATGCTTTATCTTTTCTCACTGTTTTTTTTTTTTTTTTTTTTTTGAAAAAACCTTTGAGCATAAGAAAATAGTACACAGCTGTACGCCTACAACCTGAATAATCAGGCCGGCAGCAACCACATGCGGTGAGGCATCAATGAACATAGTTTGAAAAGCAATCACTAGGTTACACAGCTTGTCGCCTACAACCCAAACGGGCCGGCCGCGAAGCATAGGAACTAGTACTGTGTAGGCATGTAGTAGGGAATAATCAGAGCTGCATGAGGTGATCCAGCATGAGGAACCTGAGGTTTCATTCAACTTCAATAACGGAACCAAAACAAGTGCTACATAAACAGCGCCCTTCCAGCGAGGATCCAGCGCACCTAGCATGAGGCAGCCGTGGCAATGTGGTGCCTGGTTGTGCGGGTCTCGTATCACTCTGTGGCATGTGGGACCCACCCAAGGTGCCGACGTCACGTGCCACAAGGCACCGTCAAATGATCTGGGCGGGCATAGCAAGGTCATAGTAGAGAACACGACATGACGCTGCCTCCGGCAGTGTCGCGCATGTCATGTCGTAGTGGGGGGGAGGGAGGGGGGGGGAGGAGGGGGAGACAATCAGCTCGCGGCGCCCACCACCCGTATATCCCGTGGTTGTTAGGTGATTCCTCGGCACGTGTGTAGCCCAGCCGAGGGCAGCGGGAGCGCTGGCGTCGCATGTATGGAGAACTAAGGGGGCGCGGGAGGGGGGGCCAAAGCGGTGTCAGCTGGCAGTGAGTTGGGCGCTGGAGCCGGCGAGGTGACCCGGCCTTCCACTGTAACAGCCCCACTCGCACCTGCAGTGGACTCGTCTGGGAGCTGCATTTTCAGGAGATACGCAGTGAGGGGACCCCACAGGTCCTTGGGTCGCGATTTGTGAGGCAGAAGGTCCGAATAGTTGTGCAGTTGTTCCTGCCAAGTTGTCATAGTATCTAGCCAAGTCTTGAATTTAGGCGCTCGCCCTCGCCCCCACCTGCATGCGACATGGCGTTTTGCCAACAGTAGACCTATCGCGAAGAATTTCCGGTGCGCCTTAATATCAGGGTTGGATTGGCCCAGCAGGGCAATCTTAGGACAAGGGGTAATGCTTACCCCAATCATTTCTGTAAGAGCTGCAAACACTTCCTCCCAATAGGCGGCAACGGCCCGACAGGACCACGCCAAGTGCATGAAGTCCGCGCCTGGCCTCTTGCAGCGGAGGCAGCAATCGTTGTCCCGGAGGCCGAAGCGGTGTAGTTTAGCGGGTGTAAAGTAAAGGCGATGCAGGAATTTAAAATGAACCAGGCGAAGGCGGGCATTTCCCGTCACCGCGCTGGTATGTGAGCAGCTCTCCTCCCACTGAGCATCCGACAGTGGTTCCCCCAGGTCGCAATCCCAGTCACTACGCGCTCGGAGAGGGGGGGGGGAGGGGGCGGCCTGTGCGTGAGCATATAACATAGAGACCACATGTGTCGGTGTTCCCTTCTGCAGCAGTGCATGGAGGGGCGCCATGGTGTCAGGCTCGCTCGGAAAATCGGGGGTAATCGCCTTGATATTTTGCCGGAGCCGAATGTAGAGAAAGGTATCCATGACGGAAGGAGTGGCATCCTTGAAGAAATGTGTAGCTGTGCGGAAACTCCCCTGGTGGTACAGATCCCCCCAGGTGTGAACCGCAAGCCTTGCAAGCAGTCTACGGCCAATTTCCTCTCGTGCCACACTCACCCTCGGATCGTGGGCTAAGGCCATACGAGGGGAGTATAGGAATTTTACTTCCATGCGGTCCGCCAGGCGTTTCCAGGCACTGACAGTGCAGTCGACCGTGGTGGGGTCTCTATGGTCCACGCAGGCTGGTGTGTATAAATATCCGGAAGGTTGTTCCGGCCTCATATACCCATCTTCGACTGCCAAGTGCGCCATAAAGGGGGGGGGGGGGTGCAGCCAATAAGCAGCGAAGTGACCTTGTGCGCAATCATAGTATCGTTGAAAATTGGGGACGTCAAACCCCCCTTGGTGATAGGGTAGCATAAGGGTTCGCAGCCCGAGTCGGGCTTGCTTGCCTCCCCAGATAAGACGAGAGATCTGGGAATTGAGGGCGCGGAAGAAATATGCGCCAGGACTATATGGAATGTTCGTAAAGAGATACAGCAGCTTGGGGAGGACCACCATTTTAATCAGTGAGATCCGACCCGCCATTGACAATGGGAGGCGGATCCACTGGGTAATTTTGTCTGAGTTGATCCACAACCGTCCCGTAGTTGGCTCTAATCAGGGCCACCCGATTTCTTGTCACCTGGATGCCCAGGTATTTGATCTCCTCTTGCTCCCAAACCAGGGGATAATCCAGGGGGAACTGTGTAGTGCTGTCAGTCAAGGGGAACAAGGCAGATTTTGTCCAATTTATCTGAATCCCCGAGAGGGCGCCGAATTTAGTGACCTCCCGCAGCAAAGGGTTCAAGTTTTCGCGCGGCTTATGCACATACAGAGTCATGTCATCCGCATATAGTGCAATGAGCAGTTGGCGTTCAGGGTATATGAGAGATCGGTGATTATGATGCTGCCGAAGCTTGGCCGCAAGGGGCTCTATAGCTAGTGCGAACAGCACCGGGGAGAGGGGACATCCTTGTCGGGTCCCCCTGTGGATCTCGAAGGGGGGGGAGCGGGCACCATTAAGCAGCACCATTGCTCTCGGCCGGCAGTATAACAGTCGGATCCAGTCCAAGAAATTGAAGGGCATGCCCATCCGTTCCAGCAAGGCCAGTAGATAATCCCACTCGAGGGAATCGAACGCCTTAGTGGCGTCGAGAAAGACCGCGGCCGCCTCGCTCTTCGGGTCAATATCTTGAATCACCGCCTGGAGAGTGCGCAAGTTATGAGAAGTTGCCCGGTTGGGGACAAACCCGGCCTGGTCCGGGAGCACAAGGCGCTCCATCAGGAGATTAAGGCGCGTAGCCAGGACCTTCGCCAATATTTTAACGTCTGTATTTAACAGCGAGAGGGGCCTGTAGGAATCACAATATTCCGGCGCCTTTCCGGGTTTTAACAAAGACGTTATAAGGGCCTCTCGCATCGTGGCCGGTAGGGATCCCTCCTCTAAGGAAGAGTAGTACACCTGCTGCAGAATGGGGGCCAACACATGCTTGAAGGCTTTATAGAAGTCGATCGGCAGCCCGTCCGACCCTGGCGCCTTCCCCGACTTCATGGACATAATGGCGTCCGTAATCTCATCTAGTTCTAGTGGATGGTGGAGGAACTTCTGCTGTGTGGGGCCCAGCCATGCTAGCGCGGTGTCATCAAGGTATTCATGTAACGCAATCGGTACAGTCCGTTGGGTGGTGTATAGCCTAGTGTAGTGCTCCGTGAGGACCCTGAGTTGGTCCGAAAGCACCCGCTGCGGGGTGCCATGTTCATCCATCAGGGTAGCAACGTAGTTACTGTACCTAGGGGAGCGAGTCGCGGTGGCTAACGCCCTGCCAGGTCTGTCGCCCTCACCATACACTCGGGAGACAAAGGGTCTCCCCAGAAACTTACTCTCCGCGGCAGCAGCCTCCGAGTATTCATTTAGTTTCTCTCGCAGCCGCGCCGCTGTGCTAGGTTCTCGCCCAGTACGCTCCATGTCGCTCTCCAGCTTACGGAGTTCAGCCTCGAGCCTGCGTAAATCTCCGCGTAGAAACTTAAGGACCCCCCTCCCTTAGCTATGCACCATCCCCTCACGGTAACTTTGAACGCCTCCCAGACTGTAGTAAGGCTGGAAACGGAATCTATGTTACGTTCAAAAAAATCCTTTATGTCTTGCTCAAGTTCCGCATGAAACACCGGGTCTGTGAGGTGTGCAGGATTCAGTCGCCAGCTCAGATAAGGGGAGATCGCGAGGGGAATACGCAGGGACAGAAGGACCGGAGAGTGGTCAGAGAAGGTGCGAGCCAGATGAAGCGCCCCACCCAGCCAAGGGGAGAGGCCAGATGAGAGGAACACGTAGTCAATACGCGCCCAGGTGGAATGTACCGCGGAATGGTGTGTGCCCTGTCGGAGCGTGGGGTGAAAGTGCCTCCATGCATCAATTAAGCGATGGTCTTCCACTATATTCAACAACGCACGCTGTGTGTGCGTGTAGTGTGATGCCTGCGGGTGTGACCTGTCCATCCCAGGCCGAAGTGCAGTGTTGAAATCACCCCCCAGTATAATGTGGGAAATACCTAGAGATTGGATCTTACCCCACATCGAGAGGAGGGCAGAAGGGTCATCCGTGTTGGGGCCATAGTAACAAGCAAACAAAATTGTATGTGAGTGCAGTGTCCCCCAAGCCATGCAGTACCGCCCCCCCGAATCTACCTCAGTGCCCGCCAGAGTAAACCCCATCCCCCGTCTCACTAGAATGGTCACTCCCCTTGCGTAACTTGAGTATGACGAGAACACCCTGTTCGTAGCCCATCGCGACGCAAACGGGGGGGTCATCCCAGGCTGCAGGTGCGTTTCCTGGAGCATGGCGACTGACACCCCCTGCCGAGTCAGGTAGCCGAGGATTTGTCTCTTCTTCCTCGGGTCGTTTAGCCCGCGCACATTCCATGATAGTAACTGAAAGTTCTGCGCAGGGCGCTTATCAGTTAAGTCCCCCATTCCCACGTGTAAAGGCATAAGTGGCATGGCGTCGCAGCTGGCAATTGCGCGTAGCACTCAGTAACAAACTCCAGAACAAAACCCCATTGAACTCCCACCCCCGCCCACCCCCCCGCATCTTGTGCTGAGAAAACAGCGAGCCCAGATGCAGAGCGGAACATTCGACCACCCACTCCGGCTACCCCAACTGGCCGGGTACACATCACCCACCCGTCCCCCCCCCTCCCTATCCAACCCAACCCATCAAACAGAAAAAATACAGTAACTACCCCTGCCTGGATGAGGAAAGGGGTACTTTGGGGTGCGCCCATTGGGGGGTCGTACTCTAGGGGCGCCAGACCTGCCAACCACCTCCCTACTTGCACCCACGGGGACCCAGAGTCACACTAGGCCCTCAAAGTGGGACGGAGGTGGGCGACCGGGCACCAAATGTGACAGCGACCCATCCAAGTGATGGAGGCATGAAACAAAGAGAGGTACCTCACCAGGATGATGATCCGTTCGGGCAGGTGTTGTCCCAACAGCAGAGTGAGTCCAAGGAGGGGAAGCAGCCCCCCCCGATATGTTCAGTCCTGTTGTTCCATCGGAGAGGGCGACCGGGAGGGCCGCGGCCCGACAGCCCCCCCAGCCGAGTCCCCGCGTTGCCGCTTGAGGAAGTCTTCCACCTGCTGCGGTTGCTGAAAAAACAATTGTTTGCCCTGATGTGAGACCTTAAGTTTAGCAGGGTACAGCATCGCATATGGAATCTCCCGGGCCTGTAGTTTCTTTTTCACCACAGCAAATTTCCGACGGGCCTCCTGCACCGATGCAGTGAAATCGGGGAAGAAGGACAGCGTAGTGTTGCAGTAGGGCACTGTTCCCATCTCCCGTGCACGCCTGAGCACCACATCCCGGTCTCGATAGTTAAGGAAGCGTGCAATTATGGGCCGGGGCTGGCCGCCAGGGGGGGGGGCGGGCAGCAAGGGACCTGTGTGCCCTCTCCACAATGAAGTGTGGAGAGAAGGAGTCCCGCCCGAACAGTTCGGCCAACAGATTCTCGATGAAGACCTCCATTTTCCCGGTGTTGGTGGTCTCCGCAAGGCCCAGGATGCGGACGTTGTTGCGACGGGACCTCGATTCTAGGTCCTCGTTCTTGTCCGCTATTATTTTAAGGAGGCGATCCATTTGGGTAACATGTCGGCCTGTAGAGGTGGCACCGTCTTCCAGCGCGGAGATCCTATCCTCAGTCTCTGTGATGCGGGTGTCGTGCCGCTCCAGTCTGGCCACTACACCGTCCAACCTGGTAGTGATGTTGTCAATTTTAGAGTCTATGGTAGTTAAGCTTTGTTTTAATCCCAGCAGGAGAGACTTCCAGTCTTCATCAGGAGGGACGGCAGCGGATGGGCCAGGCTCGGACGCCGGTGCGGGGGCCTTCTTAGCGTCAAACGACAGCTTGGACTGTCGCGCGTCGTTGCGCCCCATGACGCCCCGTCACCGAACCTGCACAGGCCGTCCCACCAGCAGTCCAGGCGAGGCAGGGGACCCGTCCAGCCCAGGCCGCGGCCCCGCGAGTAGAGAGAGGCGGCGCGGAGTCCCAAACCTGCCGCTAGGATCGTTGAAGCGAGGGAGGCGGCCAATTCAGGCGATCTAGTGCGCAGGGAGCGCGGGCCACCAGCCGGCAAGCACAGGGGGGGGGGGGCCTCAGTAGCCTCCGGCCCCCATCAGTCGCGACCCGCACCCGCAGGACAGCAGAGGGTGAGTCCCAATCCGCCCGGTTCCGGCCCAGGCAGCAAGCGAGGATTGGCCAGTAGTCTGTCAGGTTAGGACGAGGCCAGGATAGAGCAGGCAAGGGACTCCAGGCAGCACCCGTCCACGGAGCCGCAACCTCCCCGCACAAGCAGCCACAGACGCCAAGGCGGGGGCAGCAGCCGTCGCGGCCCCCCAGGCCGCCTCGCCGGTTCCCGTGGGTCAGAGCCCGCCAATGAGGTCACGCTCCGAAGTCGGCGCGGTCCGGCAGCCAGGCCCCAGACGGATGGCACCCCAATCGTAGATGCGTGGGGGGGGGGGGGGGGGGGGGAAGGAACAGGATAGCCCCCAAGGCTGCGCCCGGAGATCTCCAGCGGGGTCAGCGGCAGTCACGGGCCCAGGCCGCAGCTAGCGGGGGGTGTGCGAGCAACGAGCTCCCCGGCTCCGCCAAGCCTCGAAGACGTCGCAGAGCCCGCGTCTCAGCACCCGTCTCTGGTTGGGATGGCCACCGGTCTTCCGGTCTTCCAGCGTCGATCGCGGCGTCACCAGGCAGCGACGTCCCGCGGCGCGAAGGCCTCGGAGCCCCGGGCTCTCGCAGACCGCGTCCCCCGCAGCGCGCCGGCCGCAGACAAGCCCTCTCTCCCGGCCGGGGGGAACTCCAGCGTGTAACTCCGCACTTCGGCGGGCTCCAGGGTCGTGTCGGGTATCGGGGTGCAGCGCAGGTTCCTGCCTATGCAGCCGTGGAGGTGAGGCCAAGGATAGCCTGGTCAGGATGGCAGGAAGGATCTTGGAAGCGCCCGGTCTGGCGAGAGCCTCACTCTTGTGCGGCCATCTTGGTTCGGCGCCCTCTAGCGCCCCATCTTTTCTCACTGTTTATTAACAATTTCAAAGCAGCCAATTCAATTTTAACATTCACAAAGCCTACATTTCCCAACATTCCTTTAGTGATGTAACCAACAATACACCAATCAGCCTATACCAATATAATGTCAAGTCGCCATCTTAAATCCTTTTTCTCTGCTGCTCAGCTCTGAGATAAGTACTTCAATTTTGAATCTTATGCTTGTAAAGTCTTGTTTGCTAATGAGTGTTTTACAGTTTTTCTGCAATAAACATGCGTGCCCTTCAGACCACTGCTGCTTATTTGGGACTCGACGGGGGTGCACAGGAGGCAGAAAGCGGAGCGTTTGAACTCTCGGACAGATCTGTCCTCTTTTTAGCTCATTGCCCGCACACTGCACGCAGGGGCGCTGGTATTAATGGGCGAAAGGGGCGTTGCCCTACTAGCATACGGGAGAAGAGAGAGAATGTGGAGCAGCTTTAAATTAAGCGCTCACTGCTTCGTGCAAATTCAGAGTGATGTCAGCATGATGGGAGTGGCTGGCGGAAGCGGCAATGATTTACTTTAAGTAGGACGCTTATGCTGTAGCCCAGGCGTTTTCAGCCAAGCACCGTTGAACTAAATGCTAAGGGGCAGGGCTGGCCTACATTGACATGGTGAAGTGGGTGGCAACAACTAAAGCACTCCCTTCATGTTTGCGCCACAGTTTAAGCCTCCTGATTGGACAATGGAAGCTGGGGGAGTGGTCTGTTGAAGAGTTTGTCTATACGCAGCTCCGATTTTATTTGCGTGATAATGAGCAGCCAGCATGTGTTCATGTGTTGGCTGTTTCGTTCAGGAAGGAAACCAGCATAAAAGACTCCGGGAATTAATTCAAGTACGGGATGCATCGTATTTCTCTGCATACACTGCAGAGATCTAAGGGGCATATTTACAAGGGCTTTATCTCAGCTTTTTTGGCTTACAAAGCCAAAAAAGCGTAGATAAAACCAGCGCCCTATTTACAAGAGGGTGCTAACATGCATAATCGCATGTTAGCACCCTTTTTCCCCAACGCCTCACTTTGCATCTCCAATGAAATGCAAAGTGAGTGTTACTGGGTGTACCCTGGATGGACTACCTTGCAAATATCGCTGATGTTTACATCGCGAAATCTTTCAAGGCAGCCCACATGATTTTAGCAGACATTAGATTTGGGCAAAAATGGCAGTTTTCGACAAAATCTAACGTCTGCTAAAATCCTGACTTAGCCATTCCTAACATAAGGGGTGGATTATGCTGATACGACCCTGTGGGTCGTATCAGCAAGGTTAGCGCCATTTTGCAGGGAACATCGCTGGAAAACCAGCGATGTTTAGCGATGTTCCCTGCAAAACGGCGATAACGTCGCTATCTCTGTAATTGTTATCGCCCTGGAGAAACGCGTTGTTAATAACGCGCTACCAGGGCGATAAATTCCAGAGATAGCCTGCGATAGTATTATTATCGCTAAGCACGGCCAGCGATAATTATCGCTTGCCGTTGTTAATATGCCCCTAAGTTTTTTCCCCAAGGTTAGTAGGTCGAACCCTGAGCGGTTCACTAAGTTGTTTATCTTCGATCAAATTAATAGATTAACGTGACTTGTTAGTGCCTAGAAACACAGAGGAGGATGAAGGTGTGCTTAACATAGCACTGTGAATGACTATCTCTCTCGCATGTGTTTGCTTTTGCGACAAACTGTGAACGCAGGTGGTGGCTCGGGATCGACAGTCACGTGACACGTGTGAACTCTTCAAGGAATGCCTGTCTTTTTACCACAAGTACGTTAAGCGCTGGAATTTCTAGGCGCCCATTTTTCATTCATTTAAACAGTTTATGTACTAAGGTGATGCATACGTCTTGGTGTTCATTTACATTTCGTGCACGTCTTGTGCTGTTTGCTTTTGTAAAGGCATGTAATATTTTGTAATAACCGTCGTGCTTGCAGTTGCTACAGCGGACGTGAATTTTTAGTCAGTTGTAAGTCCTATGGAATCCAAGTTGTGGCCGGTCACTGCGTGTCCTGGGTGTTTCATGTGGAGTCATTAACGTACTTAAATCATCGCTCCGGCTGCCAGTCCACTTCAGTTTATCCTCTGTTTATCAAAACCGTACATACAGCGTAGCAGCAAAAGAGAAAGGACAAGCGCCTGTCAGCACAAAAGTTAGAGGACTCGAGCAAATAGTCAGACACGTCCCAAGGCCACCCCACCAAGCACAGCAGGGTGTGTTAGGTAATGTCTGCGCTTAATAAACCTTCCATTCGCAGATGTGCTTTAAAATGCCCATTTGTGCACTTTTTTTTTTACAAATTTCTAAGGGGACAACCCCCCCTGAACCCTGTTTACATTAGTCCCCAGATGTACGCCCGATCACTTTCAGATGTCACCAGCCGCCACTGACTGAATGTGCTCCATGAAGCCCTGGTGATATTGGGTAAAGTGAGCCATGCTGCCTCGCAAGTGAGCGTCTGCATCTCCATGAGGTAACGATTGTCGGAGGGGCTCTGCCCAACGCTTTCCCTGTGCTGGCAAGTGTAAATATCTGTCTACAGGTTTTGCCTCAGGGGCCGATCATCCTATTATTGTTTGCCTCCTAGCGGCTCTGCATATTTGGGGTTGCTCCCCATCTCTACTGCTTGTGTCCAGCATTTCGACAGTATTGTCAGCTCATTCTACAACAAAAATGGCAGAGCACCAGTATTACGGTGGTGAGGCCTATGATCCTGATATGGAGGAAGAGCAGCTCTTCCTTGAGGAAAACCTCATGGAGGCTAAGGACGCCGTTGTTACTCAATCAGTCAATTGAGGCTTGGCAACAGCCCCCAACCAGTCACACGCCTTCTGTAGTGGTATTTTTTCAGTCCCCCCCCCTCCCTTCGCATGATGATGAAGGCTCCCCCTCAGGTGACTGGCCCCACAAGGCTGATATGACCCGCATGGCCCAGTACTTGCTCTCTGACCTAGCGAACTTGGGTGCCCCATGTGACGGAAGGTGTGGCAATTCCTCCCCTTCCCAAGATGTTGACTCAGACCAGTCCCTTTCCCCTCCCTCAGACACTGGTGACTCTCCCTCCCCTCAACAGAAGCGGCAGAAGCGGCAGAAGAAGGGCCATCATAACTATTCATGCCCTTCTACCCCCACCCAACCCCACCAAATTTCCTGGTCTTCGACCCAGACCCCACTATTCACTCTCACTCCTCTGACTGGGCTCCCCTTCCACCTGTTACAGACTATGTCAATGACTGCATCTGCAAAGGATATGATAAAGAAGTACGCATTTGTTGGCGCTCCAAGTGCCCTCGCCCCGATATCCCAGATAGGGTGACCCCTGAATAGATCCCAATCTAGTGACCTTCCTCAAACGCTTACCTGAGGACCCCAAGAAAGGGATCGGCAGATTTTGGAAGGCATGTTAGGATAAGGTCCTCGACTTGACAGGATCCCTTTGTAAAATTCTAGAGATGAAGTCACCTCCAAGGACACGTGCTCCCCCATTGACCCTGACACATTGGCAGGCTGGGCCGATCAGCTGTTATGTCTGCTGGGAAACGCTAACTGTGCCCTGTCAGTGGAGAGCTGTAGGTCCATGCTCATTCGCACAGACCCCAAATTGGCTAAACTCACCACTGCAGTACCGGCCTAACTGCCTTTTCTTTGGAGACAAATTCGTCAAGCACATCAGGAAGTTTGTCCATACGTTCATGGCCCTTCACAAGGCGCAGTCCTCCCTGCATAAGTGTTCCACAGCCAGTGCCTTTTTGGACGGGCTGCTTGATACAGACAGCGTTGACCCATCTGTCTATATACACCAAGTTCCTCCAGAGCCTATTAAGGGCACCACTTTCTACCCCTCCAGAGGCCACGGATTGCGCTCCCGATATGGCAGAGGCTTTTTCTGAGGGCAAGGAAATTTCAACACCAGCACCTCAGGTAAGGCTCATTCCTCCTTTGTCAGTAAAGCTGGGGGCAGAATAAAAGATTTCCTTCCCAAATGGAGGTCCATCATGCAGGATCTGTGGGTTCTGGAGACCGTTTCTGGTTTCAAACTGAAATTGCTTGGGACACCCCTTCAGCCTTTCCCACCCACAATCTCTTCTTGTTTATGTTCATGATCAGTCCTTTATTCGGGATGAAATACTCTCAACTCCTCCAGAAAGGAGCAATTTGCCACTCCTTTCCCGATCCTTCTTGGTTTTGCAGCAACATCTTTGTGGTCCCCAAAAAAGGAAAAGATTCCCGTTTATCAATTTGAAAGAATTCAACAGTTAGGCCCTTTATCTGCCATTTCAAGATGGAGGGGATCCACCTCCTCAGTGATCTTCTCCAAGATGGAGACTGGATGGTCCATCTCAATTTGAAAGACGCATACCTCTCGATTCCCATCTTCCTCCCGCATTGCAAATTCCTCCAGTTTGTTTGTTAGGGTGAGTGGTATCATTTCAAAGTCCTTCCCTTCGGTATGTCCTCCACACTGTGGTGCTTTACCAAGGTGATGCGTCCAGTCATTGAACAACTTTGCACCAGAGGAGTCCGCCTTATCATATATCTCATCAATATTTACCTGATGGAGCAAGACAAGCATCTTTTACCGACCCGTCTGTCTGGGACTGTTCAACTGCTCCAAGATTTGGGTTTCCTAGTGACCCAGAAAAAGTCCATCCTTTCTACCACTCAATGCATAGAGTTCCTGGGCTTCCAAATCAATTTGGTGTCAACTCTCCTATCTCTTCCCTGGCAGAAGATAAATTCCATTCAGAAAGATATTCGGTCCACCCTCTACAAGAACATTGTCTCCCTGAGGGTGCTATCCAGGATTGTGGGCCTGTTGGCATCCTCAATACAAGCGATCTTTCCAGCCCCCCTGCACTACAGGACCTTCCAGCATTTGAAAAGCCGTCATCTACAGTGAGGTCTTTCCTATTCAGAAATGATCAGTCTCACCCCAGACACCAAAGCAGAACTGCAATAGTGGTTCACCGCATGTCAGCCTGGAATGGCAGGGCCATTTCAGCTCCCGTCCAGATGTAGTGATCGACTTAGATGCCAGCCAGTGGGGTTGGGGAGCAGACGCTGAAGTACCTCCACTGGTGGGCGATGGAACACAGATGAATCACAGCTCCACAAAAATTGCCTAGGACTCCTGACGGGTTTGTTCACCATCAAGACCATAGCTCCATGCACTTCCTGTTTTTGTGTACTGCGGAGGATGGACAACACCTCTACAGTCCAGTACATCAACAGATTGGGTGGGCCTAAATCCCAGGTTTTGATGGAGATTGCCAAAGAGTTTTAGCGTTATTGCCTCCTTCACTGCATCTCAGTGATTAAAGCATTTCTCTCAGATCATTACAACATAGTGGTGGATTGGAACTCGCGGCATCTCTGAGACGCCAGCAAGACCATTTTCCTATTGCTTCAGAATCACTGGGGCCCAAGCAACATTGATCTGTTTTCCTCTCGCCTCTCCAATCAAATTCCAAAATGTTTCTCCAGGTGCCCGGATCCGATGGCTCTAGCCACGGATGCCTTTCTGCAGCACTGAAACAATCCCCTGCACTAAGCCTTTATGCCCTTCCTCTAGATTCCCAGAGTGCCAACCAAAGCCTGCAACCAATATGCGGAGTTAATTCTGATCATTCCACTTTGGGGATTTCAACTCTGGTTCTCCATCCTGCTGGAGATGTCCTGCCATTGCCTGTCCCAGATTCTTCCGTTCCCAGATCTCCTTCTGGACCCGTCAGGCCTTCGGCACCCTTTGGAGATAAATAAATATATACTTCTCATGGCTTGGCGCATTTCAGAGACCGCTGGTTCTTGCCAGGCCTATTGGAACAGTCTGAATCTTTTCTCCTCAGTTCATGGTCAGGCACCACTCAAACGATATGCTCCGGCTTGGAGAAACTGGTTGGGCTGGTGCAACGAATGGGGCCTGGAAACACTGGGAGCCCCCATTATCTAGGTCATCAACTTCTTAGTGGAATTGGCTTCTTCAGGGCTAGCCCACTCCTTGGTTGGCAACTATCGCTCAGCTATTTCTGTTGGGCATTCTTTGGCGAATAGAAAACCCATTGGGGATTACCGCTTGGCGAGTTGAGTCATAAGAGGTATGTGCTTAACCAATGCCCCTCACCCCAAATATTCTTACTTGTGGGGTGTAAACATTGTTCTCTCATTTTCACAACAATAGCCCGCAAATTCGGACCTTTCGTAAAAACAACTTCCAGCGAGCTAACCATGCTTCTTTGTTTGGTCCTACAGGAGGATATCCGATTTAAAAGCACTAGATTTAACAGTTAGAGTATTTCCCCCCCCCCCCCAACAGGGTCTCTTTTACTTTATCCAGGAGAACATAAACTGGTTCCAGCAAATTACATATCCGCATTTTTCGAATAATCCTAAACTATGCATTGTGCAGTGTTTAAAAGAATATGAGGATCATATCAGGGACTTCTGCCAATCAGTTGGCGGCAAATTGCTAATTTTCCTTTGAAGCCCTATAACCTGGTTTCTTCAGCCACCCTAGAACGATGGGTGAAGTGGCTCTTGGGGGAGGCGGGTGTTGACACCACTAGATTCGGTGCCCACTTGGTCAGAGGAGCAATGGCTGCTAAATATTTTCTCTTGGGTTCCCGATTACAGGACATCATGAGGGCCGTTGATTGGTCCTCCAATTCTACCTTTAAGGACATTTACTGCAAACCTATATTAGATGTAGCCTCAGTGGAATTAGATCAGCTTTAAACAAGCATAATTCGAAGGCTCCGGCCCTGTCATAGAATCTTAGACGCTTTCTATCAAGGGCTGGGAGGCGAGAATTATCCCACCCGGAACATCGTACGAGTTAATGTTGTCAGATGTTGCATGATGTATTATACCCACCCTAATGTCTGCTTAATGATACTGCTGTGACTCACTCAGTAGTGAATTAGGAATTGCACGTTTTTCCTTCTTTCTAGGTTCTGAAAAGAATCAGAAATAGATTAATTCCAGCAGATTGATCTTCTTTCCAGTTATCCTTCTGAATGTCGTGGCAGAATTTTCCGCCCCAGACCGTTAGTCGAGTGGGCAACGAGGATACCCAAGTAAATAGGACTGTTCGCTGTCGTTTGGCAAAGAAAGAAGATTTAAGATGGTGACTTGACATTATGTCGGCATAGGCTGACTGGTGTATTGTTGGTGATGTCACTAAAGGAATATTGGTGAATGTTAAAATGTAATTGGCTGCTGTGAAATTATGTTATTAAACCGCGAAGAAAGAGAAAGGATAATCCTTGCCTTCGAGTCCTTAATAGAGCTGAAAATTCTAGACACGTTGGCTAGAAAGGTTTTCAGTGGCTTAGTAAATCCCACTTAAGGCACTTGCGTCACCTTGTGTGACACAGGGGCAATGCAAGCCCTTATAAAAATGGCCCTAAGTTAGTATCCTCAGTTTGATTCATGGGAGCAGTGCATCAAACAGAATATAGTATGGACAGTGAGTGCCCTCAATTGAATTTAGAAACGCTCCATTAAATTCGAATTTTCTTTAGATTTGATCGTGAATAAATCATTATTTGTGTACTTATTTGATGCATGCTTGTTTTTGTATTTTTTTAGTGTATTGTTTTGCTGCTCAAATCATCGAAAATACATAGGCCTAGGTTCCTGGCTTCCAGTATTGACTCATTTTAGTTCCCATGTTCGATTAATTATTCAGTGGTGGTCCCCGGGTTCCAGTAATGATTAAGTGGGGTTCCACAGACGTCAAAACCTTAAGAACCACTGCCATAAATAAAATGACTTGCATGTCCCACTTTATGTAGCAAGAAGGAAAGCAAACACCCTATCCTCTTGAAAAAGGCTAAACTTCTCTGCCATTTGGAGATTAGTCAGTGCATTCATTGACCATCAAGCATTTGCCCGCATGCAACAAACAGTAATTGCCTGCGTACGGACAAAGCAGTTTGGCGACATGCAACTGTCCTTGATTTCTATCAACTTTTTTCTAGGACTTCATAACTAATGAGGGCTGAGGTTCACCAGCATGTAGTGGTGTTCTGGGATTTAGGGGCATATCGGCGAGGCGATAAAATTATCGCCCTATCAGCATAAACACGCTAACGCGTGAATCCATGCCTTAGCGCCTGTTTACTGAACGCCCAGCGTTGCATCTCTAATGAGATGCAAAGTGGGCGATCCTTCCCGAAATAACTGGAGAAATGTCGCTAACCGACATTTCTCCAATTATCAAGGGAATCGCTAACAAGCATAGCGATAAGAAAAGTAGCGCTAACCACGGTTAGCGCTACTTTCCTTACGCCTGCTTGAATTCTGACTTAGCCATGTAATCCAACGGGAGGTGGATTACATGGCTAAGACCACCCTGCCCTATCAGCAAGGTATCGCCGGTCACAGTGCGATTATTGCTGGATTTTCAGCGATAATCACACTGTTTTCCAGCTAACGCTTGCATTACTATCGCTTTGGAGATAAGCGTTGCTGATAGCACACTATCTCCGCAATAGAAAGCAGTGATAGCCGGCGATAATTATCCTAGCGCTAAGTGCGCTTAGCGAGAATTATCGCCGGCCCTTGCTGATATGCCCCTTGGTTGAAAGCAATTTGCAATCGTGATATGGAATACTTCCCAACAAGTTTCCAGCTATTCCTCCAATTCTTCTGGAGACCATTTTTGGCATGCATTTCACACGTGTAGAATGGCATTAAAAGCTATTAATGTGGGTGGAGAATTGTGCAACATAGTGAGGCCAACGTCCCTAAAGATTCTTTTTTAACTATGCAGGCGATGCTTTGGCAAATGTGACTGCAGAACTTTCCATCAGAGGGTCTTGTTTGCCATCCGTTTTATTAAATTCAACATTTATATAAAATTAGATTGTTCAACCTTAATATTCGTTTTGAACGACAGATCTAAATTGTAATAAATGAATACTAGGTTAAGTAGCTTATGCATAAAAGTAAATACAGATACATATATTTAGTCTAAAAAAAGAACTGAGCAATCCCAAACATACCTACATTTCCAGTATCTGCCGACCGCCACTTTTTCAAAGGAGGGATTTGGACTCTTTGGAAAGTTTTTTCTGCACCAGTCTATCAAGAACTGCTTCGGGGATTTACCCGTCCAGCTTCGGGCTGTGTAGTCAAAGTTCCGAACATCGAGAGGTTCCTTCTTTTTCCCTGAAAAAGTACACAAATGAGCCCATATATAGCATATGTTCAAGAATGATAAAGATTTTGAACTCGTTCATCTACTTCCACAACCTGGACACATGTTAAATAACTAACATTTTTGTGGCTTCACAAGTCTCTTATTCATTTAGGGATACAAATATGCAAGGCAAGTCTTGCCATCAGGAGCACAGACAATCACCTAAAGTTACAACAGCAAGCAACTTTCAAATCCTAGTATTCAAACATCTTCCAATGTGCTATCAATGAGAGTTTATTATTGGTCTGTAAGACGAGCTCTTAAGATACTTTACGGCTTATCAAAATACTATTCAATCTTATTTTCACCAATTAATGACATAGTTAGCATAAAGACCCATTTTCAAAGACATTATTTGTAAATTAAAGGTAAGCTTTTCGTTTAATGGATAAGCAAACAAAAATGGTTTGTACCATGTTAAAATGACATCCTTAATTCCAAACAGAGATTGTTTTGTGCGTCTCAAAGTCAAACCTTAACAATGATCTGGAGTTTTAATAACATCCATGCAAAATACTTGATTGTACAGCAGCACAGGCAAGGAACACACATTTTGTTTGACTTTTCATGCTTGATGACAACAAAAGTGAAACAAAGATAAAAGGTCCCTTGAGGTGTTTTATTAATGGTCACACAGGCCCACTATGTAGAGAGGAGCCCAAACTGCACAAGCACAATAGGGGTGTCCTTCACATTAAAAAAACAAGAGACTTTGTTGCTCAGTGTCAGTGGGCAGGCTGTCTTACCGACAAATGAGGGTGGGTGCACTCCCAACCCCACGCACCCTATTGGGGGTCTTCATCATCAGTTCCGGCACCCCAGAGCATCTGAGAGCTGAATAGGTATTGATCAGACATAGCAATCAAAACAGGAACAATCAAAACAGGAAGATTTTATTCAGTTAACAAAAAGCGAGACAGAACTGGGGGGCATATTATCGAGGCTGGCGTTAAAATTATCGCCGCTTTAGCTGGAGGAAACTGCCGCTAATGCGGCGATAATGGGCTTGATAATATGCCGCAGAGAATTCCAATAGAAGTCCATGTTCTCGTGTCAACATGGGCTTCTATGGGAATTCTCTGCGGCATATTATCAAGCCCATTATCGCCGCTTTAGCGGCAGTTTCCTCCCGCTAAAGCGGCGATAATTTTAACGCCGTCCTTGATAATATGCCCCTGGGTCTGGGAGCCACTAGTGAGCAGAGTCTTGCCTAGATCCGGAATCTTGGGGGCATATCATCAAGGGCGATAATTATCGCTAAGCGCACTTAGCGCTAGGATAATTATCGCTGGCTATCGTGGAATTTTATCGCTGAGATAGAGTGCTATCAGCAACGCTTATCTCAAAAGCGATAAAATTCCTTGCCCTAACTGCCAAAAGTGAGATTATCGCTGGTAATCCGGCGATAATCTCACACATTTTGGGTTTAGTTTGCTGATAAGGCAGGGCATACATAGCCATTATATCCACCTTATATTGGATATAATGGCTAAGTCAGGGTGAAAGCAGGCGTAAAGAAAGTAGTGTTAACTGTGGTTAGCGCTACTTTTCTTATCGCTATGCCTGTTAGCGATTCCCTTGATAATAAGCAACATTTCTCCAGTTATTTTGGGACGGAACGCCCACTTTGCATCTCATAAGAGATGCAAAGGTGGGTGTTATGGGAAAGGGAGCTAAAGCAAGGAATGACGCGTCAGCGTGACTTTGATGATTAAGGGATAAAATTATCGCCGCTTTTTGTCCGAAAACAGACACTGAAGCGGCGATAATTTTTCATCGCCAGCTTGCTGATATGCCCCTGAGACAGATGAGTATAACACAATTTTAAATGTACTTCCAACATGGACAAAAAGTCAGTTCAATCTTGTGAAAGCCTGGGAGATATGCTTTCCATTAGGAAAATTAACAACGATTTTGGTAGAAAACGTGATTGGGTTTCTTAGTCACAAAAGTATTCATTTTTTAACTTGACATTGCATTAGCAATCTTGCCCGATGCTCCTTGGCCAGGAACACGCAGTCTTCATAGTTGTATGACAGAAAAGTTGGAGGAAGACTCAACAACTTTATGGTGGCTCTCCATACTTATTTGGAGTCAAACGTGATACCATGGAGAATTTACTTTGTCCTGAAGTTTAATAAGGTATCATTCAACATCTTCCTTTAATGCTGATGTTTTACTCTAGTTTTACAGACAACTCTAACAAACAAAAAACTTTGGGGCATATCAGCAACAGACGGCGATAAATATCGCAAAGAGCGCTTAGCGCTTTTATATTTATCGCCGTCTATCGCTGGAAATTATTGCCCGGTTAGCACGTTATTAATCACAACGTGTTACTCCAGGGCGATAATATTCCAGCGATATCCAGGGAAATGGGCCAACATCGCTGGAAACCAGCGACGTTGCACTCAAAACGGCAATAGCCTTGGTGATACGACCCTGTGGTCGTATCACCATAATCCACCTCCTATGTTATGTATGCCTTACTCAGGAATTTAACAGATGTTAAATTCCTGCGTTAAGGCATAGTTAACGCAGTGATTATTATCACTCAGGCTCTTTGCTGATATGGCGAAGCTGCCTTAGCGATAATTTCCCATGTAGTTTTCCCAACCACGCCTACTTTGCATCTCATTAGCGATGTTTATCGCTCAGATGCCAGGCGTTGGAAATTCAGCAGCTAACATGAGCTAATGCATGTTAGCACCGCCTTGTTGATAGGGCGTTAAAATTATCACCGCTTTAGCGGCAAAAAGTGCCCCTAAAGCGGCGATAATGCCCTTGATGATATGCCCCTTTGTTGTTTGGGCCAATTAATGTTCGTCCATTCATGGACACCACTGAACATGAACTGAATGAAATCAATATTCTGTTCAAGAGAGTAAGATAAGCTAAAATGAACCAAAGTATCGTCTGCATAAATATGAAATGGAACACCTGGGTTAAAAAGGAGTTAAAGTACTGGATCTACACTGATGAGGGCAGTCAAAATATTTGAGCTCAGTGGGAACCTACAAGTTATGCTGGTCAAAAGGGTGGAAAATGTACTCCAACCAATTCTGGACAACATGCTACAAAAGATCAGCACACCCCAAAGACCATCTAAATCATAAACTGCAGGAGCAGATCGTCAGAAATGTTGATGGTCACTGAGACTAGCAGAACATCCATCAAGAAGCTGTACAATGAATGACTGGGCATCGCGTAGAGTTGTTACTGTGCTCCTTTACGTATCTACAGCCGGACTGCCTATTGCCCAAGATGTTCTTGTATTTGATGGTCATTTTTTCAATATGTTCAAAGAGAACAGGCACTCGGAGATAGCTAGGGTGAAAACTGCAACACACCTAGGACCAGCAATTCCTTTTTTAAGAGGAGTAACCCAAGCAAGACTCAAATGAAGTGTGTCTGAAAGAAGCTAAAAGCAGGTAGTGAGAAAAGTGCAGTTCATGCAGTATTACTACACTTAACACAGAAAACATCAATAGGCGTGACTTCGCGCTACTTCTTGATAGGCCAAGGATTGTGTTGTATCTTTCAGTGTGTGGTCCCTCATTTATGTTTACGTTTTAGTCTGTTTTACCCGAGTATGTCAAGTAGGGAGAGCTTTATGTTTTTGAATCCTACGTTTAGAAGACCAGCCTAAGCTAGTGGCTGAGCTGAATACCATATCAGCTCCTGATGGCGTTATACCAGTGACCATTATGGTATTCTGAGTGCACCGAAAGTGCGCTGGCAGTTGGGTGTAAAGTACATGATAATGCAAAGTTCAGGGGATAATGTGAGTTGCTACTCTGAGTGATGGGGAAGGGGCTAGGGGGGTCAGTTTGTTCCCCTTGTTGCTGACAATAATGTGATTCTTTTGCCCTGTGTGGGTGAAAAAGGTGTGAGTTGTATTGGGTACAGATGGGGAAGAAGTGACAGTCTGCCCTATGTGGGTGGAGATATGTAATGAGTTTGCACACTGTGTAGGGAGTAGATAAGAATGTGTGCCCTCTGTGAGCAACAATTAGTTGAGAAGACACTAGTCTAGATGTGTGTGGCCATGTACTTGACCTGTGTTGATGATTGTTTGAGTGTGGTATGTAGTTCCAAGGTATCCATCAGAGTCCAACGCCCATTATGTCATGTGGGTTGCACCTCATTTGGCCTCGTCCAAGTTGTTCACTTTGCTTCCATTTATGCACTGGTTGTGCATGCTGTGTGTGTGATTGTAAAGCAAGAAGATGTGCTGTGCTGTGCCATGCATTGTTTGATACTTTGTATAACATTGCATCTTTGCTGCTTGCCAGTTGGAAGCTCAGTACAGGCTAGGGACTCAGTTTACCATAACAAGATCTGTTAGGGTAATATTTCAATATATATACCTGGTGTCAAATCTAATTGTGTTTTAGAAGAATAAACCAAATGGGATATACCAGCAGCCTTCAGACATCCTTTTGCCGTGCAGCTACCAGACTCATCAGATTAGCAAAGTTGAAGCGTGAGCCTTTCGGCTGACAACTAAAGAACTGCAGAAATCAATTTTTTTAAAGGTCCATAGATCATTGTCGGATGTTTAAATCTGCTGGGCAAGGAGAGGAAATATCTAAACCTTTCCCAAAAGTAAACAAGCATTGGCATAGCCAATAGGTCTCGCCTTTGGGACCTTATAAGTGTTTAACCATGCAACAGTTAAAGTCGTTGCAGTAAGGATATTGTGCTGCATAACTAAATACTTATAAGGTCCCAAAGGCGAGACCTATTGGCTATGCCAATGCTTGTTTTACATGTCACTTGTTATGAAAAATGTAGCAACTTTTTGGGTGTTTTGTTAACCAGACCAGGGCTTATTTTATTAACCTTAGAAGAATGAATGCCTGAGCTGGTCACACCACAACTCACATCTGTGATTTTAAGTTTGCCTTAAGGTCGCTAACCACAGAGCTCTCTTACTAGATATTGCTGGTATTTAAATGAATTGTTTGCTGGATAAATCAAGGGTTAAACACCTGCTATACAAATATATGTGTACACACCAACTCGGGTGCTTGATGCACTTGCTGGAAATTGGTGTACGATCAGCTGGTCATGTTTATGAATCGTTGTAAAATTTCTTAGAGGGTGAATGTGCCTGCTGCAAAGCACGGACGAAAGCCTACAGCTCACTTATTCGAATGCTTTAAGGGAGCACAGTGGGTTCTTGTGTGGCCTCCAGGTGAATTATGTGCCAGCTGCAAACTCCTGCACGCAACTAGAAATGCATAAGTATTATTCACTGGAGGCCTAAATCAAACTTTTAATGTTTTGGGGGGGATTGGATGAACAGCATTTTTAGGCGGGCCCTCTTCATGTTTTTCTCATGTTCTTCTTGTATCATCAGACATATTTTCTTTGACAATCCTGTTTTTTGGGAAATCTTGAAAACCTCGATTTGTCCAATATTGGGTCAACATGAGGGGCATGTGTATCTTCATTTCCAATGACTGCTTGCTGAGTAAAGGGGAAAGGAGTATTGGTTGTAGTGACCGGCTGGTCACTGTTCTAGTGTCTCTCTAGAGTATGTATTTACCAGCCACTTCCCAAGGACAGGCTTCCAACATCACCCCACACCCAGCCATCATGGTGTCACCAGTCAGGTGACCCTGCTAATAAAAGGGGCCGGGCTCACATGCCCTGGGCAAGTTCCAGAATATATGCCACTGTGTCTGCGTGGTTATTATAAGTTCATGGGGGCCTGGGGCCCGACCCCTTACATTGGCGAAGAGCAGGTAGGACCTGTGTATGAAGCAGCAGCCTTGAAGGTTGTTGTGGGAGAGTGTAGCCTGTGCCATGGCTCCCCTGCCAACAAGCTGCAAGTGGTAGGCAAGTAAGATGGCGCCCACCCAATAAGAGACCCTGCAGCAGCTGTGAGCCTGCGCCAGCACCGAGCATGGTGCCCCCGTACGCAAGGAGGGACGTGCTGGCCAAGTATTCCGCCTGTCGTGACTCGTGACCCCTGTGAGGCTGTCAGCTCGGCAGGCAAAGTGCCTGCCGAGCAGGCGGACATGAGGTGAGCCAGCGGGGTGGAGGAGGTGCAGTGGAGCTGTGGCGTTTCCCTGGTGTAATAAGGGGTGGAGTGCCAGGTGGGGTGCAAGGATCCTGAGTTGAGGAGATGACCGGGAGCCTTACCCGCATCTGCAGTGCCAGCTGCGTAAGAGTGGCGGCGTGCGTTGGCACCTGACAGAAGAGAGAAGGAAATACCCGAATAATTCTGGGTATGTGCCTCACCCCACCTGGCAACTGCTCAGGTATAGAAGGCACCGCTCTCTCCGTCGGTACCTCTCGCGGTTTCTGAGCTCAGGCGCGAGGCACATACCCAGAATTATTCGGGTATTTCCCCTGTACCGAGAACAAGGTCCAGGTTGTATGTTTTTCGAGTTTTTGTATTCATTACACCGTAATTTTGCAGTAGCTTTCTGGTCCTGACGAAAGCTGGGATATAATTTATCCAAGAGCTGAAACATGTAGACCAGTCTTTTCCAACACAGTTATTTGTTTAAACTGTTATAGCACTGTTTTGTTTTATTTTGGTATCAAGGTAGCACTATAATAAATACATATTTGTACCTTGGCAACCAATTTTAACCACCACTTACTTACCACGTGCACTGCATACATCACTCCTTATCATTACCATTGTGGCTCCCTCGATTCAGAGAATATACCAACTGATACATTTGGGACACACACTGAACCAGTATCTACGTCCATCTGGTAGAGGATGGTTCTTTGGTGAAGCTCCCAGGTTCCCAAATGATGAAGCGAGCCACTTGCTGTGGGTGATGGGAATCTTTCTCACGCATACACACACCTGTTGACACATTTTGTACCTTGTTGACAGCAGTTATATCTTGATCAATACATGCTGAGTGGTTATGTTACAGTTACAAAACCTTTCTTTGACTCACAGTTCTCTTTTTGTATACATGAGTTGAATTGGGGATTGTGAACTGTTTGAGTCCTTAAACCACATCCCTTGGACCCCTACTCTTTTTGAGATAATTTATTATATAATGGCTTTGCAACCTCCCCAGAATACGTCAACAGCCACTGACGCTTTAGAGTTTTTGGTCGATGGTAGAATAATTTTCTCTCAAGCCTAAGGGCTGTCAGATTCCTCCTGCCCCTCTTTCATTTGCTCCACCCCCTCCGCAGCCCATCCATGTCTGAAAGGGCTGCGGGCGGCTCAAAGCTTTGCCGCTCTCTAGACCAGCAATTCCCAAACTGCGGGTCACGACCCACTGGTGAGTCCTGAACTGATTTTTGGTAGGCCGCAAAAGTCCGAGCAATAAATAAAGATGCCTTTAAATTTTGTCATATTTGCCAGTGCTTCAAAGACAGAAGTAAAACGTTAGGCTACATCTCCTGACAAATTGCTGCTTATTCATTTGACATGGGGAATGGTGTTTACTCTCTTTTTCTTACTGCAAAGTGAGAGGAGTTTTTAAAGTGAGTTATGTGACAGTGTTGCTAGAGTACAGAGAGTGTGAAAGGAAAGGCTGTAGCATGTTGTTTTTTTGCAACACATAAGAAAATGTAAATACCTGTAAATGAACTGTATGCATTGAGCAGTTAGGAAAATAAAAATGAAGCACATTTGTGTAACTCTGAAGTGTAATGGAGAAAGGAATTTTAATTGGATCAAAACAAATCAAGACACTTTACTTGCTGATGCACACATGATGAATTTTCACACAAACTCGTTTTCCACACATCATCATTTGTGTGCTATATTGTTTAATCAACAAGGTCTGTACAGATTTAGTGCCCATTTCAATGGAAAATCTGCTGTCTGTAAATGCAATAAGCTACCACATGATGCGTTAGTTACATTCACAAATCGTCTAGCCTCATGTCTTTTTCAGAAAGGTTAGTCGCTAAAGTTTGTTGCTCTAAAAATTGGGACGTGGTTCTAAAAAGTTTAGGAAGCACTGGTTTAGAACCTATCCCTTCAAAGGCCACCTTCTTTCTCCCCTCACAAAGTGAAAATCTTTTCAAGGTTGGGAGGTCTGGATTACAGTTATCAGAATTATTGATGTATAGTTTACAATTTACTGCAGAATATCTGTGCAGTTTAACCCCTCCGCTGCGGGGGTAATTCCCCCGCTGTGCACGGGGGAGATGGGGGGGGGGGGGCAGTGGCGCTGTGCTCATGACGAGCCCAGCTCGTCATGCTGCACAGTGGAGCTGTGCTCATGACGAGCTGGTCTCGTCACGACTTCGCCCACTAATTGATTCTCACGCACAGGCGGGGAATCAATTACGCGTGGGAGTGGCGCGACGGTTATGACAAGCCCATGAGCACAGCTCCACTGTGCCTCATGAGCATGCAACTGGTTAAGGCTAAAGGATACACTATTGACATTCCTGAGTGCTATGTCATGCACTGGACACGAAGCAAGAATATATCAGGAGAGATTTACTAAGATTTTACGCCGTGTATTGGTGCAAAATCTTTTTTTGCCAATTTACTTACCAGCGCTAAACTTGTTTAGCGCTGGAAATAACGTGGAAATAAAGCACATAGCGCTGCTTTGCATTACTTAGCGCCAAGGGGGCATACCAGGGGTGGAGCATCAGCGTTCCCATGCAACCACCCAAGGTTTCTGACGCTAAACCCTATTTCCTAAATAAAGAAGACAGGGATTTGTGTTAGAAAACTGTGCCCTTTTGAAGTTGGCGCAAGGAAGGAGAAATGTTTCATTTCTCCTTCCTTTTCTGACTTTGTAAGTGTGCTACACTTTACAGCACACATACAAAGAGGGAAAAGGGTTAAAGTCAGTCTATGCATAGTATTTAGTACCTTATAGTACAAAACCTATACTAGACTCACGAAGACACCCTTGCACCATAGTGCAAAGGTGTCTCCATGGCGCATGGCAGTTGATTGCAGCGGCGGCGCTAATGAAAGGGGCGGAGAGTGCCATATTTCTATAAATATGGCGATCTCCTCCTTTCTCCTTTTCATGCAGCACAACGCAGCATTTGCGGCTGCTGCACTGAGCTGCATGAGTAAATGGTAAATCTGCCCCATAGTCTTCTTCACTGGTATAGTTGTGTGCAAGCTTAAAGAAATTTAATTTGAAGAGGACTGCGGACAAAATACTTGCCTTGCAATCAGAATTCTTTGTGTTATCCTACAAGATCCTACCCCACTGCAGCCATCTGTAGACAAAAGTCTTTGCTGCAATTCGTTGGCCTCACTAATATTGGAAGATGTTGGACCAAAATAATGCAAATCCTCCCACTCTTTCCCCCTCAGAAATTAACTCGCTCAGTATCAAATACCCACCTAACATCGAAAAATGGAACAAAAAAGTTCAAACAAAATAATCTAAAGAGCAACCCTTAAACTCTCCTATCCGACTCCTATTTTTGCTTCTCAAAAGGAGCCATCGAGACCGATCTAATCTTCCACACGAGTCATACATCAAATTGGCGGAATGCGTTTTTCTCCCTCAAGGCAGTCAAAACCGCACACAACATCCCCTATGACCTCAAACTGGCTATAGCACTCTCCCCCTTAATAAAAAATAAAGCCACTATCTCAATTTCTAAAAATGGCAACATCCTTATCCAAGTAGCGGAGAATGAACTACAAGTGTTTGACTCACTGTTTAGTAACCTGAAATGTCAAGTAGGAACCCTAACCAAACCCCCCCAGTCACCCGTCTCATACTTCGACCACAAACCAGTACCTTAGACCCACCAACACGCCCTAAGAACATCACCAAACAACAATTTTAGACCTCCAGTCCACACAGCTTCACAGTGTCTCCAACTAGACCATTCGACAAACAGCCCGATCCGCCTAAAGAGCAACCACTCTACAACTGGAAGGGGGTCATAGCACAAGGAACATTCCTTTGACACAGAGCAGGTGCTACAATCCCCGTCATGGTTCAATCAATCAAATGTAAAGTCCAACCACCACCCTATCTTAAGACCAATGAGACAGCACACTCCAATAAGACAACACAGGGCTGACCTAACTGAAAATAATGGACGTAGGATGGATAAGCTCCATGCAGAGAAGAACACTCCCAATGGAAAAATTAAGGCAGGTCATGAAAGCGTGCAAACACTCACAATGAACAATAATATGCTGTGTCAGAGCCTAACAAACAACTTACCTGTAAAACAAATCAATGACAACTTGCAACTACTCAGGGTAGACATAGAATGGGTCAAGAAAAATATAATCACACTCCTATTTACTGCAGAGAAGATGTTAACACTGTCTTCTAAGCGCTCTGACTCCCCAGCCAGCAGAAAACACATCTACAACGGAAGACTCACAATGCCTTGAGACAACAAGCTTTCTGGCCGAGAAGAACAAACAATCGCCTCTCAGAAAAAGAGGTAAACACTCTTCTAAGATACTACCAGAGCGCACATAATACCTCCCCTGACACATCATCCAACATCCCAATCATCAGGATATCCAATTACAAAAAACGGAGACACAACCCTCTACAAGCCAATCACAACAACCTGATCCCAATTGCTACGAACACAATGCCCACTACAGTGACTCAAAAAACTGACAAACCTGTAATGCATGCAGCACAACTGCAGATCAGCTGTAAAACAGGAAACCGATATAGCAGATGTGATCCTAGCACATGATCTAGACAATCTCTTCCTAAATGAAACTTGGCTAAATCAAACGGCAGCCCCAATATTGTACCTTATCATTCCCCCAGATTTTGCCATCTAAAGTCTAGATTACACTTTGAAACAGTAATTCCCTAATCCTAGACTCACTCTTACTTCCTAGAATCACTCTTACTAGAAGACGCGCCATTGTTTGAGCTCAAAAGAGCTGAAATCAAACTTGCAAATAAATGAATAGCCAAAACACTCCTTTTTATACCATCCTCCTGGCAACAACACAGTTTTCCTGGAACAACTTATGGAAACGATAACATTCAATGCCACCTCGCTCTCTAAAACAATATTATTAGGAGATTTTAACCTGCATTGGAACAATGACAAAGTCCACACGGTGGCAGCACCCAGTAACCTGCTTCAGGACCTTAACATGATTCAAGCATGCAAGGTGCCAACTCACAATAAAGGTGCCACACTTGACCTCATCATCACTAAACCAGGTACAGTAAACATGATAGACATCCCCCCATCAGACTAGTTAGACCACCATTAAATCCTTTTTGAAATATTCACACAAGAATTAAATTCAAGGGTCAAATGAGAAGAGAAAAAACCTGGGTCTGGAATCACAGCCACGTAAATAAAACAGAACTAATGGGTCCGTGCCAAACTTTCATGGCTCCACCGATTAACCAAACCTCGGTTCAAGAATGGATACTTCTCTAACACAGCAGTATGACCAACATTGCTCAGAAGGCCACTCCACTACGTCATAAAAGGCTAAAGTATAAACCCTCAGAACCTTGGTTAAACCAATGAAAGACGACCACTAAGACATCTGGAACAACTATTAAGGAAGGACCCAAACACTACCCATCTCGAACAGCTGAGAATACACAAACTCTCATACAAAAAGACTATCTTGAATGCCAAAACAATGGTGATCAGATCACAGCTAGACAGAGCAAACAACAGGCTCATAACACTCTTTAGTATAATAAAACAACAATCAGGAAAACTGGCTGATCCCATACCTCCAAACAACTCAACTGACATCTGCAATTAATTCTCAACTTTCTTTAAAGAGAAAATAGTAACCATAATAAACTCTATCCCCAGCCAAGCTAATGCCCAAACCAGGGAATCCTTCAACCCGACTCCCACTTCAAACAGCAAGAATGCTTAACTACACACCACAAATGTCCCAAAGAAGAACGGAACCACCTCGAACGGTTTCAGATATCTGAGGGGAAAATACGGAAAACCATTCATTCAATGAAGCCTACCACACACTCGACAATCCCATTCCCTCTCACCTACTGAAAGAGATCCACCAATCCGTCTCTCCCCTATTAACGAAAACTGTGAATGCATCTCTCCAGCAAAGATTCCTCCCAGATTGCCTGAAGATGGGCCAAGTATCTACCGTACTAAAAAAAAAAAAGGGCACTGACCAGAATGACCTAAACAACTTCTGACCTGTATGAAATCTGCCTTTCCTGGCTAAACTGGTAGAAAATTGCACCCACGATCAGCTATGCGCACACTTCAAGAATTGTGAGCTATTAGGCAAGCACCAATCAGGTTTCAGGCCTTAACACAATAGTGGTCGCCATTCTAAACATCTTAGATTATATACAAACATCACTAGTCAAAAACAAATCCTGTTTACTAATACTTCTGGATTTATCAGCCGTGTTTCACATGGTTTGCCACAAACACCTCAGGGAGACCCTTGTAGACAGAATGGGTCTATCAGGGACCGTCCTTAACAGGTTCACCTCCTTCCTCCAGAACCGGCAGCAAAGAATTAAAATCGGCAACACCCTATCTGACATAGCAGATATCATCAGGGGCGGTCCGCAGGGATCTACAATTTCACCAATGCTCTTCAATCTATATATGGAACCACTAACTAAAATCCTCAAACAATCAAAAACCTCGTACCACATGTATGCAGATGACACTGAACTCTACCTCAAGGTCTCCTCTCATGAGGATATCCGGAGACTTGATGACACCCTGAGGAAAACACAGGACTGGCTGGCACCTAACCATCTAAAACTAAATCCGCTGAAAAACGAATTCATCATTTTGTCCCCACCTCTTAAATCCCAAAAACCTCAACCATGGTACCTTAACCTCAAATCACCCACCTGCATCCTAACCATCTGCAACTCCGTCATATCATTAGGCATCACCCTAGACTCAAATGTAACCATGTGAGCTAACATGCAAGCTGCTTCCAGAAGAACCAATCTACGTCTGCACCTCCTAAGAACACTAAAACCCTGCTTAATACTAGAAGACCTCATAATGGTGGTTGAATCCCTAGTGCTCGCATGACTGAACTATGGGAATGAACAAAAATATGATTTGTGCTGCGCACACCTGATTTATCTAAGTTAATCAAGATCTATTTTTCAACCAACTTTTTTTCTTTTTTCTTTGATCTATCAACGGAATTTCAAATTTCCATCATATTCCTGAGACACAGTTATAAGTGATTTTTCTACTAGATAGGTGTGCTGGATAGAACATTAAATATTCATGTTTATTATGTTTTACTTCAACAGTTCCCCTGAAGAAGGGATCTTGCATCCCGAAATGCATTGGGATAAAACAAACAAATGAATCACAAGAATGCTACATTTTGTCAAATAATTGTAATATGTTGATATAAAGAAATTACATTTGCTCATTGGTTTCAATATACACCATTTATCGATGTATAAAATCAGTTTTGAGATATTATTTTGACGATAAGTTTCTTGAAAAAAAAAAGCATTAAAATGATGTGCATTGTACAAATGTTTTCATAAATTTTGTTGGTATACATTTGGCAAATCAGCTGTTTGCCAAACGCAGTGCGGGTAGGGTCAAGTGTTTAGATAGACTTGAAACATTAATCTGGACTATGGGAATGCCACACACATCACACATAGGCTTAACTAAAGCCAGCCTAGCCCCAATGAAAGCAACAATAAATGCAGCAGCAAGACTTCTAATAGGCACGCAAAGTATTGATCACATATCCCCATCTCTAAGAGACCTCAACTGGCTCCCAGCTGAAGTTACGATCCAACTGAAGGTGGCATGCCTGACTCACAAAGCGTTACACTAGTCTGGGCCCAAAAACATGGCCAATAGAATCAAGCTTTCAGGAGGCACAAGGGATTCTAGAAGTGCAAAATCCCTCAAACTTGAACCATCCAGATTTTTTTTTTTTTAAAGGAAAACTCTCAGCCGCATTTTCACCGGATCTGCTTGAAAAATATGAAACTCTACCTCCATCAATGAGGGCAATCACCTCATGCAATCTCTTCAAGAAAGAAGTTAAAGCTTTACTACTAGACAGAAATGTGACATAAGAGAATTTACTTTGAAACTGTTCTTTCACAACTCTGTATATTGTACCCTACTATTCTTGGCATCCCGCGTTTCGATTCCTATGAACAGCGTTTCATAATGTGATATTGTGTCCTACTATTTTGTACCCCATTTTATACTGTATTCTATTATTTTTGTATCCCCCTTTTTGACTCCTATGTACAACGTTTCTTTAGAGACTTATGCCTTACTGTACCCCAACCCTCATTCCACACTCTCTTTGTACAGCGCTCTCATAACTCAATTGTCATGTTCGCGTTTTATAAAACACTATAAATAAATGGTCACCAAACAAAATGAATCGACTGTATCAATTACGTTTATTCTACAGAGAGTCCTGAGAGAATGGCAAATCCAACATGGGGATTTACAGTACTTAAGATAACATTTTGAATATTATATTACAACAAGAATTGTGGCTTTCAGAGGGCCTTAGCACAATTTGCTATTCAGAATATTGAATAAGGAAAACTCTGCAATACAATAGCATGATCAGGTAAAGAAGAACCATAGATAACTTACACGCCTCCATCTATGATTCTTTGCCTGAGTAGCCCTAACATTAAACGATCACTAGGGAGGGACAAGAAAATCACAGAACCTAACACTTCATCAAACCAGGTTCAATAACAGCAATCAAATCTAGCATTCCACGCAAAATTAAAGTCTAGAAATCTATGCTACGGGCAAGCAATGGTCCAATATTAACTAAAGAGCAATTCAACATAATTTGGTTTCTAAGCGAGGTGTTAGCATTGTCCCAATCTTTATAGCGGTTTGTTAGGTTCAAACTTCAATAGTGGATATTAAGGTTGTATGGCTTGTGGTCCTTGGTTGGGTTCAGGGAGCTGTAGAGTAGGCTGCACTAGGAATAACAACTCTTTCAAAAGTGTTGTTTTCACCAAGCCAGGCTATATCCTCCTACATACCAGCAACTGCAATTATTGTTGCTCCCCTTGGAACGAGGATGCCACTTTCTTTGGCCTAAGATAGCCTGCCCATTCACCCAGATTCAGGTTTTTTTCATGTAGCCTATAGGACTCCTTGCTTGGCTTGGGCCGCCCAAACACAGAAGATTGGTTAGTGCAGGTGATGTCTCTAACTGCATTATCATGACCCCAGGACTCTGGTGTTAGGACAAGGAGAATGTCGCTAAGGGAACAGTCTACTGAAAAGCAGACTACAACCAGACGAATGGCTGTGGTGAAGCCAGTGATTAGGGTCCACTGTACATCAAAGCAATCTCTGGTGTAAGACAGCAGTTGTGAACCTTGAAACAAAGTGGGTAGCCCGGCGTAAGGCTCAGGAGCCGTGAGGGGGAAACCCCAAGGGGCATATTTATAACGGACTTGCGCCACTTTTACGCCACCGTTGCGTCACTTTTGTGACACAGCGGCGGCGTAAACCCTGCGCCATGTTGCGCCCCATTTACAACGTGAAGCATCTAGGGAGATGCGTCACGTTGTTAAGCTTGCGCCACATGTGGGCGTACCTGCACAGGGGGGGCGTTCCGGCGCAGGAACGCCTCCGAAAAGTGGCTGAGTGAAATCTACAAGATTTCACTCAGTCACTTTTCCGGCCATGCTGCGTCAAAACCCTGCGCCTGCTTGAAGCAGGCGTAAGGATTGATGCAGCATTGTAACGATAGGGCACCCCCCAGCCTTGCTGGAGCTGCGTCGCGCTTGCGACGCAACTCCAGCAATGCGCCAACCTTCCGCCATCAGATGCGTCACGCATCTGTTTATCCTTGCGCCACGATGCGCTGCATTGTAAATGCGGCGCATCTATTGTGGCGTAAGGGTAAACTTTCGTGACGCATCTTACCTGGCGCATCCATGCTGATTTGCAGGGATGCGCCAGGGAACATAAATCTGCCCCCATGTATTGAAGACAAATCAAGGCAGAGGAAATGAGTTCCCGTGCAAAGGGGCCTTATAAGGAGTTCTACTGAACAAATGTATATATGTGTGAAAATTCATGACATGAATAATAGGAGTAACACTGGAGAACAGTCGCACACTTTCTCAGACAGTTCTGGATTCCCGCACTGAAAGGCTGTTGCATATGAGCGAGGAGGCATGTGGTGGGGGCCTACAGGCACAAAAAACAAAACAGCCTCCAAGTAATGTGAACAGGTAGATTCACGTTTTCTGAAACGCCTGAACTGTGTCATAACTGAGTACAGGAAGCAAGGAAGCCCAGACGGGAACTGAAATACACCACAACAATCCTAGGAAAGACAGACCAAAGGCTCGAAAATGAGGGGCAGAGCTTAAAAAAAATAATCAATTTCCCACAGCAGAACTGGAGACATCCAAGCTGGTAGAATACTACCAATATTTTACATTACAAAACCATTATGCGCACTTAATTGTTACTTCCACATTCAGGATAATGTGCCATCAGCTCGATTTTAATGTGCTTTTATAGTAGTAATAATAATAGTAATGCCCACCCATTGTAATGTACCCCTGCTTCTGCAACACTTCCCATTGCTACTTCTGAACCATCTCTTCTTACCTTTCTCATCTGGAGGAGCTTCCGGTTGGTCGAACAAATTGAGGTCCACAGGGACTTCTGATGAATCGGATGCAGGGTTTTTTTTCTTCTCATTCTTTAGTTCCGGTATCTTAATAGCAGGATTAAACATGGGATGTTCTTCCAACGTGTCCATTTCTTTAGAAGGGAACAGAGGTTTCTTTAAAAAATGGCCTGGTTTTTTAAGTCAGGTTTGCAGCAAAATGTAGCTTAACAATTTTGAGGCGTCCCACCACATTGGCGGAGAAAATTATATTTGACCATTGGCAAATTCCTCTTTCAGTAACTACAACACTCTTGTTTATTTTATATATTATGTTAAAGTCCACAAATGTATATTAAAATTTATATTCGTTTGGTTTATATTCCACCTCATGTGATAACTGATCCAATGTGTTCAACTCCTGGCAACAAAACAAATGTTTATTTCGTCAGCCTTTGCTACATTACAGGAGAATCATATGTGGGCATGTCAGATGGTTGAGTGGGGGGCCTTATTCATGGAGTTGTCCGTTTATTAGTTAAGTGCGGGGTACGGCTGGACGAATATACCATTTATTTACGAATTTCTGACAAACCAATCTTCAGAATGACATGGCAGACTTTTAAACACTTCAAAAGCAACCTCCCCAAAAACTACCCCAAGGAGTATGGGCAAAACAAAGGAAAAACACTTGAGTAGGAACAACCGCACTTCTGTCAATGAAAAAAGAGTTAAAGTCAGACACATTGAAGTAACCTTTCTGCTATCCACCGAAGCAGAAGGAAAGTTGCCGGTCAAGAAGGGTTTATATCTGATAATAGAACCTTGAAAGTTCAACAAGAAGCCCAATGGGCAGTTCATACCCTGTTGAAATCTTCTGATGCGCTCCTGCGCCTTCCTCTGACCCTGCTTGTCCTTGTCTTGCTTGCAGGTAGCAGCCTCGTCCTTCGCATCTAAAAGTTTTGCTGTTAGCTCCAAGTATCTTTCATTCTGTTAGAAAAATTTGAATCATTTCAGAAATAACGTTTTTTTTTGTTTTTTTACATGCATGCTTATTACTATGAAGGCAACCAGTCTAGCCAGCATCCAACCACAGCAAAAAGGCATTAAGATTTCTCTTATACGGCAAACATTAAAAACAGCACCAAATATCACATCGCTACTGTTGGCCAGGATTGGTTTTCCAGCACTCCAGTCTCATTAGACCAGGAGAATTAACATTGGCCATTGAAAAGGACCCACCACCATCCGGCAAACATTCCGTCCTTACTCAAGAATCATAACCCCAAATAGATGTCAGGAGGAATAGTGAGCATGTTTCTCACTGGTATGGGTCTTTTGCTTCTACAGCAGATCCTCCCCTCTTACTTTAATAAACTATTTCCTGCTCAAAGTAAGGCATCTTTTGTCAGCTTGGATCCCCGTATCTATACGGTGCCTTTGGGCATAACACAAGGTAATGACAGACGCAACCCCCAGTATTATAGGCATTCTTACTGTCATCAATCATTTCTCAGTAGAGCACAGAATATGGGCGTCAGATGTTGGTCGTTGAGGCTACATGGATGATGGACTACTGGTCACAGCCATGGTAGCTGAGGTTGTTTGCCAGTTATGTCTTGGGGTCTGTCCTACTATTGCTCTGTAAACTGGGCCAAGTACACCCTTTCTGCACCTGACTCTCGGGGTAGCAACGTTGAGAGTGACTTAGTGGGGGGCAGGAACTCAACAATCAACCAACAGCCATATTAAAGCATTGAACAGACCCGTGCTTACCTTTTAGTTTAAAAAAGCACTTTAATCACACAGCAAAAGGAAATACTCCACAGGTCTATAAAGGTCTCGTGTACTACAGTGTAATCTCAGTCGCTAAATCCTCTGCAGGAGTTCAAGTGTCCTCAGTCCCTGCTATGGAGCGTGGGTATAAGCATTAATTATGCATAGGAGCACTTCACTCTGGATCATCCCACTGGCAATGCTAGATGGGTAAATCAGTTGAACAGCTTTCGCCGCCTCAGATCACACGGGCAAAAGTCTTAAGTTTAGAGGGCAGATTTCTTTCTGCACTCAGTCTCTCGTTTCGTTCGCATCTTGGTTCCACGTTTATTTGGTCAGTAGAGATGCCAATCTGGTGGCACTAGTGGACACATTCTGTGTACCCATTCCTGTAGTGGTGGCTTCATTGGTGCAGGGGCTGCAGTGGCAACCATTCTCAGTAAATGAGCCACTCGGCACATCCGCATGGCAGCCTAGACGGACAGCACTTCGGGGGAGATTTACTAGTTCTAACGCTGTGCAGTGCAGCAGCCCCAAATGCTGCGCAGAATGAGAAGAAGAGCGCATGAGAGCACCATATTTACAGAAATATGGCACTCTCCCCCTCTCTCCCTAAGGCCGATTCAGAAATGTGCGGCCAAGCGCCAAGAACACACCTTTGCACCATCGTACAAGGTTGTCTCCGAGAGTCTCGCATAGGTTTTATACTGGAAGGATTCCCTTCCAGTACAAAATACCATGCTTAGACTAACTTGAAACCTTTTCCCATCTAAATGTTTGCTGTAGAGTGCAGCACACATACAAAGTAGGAAAAGAAAGGAGAAATTAAAGCATTTCTCCTTCATCGCGCCTATTTGAAATGGACGCTACTTTCTCACGCTAAACCCGGTCTACTTTTTAAAGTAAATAGGGCTTAGCGTCAGAAACCTTGGGTGGTTGCATGGGAATGCCCATGCATCACCCATGGTACGCCCCCTTGGCGCTAAGTAATGAAAAGCGGCGCATACGTTACTTTAAAGTTATTTTCCAGTGGAAAAAAAGGTTTTGTGCTGGAGAGTAAATAGGTGGGAAAAGAATGTCGTCATTTAGCGATACTTCTGGGATGCTAACATGGCGTTAAAAATTTGTAAACAGACCCCTTCATCTTTGACAGTTGCGGCCTGTGAGACTGCATTCTGATGGGTTCTCGATTACTGCAGTTGCAGCCTCCAGTCTGGGTCTTCCGTGGGTGAACATCTTTGGCATTTGTGGCCTCTAGGCCTGTCAGGCTTCTACTTTGGATGTGACGCAGGATCTTCATGGTCGACCTCAGACATCACCTGCACCATTCTCTCAGGTACACAGTAGGATGCCGGATGACACGTTGCTGCTTCACTATTAAAAGTCTTGGTGCAGTTTCCAAAGGGAACTGTTTGGAAAGCCAAGAGACCCCCCTCACAACACAGATTGCTCCTGGCCTCACTTCTTCTTGCAGTCAGTTTCCTCTGGTGTTCCTTCCTGGACATCCACTACTCCTACAGGACCAGGAACTCTCCTTCCTTCTCCCTTTAGACATGCAAGTATCTATGCGTTAAGCAGGCCCTCAGCTCTGCCCGCAAGAAGTAAAGACTTCAGGTGATATGAATGAATGAATGACTGAATGAATGAATGGGGATTTGTAAAGTGCGCAGCTACTCCACAAAGGATCCCCTCACTTCCAGGAGACTGTCTGTCAGGCAGAAACGAGACATGGTCACAAAGCAGTCTTGTGAGCGCTTTGCGGAGCACTCCCTTCCATAGACAGGAAAGAACTTGGAAATGGGTATAAAAGTATGTCCAAAACCACCCCATGTTGTTCCATTTCTCTCTCCGAGGATGTGGATCCACAGCCTAAGGTTCTGGAACCAGTTTAGGTTGGTTCTCGTACAAATGTCACTTGCAGGCTGTTTCTGAGACGCAGCCTTTGTACAAGGTGATGGCTCTAACAGTAGGGAGCAATTATGCTTGAGTCAAGCTGAGCATTCGAAACAACCAAAATGGATCCCACTGGTCCCAGTACTAAGACTCTCACACACAAGTCTCACTACCACACAAGTTCGACAAATCCACTACACATACACGCACTCAACATAAGCATGGAATGTCAGTGTAATGGTTCCCATAAAAACAAAGGGGCAGATTTACAAGCCCCTTGCGCTGCCATTGCGTCACTTTTTTTTACGAAACGGTGGCGCAAACAATGACGACAATTTACAACGTGACGTATCTAGGGAGATGCGTCACGTTGTAAAGCCCTGCATCACATTATACCTGCGCCAGGTATAATGTATGCAGGCTAGGTGTTCCCACGCAAAAAGCCATGTAGAACTGACGCAGTGAAATTTACAACATTTCACTGCGTCACTCTACGCCTTCACTGAGTCAAAATCCCTATGCCTGCTCAGACCAGGCATAAGGAATGGCGCATGGCTTTTTGTATGGGATTCACCTATCTGTTGTAGCACATTGCTGGAGTAGCGTCACTTTTATGAGGAACTCCAGCAATGCGTCACTTTTGTGCCAACGGATGCGTCAGTATTTCTGACACATCTGTTAATCCGTGCGCCATGGAGCACTATATTGTAAATACAGCACATCCATGGTGGCGCAAGGATATTTGGCACTGGCGCAAGGAAACTGACGCATCTATGCAGATGCGTCAGTTCCTTGTAAATCTGCCCCAAAATTTTACATGAGAGGTGTCAGTAGACCGCTCTCTCCTTTGACACAAGAAGAAAAGTCTGGTCATACTAATGATTCAAGGAATTGTGGTAAGCTTCCAACATCACATTACGCAACTACCCCAGAACATGGAGAGTAGTCTTATGGCGTTTATGAAGCACACTTGGTGCACCGCACAAGGTCAAAGAACAGGTTCTTGACCTCCTGTTGCTAAGGCATAAGTCTCCGTGCATGTGCTAGATTAGCGTGAATGCAGGGCCAAAACAAAAAAATTCAATACCAGTTTCACATGCAATCGGGCACTCCTGTTTGCCAAGCAGGGAACATTCCTGTCCCAACATTATAATACTGCACTTGCATTAAACAAGTTTGTGCTGCCATTGGCATGGAATAACTAGAGTAAAAAGGAAATTTGACTCAACCAACTGGTGAAAAAAACACAGTCCTTCACAATTGGTTGGCAAAAACTTTGGATGCATTACTACATCACTGTAAATATCTCTACAAAACTGCATGTAATGGTTGTATGTTTTATGTAATCTGGCCACAAGACTTGCTTACTGGCAAATCCGTCCCTTGCCTTTTGGCCCAGGTACAAAGATAAAAACCAACCTCCTGATATTTATGTGTCCCTTATCGGCAACTTGGCATAAATAAAGTAAACAAGAGTAAATGCACAAACAACATTTTGTAATTTGTAAAACACTCCTAGCTTTAGAACTGTCACTTTAAATTAAAAAGTATAGTAATCTTATGTTATGCTGTGCTGGGCAAATACTCTCTGTGGGTAGGGAGATAGCATTTCAGAACTGACAGGTCCAAAAGCGCACCAATGCAGTAGGGCAGTCGAGTCTATTAAAAAGGAATTCCAAGGAAAGCATCACAACTTTAAGCCCCACAACATTCTCAGTCCGCTTCGGACTCCAGAGATACAGCCTGTTAAGCGTTCAGGTGGCCCCAGCAGGATGCTGTGGTGTACACACATATCCGCTTTAGACACCGCTCACAAACCCGCACCCTCAAGGTCTGATAATGCACCAAGCCCTAATAAAACGGACCTCCCAGAGCACAGACACTAAGGGGCTTATCTACAAGCCCCCGCGATAAATATCACTAATCGCGCGTAGCGTGATTGAAGTTATCGCTGGCTATCGCTAGATATTATCACTGAGATGGCGCGTTATCATCAACGGCTATCTCCAAAGCGATAAAATATCCAGCAATAGCGGCAAAATGCTGCAACATCGCTGGTAATCCAGCGATAACATGTCAGCGATAGGGTAGTCCTTGTTGATAAGCCATGGGGGATTCAGCATGACAATCCACCCCCCCCCATAGGGCAATATGGGTAAGTCAGAAATTAAACTGCCGTTAGAAACCAGCGTTAATTGGGTATTTGCGCGACTTTCATAGTCGCAACGCGGGAATGGGGCATCCTTGTTGATAGCGCGAAGCTGCGATATCGATGTTCTGACATGTAGTGAATGTTAGGAACGCCTACCTTGCATCTCATTAGCGATGAGATGCAAGGCGTTCGTGAAATGTGCGATGACACAATGTAACACACGCTAAAGCCGGTTAGCGTGCCCTTTCTAATACCGCGTTAGGATTATCGCTGCTTAAACGCCGAAAATGGCCGCTAAAGCGGTGATAATCGTCTTGATGATATGCCCCTAATTTGTTAACAGGTCACATATCCGTGTCTGGCTCCGAAAAGAAATTGCATCTTAAGACGTGATTCAAATTAAACCACAAGAATAGACTGACTATGTGGCATTCTGCTGCAGAGGATGTCAACACTGAAACTGAGGTCAATAATTTGATCTACATAGCTTACTGTGCCCTCAGAAACCTAACAAGCGATGAGTAACATGCACACTAAATAAGCTACCCGATATTTTTTTCAATATTGATAATGTATCCCTCCCAACACTACTCAGTATATGTACTGAACATACACAAAAATTTAACCGATTGTTCTCACACACCACCAGGTGTTATGCTTCATCATAGGACAACCCATGCTCTCCAAAAACCCGGTTTGATGGAGAGCGGTCCTTAACCTGGAGTCAGAGAGGCACTTCTAAATAAGAATGGGCCCGTGATTGAAGTGTGTTAAAAACCAATGTGGCATCCTAAAAACATGTATTCGCTAGACATAGCACTTGGTGTTAAAATCAATTGTGGGGATAAGGGGATTTACTACCCCATCACCACTGTTACTGTCAACATGTTTCTGCCTTGTGGCTCAATCGACCTGTGACTACCTCTTAACTAGTCTGGGTCTTTAATACCCCAATGTTGGGTCTTCTACTCCCCATGGAGGACGGGCACACGGACCCCTGTAGTCACACTTTCATCAAGGTGCGTCCATTACGATCAGCCTAGATGCATCTGCTCCTTCCTCCAATGATTGATGAGTAATGCCAGTCCCATTTACTACCTGCTCTTTAGCCGCAGTCCAAGTACCACAGATCTCAATAGCTTAAGAGGCAACAATGGCAGGTCAAAAGCCAATGACACCACCTGGCACAGAGGCAATGCCACGCTGAGTGAAAACCAGAGGAGCAACACAGAATAATTGACAGTGGTTGGTTCGGGGGCAATGCCCAGGTACAGTGCTAAGCTGAGGGGCAACCCTAGGGACATTTCCAATTCCAAGGCACATGCCAGTCTGCAGCTTTAGTAGTAGAACCAAGGACAGCCCTAGGTGCAGTGTTAGCCCCCTTTTCAACGTTCAGCACAGACTAATCATGTGCCTATAGTACTTGGCATCCTGTGTGTTTACATGACCACCTTTTCAAGAAGACTTCCTGTTACAGGTTGGCACCTTCTTTAAATTTGCTACTGGTGATCTGAGTCTTTCCAGACAGCCTGTTCGTTGCCTGTCAGGTGTCTTGTGTAGGCTGATAATAGCCTATCACGGCCCCCTTCCCTCCACCCACACCATGGTGTCTGTCCACGTGCTTGGCCTGACAGCCTGCTGCTGGGCCCATATGCTTGTGCATGTATACTTGCCCAACTATCTTCCACTGCCCGCACTCTATGGTGACCTATCCAGATATCCTAATGTTGTAAAGAAAACCCTAAGCTGCAACATCATCTGTTATCTATTTACCTGTGCTGTACAGTTTAATTTCAGCCTCCAACACAATGACTCTCTGAATTGTTTATGATAGTGGTAACTTACCACCCCCAGCTTACTCATTTATATCTGTTATATTGTAGTTACAATGTACTCTTGTGTAGGCAGCACAACTTAATGAAAGTCAGCACAGTACCTTTAATATCATGTGTTAACACTACCCTTTTCTACTAGTGCGCCTCCACTGGGGGTCTCAGGCTTTCCTACTGATGTGCTTGAAAACCAGTCAAAGCCGACTATAGGAACTGCACCTGGACCCAAAGTCCGTCTTTGTCTTTATTGCACTTTTATGGTATGCTGGTCTAGAGACGGCCATATTTAAAAAGGGTTTGCACTGCAGAAACTGCACCTAGGTCTAAGGTCCGTCCTTGTTTCTGCTTCTCGTTGTACTCTTATGGCATACCGGTCAATGGATGGCCATATTCAATAAGGGTTTGTGCTGGCACAATACAAAATGTTGTGAAGCACCACCAAGTGCTGAAAACAGCAGCGACAGATCAATGTGGGAGCCGAACCCCAATTATCATCTTAACCCCAATATTTGAATACCCAGAAATTTTACCTAAATCATTCGGCTACAGCGTCTCAGGTTGATCTAGTGGTTAGAGACTACCTCCTCATCAGAAAACCACAATTTAGCAGAGGAAAGACAGAAACAAATATTGGAGGTGTAAAGAACTTAGGGGCACATAAATGAAAGAGTGGCAATGTGCAGCGCAGCAAGTCACCTTGCTGCGCTGCGCGGCTTCACTGGGAAAGGGCAGGAATATGCCGTAATTAAGGTATACTATGCATTCCTGACTTTTCCCCCCTGTGCTGGCGCACAAAGGGCTGCCTAGCACCAACGCAGGCACCTGTGCACCATGGTGCAAGGGTGCCTGCGTTGCATGCAGGATTGTTTTTGTGCAGGAAGGGACACCTTTGAAAAAACTATTCTGAGAGGCGTATTCCTCTATCTATGTAAACTGCAGAATGCAGCACACATAGAAAGAGGAAGTATTTTGGAGAAATAAAGATATTTCTCCTCGTTACGCCTTCCCTGGGGAGAAGTAGCATTTTGATGCATTCCCAGGTTAATCCTTGTTGGTAAATCTGTGAATGAGCCAAACTCCATGGGGGAAGGAGTGGGAACACCCACGCTTCACCCATGGAACGCCTTTAGTGGTGCAAGGGGTGACGCAAAACTTTCATAAATATGCCCCAAAGTGTGTGATGCACAGAGGCAACGCTTATCTCAAAAGCGATAAAATTGCAGGCGCAAGCTGCCAAATGTGCGATTATCGCTGGAAATCCAGTGATAATCGCACAACGTTTGGCGATACCTTGCTGATAGGGCAGGGCAGACTTAACGATGATTAAGGCTCCCTGTTTTCCGTTTTTACTGATTTTTACAGATAAATACAGACAGAAAACTATTTAATTTCTTGTCTGTAATTATTTTTAAATGTGCATAAAAACGGATATTGGATGCTTTTTGAGTGAATCTAAATACACTTTGTCATGACTGCCAGGCCAATAACTGTGTGGATTAATAGGTAAGGGTGTTAAAAATGAAAGGTATTTTAGATAAAAAAAAGCTTAAACAGCGGGAGATATGTACAAGGCTGATACTGAAATTTGCATATTTTCATATAAGTCCATTGATTTATCTTCTGCGGGTGATCCTATCACATTTATTGAGTAAATAAATGTGGAAATACACCAGTTTCAGCTTTATTTTTTCACAATACTCATAATAAATATGGATAAATACAGATAAAGTTGGCAAAAAATAAATATGGATAAATGCAGACAGAAATGACAAAAAAATAAATACCATAAAACCGGGAGCCCTAACCATGATATCTACCTTCCATTGGATATCATGGCTAAGTCAACCTAAAAGCAGGTGTAAGGAAAGTAGCGATAACTGTGGTTAGCGCTACTTTTCTTATCGCTATGCTTGTTAGCGTGCCCATTGATAATTGGAGAAATGTCGGTTAGCGACATTTCTCCAGTTATTTTGGGACGGAACGCCCACTTTGCATCTCATTAGAGATGCAAAGCTGGGCGTTGTTGTGACGGGCGCTAAGTCAGCAAAACACGCGATAGCGTGTCTTTGCTGATAAGGCGATTAAATTATCGCCGCCTTGATGATATGTTCCTAAGTAATTAAAGCACAGATGCATATATTTTGTTATATTTTATTGTCTATTTTTAAACTTCAATAAGGTTTTTTAAAAGACAATACTTTTCTGTTTTATTTTATATTCTGAAGCAAATGTGACAGAGGTGCTTTTCACGGACACAAAAACGTATCATTTTACTGTTTTTAGTACAGCACTGAACTCATTTAGATACGTTTTCATTTCAGCACATTACTTCTATCTCACAGGCACATTTGGTAGAAACATTACCAAAGGTCTGGAGTGTCTTTAACATTGCTATGGAACCTCCGTAGATATACACTCCTGCGCCACTCATACAAGTTGCAGTACCGAAGCTCGTTACTTAAGACCCCTGTTTATTAAAGTTCAGTACCACAGACCAATACTAGAGTAGAGATCCCTGGAACCTGGCGTCAGCGTTGGGTGTACACGGGTGACGAACCACGAGGCATATCATCAAGGCGATGCGATAAAATTATCGCCGCTTTAGCGTCCGTTTTCGGACGAAAAGCGGTGATAATTTTATCGCCCTATCAGCATGGACACGCTAACGCGTGAATCCATGCCTTAGTGCCTGTTTCCTGAACGCCCAGCTTTGCATCTCTAATGAGATGCAAAATGGGCGTTCCTTCACAAAATAACTGGAGAAATGTCGCTAACCGACATTTCTCCAATTATCAATGGGCACGCTAACAAGCATAGCGATAAGAAAAGTAGCGCTAACCGCGGTTACCGCTACTTTCTTTACGCCTGCTTTTAGTTTGACTTAGCCATGATATCCAATGGAAGGTGGATATCATGGCTGAGTCTGCCCTGCCCTATCAACAAGCTATTGCCAAACGTTGTGCGATTATCGCTGGATTTCCAGAGATAATGGCAAATTTGGCAGCTTGCGCCAGGAATTTTATCACTGTTGAGATAAGCGTTGCTGATAGCACGCTATCTCAGCAATAAAATTCAGCTTAGCCGGCGATAATTATCCTCGCGCTGAACGATAATTATCGCCGGCCCTTGCTGATATGCCCCCACAAGCGGTTACTAGAGGTCCCGGTAGAGCCAAGCTTCAATGCTAGATACGACAATCAGCAGTACCACAGGACGTCACTAGATGCCCCTGTTGAGCCGCAATTCAGCCTTGACTGTAGATGATGCAGGCATGTCTGTACACAGACATCATCGTGGTAGGCGCGCAGATCACTTGAACCTATCAACTTTGCATATTAGAAGTATTTTTAAACAGTAATATTTCATTCATTTTAAGGTTAAAACAGTGCACGTATCAAGGACACCATACACTTATGGCCCCACTTTTATTTCCCTTTCCACAAGCATCAATTTTAAAGAATTGAGGAGCACAATAGACGATCCAGAAACCAGCGTTCGAGAAATTTACTGGAAAACGATGGCCCCTCTTATTTTTCTGCCCTCCTGGCACATCCCAATCTAGAGAAAAGAAAGCAAGAAGATGAAAGGCACTCGGACTTCAAGGATAGGCAAGGGTCAGACACCAGAGATTGTTCCAGAGTCGTTCTATTTGCCGATCAATTACCTCTGTGATGGATATGTTTCAGAAAGTGAAAACGGCATCCTTTGGAACTTATTCGAAATGCGACAGTCTGCAAAAGAATCCTCAGTCTATACCACAGCATACATGCATCGCGTAGAAAACCGGAACGAGAACAGTTATCATACGACTCTGTGTGATGCAATTGCCACTCACGGGATTAAATGTACTAACAGGGTGCCTGCTGGGACACGTAGTCTTTCTTTTAATTCAATTGTACATAGAACAATGATTTCTAGCTCAATGTCCAGTGTCATTCTGAGATGAAAACATTTAGTAACCTTAGTCACAAGCCTGTCTACATACATACTTCACCCAGACGGCAGATTACCAAAGACTGGAGGAGTCGTTTTGCACAAACTGGATGTCATACCCTTCGCAGCCTTTGGGATGGGAATGTCCCCTGCATGGAATACAGTCTTTTCCCCTTCCTGAGTGCCAGACTGCATGTATGTGGTATCCTGGTCTTTGACGTTGGCCTTGGAGTTACACTAACCTACCATGTATGCAGAAGGCTGGGCCTATCCTTCGACCTGAGTGAGGTCCTAGATGTCCCTGTGACCACGAGGGTGCAATAAGCATTCCCTCATTGATAGACAGTGGGCTACTGTCCCTGTTATGGATTTAGCACATAGAGCAGCGGTGGGAGTGTACTGTGTTATGTGAATCCATATTTGTGACCAAACATTTTTAGGTCGAGGACTACCGGTCTGCCGAAAGGCAGAACCGGAAGTCGGAGATTTAATGACTTGGAGAAGAGGGGCTTGAACCCGCCCCTCTTCTCCCCTGTTCTCCATTGGCTGGCCTCGTAAATGCTGGCCAGCCACTGGAGAAGAGGTCAGTCACTCCGATTAGGCCCCGTCCTTTTCGGATCGGGGGGCGTGTTTTTTGCGAGAAGTCTCAAGGAGGAGACAACAGCAAAACACGCCCCCGAATCCGAAAAGGACGCTGCGTTTCTCCGAGGCATTTCTGCTCTGCCTCGGAGAAAGGCAGTGGTGTGCTTGTCCTCTCCCCCTGCTCTCGGCCCGCATCTCTGACCTGCTCTTAATCTCGCCACGGTGATAAGAGAGCGTGTGTTCTTACTGCCGAGAACAGGAAGAACTCGAACCAGGCGACAGCGGCAAATAGTAAAAAAACAACAACAATAAAACATACTAATCACAAAAGCGTCGTAGGCTCCAGGCAGTCTTTCTAGTTTTCAGAAATTAAATAAAAACGGTTTACAGTTCCTCCACGTCTTACTTTACTGGGGAGGGGTGAACGAGTTGCAACGCATTACATCAGCAGCGGTTACACCCACCCTCCCTTCAGTGCTTAATCACAGCTTTGGAAGGAAGTGACATGCAGTGGTGGGGAGACGCCGGGCGAGGACCACTTTTTTTTCTGAGCCCTCCCCTGAGGGTGGAGTCAGGATTTCGTTTCAGTGCTGGCTGATGTACAGCTCCCACAAAGTAGTTGCAGTTTCAGTGGCTGTGCCGCCTTTCTCCCATTCAGTCTGTGGTACATTCTAAAGTACACATGTCAAGGTCTGGCAGACACAAGGTACGTAGCATCCTTCAGCAGAAGTTTCCGTCTTGTTAACGTGGTCGATTCAACAGATCTTTACTTGTTGTTGCGTTGGGTCATTGATAGCTGTCAGACCGAGCAGACGTTTACTGACAGAAGCTTACCCCTGTTTGTGCACAAACCTAGACATGGGGAACTTGTTTCACATTTAATGCGTGTGTATCGTAAAGGGGGAGGGGAGGCTTGTTTAAGGCGGGAAGTTGTACCTTTATCACTTTGCTTATTTCTTGAATGCATTATTGCTTTACGTCGGAGTGCCTGAAAGAGACTAGAATGTTCTCATTACAGGTTTCACCCGTGTGTCTCATGCAGCTTGGGCTCCCGTGGTGTTTCCATGGTTACCACAAAAATACCGTGAACACCGCCCTATAAAACAACAAGGAAACGACCCATGCCACATTTTCAATGTGAAACCTGTTTTACCCAGATGGGGTGTGGCGTTGAATGTTTATATGCCATGCTGGTTTTTGCCGTTCTCTGTCCTGTTTTGCGCCCCCCCCCCTTAAGTCTCTGAGTGGGACAGGGTGGCATGAGATGATTGGTGGTAATGATGGATGAGGGGTGGGAGGGGACTGCTAAGGAAACACATTGGTGACAGCCTATTTACAACGGCGTCGGTGAACATGCAGGCAGCTTCTTGGAGAGTCGATGTTTTCAGCAGCGAATAAACACCAATTAACTGCTTTTGGAGAATCGCCTCCTCCTCCCGGCTCTGCAGGCAGATTTCCTCTCGGACTGGCTGGTCTCTCCGGGATCTGCAGGGAGGGATCCCGCACAGGACGTTTTAGTTGGACGGGCGCTGCCTCACCCCATCCCCCTCGAGGAGTTTGAGCTTGATATGTGGGAGAGGGGGCACAAGCACACATGTCTTTTAAGATGAAAAATTGCCAGCCAGGGAAAGCAATGGGGGTGAATGGTAGAGAGTAACAGAGGACAGTCCAGAAGGGGACAGACTGCAATCTGCACCAAGTCCTAGCGGAGGTGGCTGCATTGCGGGTGGCAGCGGTGGTGGATGAGGCCGGAGACCGGGGCTGCAGCCTCAACGGAGACCGACGCACCCCCTCTCCTTGCGCCTGCCATGAAGCACAACCCGCTCTGCACCAATGGCCCCTGTTCATGGAGGTAAGGGCCCGGCTACAGCGCTGCGCGCAGGGAACGCTCGGACAGGGGTTCTCTGTTCCTGCTTGTGAGTGGTGGGGGGAGGGGGCAGTTAAAGGTGTTCACTTTCAACCCCTGGTCTCCTCATGCCCCCCCCTACAGTCTACAGAAACCAAATCCTCGCTTATTTTTGTTGATAACATATGTTCATGTATGAATGTATTGACTGTTTTTGTAGCGCCAAACATACCGCTGACATTACGCAATGCCAGAATGCACACTCCAATCACATAAAGGGAAGGAAATAGCCCCTCCTCTCGCCCCTGAGCTGCGACAGGCGTGAACTGCCCTAACGGACTGCTGTGCGCCGGCCATAATCTGCTGTAATCACAGAGAGTGGTGGGTTCGCTGTATTGTGCCACGGGGAGACTGGCACGCCATTTCTAAGCCCCCTCCCCATACTTTTATCTGGTTTGAAAGGGGCCTTGTGCTCATGCAGCGGGGCAGATACGGAGCTACTAACATTACGTATAAAGTGCTAAGTCTGGCACATTAGCAGGGCAAAGGCTTCACGGGGGCATCTGGCAACACTGGCCGCGGTTCTATGACGGAGCTCCTCTCTTGTAATCCACGAGTCTGGTGGCGTGTGGCAGTTGTAAGCATTTACAATGCAATGGTCTCGGCATTGGTAAAGTTAGAGCTATTGGCATTGCTCATGACATTATTTTTGTTTATGTTTTTGTTTGTAAAACATTTAAAGAAACTGCATTGTCATGAGCAATGCCAATAGCTCTAACTTTAACAATGCCGAGACCGTTGCATTGTAAATGCTTGTTCTCTGTGGTACTAGAGTGGAGGCCGATTGGCTGTTTCCTTACATCAGCTCATGTAAAGTTCGATTTCTATGCATCTAACCCGCTCCCAGCACGAACTTGCCGAGGTTATGCTATGTGTGGCAGTGTGGCTAGACTGTGTCGAACATGCATGGTTTGTTAGTGTGAGCAAGACTGATGGAGGCCTGTGATATACCAATGGCCAAGGCCTTTTGAAGAAGATGGAGATGAGGTTGTTTTCCAAGCTGGTGTAAGTGCTTTTCTGACATTCCTGAAGCTTGGGGAAGGAGACCTAGACATTGAAGTGATGAGACTGGAGAAAAGGCTTTTTTGAGATTCTTTTAGACCTTTTACTTAGCAAGGAGCTGTTGTGCACAAGCTATATTTTATACTCTTAACACATCAGACAACTCCTGTCTTTTCCCCATGCTGGAGTGCCTGACTGCATGCCTGGTCTTTGACATTAGCACTGGAGTTACAGTTGTCTAGTGTATGCGCAGAGGCCTGGGCCTGTCCTTTGACCTGAGCGAGGTCCTGGACCTGCCCAGTAGAAGGGTGCACGAAGCGTGTCCTCATAGACTGACAGTGGGGCTACTGTCCCTGTCATGGGTATTTGCATACCCAGAAATTTTACCTAAATCATTCGGCTACCACGTCCCCAGTTGATCTAGTGGTTAGAGACTACCTTCTCATCAGAATAACATAATTTAGCAGAGGAAAAACAGAAAAAAATATTGGAGGTGTAAAGAACTTAGGGGCAAATATATGAAAGAGTGGCACAGTGCCGCAGAGCAAGTCACCTTCCTGCACTGCGCAGCATTACTTGGAAAGGGCAGGAATGTGCTGTAATTAAGGGATACTATGCATTCCTGACATTTCCCCCCTGCGCTGGCGCACAAAGGGCTGCCTAGCACCAACGCAGGCACCTGTGCACCATGGTGCAAGGATGCCTGCGTTGCAAGCAGGATTGTTTTTGTGCAGGAAGGGACACCTTCAAAAAAACTATTTTGAGAGGCGTATTCCTCTATCTATGTGTACTGCAGGATGCAGCACACATAGAAAGAGGAAGTAATGAGGAGAAATAAAGATATTTTTACTCTTAACACCTCTCCTGGAGAGGCAAATCTTTTTGGTACATTCCCAGGTTTACAAGGTTTTCTAAATGTGTGAGTGCATTAAAAACCATGGGAGTTGCGTGGGAACACCCACGCAATGCCCATGGACCGATGCCCTTGACTAGCCTTGCGCAGAGTACCGCAAAGCGGCAGTTTGCGCAGCGTTGCTCCAGATTTTTGGAGCCAGGCAAAGTGGCTTTCCGTGGCTTCAAGAATCTGACTTTGGGGTTTGCGTCACTTATGCACTACGTTGCGTGGTGCAAACATGACGCAACCCTCTCATACATATGCCCCTTAGTTCTAGGCCAAAATAAAGCTAAAGTTAATTTTTAATACAGGAAAGTTAAATGTGGTACAAGGAAAATATGCATGAAGTGCCAGAAAGGCTAAAAATCAAGAAATATAAAATAAATGCAAATCATAAAACATATTAGCCCCTAGTTAGCAAATTTAAGAACGTTTTTAAGTGTCAGACTCATAAAGAGTATAGACATATCCCATAAAGAGAGCCGAAGTTAACCTCTTCAGTGCCCATGACGAGATAGTCTCGTCATGGAGCACGGTCGCGCTGTGCCCATGACGAGACTATCTCGTCATGAACCCCACCCACTAATGTAACGCCCGGCACAGGAGGGGGAAAGGGCGTGGCACAGAAGGGGTTAAAAGGACATTTAAAAAAATAAACAGAAGTGGGCGAGCCAACTAAGGGGCATATCAGCAAGGGCCGGCGATAATTATCGCTCAGCGCTCTTAGCGCGAAGATAATTATCGCCGGCTAACGCTGGATTGTATCGCTGAGATAGCGTGCTATCAGCAACGCGTATCTCAAAAGCGATACAATTCCCAGCCAAGCTGCCAAAAGTGCAATTATCGCTGGAAATCCCGCGATAATCGCACAACGTTTGGCGAAAGCTTGATGATAGGGCAGGGCATACTTAGCCATTATATCCACCTTCCATTGGATATAATGGATATAAAGTCAGACTGAAAGCAGGCGTAAGGAAAGTAGCGATAACCGAGGTTAGCGCTACTTTTCTTATCGTTATGCTGTTTAGCGTGCAGCTTGTTAATCAGAGAAATGTCGGTTAGCGACATTTCTCACGTTAATTATGTGTGGAATGCCCACTTTGCATCTCATTAGAGAAGCAAAGGGAGGTGTAGGGCGATAGCTTTATCTCTAAAAGCCAAAAAAGCGGAGGTAAAGAGGTAAAGCACTGTTAATATGCCCCAAAATAACAGGGAGAGCCGAGGCAGGGGTCTGGCATGGATCTTAGAACCTGTGCACAAGCCAAGCCCTAAAAATACTTGCTATGTAAATCATACAACAAACGTGGGGGCATATTATCAAGCATGGCGTTAAAATTATCGCCACTTTAGCGGCAGAAAACTGCCGCTAAAGTGGCGATGATGGGCTTGATAATATGCTGCAGAAAATTCCAATAGAAGCCAATTTTCACACCAGAACATGGGCTTCTATGGGAATTCTCAAGGGCATATTATCAAGCCCATTATCGCCGCTTTAGTGGCAGTTTCCTGCCGCTAAAGCAGCGATAATTTTAACGCCGTTTCTTGATAATATGCCCCCACGTTTGTTGTATGATTTACATAGCAAGTATTTTTAGGGCTTGGCTTGTGCACAGGTTCTAAGATCCATGCCAGACCCCTGCCTCGGCTCTCCCTGTTATTTTGGGGCATATTAACAGGGCTTTACCTCCGCTTTTTTGGCTTTTAGAGATAAAGCTATCGCCCTACACCTCCCTTTGCTTCTCTAATGAGATGCAAAGTGGGCAAGATATGATAAAATGTCTCAGAAATTCAAAAACGTTTATTTCTCTAGCATGTGGAAGCTTTGACACTAATATGTCCCATTATAGCACTGCACTCAGAAGTACTTTATCAGAAGTGATCATTTTTAAACATGACCCTTTAGTGAACTAAAAAGCAATACAATTGTCATATAAACCCTGTACTGGCTCAGATTACTGGAGAGTAACACTTGTTATGCTAAGGCTTTGTTTCTACATCTTTGTGTACCATTTAACTGTTTTTCTATAGCACGAACTCGACTTGAATGTGTTGGAGGCTTTACAACAGCATGTGTTACACATTAAATAAGGTCACCATTAATTGTTTAAAGGGATGGGGAAATGAAGGGTCATATTATCAAGGACAGCGTTAAAATTATCGCCGGTTTAGCGGCAGAAAACTGCCGTTAAAGCGGCGATAATGGGCTTGATAATATGCCGCAGAGAATTCCAATAGAAGCCCATGTTCACACCAGAACATGGACTTCTATTGGAATTCTCAAGGGCATATTATCAAGCCCATTATCGCCGCCTTAGCGGCAGTTTTCTGCCGCTAAACCGGCGATAATTTTTAAAGCCGTTCTTGATAATATGCACAGAAGTGACTTGCCCAGAACCACAGGATGTTGAGCTGATGCCAAGAATCGTACCAGGTTCCCCAGGTTCAAAGTCAACAGCTCTAGCCTTAACTCCACATCAAGATTACAGGGGGGAGGGAGGCAGGCAGAAGGCACATGAAAGCTTGGCTCATTATGGACTTAAGGATCCAAAACGGTATCAAGCTGAGCCAGGCTCGAGCTTTCAGTGACTCGCTCACCTCTGAAAATAAAGTCTCCCATAGCAGCAGTCTTAATAATAGCTGCAAAATCCCATGTAACCCAAGCCTGATTGATAATTAAGACCAGACTAAACTTGAATAGATACAAGTCCAAGAAGTTTTATACACAAATCAAACTTTCTAATAATAGATTCTGCAAATTCAGAATGACATGATTATGGTTAGGTTAGCATGGTTAGCTCCGTCGTGATCGTACCAGAACCTTTTGATTTATTGCTAAACTATGATCTTTGACTCTTAATATAGTGTGTCTTCAGTGATTTGGCAAAGGAATTGAATTACATTTTTTTATCTATTACCGTTTATATATGTTTTTTTCCTGTCTAGTTGTTATGCTGATCTAGCTTTACATACTTCCCAGCTGAACCAATTGTTTTGATACAATCATGGTTAGGGTTGCAAAGGCAAATCAGGAACATTTATGTAATTATAAGGACATTAACTAACACTAGTACACTTCTTAAGGTAATTGAAATCTTAAATCTTTTCTCTCAGCAATTACCCTCTAGAGATGATCAACACAAAATGAAACATCCCACTAACTATATAAGTGGACTAATAGATGCATGCCAACGTCCTCGCTTCCAGCAGAAGACATGGAAAAGGATACTTTGGGTACATGGTGGAAGCTTCATTCGCGATACAGTCTATCTGAAAGAAACACGTTAGTTAGATTCCTCACCTTAGAATATCCCCAGGCGTCAGACTGGATCCGGAAGATTTTTCGTCAGCAATACCCCTTGCGCGTCGCTAGGCGTCGTCTGCGGCTCCGCGTCCGTCGTCGGCGTCGTGCGCCGGGATGACGTCGTCGGAGTACTTAGACGCCGCCCTCGCGCGCTGACGTCAGTTCTTCTTTTTTCCGCGCCAGTAAGCGCAGATCCGGGAGAGCTACCCCTTTTAGTCTTTTTTTTTTGACTAAATCTTTTTGATCATTTTTGATCCTTGTCTGTCGACATCTGGTGCCGGTAGGATGCCTGGGTTCAAGGCTTGCGAGGATTGCCATCGACTGATGTCGGTGACCGATCACCACCGCCGGTGCCTCTACTGTCTAGGCCCCGACCACGACGCGGAGTCGTGCAACGACTGCCAGGCCCTGACTTCGAAGGCTAGGCTAAGCTTCTCGAGCTTCGCCACTCGGCTCCGCGTCGTGCGCGATCCCGGTCCAGGAGGAGGTCCAAGGATCACTCGCTCGCGGAGCCCTAGCCGACGCCATCGATCGTCCGGCTCCAAGTCGTCGGGTAAGTCCAAACGCTCCACGAAGTCCAAGAGGCGACATCGCTCTTCGGACTCCCCTCGCCGGTCGCGCGACTCGGCCGAGGGTCAGGGTGGTTCCACCCCCGCGGCTCCGGCGGAGCCGCAGGTGCCGCGTCCGCCCCCATACCTTCCGGTCCCTGGGGCTGACGCGGCGCCGGCGGAGATCAGTGCCTTCCTCTCGGCCATGAGGAGCCTGGCCCCGCCGTCGACGCCCGCTGGCGCGCCTTCGGGCCCCGCGGACTCGACTGGGCGACCTCGCGTGCCGGCGGCTCCGGCCCCGGCACCGTCGACGACTCCGGTCTCGACGCCGCAGGTCCCCGCGGGGCCCATGCCTGGGCCCCAGTCGCCGCCGGTTGACCTAGTCACTCCTCCACCGGCGCCGACGCCTGAACCACCGACGCCGTCGCCGCCGACGCCTTTGACGCCGACACCCCAGTTTAGCCCTCATCCGGACCCGGCGCCGGTGCGGCGTCGACCGACGCCGCATCCGACGCCGCTTGAGTCCTACCATCTCTACAGTCCGGTTCCGATCATTCCTCCTGTTTATCAGGAATCGGAAGAAGGGGGCGACTGGGAGGGGTTCGAGGACCCTCTGGCTGTTCAGTCACAGCTTTCTCAGGACTGGGCAGATGAACTGGGGGAGGCCAGTGGGCTGGACACCTCGCCAGACACTGGATTCACTTCTCCTCCGACCGTGGCTTCGGAGGAGGGTGCGGCATTTTCTGTGGTGCTGCGCAAGGCGGCCGAGGCCCTTGGGCTCGAGTTGCCTGCCGTGGCTGTGAGGACTAACATCCTCACTGAGGTGCTTCAAACCTCAGCAAGCTCCACTGAGCCTCTGCTGCCGTTCAACGAGGCCCTCACTGACGTTCTGCAGGGCACCTGGTCCAAGCCCTCCACAGTTCCTCCTGTGGATAGGAACGTTGCCAGGCGCCACCGCCCTGCTCCGGGCGACCCCAGTTTCCTGTCCCAACACCCCACCCCCGAGAGTCTGGTTATCCAGGCCTCTACCTCCCAATCCTCCTTCCCGACCGCTCCGCCGGACCGGGATTCCAAGAGACTCGAGCAGTTTGGCAAGAAACTGTTCTCGTCCCTTAGTTTGGGCCTGCGGTCCTTAAATACCGCCTGTCTCTTGGACCGTTATTCCCATTCCCTGTGGGATACGGTGGAGGACGTGCTGCCCCTGTGTCCGGAGGAGGTCCGGCCGCGTCTTGCCCAGGCTTTGGCCGATGGGAGGGATGCAGCACGGCACGCCATACGCTGTGGGCTTGACACAACGGACTCGCTGGGTCGGGCGATTTCCACCACGGTGGCGCTCCGCCGCCACGCCTGGATGCGGTCCACGTCATTTTCCGGGGATGTCCAGACCACCCTCATGGACATGCCCTTTGATGGCACTCGCCTGTTTGGTGAGAAGGCGGACAGTGCGCTGAACCGCTTTAAGGACTCCCGGGCTACGGCCAAGTCCTTGGGCCTCTCGGCTCCGCGGGCGCACACCTCCGCTTTTCGCCCCTTTCGTGGCCAAGGAAGGGGCGCCTCCTCACGTCCGCAAACCCACCAGCCGCAGAACCAACCTGCGCGCGGTCGTGGACGTGGCTTCCGCCGTGGCGGAAATGGAGGCCGACGTGGTCAGCCCACTTCCACCCCTGCAGCATCCGCCTCAAAGCCCTCCTAGTCCGAGCTTTCAGGCCCATACCACGCCAGTGGGCGGCAGAGTTCGCCATCACCTGCTCCACTGGCGGTCCATAACATCGGACAGGTGGGTGCTGCAAATCGTCCGAAGGGGCTACTCCCTCCCCTTCGAGACGACCCCTCCAGCCATGCCACCGCAGCACCACCGTATCTCGGGGGATCATTTGAATCTTCTCCGCGAGGAAGTTTCGGCTCTCTTGGCCAAGGGGGCCGTCGAGCGCGTTCCGAGTCCAGAAGTAGGTCGTGGTTGTTATTCCCACTACTTTCTGGTTCCCAAGAAGGGCAAGGGGGGCCTACGCCCTATCTTGGACCTCCGGAACGTCAATGCCTTCCTCCGAAAGGAAAGGTTCAAGATGCTAACGTTGGCTCAGGTTTTAGCTGCCCTAGACCCCGGAGACTGGATGGTAGCGTTGGACTTGCAGGACGCATATTTCCACATCCCCGTCCTGCCGGCCCACCGGCGTTACCTGCGGTTCACGGTGGGCCAAGAGCACTTTCAGTTTACCGTGCTCCCCTTCGGCCTCACCAGTGCCCCTCGGGTGTTCACGAAAGTGATGGCGGTGGTCGCAGCTCATCTGCGCAGATCAGGGGTTCCAGTCTTCCCCTATCTCGACGACTGGTTGTTGAAGGCGGGCTCGCCCCAGGCAGTCGTCTCCCACCTCCAGACTACGGCGGATCTCCTGCATTTGCTGGGGTTTTCCATCAACGTGCCGAAGTCACACCTGAGTCCCTCTCAGAAGCTCCTCTTCATCGGAGCGGTTCTCGATTCGGCGCAGTTCCGGGTCCATCCACCGGAACAGCGGGTCCGGGATATACGGGCCCTGATTCCCATCTTTCGGCCTCTATCCCGGGTTTCGGTCAGGCTAGTGTTGCGGCTTCTGGGGCTGATGGCCTCCTGCATCCTACTAGTGCATCACGCCAGGCGGCGCATGCGGGCTCTGCAGTGGGACCTGAAGTTTCAGTGGGCCCAGCATCACGGCAACCTGTCCGACCATGTCTTGATCTCGGAGGGCACTGCACAACAGTTGCAGTGGTGGCTCACGGACCGCGAGTGGGTCAAGGGCAAGAGCCTCTCCCTTCCCCAACCAGAGCATGTCGTAGTGACGGATGCGTCCCTCCTGGGATGGGGTGGCCATATGGGAGAGGCGGAGATCAGAGGCCTCTGGTCTCCGGCGGAGTCTCGTCTCCACATCAACCTGTTGGAGTTGAGAGCGATCCGGCTTGCACTGAAAGCCTTCCTTCCCTCTGTCAGGGGAAGTGTCGTGCAGGTGTTCACGGACAACACCACCGCCATGTGGTATTGCAACAAACAGGGCGGGGTGGGGTCGTGGACCCTTTGTCAGGAGGCTCTGCGCCTCTGGACGTGGCTGGAACACCAGGGCGTCACCCTGGTGGTTCAACATCTGGCGGGCTCTCTGAACGCCAGAGCAGACAAACTCAGCCGCCGGTGCATGATGGATCACGAATGGCGTCTGAACTCCGAAGTGGCGCAAGGCCTCTTTCAGCAGTGGGGAGAGCCTTGGTTAGATCTATTCGCCACCGAAGAGAACGCGCAATGTCAGCAGTTCTGCGCGTTGGAATTTCCAAGGCGGCACTCGCTCGGCGACGCTTTTCGTCACGAGTGGAGTTGCGGTCTGTTGTACGCCTTTCCGCCTATGCCACTTCTGCCCAGAGTGCTGAAGAAGATCAGGCACGACCGGGCCCAAGTCATCTTGGTGGCTCCGGATTGGGCACGAAGATACTGGTATCCCGAGCTACTCAGTCTGTTGACCGATCCCCCGATACGTCTGCCCCTTCGGGAGGATCTTCTGTCGTAGCAGCAGGGGACGGTCCTCCACCCGAACCTGTCCAGCCTCCACCTCCATGCGTGGAGATTGAGCGGCGGCAGTTGATGCCATTTGACTTGCCTCCTGAAGTCTGTGATATCATTCTGGCAGCCAGGCGTCCCTCCACAAAGTCGGTATACGCCTGCCGGTGGAACAAATTTGTGGCATGGTGCACAGCAAAGGCTGTGGATCCCCTTTCCGCCCCTCTTTCTGAGGTTCTCCTCTTCCTTCTTTCTCTGGCCCGGCAGGGCTCTGCCCTGGGCACCCTGAAAGGTTATCTTGCTGCCATCTCCGCCTTCTTGCGGCTTCCTGATCAGCCTTCTCTTTTCAAGTCCCCTGTGGTTACACGCTTTCTCAAAGGCATTACACACACGTTCCCTCCTGTCCCTTTTGTAATGCCTCAGTGGGACTTGAATCTGGTATTGACATTCCTGATGTGCGCTCCCTTCGAGCCTCTTCACAATTGCCCTCTTCGTCTTCTAACTCTAAAGACTGCTTTTCTGGTAGCCATCACCTCGGCTAGACGGGTGAGTGAGCTCCAGGCTTTATCTTCAAAGCCTCCTTTTCTGTCTGTTCATCCGGACAAGGTTGTCCTTCGGCCTCGTCCCTCCTTTCTTCCTAAAGTGGTGACTCCATTTCACCTTGGGCAGTCTGTCACCTTGCCCTCCTTCTTTCCGCCTCCGCATCCTTCCAAAGAGGAAGAGAGGCTCCACCGTCTGGACCCAAAACGTGCGCTCTCCTTTTATCTGGACCGCACAAAACAGTTCCGGGTGGACGACCAGCTTTTTGTTGGGTACGTGGGCGCTAAGAAGGGGAAAGCTGTGCACAAACGGACCATCTCTCGGTGGGTCGTTCAGTGTATAAAAATTTGCTATTCCTTGGCTAAAAAGGACCCTCCTGTTGGGCTGCGCGCCCATTCTACTCGGGCCACGGCGGCTACTACTGCCTTGGGACGGGGAGTCCCTTTGCAGGACATCTGTCAGGCGGCGACGTGGGCTTCGCTACACACGTTTGCCAGGCATTATTGCCTTGACAGCCAAGTCCGGAGGGATGGCTTCTTTGGCCGTTCTGTCCTCCAGGACTTTCTGGTGTGATCTTGGTTCGCAGACCCACCACCGGGGATGGTATTGCTTGGGTATCTATTCTAAGGTGAGGAATCTAACTAACGTGTTTCTTTCAGATGAACAAGTTACTTACCTTCGGTAACGATGTATCTGTAAGAAACATTAGTTAGTTAGATTCCTCACCGACCCACCCATCCTCCCCGTTCTGCGAACTGACATCTAGGGTTAAGGTTATCCTTTTCAGGCCCCTAGATTTTGTTTTTGGCACCAGTGTCGGTCTTTGCATGGCTCTGCGTTCCTGGCGCGGAAGGCTATGTACAAGAACTGACGTCAGCGCGCGAGGGCGGCGTCTAAGTACTCCGACGACGTCATCCCGGCGCACGACGCCGACGACTGACGCGGAGCCGCAGACGACGCCTAGCGACGCGCAAGGGGTATTGCTGACGAAAAATCTTCCGGATCCAGTCTGACGCCTGGGGATATTCTAAGGTGAGGAATCTAACTAACTAATGTTTCTTACAGATACATCGTTACCGAAGGTAAGTAACTTGTTCTTCTAGCAGCGCTGTACTTTGTCATATTTACATCACTCATTTGGTTTTCCATAGAGCCAAGGGGAGAGATGGTTTTGAAGTGGGATAGTGATCGTAGGTGGGAATGAGCAAGAGCATGTTGAACCGAACATCAAAAACGACATCCATATAAGACAGAATGGCGTCTCACAAAAATGTGGCACAACTATTAGTCTCATTATCAACCCTTCTAAATGACTTCAGCAATTTATTTGAATTGCAACATCATTAATTCATTGGTTATAACTCTGGAAATTATTTTTAAAAACCCACTAATTATGAGAGATAACTTTCACATGATTTTGGGCATTTTCATACTTTGGAAAACGCTATCAGACCACCACTCAGACACAACACCTCTTTTGCACTTAAAGTCAAACCTTGTACTATGCTCAAACCCCTTTGCACCAACCCCTGTTACTGTATGAAAAAGCTGGCTTGTGTAGGGTCAGCCAGCACAGAAACCTTAGCTTTGGGTACAAAGCCAGATGTACTGAAATAGGGTGACCTGCCATTGCCCCAAGATCTGATGCCAAAGAAAAGAAGCTGCAAGCAAGCAGTCGATCGGTATATCTTCTGATATACCTAGACATGGATGAGCCACAAATTAACAGGGGAGCTGAACCAGGGATCCAGTTTGGTTCTAAAAGACAATCCAGAAGCCATGCCATGAAAGTGATTGGCATGTAAATTGTGCAATAAACAACGAGTAAAAATATCTATTCAAAAATTTAAAAAATGTATTCTTTAAAATGTGGAAGCATTTCTCCTTGGTACATCATACCGATTATATCACTACATTGAGTTGCATTTTTTAAAAGTGATAGTTTTAACCACAAAACTTTTAAACTTGTATCCCTTCCCTCACTCTGAAGAAGATTCCATAAGTGGACTACGTGGCAAGTCAGTTGCCATATTCACCAAATATCTGGCCTAAATTGTTCTTATTCAAGAAGCAGCATTATAGTCCGTTTAATCAAACATGTGGTTTTTGTACAACACACATCCGTATATTTAAATGTGCTCTTATAAGAAATAATGAAGAAAAAGGGAGCACAATGAAATAAAATACCAACATAGGATCACACAATTTGTTTAAGTGCGAAACCTGGTATAGATACAAAAGGGAATATTCATAATGACGTGACGCAGCGCGGCGTTAGCCTTATTGGCTTAACGCCGCACTCCGCTACTACAGGAACGCAGGGCTTCACTGTATTTACAAGAATACGGTGCATTCCTGTGCTGGCGCTCATTGCAGCTACCTAACGCCAATGCAGACACACTTACACCGATGTGCAAGGGTGCCTGCGTTGCAGGGGAAGATTGTTTATGTGCAGGAAGGTGTCCATTCCTGCATATAAACTATCAGTAATGGCGTTTTGTAACTTCTATGTGTGCTGCAGATAGAAGTTGCAACTCGTCATTTTTTTTTTTTTAAAGATTGTTCATGAGCAGGGAGGGACACCTTCTTGCCCATAAACAATCAATGGCATTTTGCTATTTTTATGTGTGCTGCATAATGCAGCACATATAGAAAATCAAAAACAAGGCGAAATAAAGCATTTCTCCTTGTTTCACCAGGGTAAGACCAGGTTTTTTCCGGTCTTAATTTTGGCGCTGCCCCATATTTACGCAACCCTTGTAAATATGGGGCAGCGTTAAAATCAATGGGTGTTCAGCCTGCTGAAGTTGTTCCCAGGCTTCCTCCTTCAATGCTTGTAGTCTACCTTTCCTAGCTTCACTGAATCTAGTACAGGTTACTTTTAGGTTAGTGATGGACTTAATTAAGCGATACTGAAGTAATTACATAATCAATGGTCAATCCATGGGAGGTAGAGCCAAAGGTATACTGCGACTGAGCTGAGGATTCGTTAACAGGATTCATTATTTCTAGGTTTTGCATAAAAAGGAGTCTGTCAAGGGTCTCACCGTGCAAGTTGTAGTAAAATATGCGATAACTTCCCCTTCCTCATCAAGCAATCCGCAATTCGTGTTGGTTACCATGGGGCAGCTATGCACATTGAGGTCGCCAACCCATTGAATACTGGGTGAATTTTTGCAGTTCTGGGTTGCTACGGTTAATTTCCCCTCCAACAAATCAGCAACCTTTGTCATTTCACCCCCAAGGTTGCTATTGTAGTAATTTATTAGGTGAGTGGTATTACCCCCAAGACCCTAGTAAATGTACTATGTTGAAATATTGTATGTCGTTACAAATGGATAAAACTTGAAGTATCAAGTTGTTTTTTCTTAATAGCGTCAAGATACCACCCTTTGCATGGCCTGATATTGACTGTATCGCTGGGGTATGAAACGTACGATATTCATCCACATAAAACAGGGCTAATTCCCATGTTTCTTGTAGACCGATTATGTCATAATAAGTGATATATTGAAGCCATATTTGATCAGACCTTTTTGAGTTGAGCCCTATGATATTCCATATGATCAACGTTACCCAGTCATTCTGTGTGGCTATTCATGGCCTTGATAATATGGTCCCCTTTCATGCAGTACTGTGGTGAAATGGGCATTCCATGGGTGTTGCTGTGTGTGCTCTCAACAACACCCATGGAATGTGACAAGATTTTGAACTCTAGCAATGTATCAGAATCCTATGCATCCCCCCAGGATAGGCGTAAGGGAGGTGCAACGAGGAGAAATACCTTTATTTCTCCTAGTTTTTCCTTTTTCTATGTGTGTTGCATCCTGCAGCACACATAGAAAAAGGAAAACACCTATTGTGATTGTTTTTGTGCAGGAGGGTGTCCCTTCCTGCACAAAAGCAATCATCCCTGCAATGCCGGCACCCTTGCACCATGGCGCAAGAGTGCATGCATTGGTGCACAGCAGACCATTGCGCGCCAGCGCAGGGGGAAAGGACTGGAATGCACCCTAATTCATATAGACAGTGCATTCCTGACCTTTTCTTTAGAAGCAGGACAGCCCAGCAAGATTCCTTGCAACACTGCCCTGCACCAAAACCTCATAAATGAGACACTTACTGAGAGCTCAACCGATGATATCAGTTGAATAAAATACTTATTAAATCTGGCACTGCACTATTTTCTTCCCTGCATACAACACAGCATTGCAATTTTTTTACCAGCTTTTTCTTGGTTTTAAGACAGTAAGACGCTTATTTACAAGCCCCTTGCGCCACAGGGTCATCAATTTTAATAGGAAAAAATACTGTTGGGTGACCAGAATTTTAAACCCAAAAACTGGGATATTTCACAAAAATAGAGAAGGATTACACTTTGACTTGAACCAAGCAAATAGAATGACAGTGCTCATCAGCATAAAATTACAGAAGTGGCAGTCGGAAAACAAGTAAAAAAAAAAATTTTTAAGCCAGTAGCCTGCCTGTTAATTAATTTGGGGGCATATTTTCAAGGGCTAGCGATATTTTTATCGCCGCGTTTGCGTCCGTTTTCGGACAAAATGCGACGATAAAAATATGGCTTTATTTACAAGAGCACAGTAACGTGTGTTTAATGGGATTAGCGCTGGCTTCAACATCGCATCGCCTTGCACCGCTAATGAGATGCAAGGGAGGCGTGTCCCGTGAAACAACATGGAATATTATCGCTAACCCAGCTTCTCTCTATTTACAAGTGTATCGCTAACACGCATAGCGATATTAAAATCAGCGCTAATCGGGTATTTCGCCGGTTTGTAACGCCTGCTATTTTTCTTACTAAGCTATATCTATAATGGGAGGTGGATTGTTATGCTGAGTCCACGTCTCCCTATCTACAAGGTTTTCCCTAACGCGGTTTTCTATCGCTGGAATGCGGGCGATTTTGACTTTTTCCGCCGCTTTTTCCTGGATTTCTATCGCCTCGGCGATGCGTGTTGGTAATAGTGCGCTAACCGGGCGATACTCGGAGTTAAAATTTTACACGCTAATTGCGGCCAGCGATAAATATCGCTGCCGCTTGATGATATGCCCCTTGCTTTCTTATAACAGCTGCTAACTATCCCTGCTTTGGAAAACAAAAAGTCACAGCCCACTGTTTTCAGTCGAGCCTCTCTAAAAAAACAGGATATCGGCTAAATTTCTCGAAATCTACCAGGACAGCTAGTGGAAACCCGGGACGCCTGGCTACCCTAGTACACTGGTGGGTGAATACACACGTCCCTGTAAAAGCCAGACTACAGTGTTGGGTAAACTATTGTGCACTGCTGCAGGCCGTAGGGGTCCCTGGATAGCCAGATTTCAGCACTGGTGTAACTGGGTGAGAGGTGGCAGAGCAGCCGACTTTGGAGCTGTGGAACCAGTTTGAGTCTCGGCGTGACTTAACATCCTGTGACTCCAGGTAAATCACTTAATCTCCCAGTCCCTAAAAAATATAAATTGAACATGCCCTTGTGTAATGTAAATGGTGCTCATGTAAAGCGCTCAAATACCTTCAAGGAGTTTGCGCTATACAAAACTGCAACAACAAAAACAAGCATTGGCATAGCCAATAGGTCCCGCCTTTGGGACCTTATAAGTGTTTAGCCATGCAACAGTTGCATAACTAAATACTTATAAGGTCCCAAAAGCGAGACCTATTGGCTATGCAAAGCGGCCGTGCGGCAGCTAAAGTTAAAGTGATCGCGATCACGATCAAACTTCAAAGCGGCCGTGAAAGTGAAAGTAATTGCGGTAAAGTGCGGCGCACGCGCCCGCGCACATGCACTGTTGCTCTAGGCTGGCCTGGTAGCACTTTTTGGAGCCCTCTCAATAAGTCTTGCCAGACCAGCGCATGCGCTGGGTCAGGCGAGACCTAAAAAACATTGGGAACTAGGCTATAGTGCTGAGTTCACTATGGTGCACTGCCACAGGCCGTCACTAGAGGTCCCTGGATAAGACTAGACAACGCTGGGCCATTACTAGAGGTCCCTGCAGAGCCAGCTTCAGCGCAGGGTGCACTACCGCAGGCCGTTACTAGAGGGCCCTGGAGAGCCAGGCTCCCACGTTGGGTGCACTACCATAGGTCCCTAGACAGACAGACAGGCGCCAGCTCTGTGTCTCGGCTAGTTAAAAACCACAAGCTGATACTAGCACAGATGTCTGTACAAGGAGATCACTGTGGTAGGTGCTCAGCTCACATACCTATCCATATCAGAATTGCATTTTAGGCGATTTTTACTGACTTGGGGAGCATATTATCAAGAAACGTCGATAGAATTATACAAAAGACAATAGCTCAAAAAATGTAAGTCAATTCCTATGACAAATCACTGAAGACGCACTATAGAAATGTAAAGATAAACATGTAAATACACTGATCCTAATCTAGACTACAATGCAAAATTAAGAGTCAAAGATCACAGTTTAGCAATAAATCAAAAGGTTCTGGTACGATCACGACGGAGCTAACCATGCTAACCTAACCATAATCATGTCATTCTGAATTTGTAGAATCTATTATTAGAAAGTTTGATTTGTGTATAAAATTCTTGGACTTGTATCTGTTCAAGTTTAGTCTGGTATTAATTATCAATCAGGCTTGGGTTACGTGGGATTTTGCAGCTATTATTAAGACTGCTGCTATGGGAGACTTTATTTTCAGAGGTGAGCGAGTCACTGAAAGCTCGAGCCTGGCTCAGCTTGATACCGTTTTGGATCCTTAAGTCCATAATGAGCCAAACTTTCATGTGACTTCTGCCTGCCTCCCTTCCCCCCTGTAATCTTGATGTGGAGTTAAGGCTAGAGCTGTTGACTTTGAACCTGGGGAAGCTGGTACGAGTCTTGGCATCGGCTCAACATCCTGTGGTTCTGGGCAAGTCTCTTCGGGGCATATTATCAAAAACGGCTTTAAAAATTATCGCCGGTTTAGCGTCAGAAAACTGCCGCTAAAGCGGCGATAATGGGCTTGATAATATGCCCTTGAGAATTCCCATAGAAGCCCATGTGCTGGTGTCAACATGGGCTTCTATTGGAATTCTCTGCGGCATATTACCAAGCCCATTATCGCCGCTTTAGCGGCAGTTTTCTGCCGCCAAATCGGAGATAATTTTAACACCGTGCTTGATAATATGCCCCCACGTTTTCACGATTCATGTTAGATGTCCTTCACATCTAACATAGGCTTCAATTGGAATTTCATAGAGCATATTGTCAAGCCCATTATCGCCGTTTTAACGGTAGTTTTCTGCCGCTAACTCGGCGATAATTTTATCGCCTGTCTTGATAATATGCCCCTAAATATTTTGCATCAGTCAAATTTTGATGCTTCGTAAAAATAAAAGTCTGATGGACAACATTTATTTTTGACATATAACACTGCGACTGAGACGGAGGCACCTTTGACGATATTAACCGCATCAACAAAAAAAAGTACGTTTTACTATGTTTAGCATAAACTGGGAATATATATTTTTTTTTATTTCATCATTTTACTCCAATATTCCGCACAGATTTTGTCATATGTTTTCTAAGCTTAGACTATCTTTAACACTACTAATTCACTCTGCGGACATACGCAACAGCACTGTCCACACAGGCTGCAGGACCAGAGCTTGTTACTAGAGATCTATTATAAAACCAAGGAGCAACACCACAAAGCATTACTCGAGTGCACTGGGGCCTGGCACTAGCGCTTGGAACGAAAAGGTGCACTACCAGGGACAGTTAGGGTTCCTGTAAAGCCAGGTACAGCGCTCCGTGCTCTGTGTTCTAGTACCATGGGCCCTTAACTAGAGGTACCTACTGAGCCAGACAAAAAGTTGATTCTGTTGCAGTGCCACAGGCTGTTACCAAACGTTCCTGGATAGGCATATAATGCGCCGGGTAAACTATGGTGCACTACCGCAGGCCCTCCCTAGATGTCCCTGTAGAGCCACGCTTCAGCACTAGGTGCACTACCGCAGGCTGTTACTAGAGGTCCCTGGAGAGGCAGGCTCTACTGCTGGTTGCACTATATTGCACTACCACACGCTGGTTCTAGAGGTCCCTGTAGAGCCAGACTCCCGCTCTGGGAGTCAGCGGGAGAAGAACCATATCTAGGGGCACATCAGCAACAACCGGCGATAATTATCGCTCAGCGCTCTTAGCGTGAGGATAATTATCACTGGGTAACGTGGATTTTTATCGCTGAGATAGCGTGCTATTAGCAACGCTTATCTCCTCAGCGATAAAAATCCTAGCGCTGCCTAACGTGAGATTATCGCTGGAAACCCAGCGATAATCTCACGTAGTGTGGCGTTAGCTTGCTGAGAGGGACTCACAAACTTAGCCATGATATCCACCTTCCATAGGATATCATGGCTAAGTCAGTCATGAAGCAGGCGTAAGAAAGTAGCGATAACAGGGTTTATCGCTACTTTTCCTGCCACTATGCTTCATAGCGTGGGGCTTGATGATAGGAGAAATGTCGCTTAGCGACATTTCTCCTGTCATTTTAGGTCAGGAACGCCCACTTTGCTTTGCTAAAGCGGCGATAATTTTTTATCGCCAGCTTGAAAATATGCCCCATAGTCTGTTACCATAAGAGATGACTGTACACAGATAGGTGCTCATCACACGTACAAATCCATATCGGCACTGCATTCTAGGAGATTTTGAATTAGTTACATTTGATTCATTTTCAGGTCAAAAAAACATTAGAAGTTATCTAATACACACAATACGATCCCTTCTTCCCGTTTACATCCATTTCCCAAAGTATTACATTAAAAAAAGGATGAGCATAATAGACTGCCCTACGACAGGGTTCGAGTAAATTAATGAAAACGGCAGCTCTCCTTTTAATTACGTGCCTTCTTTGCACATCCAGAATGAGAGAAAAGATGCCAAGTGAATAACAATCACTCGGACGTCAACCAGAGATAACAGTTATTACTTTATTTTTTGCAGTTTTTATATAGCACGAACTCGACCCAAAGGTATTGGAGCGCTTTTCATGAGCACCAGTTTAGACGCCACGGGTTGTTCCAGAATTCTTCTATTTACCCAATAATCTTAGACATGCTCCGAAAAATGAAAAATACACCCAGAGGCATCGATGCTACACAGGATAAACTGCAAGAGATTCCTCCATGCGCATATAAGGGTAGGTTTCAAGCAATGCCAAAAACATTTTTATCTGACTCCGTCTCACAAGGAGGCAGTATCCAGTCCCAGGCTTTCATTTACTACACCAGTGCATTCTGGGCATTGATGTCGGACGGACGTGGGTCCGTCTGACATCGTTTGGGAACTGGGACCGAACTACTTCCTGTCATCGGTCCCAACCCAGCAATTAGGATGCGACCAAACAATGTTCGGTCACTGAGGCCTTGCACCCATGGGGGGCCCTCCTGGAGGCCTCAGAATAGGATTCCCACAGCCTTTCTGTGTCAGAAATGCTGGCACAGACAGACTGTTGAAATCTGCAATCATAACCCCTCTGGCGGAAAGAGCCACCCGAGGGATTACTGGAGGCTTTACGAATGGCAGTCGGGCTATCCGAGCCCATCGGAGGCCATTCGGAAATCCGGTTCGGATTCCTTTTTGACCGACCCCATGAAAATGGGTCAGTCGGAAAGGAATCGAACAGCCAATTATGATGCCATAGGAACGGCTTCCTACGGCATCGTATTCGGGCCCTTGGAACAGTACAAGCATACCCAGAGAGCTGTCATTCTCGAAACAATGATTTGGATTAAGAAACACCGATGTCCTAGGGACATAAAGACATTTGGTAAATAATCTCAATTACCAGCCTACAAATTAACTCCACCCAGATGGCAGAGGACCTGAGACAGAATGAGAAGGTCACTCTGATGGAATTTTTGGCCCCTTTCACACATCAGACAGCATCTTTGCTGTCTTCTGGGAGAGAACACATGGGGGTATATTAAGTAGGAAATGGCGCAGCGCGGCGTTGTGAGCAATTTAGCAGTGCAATGCCGCGTCTTTTAAAAAACGCAATGATGCGCCGTATTTACAAGAATACGGCGCACCATTGTGTTTTCCCTTGCATTAACAAAAGCTGCATAGCTTCAACAAAGACAGCCTTGAGCCATTGTTCAAGGGTGCTTTCTTTGCAAGGATGATTCACTACAACGCAACCACCCTTGCAGTGTTGGTGGGATGATTGTTTATGTACAGAAATGGACACTTTCCTGCACAAAAACAATCTTTAAAGTCCATTTGCTTTTTCTAGGGGGCATATTTATGAGGTAATGGCATGGCGCAAGGGCAAATTTTGAGGCGCTGCGGAATTTAAAAACCCAGGGATGCGCCATATTTACAAGACAATGGCACACCACTGTGTTTTCCCTTACACTAAAAATAGCTGCCTAGGGCCAACACAGACACCCTTGCACCATAGCGCAAGGATGCCTGCGTTGCAAGGATGAGTGTTTATTTTCAGGAAGGGACACCTTCCTGCATAGAAACAATCAATAATGGTGATTGCATTGCTGCAGCACAATAGAAGTAGCAAATCGCCATTATCTAATGATTGTTGTTGTGCAGGAAGTGAGGGATACATTCCTACACTACAGTCATTAATGACGTTTGCTCTTTCTAAGTGTACTGCATTGCAGCACACATAGAAAAGGCAAAAAGGAGGAGAAATAAAAGTATTTTTCCTCGTTGCGCCAATCTAACGCCTGCTTTTTAGGCACTGGCTCAGATTTAAAGATCCTTGTAAACGTGGGGCAGCATAAAAAAGCAATGCACAGCACAGCAACACCCACTGCACGCCCCTCTCACACAGAACACTGCATGAAAGGGTACCCTATTTACAAAGCAGCATTAAGCCATAAAAAGTGGCTTAACGCCACTTTGTAAATATAGTGTAGGGCATTTCGCCACCTCGTTATCTCCTCTCCTCCTCCATGTTATAACACTGTTCCCATGTGAGCACCTACGGATGGATACTGATTCATTCACTTACCGATCCCCATTTATCTTTCTTTATATTTTTATTTTCTTTCAACAGGACACTAACTGTTGGTGTCCCTTTTATTTCGCCGGCAATTGATGAGGCCATACTATTTAGGCAATAAGGTGAGCATTTCCACAACAATATGCTCCACTGCTGCTGTGCTCATGTTTTTATGTTGTAATTGGTTTTAAAACACTTAGTGCTTGGTCCTTCCACTATATACAGCACCTAGACACTATAACTGTGTGAGACATCACTTGTATATGCACACCTTCTAATATGTTGTGTGCTATTGTCACTAAGGCGTATAAGGCACATTATGAATGTCAAGTAAACGTACAGCTATTATAATATCTGTCCTTTTTCAGATCTAGGTTCCGTGACATCAGTGGGACATTGCCCACTGTATTACGATGTGGGAGGTAGGTTTTCCCCTCTCATTTTGTGTAGATAGCATTTGATACCCTGGTCCTGATGAATTGCCCATGATCTTACTGACAACAGAGGCAAGAAACATGTCGACCGAATGAGAGTAGGGCGTAGGCATCTAGGCACTTAACCCCTAGCTTTACGCCACTCTACTGACTTTTAATCGTGCAATTTACCTACCAGAATAAATACAATTCAAGGAATAATTGACCTGTTTTAACTCACTATCACTACATATACACTACTGGGACCCTCACCCCCACTGCACCAAATGGCAGGGACAAAAGATCTCCGACAAAAAGCCCCATTTATGGGAGCCCGTCGGCATTGCAGCGCCGGCCAGATGAGGAGCAAGCCCAGATGATGAAGCATGGCACCTAGCTTGCTGGGTGTGTGTGAGGGCTCCAGTTCCGAAGAGGGGTCTCCTCCTCTCACTTTGAATAATAGGATTCACTTATTGAACCTACATATCGAACCTAGTACTCGCTGACCTTATATGTCTCCTCACCCTTAGGAACTGCATACCCATCTTTATACACGCAGCATCAAAAAGCAATGTGTGTTGCAGTGGAACGCCCACAGCAACACCCACTGCACGCCCCTCTCACACAGAACACTGCATGAAAGGGTACCATATTTACAAAGCAGCATTAAGCCATAAAAAGTGGCTTAACGCCACTTTGTAAATATAGTGTAGGGCATTTCGCCACCGAAACGTCAGAAACAGTGCCGTTCCAGTGGCACAATTCCCTTGTAAATATGCCCCTATTTGTGTAACAGAATGCAGCACACATATACAGTGGTGTTACTGTTTGGCTCTGCCTACAATTTACAGATCCTTGTAAATCTGGGCAGCATCAAAAAGCAATGAGTGTTGCGGTGGGATAGCCACAGCAACATCCATTTCTCGCACCTTTCCCGCAGATAACTGCGTGAAAGGGTACGATATTTATAAAGCATTCACAAAGAACGTCGTAAAAAGTGATGGTCCATGGCGTAATGCCCTTGTAAATATGCCCCATGGTCTTTTTGACTGAATATCAGTCAAAGTGTAATCTGGGGACTGTAGCCAGCCCCGTGGCCTGTCTCTTCATTCCCGCTCTTTCCTGCACTTTCATGGTGTACCCGCTTATGTTTGCATATAGTGTGCAACGCACAGAGTCCACTTTCCAAAAACACTGGAAGGCCACAAGTACTAAGAAAAGTAGTGGGGGACTAAAGATGCGCGCGTATTTACAATAATACAGTGCACCCCTGCATTTCCACTAGTTTAGCCCTAAATGTAGCTGCCTAACGCCAATGCAGGCACCCTTGCACCATAGTGCAAGGGTGCTTGCATTGCAGGGAATGATTGTTCACATGCAGGAAGGTGTTCCTTCCTGCACATAAACAATCAATGGCAATTAGTAACTTCTATATGTGCTGCAGAACGCGACGCTGCCCTGCACAAAAATCTCATAAATTAGGCCCTTAGTGAGAGCTCCACCGATGATATCATTTGAAGAAAATACTTATAAAATCTGGCGCTGCACTATTTTCTTTTCTTCATACAACACAGCGCTGCAATTTTTCTTCCAGCTTTCCCGTGCTTGTAAATCAGTAGTGGGCTTATTTACGAGACCCTTGCACTGCCGGGTCGTCACATTTAATAGGAAAAAATTACGTACTGGCACGGCTAGGGGCTTGTAAATAAATAAGAACCTAAATCTGGGCACACGTTTAGAAAAAGTGTGCTTCACAACAATATGAAGCAAAACCAAAGGAAATGATGGACGGAGTGTTGAACATTGCAAGCACTCAACTGATCTGAGTTTAATCCACCACCGTTCTTTAGCCCACTCTGCCACCCCAGTTCAGACATGGCCATATGTAAATCAGTCTGACCCTGTGCCACATGAGAACAGTCCAGCCTGAACTGCCAAGCCATGTCTTCCCTGGACCGGAATCAAGCTTCCTAGGACCGGTTTCTGGCATACAGCCATCTTCAGCCAGGCATGCTTGAATCTAGTGGCAAAGTGAGCAAGGGACTCACATCTGAGCATACCCTGCCAACTTATGGCGAACAAAGCAAAACCAAAGGAAATGATGGACGGAGTGTTGAACATTGCAAGCACTCACCCCCAGTCAACTGATCTGGGTTTAATCCACCACCGTTTTTTAGCCCACTCTGCCACCCCAGTTCAGACATGGCCATATGCAATTCAGTGTGGGATGGGTATGCTCAGACGTGAGTCCTGTGCTCTCCATGCCACTGGAATTAAACTATCCTGTCTGAAGAGGGGTGAAACCCTGAAACCGGTCCTAGGATGTTTGTTTCCAGTCCAGGGAGGACTTGGCTTGGCAGTTCGGGCTGGACTGTTCCCATGAGGCACAGGGTCAAGACTGATTTGCATATGGCTGGGTTCAAACTGGAATGGCATGGTGAGCAAAAAAACGATGGATTTAGGCCCAGATCTCTGAACTGGGGTGAATGTATGACATTGTTCTGCATTCTGTCCATCAATTGTTGTTTTCAAAACAATTTGAAAGCAACTGCTACTGCAGTGAATTACCTGTAACAAAAAATGGTGCTTCTATTTCATGAACACTTACGAAGAAACAAGACCACTACAACCTCGGGGGCATATTATCAAGACAGGCGATAAAATTATCGCCGCTAAAGCGGCGATAATGGGCTTGATAATATGCTCTATGGAATTCCAATTGAAGCTCAGGTTAGATGTCCTTCACATCTAACATGGGCTTCAATTGGAATTCCATAGAGCATATTATCAAGCCCATTATCGCCTTTTTAAGCGGCAGTATTCTGCCGCTAAAGCGGCGATAATTTTATCGCCTGTCTTGATAATATGCCCCTTAGTTCTTGCTGATATTTATATATTTTGGTTTAATTTTATTCATATTTCGAACATTGAAAAACAAATGTGGTGAATAACATTATTTTCTTTACATGTTAAATAGCGAGTGTAGCAGCGGAGCCTTTACCAGATATAAACAGCTCAAAAATATATCATTTTACAACTTATAGCATACATTAAAAATGTTTATACCTATTTTATTTCTACACAATTAGTAAAACTCTTATTTCAGCACTCTGATTTTTCGGTCAGATTTTGTGATATATTTTGGATGGTTTGGGCTGTCCTAGGCATTCCTGTTTTTCTCTGCAGACATAGGAACCAGCACTGTGAACACAAGCTACAGGACCACAACTTGTTACTAGAGAATCCTTTCTACCAATGTGCCCTGCCATAAGGCGGCCCTAGCCCGAGAGCTGTGTTCAAAAGTGCAGTACCACAGTAACAGTAACTCTAGCGGTCGCTGTAGAGCCAGGCTCCAGCGCATGGTTAACAATGGTGCGGTACCATAGGGTGTTACTAGAAGTCCCTGGAGTCCAGCAACAGCATATGGAAGGGTACACTGTAGGGTGACCAGAAGTTTAAAGCAAAAAACAGGGATATTTCACAAAAATAAAAGAAGGATTACACTTTTACTTCAACCAAGCGTACAGAATGACAGTGCTCATCAGCACAGAATTACAGAAGAGGCAGTAGGAACAGAAATAAAATGCAATTCTTTTAAAGCCAGTAGAATGCCTGTTAATTAACTTGCAGGCAAACTGTTTTGGGGAGCTTACTGCAGCGGAGAATTTTACCTTCTTACTTGACGCAAAGACTCTTGCCCGTTCCCGCCTCCCGCCGCTGCAGCTCCATCCATCGCGGCCGCTGAGAGGAGGTGGGGACTACCTCTCCCAGGTGTCATAGCGGCAGGAAATAGCCGCCAACCTTGTTTCCGCGCCCGGAGGCGCATAAAAGAGAAGCCCAGGCCCGGCAGAGCGGGCGCCAGGCAAACTGTTTTGGGGAGCTTACTGCAGCGGAGAATCTTACCTTCTTACTTGACGCAAAGACTCTTGCCCGTTCCCGCCTCCCGCCGCCGCAGCTCCATCCATCGCCGCCGCTGAGAGGAGGTGGGGACTACCTCTCCCAGGTGTCATAGCGGCAGGAAATAGCCGCCAACCTTGTTTCCACGCCCGGAGGCGCATAAAAGAGAAGCCCAGGCCCCGCGTCGCGGGATCGTGCGCGGGGCGCGCCGGGCTAAGCCCGGGCAAAGGGCGGGCCGTCTGTGACCGTCGGGGGCAGACAGAGGCCAGGCCGGGCCACTCCCCTTAGCTCCTCAAGAAGCAGAAGTACGTCACACTCTAGAGCTTAAGGTCTGCATAGACATTTTTCTTTCATGGACTGGCTGTCACCATCCCTTTGAAAAGGACATATAGTTGTTAATGCAATAGGGCGGGACTGTATAGTTATTATTTGATATAACTCCATCTTCAAACATGGAAAAACATAAATGTGCGGCGGGCACCTTAGATGCCTGTTTACTGAGAGCCGAATCGCTATTAGATCAGGAAATACTATCTACCGAGAGGAGGCTCTTGTTAGATCCAACTATTAAAGCACACAGAGTCCCTGATACCTTCAGTCCCTCCCTATTGAATAAAACACCTACCCTGATATTTTCTCCTGACCCCCCGGTTCCCACTTCTCAAAAATCCCCGGAGATCATAGAAGTATTGTCAAAAATTACCCACCCACAAACAAAAGGACCCTCAACCCGGGGGAAAACCAAACCAAAACTGAACGGTGGAAGGGGGGCACACACAAAAGGGCGCTCCCAAAAAAAAGAGGGGAAGACTTTATCCCATCCAGTCCTCTGTAATATAGGCACGCAGACAGAGGAAAGCCATCAAAATCCCCTTGCCCATCTAGAAACACTCGCCGCAATGATAGAGACGACATCCAAACAAAGTGAAAAATCACTACAAACACTAGTGAACCAAGCAATAGAAGAGAAATTAGGCGAAATGATTTCCATGCTTTCTGCCGTTTTCGAAGACAAATTTGCTCGATTAGAAAAATTAGTACTCAACAGTAAAACACGATCAAATTCATACAGAGTACAGGCTGACAATAACCAACCTATCCCCCAAGAGCTACACCCTCTACCCCCTGAAAAGGAACGCCCTAACAATTCTATTGCAAACACCCACATCATCCCTACTACAGCTACATCAGACAAAAATCAGGGAACAAAGGGAGACACTAGACTAAACAGAACAGCGGAACAACTTATAAGATCCCATGAAAGACCCCAAAAAGATAAAACGACCTCATAAAAAATTTTCCCCAATCCAAATAAAGAACTTTTAAACCTGCCACCGGCCGCCTGCCCTTACGCCCTAGTTTTAACAGGCGTCCCACCTTTAAATAAAGGTTCAATTGAAACATGGATTTCACTTAGAAACAAGGTTACGGACTGGCTTATTAAACACAAATATTTTCACCCAAACCATATTAATCAGATCTTGATGGTTAGGAGAGTGGGCTGGATTGGTCATTTCCAAAAAAGTATCACCGGAGACTGTATAGTTGTAAATTTTAAATCACCTGGTCTAGTGCGCTCCCTACTTATGACCAACAGGGGAAAAACAAATGAAAAAACAGCAATCAATTTGGTATCACTCGACTCTTTTTACTACAGAGAACCAATTTTTGATAACAGATGGAACGGTTGCATCCTATTACAAAATAGGTTTGAACATCTCACAACATTAGAGGAGGTGGACTGACAACTAACACCGTCAGATAACGCTACTTCCCAAAATGTTATTCAGACAGACAGTGAAGTTAAAAACCCCCCCGATCAAACTCATAGTCCGGGTAAGAGCATGGCACATTCCACTCCTTGCCACCCCGTGCTTACAGCTCAACTTGGGTATTTCCCTACCTTAAAGTCTAACGGTGCGCCCGAAAATATATTTTCCACGACAGATAGACTATACAATTCGGGTAGTACCTGTCCTCTCATGGACCCTCCCGCAACTAAATCAATTGCTCGAAATATCCCCAACAGTTTAAATAGAAATTTTCCGACGGATTCAGACTTAAAAATAATTTTCTGGAACGTATCGGGCCTCCGTTCAAAGATCAACAACGAAGGGTGGCTGAACCTTATAAAAGAAAATGACATAGTCTCCTTACAGGAGACATGGGCAACCACCCCTATTCACATAAACAGCTTCAAAACCTTTTTTAGCCCAGCTCTGGCCTCAACATCAGGCAGAGCAAAGGGTGGCCTAGTGACCTACGTCTCAAATTTAATTCCAACTTTAGAAGTTCAAGCCCTTAAAAACGAGACACAATATCAGATACTACGAGTAACTATAATAAAGTCGCCACCTATCTTGATAGTCAATATATATAACAATCTCACAGATATCAAGTTTATGGAGGTCATAAAAGAAATTCGCCACTTTCTATCAGAACAAAACACCATCAACACAGGGAAAGAACCATTATTAATATGGGGAGGTGATTTTAATCTTACATTATGTGAGAATAGACATAACGGCAACTGTGGTTATGTAGAACATCAAAATAATAATATCACACACTTTCCCCACTCACAAAAGGGGTCCCTCATGAATGAGACCATGATCCTTCTCCAATTAGCCTTTGCCAACGAACTACTTGAGCCTGCTGTTGCTTTCACTCCAACGTTCAATGGCAGAGGATTGTTATCTTGTATCGACTTTATTTTGGCGGGAAACAGTCTCTTAGAGTCGATTACCACGTTTACCATCCACGACTGTGCGTTTAGTGATCACTTCCCATTATCCATTACCATCCGAACCACTGCTCCACAAAAAAAGACACAAACATTATATCACGATGATAACATTTCAATGTCCAGACCAAATGGTTATGCATTAAAATGGTCCCATATTGACCCTACCGCTATCTTAGAAACCATACTTAAAGCAGCATATCCAGCTTTCTTAGCATGTCTAACAGAGACCTCATCTCCTTATGAGATTGTAGCAAATTATAACAATATAACATCTGAAGTCAAGAAGGCCCTGACAGTGAAGCCCAATGGGAAGAAAATTCCAAAGAAAAAACCCAAGTTTGGGTGGTTTAATTCAGCTTGTACCACAGCACACAAAACTCTTAAAAAAGCTCTAAACAAATCCCCAAGAGATCCAATAGAGGTTTCACAAGCAAGGCAAGCATACAACAACATATTAAAATCCAGGAAGGAAGAATTAAAAGAGGCACACTGGATTGCCCTACATGATAGCTGTAACAACAAAGACTCTGCTGCTTTCTGGGAGATTGTTAATTCCTCTTTTCTTTCAGGCCCAAAAGATCACGGCCTACTCGAAACAACTATTACGGAATAAGAATGGATTACCCATTTCTCAGAAATATTCTCAATCCCCGCAGGGACAAGCCGACAGAATTATATCCCTCCAACTGACTTGATTAACCCACTAGATTTAGATTTCAATCTCCTTGAGGTTAAGCTGGCTCTGAATACAAGCAGATCTGGAAAGGCCCCGGGCCCTGATGGGGTCCCTATGGACCTCTACAAATCGAACATCGATCTCTGGGCACCCTTACTACTCAAAGTCCTAGAGGCAATGGGAAAGGTAGGATTACCTGATTCCTGGTCTGATTCGATTTTAGTCCCTATCTTTAACAAGCATTTACAATGCAATGGTCTCGGCATTGTTAAAGTTAGAGCTGTTGGCATTGCTCGACATTATTTTTGTTTATGTTTTTGTTTTTAAAACATTTAAAGAAACGGCATTGTTATTTACAATGTCAATAGCTTAATCACTCTCCAATGCGAGACCTATTGCATTTGCACCCACACAGAGAGCCACCCACACACAGAGCCACCCACACATAAAGTGCCACTCACATCGAGCAACCCACACACAAATAGAGCCACCCATAGAGCCACCTACACACACACAGTTACCCACACACAGACAGAGCCACCACGCATAGAGCCACACACACAGAGCCTCCCACACACACACACACAGAGCCTCCCACACAAACACAGAGCCTCCCCCACACACACACAGCCACACACACAGACACACACAGACACACACAGCCACACACACACACAGCCACACATACATACACACAGCCACACATACATACACAGTAAATAAAAGACTATGCCTTGGTTGAACCACGCTATCGCTGTTGTCTCTCTTTGGGAGTGGTTTCGGGGGAGGGTGGGGGAAGCCACCTGCACGTTGCGAGAGCACTATAAATTGGAAGCAATTAGCACTCTACGAAATTATTTAAAACAGGATACATGCAAACTACTCGTGTAATCAAATTCACAAAGGACTTAAACCAGTTTGCACATTGCATGCGCATGCGCGGCGCAGATAAATGCTGCGAGTCCGTAGCCTTTGCTCAAAGAGCACGTTAGATTCGCCAGCGACAGCTGTCCACAGCACCTGAGACTGAAGGAGACGAGTCATGAGACCAGTCCTGCCTGGGTGGGTGGTGCCAGTGGAGGCTGTTGTGACGTCTGCGTGATCAGCCCCCTGCCAGGCCCAGCCACTGAAATGCAACACAAAGGACACCAGGAAGTAAAAGTGATACACAAAGCGATTGTGCTCAAGCAATACTGTTTGATTGTCACCCGCACAAAACCCAGTATTCCTGAGGGTAGCAGACCCGACGCAATCACGAGTAACTACTAGCGTAAGTGTATAGTGTCATAAGTATTAGGGTCTATGCTTCAGGAAGTCACCGGAAAGCAGTTAAGTGTATAACCTAAACCTTACAACAAACACAAGTTTGTTGATAGGTCAGCAGCGAGAACAGCGAATACTGCGATTGGTTGAATAATGTGCGATACAGATGTAGTGAGGCTAGGCGCTGTCTAATGCCATGTGTCCCACCTGAGGAGGGTGATAGGGGAGTTTGATGTGACCATTAGCGTACAATACGTCGTTTTGAGAGACCAGGAGAGGAGTGACATTAGATAATATTAAACGCTCTCAAGAGGCGCTAGGAGTTCACGCGTGTTATATCAGACTCTTAGAGGAGGTTCACCGGTGTTCTGGGCAACGATAGCGCCACATTTATATAAAATGAAGTGTTTGTTAGGGGGCAATACAAATGCCAATGCAGGTGTTCAGAAATAATGGCTGACGCCCGAAGGACGAATACTATAACAAGCAAAGGCAGATAGGGAGAAACTAGAGGGCAAGTTAAACCCCCAAGGCACACATCTAGGCCTCTATACTACCCACATCTCTCCTCTATAAATCGTACAATACCACTGTGTTCGGTACATGTAACACCCCCTCTCTCCCACACACAAAGTTGGAGGCAGACGCTCATAAGAACTCACATTGCCGATGCAGTCAGTCAGGTTGGGCGGCGGTGCCTTGGGCTTGGACTTGCCGAAAATGTGGTTCATAGCTCCTCTGCTCTTGCAATACTGGGGCTACAGGGACAATGGATGCAGTGCCGCCGCTAATGCTACGCCAGAACCGCACTCACGATGACAACGCCTCCCAGGGACGATCAGCTGCACTTACAGCCCATCGTGACGTCCAATCAGGGTTCGGAATCTTCTAGGAAGTGGGGCGAAAACAGCGGCCTGCAGGACTGTGGGAAACGGAGTGGCCATCTTGAAACATTAGCCGGCTGAAGGACATTATTCAATTATCTTTGAACAGTTGTTTTTAATAAACTGTAATTTATAGTAATAACGTTAGCGAATATACAAAAGCAACACCAGAATTTTAAATTGTATCAAGTAAGTAATAACACTGACACGATTTAAATCCACATTAATAAACATGAAAAATCCCTGCGGTGTCTTGTCAATTTCACACAACTGTTTTACGGTGGAATCGAGGAGTCCCTACTCTGAGAATCTATCTTCATATTTCCATTGGGTACGTGTAGGTAAAACCAGGAATACCGTAACGTAATCATGGGAGAGCCTGGCAGGCAGGCAGGATTTACGATTTTATGACGTCTAGATTTACACTAGAGCTACAATAGAAGTCGATGTAGTCCACAAATAGAAATCGAAGAAAAAAAACACATGGTCCTTTTTACCGGCCACAAGGTGCAGTAACGGTTTCTCGATATTGGATGCGTTTGTTACCATCGAAAGTATTCAATGCTGTGACTTGCTTTTTTGTTACCATTTTAGAAACGGCTCAAAGTAAAGATGACCACCACACTTGCCCTCGCTCTGAACACTTTTCTTTTAAAGGGTTCCCCGGCTAAATTGAGAGCAGGCATTATCGTGTGCAAAAGCACTTTTGAAAGAAAGAAAAAAAAAACCTTGTATGCGAGGTCGATCGAAACTCAGGGAGTGGAAGGAAGCAGCTACCTCGAAGTTGTGACTAATGTCTGTAACTGTGTGCAACTGACTGACGCAAACACACGCCGTTCCTTTCATGTTATTTGTTAACGCCCGTGAGTATGTTTTGTCAAATGCTGGGGCACGCTTACCAGGTAGGACTGACACCTTTTCCCAGAAATAAATACCGATCATTTGTACACGGTTTAAGAAAGGCCGGGATACCTTTTTACAAATCGCAGGAGCACGCCGACTTGGTAACCATGTTTCTCCGAGGTCAGCCAGAAATGCCTCGGAGAAACGCAACGTCGTTTTCGGATTCGGGGGCGTGTTTTGCTGTTGTCTCCTCCCTGAGACTTTTCGCAAAAAACACGCCCCCCGATCCGAAAAGGACGGGGCAGGATCGGAGTGACGGGACCTCTTCTCCAATGGCTGGCCAGCATTTACTAGGCCAGCCAATGGAGAACAGGGAAGAAGAGGGGCGGGTTCAAGCCCCTCTTCACCCAAGTCATTATGTCTCGCGAGCGAGACTGCGCAAGCGCAGCCATCGCTAGCCGAGACCTAAAAAGGGCAACAGAAACAGCCCAACGTGCTATCGACCCATATCCCTACTGGATTCGCTAGGAAAAATAGTAGGAAGAATTCTTCTGGCACGCCTACAAGATTGGGCAGAAACAAACAATATAATATCCGACCTTCAATTTGGTTTCAGGGAGGGAAAAGGCACCATCGAACAGGTTTTAAACCTTACACTACTGAGAGGGAAGTATGTTCAGGCAAAGGGTGGCAGCCTCTGCATGGCATACGTAGACCTCTCCGCAGCCTTTGACTGCGTGGCGCATAACAAGTTGTGGAGCATACTGATCGATATGGGAGCCGACACTAAATTGGTTAATTACAAAAGGGAAATCTACTCCAATGCAACCACAAGAGTAAGATACGGTTCAGGGGGGCAGCTAACGTCACCGTTTGGGGTAGAGCGGGGAGTCAGGCAAGGCTGTGTCCTGGCTCCCTTCCTTTTCACTTAGAAGCAGCTTTGCTGAAGGGTAGCCAGGACCAACCACATGTTCAAACGCGCCCGATCCCCGCTCTCCTCTATGCGGATGACGCAGTTATAATCGCCCGCACCCCTCTCGAATTACAACGGGCTTTAGATAGATATAAAAACTTCATGAATCATTTGGACTTAAATATCAATGTCAAAAAGACACTCATAATGACATCAGGCAAACAAATCCGTAAAGGAAAAGGCATCTATCTAAATAAAACAAGAGTAGAAAACACAACCACCTACCCATACCTGGGAGTCATAATAGATAACAAAGGTACTTGGAAAAGGTCAATAGAGAATAGAAAACTTCAATTCCAAAACACCACTATGGCACTGATTGCGCTTGCACGGAGACTTGGAAAGAGAGCACGAAAAGAACTGCTTGACATCTATCACTCAAGATGCCTTAGTACGGCTATTTATGGGGCAGGGATCTGGGGTAATGTACAAGTAGACTCGATCCAAAAGGTAGAGAACACCTTTCTGAAATTCTTACTGGCTGTCCCGTCGTCTACCTCAACATTTAACATCCACAGTGAATTGGGCCTCCCATATATTACAGACGTGATCCGGATGCAGCCAATTCTTCTTTGGCACCGCATCTGGACCACAACAGAATTAAAATTCACGCAGGCACTTCTCACTGATTGTATGAATCTGGATCACGGGTTTCAAATCACTTGGCTATCATATGTAAAGAAAATTCTTTTTGACCTGGGACTTGACCATTTTTAGGTCTCGCCTGACCCAGCGCATGCGCTGGTCTGGCGAGACTTATTGAGAGGGCTCCAAAAAGTGCTACCAGGCCAGCCTAGAGCTACAGTGCATGTGCGAGGACGCGCGCCGCGCTTTTCCGAGATTACTTTCACTTTCGCGGCCGCACGTTTGATCGTGATCGCTTTGCATAGCCAATAGGTCTCGCTTTTGGGACCTTAAAGTATTTAGTTATGCAACTATTGCATGTCTAAACACTTATAAGGTCCCAAAGGCGAGACCTATTGGCTATGCCAATGCTTCTTACTTTAACCCACAGGAACTAAATTCAATTCCCAGAAAGAAATTACGAGATGAGTGCCTAAGCCATCTTGCAGATTTACGTTTGGCTCTTGAAAAAAATAAAACCTCTGCACAGCATTCTCTCCTTATCCAAACAACAGATAAAATTGAGCCTTACTTGATCTCAAATTTGAGTACCTTTGACAAATTTTTACTAACAAGGTTAGGTCTAAAACAATGTCGACCTGCCCTAATGGCTCTTCAAATGTTAGAAACAGAACTGTTGGCGACAAATATGGCAAAGTTTTTAAAATTCTGTGTACGGCACAGAACAAACCTTTAAACTGTAATTTGTTTTTTGGAAAGCATTTTAATCACGCCAAAAACAGTGACACAAGATCCAAATAACCAAAAGACGTTTTTTACAAAAAAAAAAAATATATATATATACCCTACGATGAATTGGGAATACCCCCCAATGCATCCTAATTTTGCTGCTGGGGGGTTTGTTTTTCTCCGTCTTCTAACGTCAAAGTTTATATAACTCATGTAAAGATAAATGATAACTGATTGAATACCTATGCACTTATGATTGTTATTTTGCACATATTTTTACTTCGCTGGCTAAAACAGCCGCTTTTCAGAAAAATTTTAAGGTCTTTTTTTTTTTTTCGCCTTTCTTTTTAAATGTACAGAAATGATGTTAAATGTAAAATATAAATGCTTTTATGGTTTGTAAATATCTTACCGAATAAAGCTTTTTCTGACTCAACTTGCTTTCTTATAACAGCTGCTGACTATCCCTGCTTTGGAAAACACAAATAGGCACTGCCCACCGTTTTCAGTCTACCCTGTCTTAAAACCGGCACGTGATTAACATTTCTCGAAGTCTACCAGGACAGCTAGTGGAAATCCGGAACGCCTGGCTACCCTAGTACACTGGTGGGTGAATACACAGGTCCCTGTAAAGTCAGGGTAAACTATGGTGCACTGTTGCAGGCCGTAGGGGTCCGTGGATAGCCAGATTTCAGCACTGGTGTAACTGCCGCTGACCGCGGCCCCCGCAGGGGGCCAATTGGCGGTCGGCGCCTTAGTGCCCCCGGGGCACCGGTCACACCTCCCCACAGGGGAGGGGGGGCGGGGACGCCGACCGGAGCCCCCCTCCTCGGGCTGGCCGGAAGTGACACGCAATGCGTGTCACTTCCTGGCCCTGGTGTGAGGGGGAGGCTATTTAGCCTTCCCCCACCCTCCTGGCGACCTCTTTGTCGCCCAGCTCGCCATTTGGAGATAGACTCAGGTAAAATAGGGTTTCTTCATGTCTAGAGGACCATTGCGGTTGGGGGTTTCCCCCAACGGAATCACTTGTCGCGTACTGCAGCTGCAGGAGACTAGGATCCTGGTTTACGGACACTTTTACCGCGCTCAGGGAGTGCTGCCAGCCTACATATGGTGCTGCTGTCCCAATAACTGGGGTGTCAGCGGGGCAAACACAAGGGGACATTATGTCAATAGAACATTTGTCACGCCCAGGGTGCACTAAATCTCTACTTCAACGGAGCAGGAATTTGGCACCGCTGGGGATGCTCCGGGTTTGTGGGGGGGGCACCCCCCCTGCCACCCTAGTACTAGGGAGCATGATGAGAGGGTCGAAGTAGGACTTAGTCAATCCTCAATGCTTGAACTTTACAGACAGCGCACAATGCTTAAGCCAGACAGATTCCTGAAGCTGGTATGCCTAGGGGGTTTCATCACTGAGGGATCTGTAGGGGCATAACTCCCATAAGGAATAAGGGATGGTGGGCAGGGGCAAGAGTCGCCCCTTGCCCATGGTCACGCGCGGGCAGCTTGGAGCACTCCTGTGCTCCAGGTTTAGCAATCAGAGGGGACTGGCCAAAGGTTAAGTAAAACCCTTGTCGCCTTAATAGCCAAAGAGGGCAGGCCCAGAATTGTGAAGAGGTGTAACCTTCCCGCAGGGGGGCGAATAGTTCTTGGCACATCTTCGCAGGCCCTATCCGATTGGGATGGCGTCTCGGGCTTTGGGGACATAGATGGGGCCATCTACAACACCAGGAGCTATAGCTCACTGGTAAGTCTTGGGCCTGTGGATATAAGGGATCTCACAGGGTTTGAGTCCCGCTAGCGCGGTCACACTGTCATGAGGTGGCAGAAATTCAAACTCTTCTTTCTGCTAGGATGGTTCCCTTCCAGCTAGTTGCAGGAAGCCCTAGATAGGAGAGGTTGCAGGTAAAACTATAGCGGGTTGGTGGGGGGCCCTGGCTGCGACGGTGAGCCGCCTCCAGGGCTGTGGCGGAGTTACAGGGCGATCTGGAAGCAGGCCGGTACAAAGGGTACCTCTGCGCGGCACCATAGGGGGTGCCTGAGCCAAAACCGAGGAGCCTCAGGGGAAGGCCCGGAAGCCGTGTCGGCGCCCCGCTAGTCCGGCGGGCGTTTGTGGGCCTGAACAACCGGGGGCTTGCTAAGCGACGCTCCGCCTCGAGAGGGGGGGGCGTGAGTAGAAGTTACCAACGGCACGTGATCGTAGAAAGAATCACCTGGATGGCAGCAACGGCGGGCATCGCTCCCGCGCTGCCCGGCTCATCAGGCGGGCAGGCGACCCAGTTGGTTGCCTGCCCTTGGATCGCCCGTAAGATAACCCACCCATTACATATTCTGGAATTATGTAATAAACCTGCAGCATTGTTACCCAACACCAACTGTCTTGTGTGTGTCATTTGGGTAACCTACCATGGGGGAGGGGGAACAGCGGGGTGCCCCTGGGGGTACTATGGGTGAGAGGTTCCAGAGCAGCCGACTTTGGAGCTGTGGAACCAGGTTTGAGTCTCGGCGTGGCTCAACATCCTGTGATTCTGGGTAAATCACTTAATCTCCCCGTCCTTAAAAAATATAAATTGAACGTGCCCTTATGTAATGTAAATGATGCTCATGTAACGCGCTCAAATACCTTCAAGTCGAGTTCGTGCTATACAAAACTGTAACAACAACAAAAACATTGGGAACTAGGCTATAGTGCGGAGTTCACTATGGTGCACTGCCACAGGCCGTCACTAGAGGTCCCTGGATAAGACTAGACAACGCTGGGCCATTACTAGAGGTCCCTGCAGAGCCAGCTTCAGCGCAGGGTGCACTACCGAAGGCCGTTACTAGAGGGCCCTGGAGAGCCAGGCTCCCACGTTGGGTGCACTACCATAGGTCCCTAGACAGACAGACAGGCGCCAGCTCTGTGTGTCGGTTAGTTAAAAACCATAAGCTGATACTAGCACAGATGTCTGTACAAGGAGATCACGGTGGTAGGTGCTCAGCTCACATGCCTATCCATATCAGAATTGCATTTAAGGCGATTTTTACCGACTCACGTGTTATTCATTTTCAGGTCAGAAGAACAAGCCTAATATTTTAAAGACTGATGAGCACACTAGTGTTCCTTGAGGCAGGGGTTCGAATATAACATTACAAAACACAACAACAACACAACCGGCGACTCTCCTTGCATTTACACGCCTTGCTGACACGTCCAAAATTAGACCGATGGATGACAGGCTCTCGGAAATGAAGGAGAGGTAGGGGTTAACTTTAGACGCCACATGGTGTTCAAGAATTGTTCTATTCACCCTACAAGCTAAGATATGCTCCAGAAAAGGAAAAATGCATCTTTCGGAACCGATGCTAAACAGTATAACTGCAAGAGATTCCTCGCTGTACATAAGCAGACGTTGCCCAGAAAACCAATACCGGAGCAGTTTTCATAAGACTCCGTGTCAAACACACAATCACTGGAAAGCAACTACTACTGCATTCAGTAAATGGCAAAAAAAGAAATATTTGTAATCTATCATATTTCATTTAAACTCATGAAGACACCACACCACTACAACTCTACTTCGACCATAGATTTAAATAGTTTGCATTAGTTACATTTTGATGCTTCGTAAAAAAAAACAAAAATATGGTGGACAACATTTATTTTTTACATATAATACTGCGACAGAGGCACCTTTGACGGATATTAACCGCATCAACAACAAAAAAGTACCGTTTTACTATGTTTAGCATAAACTGGGAATATATATTTTTTTTATTTCATCATTTTACTCCAATATTCCGCACAGATTTTGTCATTTGTTTTCTAAGCTTAGACTATCTTTAACACTACTAATTCACTCTGCGGACATACGCAACAGCCCTGTCCACACAGGCTGCAGGACCAGAGCTTGTTACTAGAGATCTATTATAAAACCAGGGTGCACCACCACAAAGCGTTACTGGAGTGCTCTGGGGCCTGGCACTAGCGCTGGGAACGAAAAGGTGCACTACCAGGGATAGTTAGGGTTCCTGTAGAGCCAGGTACAGCGCGCTCCGTGCTCTGTGTTCTAGTACCACGGCCCTTAACTAGAGGTACCTACTGAGCCAGACAAAAAGCTGATTCCTAACACAGGCTGTTACCAAACGTTCCTGGATAGGCATATACAGCGCCGAGTAAACTGTGGTGCACTACCGCAGGCCGTTACTAGAGGTCCCTGTAGAGCCACGCTTCGCGCTGGGTGCACTCTGGTGCACTACCGCAGGCCGTTACTAGAGGTCCCTGTAGAGCCACGCTTCGCGCTGGGTACACTCTGGTGCACTACCGCAGGCCATTACTAGAGGTCCCTGGAGAGCCAGACTCCAGCTCCGGGAGTCGGCGGGTGAAGAACCATATATGGTCTGTTACCATAAGAGATGTCTGTACACAGATAGGTGCTCATCTCAAGTACCCATCCATATCGGCACTGCATTTTAGACGATTTTGAATTAGTTACAGTTGATTCATTTTTAGGTAAAAAACACATGAGCAGTTATCTAATAGACACAATACGATCCCTTCTTCCTGTTTAAATCCATTTCCCAAAGTAATACATTAAAAAAAAGGATGAGCAGAATAGATTGCTCTACCACAGTGTTCGAGTAAATAAATAAAAACGGCAGCTCTGCTATTAATTACGTGCCTTCTTGGCACATCCAGAATGAGAGAAAAAATGCCAAGTGAATAACAATCACTCGGACGTCAACCGGAGGTAACAGTTATTACTTTATTTTTTGCAGTTTTTACATAGCACGAACTCGACCCGAAGGTATTGGAGCGCTTTTCATGAGCACCAGTTTAGACGCCACGGGTTGTTCCAGAATCCTTCTATTTACCCAATAATCTTAGACATGCTCCGAAAAATGAAAAATACATCCTTAGGCATCGATGCTACACAGGATAAACTGCAAGAGATTCATCCATGCACATATAAGGGCAGGTTTCAAGCAATGCCAAAAACGTTTTCATCTGACTCCCTCTCACAAGGAGGCAGTATCCAGTCCCAGGCTTTCATTTACTACACCAGTGCGAGTCCGTCTGACATCGTTTGGGAACTGGGACCGAACAACTTCCTGTCGTCGGTCCCAACCCAGCAATTAGGATGCGACCAAACACTGTTCGGTCACTGAGGCCTTGGACCCATGAGGGCCCTTCTGGAGGCCCCCAGAATAGGATTCCCACAGCCTTTCTGTGACAGTAAGGCTGGCACAGAAAGACTGTTGAAATCTGCAGTCGTAACCCCTCTGGCGGAAAGAGCCACCCAAGGGATTACTGGAGGCTTTACAAATGGCAGACGGGCTATCCGAACCCATCGGAGGCAATTCGGAAATCCGGTTCAGATTTCTTTCCGACCGACCCATCAAAATGGGTGGGTCGGAAAGGAATCGAACAGCCAATTATGATGCCGTAGGAACGGCTTCGTATTCGGGCCCTTGGAACAGTACAAGCATACCCAGAGAGCTGTCATTCTCGAAACTGTGATTTGGATTAAGAAACACTGATGTCCTAGGGACATAAAGACATTTGGGGGCATATGATCAAGAAACGGCGTTAAAAGTATTGCCGCTTTAGCGGCAGAAAACTGCCGCTAAAGCGGCGATTATGGGCTTGATAATAAGCCCTTGAGAATTCCCATAGAAGCCCATGTTCTGGTGTCAACATGGGCTTCTATTGGAATTCTCTACGGCATATTATCAAGCCCATTATCGCCGCTTTACCGGCAGTTTTCTGCCGCTAAAGCGGCGATACTTTTAACGCCGTGCTTGATAATATGCCCCTTAGTAATTAATCTCAATTACCAGCCTACCAATTAACTCCACCCAGATGGCAGAGGACCTGAGACAGAATGAGGTCACTCTGATGGAATTTTTGGCTCCGTTTACACATCAGACAGCGTCTTTCTGGTCTTTTGGGAGAGAACACATGGGGGTATATTAAGCAGGACATGGCACAGCGCGGCGTTGCGGAGCAATTAAGCAGTGCCGTGCGGCGTCTTTTAAAAAACGCAAGGAAGCGCCGTATTTACAAGAATACGGCGCTCCATTGTGTTTTCCATTGCGTTAAAAAAACTGCAAAGACACCCTAGAGCCATAGTTCAAGGGTGCCTTCTTTGCAAGGATGATTCACTGCAACGCAATCACCCTTGCAGTGTTGCAGGGATGATTGTTTATGTACAGGAAGGGACACCTTCCTGCACAAAAACAATCTTTAAAGTCAATTTGCTTTTTCTAGGGGGCATATTTATGAGGTAATGGCATGGCACTGTGGCAAATTTTGAGGCGCTGCGGAATTAAAAAAAAACCAGGGATGCGCCATATTTACGAGACAATGGCACACCACTGTGTTTTCCCTTACGCTAAAAATAGCTGCCTAGGGCCAACACAGACACCCTTGTACCATAGCGCAAGGATGCCTGCGTTGCAAGGATGAGTGTTTATTTTCAGGAAGGGACACCTTCCTGCATAGAAACAATCAATAATGGTGATTGCATTGCTGCAGCACAATAGAAGTAGCAAATCGCCATTATCTAATGATTGTTGTTGTGCAGGAAGGGAGGGATGCAATCCTACACTACAGTCATTAATGACGTTTGGTCTTTCTAAGTGTACTGCATTGCAGCACACATAGAAAAGGCAAAAAGGAGGAGAAATAAAAGTATTTTTCCTCGTTGCGCTAATCTAATGCCTGCTTTTGCATGGAGTTAGTTTTAGGCACTGCCTCAGATTTACAGATACTTGTAACCCTGGGGCAGCATCAAAAAGCAATGGGTGTTGCAGTGGAATGCCCACAGCAACACCCACTGCACGCCCCTTTCACACAGAACACTGCATGAAAGGGTACCATATTTACAAAGCAGCGTTAAGCCATAAAAAGTGGTTTAACGCCACTTTGTAAGTATAGTGTAGGGCATTTTGCCACCGAAACGTCAGAAACAGTGCCGTTCCAGTGGCACAATCTCCTTGTAAATATGCCCCTATTTGTGCTAAAGAATGCAGCACACATAGACAGTGGTGTTAGTATTTGGCGCTGCCTACAATTTACAGATCATTGTAAATCTGGGCAGCATCAAAAAGCAATGAGTGTTGCGGTGGGACAGCCACAGCAACATCCATTTCTCGCACCTTTCCCGCAGATAACTGCGTGAAAGTGTACGATATTTATAAATCATTCACAAAGAACGTCGTAAAAAGTGATGGTCCATGGCGTAATGCCCTTGTAAATATTCCCTATGGTCTTTTTGACTGGATATCAGTCAAAGTGGAATCTGGGGACTGTAGCCTGGCCCATGGCCTGTCTCTTCATTCCTGCTCTTTCCTGCACTTTCATGGTGTACCCGCTTATGTTTGCATATAGTGTGCAAAGCACATAGTCCACTTTCCAAAAACACTGGAAGGCCACAAGTACTAAGAAAAGTAGTGGGGGACTAATTAGCATATTCAATCCAAAATTACATCACAATAAGCCATACCCTTATCATTTTAAACAGAAAACATTTAACTTAATCACCTACAAACGAAATAAGGAAGTTTAACTTTTAACTTTTTATAAGTTAGATGTAGGTTTTCCACATAATAATCTGTAATTGAAAAAAGAAATGATGGAAGGGGACTATTTTAAGACAGGTGCAGAACTTGTTGTAATGTCTTTACACCTGCGTTTGGAAAAGAAACAAACTGTGCTGAGTGTATTTTTAAACAAAACTTGTTAAGGCATGTAGGTTTTCTGTTGGTGTTTTGTGCCAGCCTTAAAGCACAAAATCACTGCACATTCACAGTTTATTAGGTGATGGAAGGGTTGTTAATAGTGGGAAGTTTTCTGTAACTTCTCAGATAAGAGATTCGAAGATAACTGCTAGATGGCCTTTTTGACATACATTAATGATGCTACCAGTGGGAAGGAGAGTTTAAAAACATCCTAAAACCAGGCTACACTCTAAATTAGGCATATCTACAACAGAATGGCGGAGCGCTGTCTTACGCCACAATTGGTAACGCCGCGCTACGACATTCTGGAAACGCAGGGATGCGCGCGTATTTACAATAATACAGTGCACCCATGCATTTCCCCTAGTTTAGCGCTAAATGTAGCTGCCTAAAGCCAATGCAGGCACCCTTGCACCATAGTGCAAGGGTGCTTGCATTGTTATGTTATGTTATGTTATGTTACGACTATTTATTGTGCGCACAGATACTCCAGCCAAGGAGCGTCCTGGCGCAGAGACAAGGTAGCACGTAACACAACCACAGGCTAAAAACAGATACTAAAAGACAGCTAAAACAAGAAGGTTTTTATAGCCCTCCGAAAGGTCAGAAGGTCCTCCAGCACGCGGATTTCAACAGGCAAGGAGTTCCATGCTGACGCAGCCATTACCCTAAACGAGCGGCCTCCCATGCGGCTAAGCCTAAATCTGGGAACCACCGCGAGGGCCAGACCCTGAGAGCGAAGGCTACGGGCAGGGACATAGAAAGATAGACAACTAGACAGGATTTCCGGGCCTGTACCACGCAAGATTTTAAAAGCAAGGCACAATACCTTGAAGAGGATGCGCTTCCTAACCGGAAGCCAGTGTAGGGAGCGAAGGACACCTGTAACTGAGCAGAATCTGGGCAAGCCAACGATCGCCCTCGCCGCAGCATTCTGAACCCGTTGTAAGCGGGTTAGTTCAGCCTGGTTAGCCCCGGCCAGGAGAGAGCTGGCGTAATCCAGGCGGGAGATGATGGTAGCCTGGATCACCAGCTGCCTGGTCGGGGCGTCAAAGAACTTGAGAACAGGTCTCAAGCCCCTCAGGAGACCAAAACAACAGGCCGCGGTTCTTTTAGTATGGCCTACAAAGGAGAGGCCCGCATCCAGCCATACCCCCAGATTTTTCACTTCCGATACCGGGATCGGAGTAGGTCCCAACTCTGAGGGCCACCAGTGGTCACCCCACAGCTCCACTCCCTTCCCGACGACCATCACCTCTGTTTTAGTGGCGTTTAGCTGAAGGCAGTTGCCTGTCAGCCAACTAGCCACCGCCTTCAGTCCGGACTGAAACCTGGGGGCCTCAATCTCCGCATCCCCACTGAGAGTAACCGCCAGCTGAGTGTCAACAGCATATGAGACCAAAGTAAGGCCCCACTGCCTAGCGACATCCGCCAGCGGTCTCACGTAAAGATTAAACAACGTGGGACTCAGCGAGGACCCTTGCGGAACCCCCATGGCCAGTGGTTGGTAGTTGGACTTGAAGGGAGGGATGGCAACACAGAAGGAGCGGTCATCTAAAAAGGAGCGGAACCATTGCAACACCTGACCGCCAATGCCAGTCTCCTCGAGCCGACGCAGGAGGATGCTATGGTCTACCGTATCAAAGGCGGCGCTAAGATCTAACAAAATAAGCGCCGCCGTTTGACCAGCATCCAACCTTGCCCGGAGATGTTCCACCATCACAAGTAACGCAGTTTCCGTACTGTGCCCAGCACGGAATCCGTTTTGTGTGGGGTCGAGGGCATTGGTCCGAGTCAGATGTTCAGACAGGGCCAGGTTGACGTGGGCCTCCGTGATCTTGGCTGGCCAGGGTAACAACGAGATGGGGCGATAGCTCTCAGGCTTGGAAGGGTCCAGGGTGGGCTTTTTAATGATCGGGGACACCACAGCTTGTTTCCACTTAGATGGAACAGTTCCCGTTTCCAAGGAGAGGTTGACAAGGGAGCATACGGCTGTACGCCCCATAAAAGCTTGATCTCGGAAGAGAGCAGGCCTTACTGGATCGGATGGGGACCCAGATTTGACTTGCAACGCAAGTTTGCCAAAACCATCCAAGGTAAGGGGGGGGAAAACAAGCAGTGTAGTCTGATGATGGACCCCATTTATACTTTCCTCAGTGAACCCTATGCTAGGGAATGTCCTATATATAGCTTGGACCTTCCCCAAGAAGTAAGATGCAAGGGATTCACAATGGGAAAGGGAGCTCACGGTCGTAGAGGTAGTCCGCTTCACTGTAAGATCTTTTACGGCCTTAAAAATAGCTTTTGACGGATTCGGACTGTTCCGGAATTCGATGGCATAAAAAGCCGCACGGGCTCGGCAGATAGCTCGATGGTAGAGCTTAACGGACTTGGCGTATGCAGCTTTTAGATCAGCCCCATAGGTTTTGCAGGGAATGATTGTTCACATGCAGGAAGGCATTCCTTCCTGCACATAAACAATCAATAATGGCGATTTGTGACTTCTATATGTGCTGCAGAACACGACGCTGCCCTGCACAAAAATCTCATAAATTAGGCCCTTAGTGAGAGCTCCACCGATGATATCAGTTGAAGAAAATACTTATAAAATCTGGCGCTGCACTATTTTCTTTGCTTCGTACAACACAGCGCTGCAATTTTTCTTCCAGCTTTCCCGTGCTTGTAAGTCAGTAATGGGCTTATTTACGAGACCCTTGCACTGCTGGGTCGATCTCTTTTAATAGGAAAAAATGATGTACTGGCACAGCTAGGGGCTTGTAAATAAATAAGACCCTAAATCTGGGCACACGTTTCTAAAAAGTGTGCTTAACAACAATTTGAAAGCAACTGCTACTGCAGTGAATTACCTGTAACAAAAAATGGCGTCTTTGTGTTCGCTTCTATTTCAAGAACACTTACGAAGAGACAAGACCACTACAACGTCGGGGGCATATTATCAAGACAGCCGATAAAATTATCGCCGCTTTAGCTGCAGAAAACTGCAGCTAAAGCGGCGATAATGGGCTTGATAATATGCTCTATGGAATTCCAATTGAAGCTCAGGTTAGATGTCCTTCACATCTAACATGGGCTTCAATTGGAAATCCATAGTGCATATAATCAAGCCCATTATCGCCGTTTTAGCGGCAGTTTTCTGCCGCTAAAACGGCGATAATTTTATCGACTGGCTTGATAATATGCCCCTAGATCTCCCCATCCTTAAAAAATATAAATTGAACGTGCCCTTGTGTAATGTAAATGGTGCTCATGTAAAGCGCTCAAATACCTTCAAGTCGAGTTCGTGCTATACAAAACTGCAACAACAAAAAAAACATTGGGAACTAGGCTATAGTGCTGAGTTCACTGTGGTGCACTGCCACAGGCCGTCACTAGAGGTCCCTGGATAAGACTAGACAACGCTGGGCCATTACTAGAGGTCCCTGCAGAGCCAGCTTCAGCGCAGGGTGCACTACCGCAGGCCGTTACTAGAGAGCCCTGGAGAGCCAGGCTCCCACGTTGGGTGCACTACCATAGGTCCCTAGACAGACAGACAGGCGCCAGCTCTGTGTGTCGGCTAGTTAAAAACTACAAGCTGATACTAGCACAGATGTCTGTACAAGGAGATCACGGTGGTAGGTGCTCAGCTCACATACCTATCCATATCAGAATTGCATTTTAGGCAATTTTTACCGACTCACGTTTTATTCATTTTCAGGTCAGAAGAACAAGCCTATTATTTTAGAGACTGATGAGCACACTAGTGTTCCTTGAGGCAGGGGTTCGAATATAACATTACAAAACACAACAACAACAAAACCGGCGACTCTCCTTGCATTTACACGCTTTGCTGGCACGTCCAAAATTAGACCGATGGATGACAGGCTCTCGGAAATGAAGGAGAGGTAGGGGTTAACTTTAGACGCCACATGGTGTTCAAGAATTGTTCTATTCACCCAACAAGCTAAGATATGCTCCAGAAAAGGAAAAATGCATCTTTCGGAACCGATGCTAAACAGTATAAACTGCAAGAGATTCCTCGCTGTACATACGCAGACGTTGCCCAGAAAACCAATACCGGAGCAGTTTTCATAAGACTCCGTGTCAAACACACAATCACTGGAAAGCAACTACGACTGCATTCAATAAATGGCAAAAAAAGACATATTTGTAATCTATCATATTTCATTTAAACTCCTGAAGACACCACACCACTACAACTCTACTTCGACCATAGATTTAAATATTTTGCATTAGTTACATTTTGATGCTTCGTAAAAAAAAAAGTCTGGTGGACAACATTTATTTGTGACAAATAACACTGAGACAGAGGCACCTTTGACGGATATTAACCGCATCAACAAAAAAAAGTACCGTTTTACTATGTTTAGCATAAACTGGGAATATATATATTTTTTATTTAATCATTTTACTCCAATATTCCGCACAGATTTTGTCATTTGTTTTCTAAGCTTAGACTATCTTTAACACTACTAAGTCACTCTGCGGACATACGCAACAGCCCTGTCCACACAGGCTGCAGGACCAGAGCTTGTTACTAGAGATCTATTATAAAACCAAGGTGCACCACCACAAAGCGTTACTGGAGTGCTCTGGGGCCTGGCACTGCTAGAGCAGAGTTTTCAGTTTGAAAATTAACTGGGTTTTGAAGCTCTGGCATGTCTATTTGTTATATTAATTTATTAATTATTAATTATTAATTATTTGTCTTGTGTAAGTGTTTATAATAATCAACTCGTTTGTTTTAACAAGAGAGAATTACACGTGGGAACGCATAAGTGTGCTGTTTAATAATAATGTGCGTGTTTACATGTTTAAAGATTGCTGTGTGCTGTTTATTTTTAAGCACAAAACGCTTTTTGAATTAATGCTTTTCTATGTTGCAAGAGCTAGATAATTACATACACATAAGGGTATTAGTGGGGTTAACACTGTTCAATCACTATGCTGTGGTAACGTTGTTTTTGTCTCTTTTAATTAAGATGGTCTATTGTGGCCTATTGTGGCCTAAGTAAAGATGGCCGACATGTAGAGCCTGGCCTCGAGTAGAAAACTGTGACGAGAGAGAGCCTTGCTGAATATGGTCCTGAAGTCAGCTGACCACAGTCCTTGCTTTGCCTGGTTAAAACTTTCCGTGAGGACAGCAGCAGTTTTGGGCGATCTCCAAATGAAATGAAACGTCCTTGGCAGCTTTGGGAAACAAAGGAGCTTTAAAGAAAAACTCTGAACTATGATCTCATTGCCGAGGAAATGTGGAAACTACAAGATACAGTTGTATTTTTTGGTTCCTGTTCCGTTATGTTTATTTTGTGATTTTTCCTGAGCGGAGATTTTCAAATGTAGCGATACTACATCCTTTCCTTCTCGCTTTGCTCAGAGGTTCGACGGAAGAAGTCAATACAAAATGTGTCTTTCCTTTGTTTAATTCACTATAAGAATTGTTAGCCTAGAGAGGGTTTTTGCCACTTGCCATTTGCCTTTGCCGCGTTTCGAATCTGCGTTGGTGAGGATCGTTGCTGAGAGGACTTCGTCTTGAGAGACTTTACCGAGAGACTTGTCCTGACCCGTTCTGACATTTAGCTAGAATAGGTAACTATGAGGAAAATGATTTATTCTGATTGATTTCCTTTGACTAATTTTAGATAAAGCAATATAATTTTGAATATGGTGTTGGTTATTATTTCTTGTCAATCATTGAGTGTTATATTTTGATTATTATTGTATAGATTGTTTAGATTATGTTTAAGGGCAGTCACAATAACTAGATCTTATCGACCTCGATATAGATGCAGGGTGTTTAGGAGTTTTTCTTTCCACAGGTTATTGCTGGTGGAGTATTTGAGCGTATGTTAGTGAAATGGGCCCTAGTGTATGAAGAATGTATGTGCGTGTAACTGTGGGATTACTCTATCCGTGGAAGTAGGGATATTATATACACCCTGATCTCTATCAATTTCCTGGTAGCAGAGGATGGTTATTGATGATTGTCTTGATCTGATTAGATTACATATTGATTATTGATGTTGGTATATGTACTAATATTATATGTTGGAGTTGTCATGTTGAGTTATATGTAGTGCTTCTGGAACTTGGAAGCTGGTAGCAATTCCGTAGTAGGGCAGAGGGAAGTATATGCTGCTCTCGGGAAATACGGAATTGTAAGGAAAAACGTGTGACAATTGAAGTTGCGCGTCACATTGTCTGAGTTCGGAATCAAGTGACATTATTGTATGTTACTATTAGAATATATTTCTGGTATATAAGGAGTGTGTATGGTAGTGAAGGTTATCTGTGAAACTCTGGTCTTAAGTCCCAGGGATCCGTAAGGTTCACCATTAAAGCTTATCGCGGGAGGAGTAATAGGTATTCTCTGAGCTTGTTTGAGGAACTGGGCAGGGGTAAGCTGCTTGGTTAACGTGTGTTATAATTCTGTAGTGGGACAGATTGTTCGCTGTTCTCGGGAAGCAGGATTCTGTGTGTATGTACTATATTTTCTTGTATGAATGTGCGTGAATGCATATACATTTAATTGATTGTAAGACTCTTTGGATAAGTCCTGGAGGAAACAGTTAAGAGATGTATGAAAGTTTGATGGTTCTTGTGAAATAGATTTCCTTTACTATTCTGTGGTTAGCGAAGCAGACAATGGAGATGTTTATATGTTGTAACTAATAGATTTTGTAGAAATTTTGACACGAAGTCTACTGAAAAGATTTTGTAAAGGAGGGGTAGACGAGTGACAGGAGACAGGAGACAAGCGACTGCAGCGACTGCTGACGTCAGGAAGACCGCGCTCTGATTGGATAATAGATCAGAATAGTGTTCGCGCTGGGATTGGTGCGTTGGTGTGAGCCGCGCAAGGATTGGAAGAGCTATTCTAGTGACGTAGACGCTCCAGGATTGGTGCGTTAGTGTGAGTCGCGCTGTTATTGGTTGAAAATTCGTATTGTATATTTGTAATACGGGAAAAGAGTAGAAGTTTTGGTAAAAGCTAAAATGTATTACCAAGAAGAGAAAAAGAAGAAAACATTCTTTGGAAAAATTAAAAAGTGGTTTAACAAGGATAAAGATGTTAAGACGAGAGAGGGTGAATTGTTACCTCCAACGAAAACACCTGCATCCTACATGGCTGCAAAATATGGGTATCATACCTGTATATGGTTGGAGAATTGGGTTAGGTATACCAAAGAGGATGGTGTTCTAGCATTTCCAGAACATGGTTCATTTAATCTGGCCGTGTTGAGAAATTTACGGGAAAAGATGTTATGTCTAGACCCGAAACCAAGACCTACACAGTTTGAGGCTTTAGTGGAATGGGAAGAGGAAGTACATGAGCGAGAAAAACAGAGATCTGGAGGACAGTACAGGTACATGTTTGGGAGGAGACATGATCGTGAGACTCATCATGATCGAATGAAAAGGTGGCGAGATGCTAGTATGTCAGAGGGATTATATCCGATGAGAACAGTTGAAGGGGGAGCAGAGAGGGTTCCTGAGTCAGAAATGAGAAGATATGGAGTTAATGAATATGAGGATGAGGTCTTGAATGACATGATTTACAAAAGACCACCTCCATATAGACCAGAACCAGATGAGAGTACACCAGTTGTTTCTCCGATAAGAGATACAGTTTGTATCATTGAGACAGAAAATGTGACATCTGAATCAAGAAGTGGTAATTCTTTCAGGGAGAGAGGGAATCGAAGTGGTGACGAAAATGCAAGAGAACTACCCAGAACTACAACAGAGCTGACCGAAAAGATTAGGGAGTTAACGAAGAATCTAGATGCTGTTACGGTGCCTGTAACCATAGGTCCGGTTATGCCTGTGTTTGACAAGCAGAGAATAGGTGAAAATGGTTTGGTGATTCCATATGTTGGGAATAATTTGATAAGTTCAGTTGGTCCTTCAGGAGATTCAGGAAAAAGGACAGAAAGTAGTGACCTGAGACAATCCAGACATGACACATGTAGTGAAATATTGGATGCTAGTGAAGCTAGTTGTTCAGGGATGCCAATTTTAGAACCGCAAAAGAGAGTGGTTCCAGTGAGAAAAACTACTGGAATAACAGCTGAAGATTTGAATGATTGGATGAAAGTTCTTCAGAAAAAGGATAAAGATTCACAAGCAATTGATGTGGCTAGGTTACGTGTAGAATTAGAAGAGCTTGTTACAGGGACAGTTCCAACAGAAATTCTTAAGAGTCATCATGATGGTGAGTTAATGTTCATGTGCAAAAATATTACCTGGAGAGCGAGAAATACACATGACAGGTTAAGAGCAATAGCGAATGAGCAGGGAGTTGACATTGATAAAGTGAAAGCTTTGCAAAAAACCTACAGGATGGATTTTACAGAAAAGGATATTGAAAATTTGAATGCAACTGGTAGAACAGGACAGATTAAAGAAATGGTTGCGTTATTGCGAAGATGGGGAGATGTAGAAAAATGGAAGGATAGGTGGTATAAGAAAAGAGAGGAATCTGAAGATAGAACAACTTATTTAGCATTTCCAGTGAGAGAAAAAGAGAAACCAGTGGATAATTATCCTATGAGAGAAATACCTGGAGGAGGATATGTACATGTTCCATGGACCAGACAGGATATTTTATCATTTACGAATGATTTCCCTCGATTGAGAGAAAAGCCCGTCGAGTGGTATAGGCAGGTAGATAGGTTTGTGAAATTGTCAAAAGTGCTGTGGATTGACCTGAATAGTCTGTTTGATAGAATTGTTCCAGCAGACTTGTGGACTGAGTGTAAAATAGTTGTGAGTTGGCCTACTGAGGAATATCCAAGAGATCCAAGAACAGGAGCACCAGATCCAGAGGTAATGAGAAAGTATGATCAGGTGATGTTATACCTGAAGAGTAAAGTACCTGCAAAAGAGACAGACTGGGTAAAAATAGATAGAACACAACAGGAAGCAAAAGAATCAGTTCATGCTTTTTACGAGAGGCTGATACTGGCGTTTAAACAATTCAGTGGAGATGAACACCTGGGTGACAAAGATGTGAGTCATTTTGTATACAGATTTGTATATGGCCTGAGACCTGAAATTGGTGAGAGAATTTGTGAGCACACAGTGGATTGGCAGAGTAAGAAAATAGATGAGATTTTGAGACATGCGAAATACTTCAGTGATGAAATTGAAGCAAAACAAAGAAAGCTGAAAGAGAAAGCAATGTGGGCACAAGTGAAAGTTGCAGAAAGACAGGAAGCACAGTTGATGGAACAGGCAAATAATCCAGGAAATCATGTAGGGAATAGACCTAGATATGCAGGGAAAGGAAAGGGGAATCTTGAGGAAGCAAAGAAGAAGTTTCCTTGTCACAACTGTGGCCAATTGGGGCATTGGAGATCAGAATGTACCAATCCACCATTAGCGAGTAATGAGAATAAACCCTTAAATCAACAGGTGCAGAGTGAAGGAAGTAATCAACAGCAGCAACAACAGAAAGTTGTGAGACAGCAGAGTCAAGAGCCAAAACCGCCCTTGCCGCAGAATAGAGGGTCACAAAAGTATAATCAGGATTCAGGATTCTACAATGGTGAACAGGTAAACAAACCAAGGCGTTCTAATCAGGTACAACAGTACTTGTTAAAGAATGAAGGGAGTGAATCTGAGGGTGATTATTGACGGTGCCGAAGAGAGGAGGAAGAGTGCATACTTGGTGCAACTCTAGAAATAGACCAGGCAGGACCATTTGTAGATGGGAAAATAAATGAAGAGAGTGTTACTTTTTTGGTAGACACAGGTGCGACGAGATCAACTGTCAGGTCAACAGATGTTAGAAATCTTCCTCTCTCGGATGAAGCAATCCAAGTAGTTGGTGTAGCCAATACACAGATCAGGACACGTCTTACGGAACCAGTAAGAGTACAGATAGGGAAATTTTCAGACATGCACAGATTTATTGTCTGTGACACGAGTCCAGTGAACCTGTTAGGTAGGGACCTGTTGTGCAAGATGAACTGCACAATTTTCTGTACACCGGATGGAATAGCTTTTGAAACACCAGATGAGGATGTTTTGTACCGAGTGACTCTAGAAAATAGGGAAAGTGAGTTAATTGGTGCATTTGCTGTGTTTGATCCAGAGAATTTGCCTCGAGAGCTGAGGGACACAGTGAAAAGGACAGTTTGGGATTTTACTGGAGAGGATGTGGGATTGATGAATAATGTAGATCCAGTGAAAATTGCAGTGAAAGAGGGAATTACATATCCTAACATTCCTCAGTACAAAATGACACCAGAAATAATTGAAGGAATAACTCCTATAATTGAGAAAATGATTCAGCAGGGAGTCCTGAGAGAACTACTGAGTAGTCCGTGTAATTCACCGATAATGGGGCTAAAGAAGCCTAATGGGAAATTTAGGATCGTACAGGATCTGAGAAAAGTTAATCAAATTGTGGTGGCATGTTGTCCTATCGTTCCAAATCCATCAGTGATCCTGTATCAGATTCCACATGATGCTGAGTGGTATACAGTGATTGATTTGTGTCATGCGTTCTTTTCAATTCCATTGCATCATGACAGCCAGCCGATTTTTGCATTTAGGTTTGGCCAGCGTATTTTAGCATGGTGTCGTATCCCACAGGGGTATACAGAGAGTCCTTCGATATTCAATCAGTTGTTGAAAAAATCGTTGGAGAGTTTGATCATGCCTGAAAACTCAGTACTAGTACAATATATTGATGACCTACTTGTGGCATCAAAGACACGTGAAGCTTGTGAAGTAGATACCATAGCTTTACTGAATCATCTGGCAGATGGAGGGTTAAAGGTATCTCCAGCCAAATTGCAATTTTGCAAGAAAGAGGTGCATTGTCTTGGACACAATATTGAAAAAGGTCTGAGAAAAGTGACTGATGACAGAATCGGAATCATCAGGGAAATGAAAGCCCCAAAGACCCAGAGGGAAGTGAGAATGTTCCTGGGTATGGTGGGTTATTGTCGTCAGTGGATAATTAATTTTTCGCTGATAGCAAAGCCACTGATTAAACTGACAAAAAGTGAGATGACAGACCCATTGGAACTAGATGGAGAACAAATGGCAGCATTTGAAGAGCTCAAAAATAGAATGTGTGAGGCTCCAGCTTTGGGTATGCCTGACTATGAGAAGGAGTTTGAATTGTACTGCAGTGAGAGAAATGGATGTGCACTTTCAGTGTTAATTCAGAAGCATGGATTACTGAGAAGGCCTATTGCGTACTTCTCATCGACACTTGACCCTGTAGCTGTGGGTTTACCAGGTTGTCTGAAATCTGTGGCTGCAACATGCAGGAGTCTGGAACAGAGTGAGGGAATTATAATGGGATATCCTGTAAGGGTATTCGTACCTCACAATGTGGCAATTCTTTTGACAAGAAGCAGAACTCAGTACATGTCACATAGTCGGCTGACTAAATATGAGAAAGTGATTCTAGGAGCGTCGAATGTGACTCTTGAGAGATGTGTAAATGTGAATCCAGCGACACTTTTGCCGGATATTGAAAATATGGGTGTGAAAACAGAAGATGATCACGATTGTTTGGATGTGCTTGATTACTGTACAAAACCGAGACCAGACATAAGGGATCTTCCCTTGCATGAGTGATCATGTGTTGTTTGTGGATGGTTCATGCCTGAGAAATGATGATGGTGTGCTATGTGCAGCATATGCGGTGTGCAAAGTTTCAGAGGTTATGGAAGCATCACCATTGAAAGGAGTGAAATCTGCACAAGTTGCTGAATTGGTGGCATTGACAAGAGCTTGTGAAATTGGGAAAGATTTGAGGACGACTGTGATGACTGATAGTCAGTATGGATTTGGAGTTGTGCATGATTTTGGCCAGCTTTGGCTACAAAGAGGTTTCTTGACATCGAGTGGAACTCCAATAAAGAATGCTGAAGTGATTGGGAAATTACTTGAGGCGATACAGCTGCCTAAGGAGTTAGCAGTTGTAAAGTGTGCTGCCCATGGACAAGGAGAGGATTTTGTAACGGTTGGAAACCGTTATGCCAATGACATTGCTCAATACTGTGCGAAGTACAATCAGTCTATTAATCGGGAACGAGAGGGTGAAATGTCTTTTTGCTCTGTGATGTTTACTAATGTCTTAGAGACATGGGATGAAGTGAAGCAGTTGCAGGATGAGGCAGGAGAGGAAGAGAAAAAAGATTGGATTAAGGCAGGATGTGCTCCAAGAGAAACAGACCATGTTTGGGTCTATAGGGATGGCAGACCAGTAATGCCAAACTCCATTTTGTCGTCAATGGCAAGAATGTATCATGGCCAGGGACATTTGGGGAGGGATGCGATGATCAGGTCGTTCAAGCAAACCTGGTACAATGCAAAGTTTAGGACAATTGCAGAGAGCATCTGTCAAAGGTGTTTGATTTGTCAGCAATTTAACACTGGGAAAAAGACAGTGGTGAGTCTGGGAACAATAGGCAGAGAAGGAGGTCCTTTTACAAGAATGCAGATTGATTTCATTGAAATGCCCCAAGTGAACAGACTGAGGTATGTTCTAGTGGTAGTTTGTTTGTTTTCAAGATGGGTGGAAGCTTATCCGACTAGAAGAAATGATGGAGTAACAGTGGCAAAATTACTGTTAAGAGAGTTGATTCCTAGGTACGGATTTCCAGTAACGATTGAGTCTGATAGAGGTGGACATTTCTATAATGAACTCATGAGTTTGATTTGTGAAGCATTAAGCATACAGCAGAAGCTACATTGTGCATACAGACCAGAGGCTTCTGGTGTGGTTGAGCAGATAAACGGCACAATCAAGAACAGGATTGGTAAAATGTGCTTAGCCACTGGAATGAAATGGCCCGACGTCTTGCCTCTAGTGCTAATGACTATTAGATTTACTCCAGATAGAACTACTGGTTTAAGTCCGCACGAAATAATTATGGGACGTGCAATGCGCCATGCATTTGTACCTGTCAATAAGTTGATGACAAGAACTGATGACATGATTTTGGATTACTGTAAAGGCCTGGCTGACGCAGTTCATTCTGTGTTTCACCAGGTTGGAGAAGAAGCTACCACACTTGAGAAGAAGCAAGCCCATGATCTGAGTCCAGGAGACTGGGTGAGGATTAAGGTGCACAGAAGAAGAAATTGCTTAGTTCCAAGGTGGGGAAGGCCGAGACAAGTCATTCTGACTACAACAACTGCAGTAAAGTGTGCTGGTGTGAAAAACTGGATACATGCAAGTCATACTCTGAGAGTTCCAAACCCAAAGGATGGGACTGGTAGAGAGTATTTTGAAGAATCGGATTCCAGTGATGATGAAGACCCAGAACCAGTGAGAAAAAATCAAGGTTCAGGAAAAGAAGCCTTTTCTACAAGTTCAAGAGAACCATTGAGAGTCTCAGAAAGGAGATCAGATTCTGTAAGAGAGCCTGAAAATTCAAAAAGCAGTGAAGAAAAAAGAAAAGAGAAGAGCAATTCCACAGAGATTACTCCTGAATCAGAAGAGGAGGAGACTGAAGAACCACTTGAGATTATACCTGAAGAAGCAGGGTCAGAAGAAGATAGAGAGGGACAGATTGCGGAAGACTCCCGAGGAGGTGTAGGGAACATTCTTGACAAGCTAGGTGAAGGGACAAGTAGACAGCAAGAAGATTGCGTGTCGGAGACCCGAGGAGGGACAGGAGTAGGGAAGTCTCAAACAGTGGTGAAAGAAACTGTGGAGAAAAAGAAAACTGCTAGAAAACGAAAACAGAAGGCACTTGAAACAGAATTGGATGAGAGTGAGAATGAACAAACAGAGGGTCGAGTTCTGAGAAAGAGAACTTGGATTGGAGAAAGAAATAATAAAGAGATTAGGCCGAAAAAGGTGATAAAAGGAGATCGTTGGCCTAACAACAGAGTAAAGAGATTGAGATACAGAGCAATAAGAGCAAATACATCAAAAGCTGAACAAGTGAATGAAGTATCGAGTCAAAATGAAGTAAAAAGAAAGGAGCAAGAAGAATCAAGAGAACCTGAGGAAATAAAAAGAATAAGAAGACCCAACCAAAAGTACAGATCACCGGAATGGTCTTATGTGGCACTGTCTGAAGAAGGAGAAGAAGAAACAGTGACTCGAGATAATCCGGAGGGGATCTTGAGAAAAGTGGTTGAGGAAAAAGAAGGAACTGTTGGAATCTTAAAAGTTATCCTGACTGACATTGGAGAAGAGTCAGATGCAAGGATGTTGTTGATGATCTGATACAATTTGATGTTACTGAATTAGAAGGAGTGAAAACTGATGAATATCCAAATTGAGTGAACTGAGAAATCACTTGGAGAAAAAGTGAAAGGAGAAAGTCTAAAATTCAGTTGTCTGAAGTAATCCAAAGCTGGGAAATTACAGTAGTGGAGTAGTAGAGGCTAAGTCAAAAGACATTAGATCAAAGTAGTAAAATGGCTAACATAGAGGATAATCAAAGTAGATGTGCCTTCTTTAAAAGATGGTGTAGAATGTGCTGCTGCTGTATTGGATTATTAATGCTACTATGGGGAGTTTTAGTTTTATTAGTTACTTTTAAGGTTACATTTGAGATGCATACAGAAAATATGACAGATATAGAGAAGAATTCGAAAAAAGTAGTTCCGACTAGAATTAGTAATACTTACATACACAAAGATAGGTCAATTAATAATTTTTCTAGTAATGTTTTTTCGAAGTTGTTATACGAATATGTGAAAACAATGGAAGTTAGGGATTGCTATGTTTGTATGCAATTACCTGCATCCGTTTCAGAGGGTGTTACTTATCATCATTTGCCAGCTACATATGGTATTTCATGTAGTATATTAAGTAGTGTTTTCTATTTGTTAGGGAAAATAGATTATAAGATGTCTAACAGAGATAGTATTTTTGGGCATTTGCCAATGAACAAAGAGCTGAATCCAGGTAAAGAAGCTAACACTTTTGGTGAAATTTTTATTGAAGAGAAAGGATTAACATTAGATTACATTTTTAAGAATAATTTAACTTGCAGTCTGGAAGAAGAGGAGAAAGCTTTCCTGGATATGGTAGAGGAAAGGAGATTGAACATGCATGAGAAAGCAGGGAAACATAAAGTAAGTGAGACAATTTGGGACATTGAGATGGGAAAAGAATTGAGAAATGGGGCTAGTCCAACTTTAGCTCTAGATGCACCACAGAAGGGTAAGCTATGCATTACAAGGAGGAAATCACAATATGATACATATTTTGTTGGGACTAGTGAGTGCCATGATACATACTTCATTGCAACAGGTTGGGGTTTCAGAGGTGGAGAAGATACAGTTTTCCCAGGAGTGTATTATGTTTGTGGGAACAAGGCTTATTACAAGTTGCCTGACCATTGGTATGGCACGTGTTATGTGGGCCTGGTCTTTCCAAAGATTTTCCATATAGATAAAATAAGAGATGTAGAACATATTAATTTACTAATGCGTTTCAAGAGAGAAACCTGGTCTGAAATAGTGGGTGATATTTTTGGGGTTTTAATTCCAGCAGTGGGAATTTCTTTAAATGCTTATGGAATTCGGAAACTGTCAACAGTGGTGGATCGCTTATCGACAAATACCGCTGGAGGGTTTCTTTTAGTGAATACAGAATTAAGTGCCGTACGTGCCATGTCAATGCAAAATCGACTTGCCCTTGATATTCTATTGGCCAAGGAGGGTGGAGTTTGTGGAATGCTGAAAGTTCAACATTGTTGCACTTACATTCCAGACGAAAGCGAAGACCTGAAGGTCTATATCAAAAATATTACTGATTTGCATGAAGAATTAGTACCACTTGAAGCTGAGAGTTTATGGACTAAAATAGCTAATAAGGTGATAGCTGTTCAAGATTTTATTGCAAAAATAGGTAGTACTATTATAGGTAGAATATTGTTTCCTTTAACTTGTATAATTGTTGCTTTATTGATACTGAGATTAGTGTGTGTGTGTGTTGTAAAAACAGGGGAGGGGAAAAGAAATTAAATAAAGAGAAGAAAAACAAAAGGTTGAAAAGAGAACCACAAGAAATTGAATTAGAAGAATTGAGGGAGAGTGTTTATTTAGAAACAAAGAGGGATGATGAAAGAGTGACTGGTGTGTAGTGTTGTGTAAGGAGAAAAAGACATTTCCGATTTCTCCTAAAATGGGACTAAATTTTCACTAATTTTTTTTTGGGATTATTTGGTGATAAAATCACCAAAGGGGGGATTGCTAGAGCAGAGTTTTCAGTTTGAAAATTAACTGGGTTTTGAAGCTCTGGCATGTCTATTTGTTATATTAATTTATTAATTATTAATTATTTGTCTTGTGTAAGTGTTTATACTAATCAACTCGTTTGTTTTAACAAGAGAGAATTACACGTGGGAACGCATAAGTGTGCTGTTTAATAATAATGTGCGTGTTTACATGTTTAAAGATTGCTGTGTGCTGTTTATTTTTAAGCACAAAACGCTTTTTGAATTAATGCTTTTCTATGTTGCAAGAGCTAGATAATTACATACACATAAGGGTATTAGTGGGGTTAACACTGTTCAATCACTATGCTGTGGTAACGTTGTTTTTGTCTCTTTTAATTAAGATGGTCTATTGTGGCCTATTGTGGCCTAAGTAAAGATGGCCGACATGTAGAGCCTGGCCTCGAGTAGAAAACTGTGACGAGAGAGAGCCTTGCTGAATATGGTCCTGAAGTCAGCTGACCACAGTCCTTGCTTTGCCTGGTTAAAACTTTCCGTGAGGACAGCAGCAGTTTTGGGCGATCTCCAAATGAAATGAAACGTCCTTGGCAGCTTTGGGAAACAAAGGAGCTTTAAAGAAAGACTCTGAACTATGATCTCATTGCCGAGGAAATGTGGAAACTACAAGATACAGTTGTATTTTTTGGTTCCTGTTCCGTTATGTTTATTTTGTGATTTTTCCTGAGCGGAGATTTTCAAATGTAGCGATACTACATCCTTTCCTTCTCGCTTTGCTCAGAGGTTCGACGGAAGAAGTCAATACAAAATGTGTCTTTCCTTTGTTTAATTCACTATAAGAATTGTTAGCCTAGAGAGGGTTTTTGCCACTTGCCATTTGCCTTTGCCGCGTTTCGAATCTGCGTTGGTGAGGATCGTTGCTGAGAGGACTTCGTCTTGAGAGACTTTACCGAGAGACTTGTCCTGACCCGTTCTGACATTTAGCTAGAATAGGTAACTATGAGGAAAATGATTTATTCTGATTGATTTCCTTTGACTAATTTTAGATAAAGCAATATAATTTTGAATATGGTGTTGGTTATTATTTCTTGTCAATCATTGAGTGTTATATTTTGATTATTATTGTATAGATTGTTTAGATTATGTTTAAGGGCAGTCACAATAACTAGATCTTATCGACCTCGATATAGATGCAGGGTGTTTAGGAGTTTTTCTTTCCACAGGTTATTGCTGGTGGAGTATTTGAGCGTATGTTAGTGAAATGGGCCCTAGTGTATGAAGAATGTATGTGCGTGTAACTGTGGGATTACTCTATCCGTGGAAGTAGGGATATTATATACACCCTGATCTCTATCAGCACTAGCGCTGGGAACGAAAAGGTGCACTACCAGGGATAGTTCGGGTTCCTGTAGAGCCAGGTACAGCGCGCTCCGTGCTCTGTGTTCTAGTACCACGGCCCTTAACTAGAGGTACCTACTGAGCCAGACAAAAAGCTGATTCTGTTGCAGTAACACAGGCTGTTACCAAACATTCCTGGATAGGCATATACAGCGCCGAGTAAACTGTGGTAAACTACCGCAGGCCGTTACTAGAGGTCCCTGTAGAGCCACGCTTCGCGCTGGGTGCACTCTGGTGCACTACCGCAGGCGGTTACTAGAGGTCCCTGGAGAGCCAGACTCCAGCTCCGGGAGTCGGCGGGTGAAGAACCATATATGGTCTGTTACCATAAGAGATGTCTGTACACAGATAGGTGCTCATCTCAAGTACCCATCCATATCGGCACTGCATTTTAGACGATTTTGAATTAGTTACAGTTGATTCATTTTTAGGTAAAAAACACATGAGCAGTTATCTAAAAGACACAATACGATCCCTTCTTCCTGTTTACATCCATTTCCCAAAGTATTACATTAAAAAAAAGGATGAGCAGAATAGATTGCTCTACCACAGTGTTCGAGTAAATTAATGAAAACGGCAGCTCTGCTATTAATTCCGTGCCTCATCCAGAATGAGAGAAAAGATGCCAAGTGAATAACAATCACTTGGACGTCAACCGGAGGTAACAGTTATTACTTTATTTTTTGCAGTTTTTACATAGCACGAACTCGACCCGAAGGTATTGGAGCGCTTTTCATGAGCACCAGTTTAGACGCCACGGGTTGTTCCAGAATCCTTCTATTTACCCAATAATCTTAGACATGCTCCGAAAAATGAAAAATACATCCTTAGGCATCGATGCTACACAGGATAAACTGCAAGAGATTCATCCATACACATATAAGGGCAGGTTTCAAGCAATGCCAAAAACGTTTTCATCTGACTCCCTCTCACAAGGAGGCAGTATCCAGTCCCAGGCTTTCATTTACTACACCAGTGCGAGTCCGTCTGACATCGTTTGGGAACTGGGACCGAACAACTTCCTGTCGTCGGTCCCAACCCAGCAATTAGGATGCGACCAAACACTGTTCGGTCACTGAGGCCTTGCACCCATGGGGGCCCTTCTGGAGGCCCCCAGAATAGGATTCCCACAGCCTTTCTGTGACAGGAAGGCTGGCACAGAAAGACTGTTGAAATCTGCAGTCGTAACCCCTCTGGCGGAAAGAGCCACCCGAGGGATTACTGGAGGCTTTACAAATGGCAGACGGGCAATCCGAACCCATCGGAGGCAATTCGGAAATCCGGTTCGGATTTCTTTCCGACCGACCTCATCAAAATGGGTAGGTCGGAAAGGAATCGAACAGCCAATTATGATGCCGTAGGAACGGCTTCCTACGGCATCGTATTCGGGCCCTTGGAACAGTAGATTCATACCCAGAGAGCTGTCATTCTCGAAACAGTGAATTGGATTAAGAAACACTGATGTGGAGGAGCTTAGCGCGCATCCAAGATGGTCGCGTGAGCACAGGGCTCCCCGGACCCTTTCTGCTCCTCGGAATATATCCTGAGACTATCCTGATTTGGTGTATGGAATCTGGGAGATGAAGACCAGCTGATCATATATCTCTTTTCAAAACTCTAATCGGACCTGGGACTCCTGAGTTATTGTCGCCGGAACTTTTGGGACCCACCCGACGGAGGTGGCCGGGGTGAAGGTGACCCGTGGGGCCGGGCTGCAATTGAACAACAGCGGCCTCAGCGCGGTGCCAGTTACCGATTCAGCACTTTCGGTTTCGGTTTTGGCCTTCAGGAGATCAGCTGGCGTGCGTGCTCAAGGTTTGCTTTCATCTGCTACTGGCGGGTCTGACGCCTCCGGCCCCTACACCGACGGTTTGTGGTCCTTTCGCTGGCACCCGCGCACCCCTTGATCGGAGGTCCCATTGAGTGACTGCGCTCACATGGCGGGCAAAGGGGGTCCGGAGGGGCGCAAGACCAAGGCTTCACTGCGCGGGGGAGCGGTCCAGAGCAACAACATGGACCGCTATACCCAGGGCAGGAGGTCCCCTGGCGCTGCTGGCCTCTCCCCGGATGCTGCAGGGGGAGGCACGACCGTCGCTGCGGAACCTTCCCTGCAGGACATTATGGGCGCCATCGAGGGCATCAGGGAAACTATCGCGACGCAATATGAGGCCCTGGCCCGTAAGATCGACACTGTCGCGATCGACGTCACCTTGATTCGGGCCGACCTCTCTAAAACCAACGAGAAGGTCCAGGCCCTTGATGCACGGACCTCCACCCTGGGTGCGGAGGTGTCGGATCTGCGGGCCGCGCTTGGGGACATTAGAGTGGTCAACGACCATATGGCCCGGCGGCTTGAGGACTTCGAGGGACGGGCCCGACGCAACAATATCCGCATCATTGGGGTACCGGAGTCCTCCGACAGCCGCCCGGTGGACCTCGTGGTCGAGGAACTTATCCTGCAACAGCTGTCCCCGGTTGGCCTAAGCAAATTCTTCGCTGTGGAGCGGGCCCATCGAGTTCCGGGCGGCCGGCCGCGGCCGGGGGCCCCCCCGAGGCCTATCGTGGCTAAACTGTTCCACTACAGGGACCGCGAGGCTATTCTGCAGGCTTCACGGACCCGTGGCCCGGTCCGCTACGAGAACTCGACCATCAACTTTTATCCGGACTTCACGCAACTGGTCCAGAAACAGCGGATGGGATTCCAAGGGGTGAAGCGCCGTCTCCGCGAGCTAGGCCTGAAGTACTCAATGATCTACCCGGCGAAACTTCGAGTGGAGCATGGAGAGCGGACAGCCTTTTTTGACTCTCCTGTGGCCGCAAGTAACTGGCTGGACTCGCTGCCGGACGGGGGTGGCCGGCCCGGGCCCTCTGGGGGCACCGCAGGTGACGGGTCCCCTTAGACTGACCTTTGGTCCTTACTTTTTGCGGCTTGGCACTGTACAGTTGGGTCTTACTTCTTTTGCATACTGTGCTTTACCAGGACCCGTGAGGGGTGCGGGCGGGTACGGGTCCCTTTCCTCCTCCGGGGTCTTTCTGTAGAATGGGGTTAATGGGGCGACAGGCACACTGCAAGTTGGGGGGGGGTCTTTGGCCCGCAGGGGTGCAGGGTGGGGGGCGTTGGACTTGGGGTGGGGTTGGGGGGGAAGAGGGGTTGTTTAGTTGTGTGTTTTTTGTTTACAGGGCGAGGTATTGATTTTTATCCATATTTGGGAGCGGTGCTGCGGGCTGGGGGCCTCTTGAGCAATTGGATGGGATGGGGGGAGACGGGTTGAGGATTATGTCATGGAACGTCAATGGGTTGGGGGACCGTATTAAGCGGGGTGTTGTACTGCAATATTTGCGTCGTTTGACTCCTGATGTGGTGTTTCTCCAGGAGACGCATTTGGTCGGCAATGTCTGCCATGCGATGAACAGGGGGGGATACCGCCTCGTAGCCCATTCTGGTTTCACAACTGGCTCCAGGGGGGTGGGCATTCTCCTGCGAACCTCCCTTCCGGTGGAGATCACGAGGATAGTCTCTGATGACAGGGGGCGCTATGTGTGTTTGACTGGGAGGTGGGAGGGGCAGCCCCTTACCCTGGTTTCAGTCTACGTCCCCCCGGGCCTCCAGAACTCCACCTTCACTGACTTGGGTCGAATGCTGCTTGACCTTCCGGACGGCCTCCTGCTCATGGGCGGGGACTTTAATTCTGTGGTTTCGGGTGAACTGGATCGTCACCCACCTAGGACCCTCCCCGCTGCCCAGTCATGGCTGGGTGGGATGTTGGAGACCTTCGGCTTGGTGGATAGTTGGAGACTATTGCATCCGACCCAGTGTCAGTTCACCTTTCATTCGGGGGCGCATGGGAGTCTCTCCAGGTTAGACTACTTTCTTATGCCCGCGGCGCAGACTGGTCGGATTCGAGAGGTAAGACACCTGGCGCGTGGTATCTCCGACCATTCTCCGCTGTGGCTTCTCTTTGACACCGGGTCGCGGTCCGCAGGTCGGATAGCTCCCATTAACCCCTGGTACCTGCGGGACCCTGTGACTCGTGACAGCCTGGTTAAGGCCATGGACCAATACTTCAGTGAAAACGAGGGGTCGGTGTCGTCTGCGTTGTCCCTTTGGGAAGCCTTTAAAACTGTGCTACGCGGACACGCCCTCGCCCAGATAGTGGTGGCCAAGAAGGTTAGGAGCGAGGCGGTGGTAAAGCTGGAGACTGACATCTCGGGGCTGGAGTCGGCCCTGGAGGCGAATGTTACTCCGGACGGACTACATGCCCTTAGCCTGAAACAGTTCGAATATAGGTCCCTGGTCACTGACGCGGCCAAAACTATGTATAGGGAGCGGCAGGGCCGATTGTATGACGCGGGGGACAAGGCGGGTAAGTTGATTGCGTGGCTGGACAAAAAAGAGAGAGTGAATCGTGTGGTCCCCGAGTTGCGTGCTACGGATGGTGTGTGTGTTACTGAGCCGGATGAGATTGTGGAATGCTTCGCTGATCACCTCCGGGCGGTGTACTCCCCGGTGACTGACAGGGACGAGGATGACTCTCGCCTCCTACTGAGAGATATTGCTCTGCCCGGCCTGTCCGTTGAGGACCGGGAGCGGTTGGACGCCCCCTTATCGTCGGATGAAATAGCGACCGCGATTCGTTCCCTTCGCTCGGGCAAGGCTATGGGTCCTAACGGTCTGCCCATTGAACTATACAAATTGCGTCCTGATAAGCTTGCGCCCTTCCTCGGCCGCATGTTCCGCGACTCTCTTGCGGCGGGTTCCCTTCCTGCCGACCAGCGCTTGGCCACTATAGTCGTTATTCCCAAGGAGGGCAAGCCTCGTGACCGCTGTACCTCTTACCGGCCTATTTCACTGCTCAATGCGGAGCCTAAAATCCTGGCGAAAGTCCTGGCCAATCGATTGTTGAGTGTAGTGTGCGACCTTATTCATCCGGACCAATGCGGCTTTATCCCGCACCGCAACACCGCTCTTAACTTGCGGCGTCTGCACGGGGTCCTCGCCAGGGCGGAGTTTCTCTCCGAACCGGCCGTGCTGGTTTCTTTGGATGCCACGATGGCATTTGACACTATTGAGTGGCCATTCCTCTGGGCCGTCTTGGATAAATTCGGCTTTGGAGAGGGATTTATTGGCTGGGTGAGGCTCCTTTACACGGGACCCATGGCTCAAGTGGTGGTGAATGGGCGGGTCTCTCGGCCCTTTGCCCTTGGCAGGGGCACGAGGCAGGGGTGCCCGTTGTCCCCGTTGCTTTTTGCTCTCGCCCTGGAGCCACTCGCTGCCTGGCTCCGTTGGGAGCCCTCGCTTAGAGGGATCCGGTGGGGCCCGGGCTTTGAAGATCGGGTCTCGCTGTATGCGGACGACATTCTCCTGTACCTCACCTCACCGCGGCAGTCACTCAACGTCCTCTTTGACGTTCTGACCTCCTTTGGGAACAATTCGGGTCTCACGATCAATTGGTCTAAATCCTGCGTTTATCCCATCGCTGGTGGTCCTCCTCTCCTGCCGCCTCGGCTCCCGATTCAAATATCTCTGAGCGGCTTTAAGTACCTGGGGATATACGTTTCGCTGGACCCGGTGGCTCGCTACGAGCAGAATCTTCTGCGTCCACTTCGGCGGCTGCGGGAGGACACGGCCCGGTGGTGCAGGCTGCCCCTGTCCCCGCTGGGTCGGGCCGCGCTGTTTAAAATGATGTCCCTTCCCAGGTTCCTTTATGCACTCCAGAACTCCTTTGACGTTATCCCAGTGGCCTACTTTCGGGAGGTGGAGAGCCTGCAGAGGAGACTGGTGTGGAACGGCCGGGCGCGTATTGCTCTTGCCAAGCTCACTCTCCCCTGGTACGACGGGGGCATCGCGCTTCCTGACATTCGCAGGTACTATTGGGCCTCGCAGCTATCTGCCATTAACCACGCCACGTATGCGCCCGGCTTGAATCCGGCGTATGAGATGGACAAGTTCCTGCTTCCCGGCGGGAACTACAACAGGGCACTTTATTCCCGCCTGGCTGACCGGACCCTTACGGGTCCTACTAAGATTGCTGTGCGGACCTGGAGGGCGGCCACTGCGGCCACGGGCTGGAGTGAGCGAATGACATGTGCTACTCCCTTGTTTGCCTCCGACCGCCTGGGCAGCTTGTGGACCACCAAGGGGTTTGACCAGTGGGACACGATTGGTATCAGCAAAGTGGGAGACCTGTGGCACAAGGGCGCGGTCAAGACTTTCGCGGTGCTCCAGGCCGAATACGAGCTGACCGACAGGGAGTTCTTCCGCTACGCCCAGGTTCGACACGCCCTGCTCTCGGTCTTCGGGGAGGGGACCAAGATCCCTGTTTCCTCGCCCCTCGAGGACCGCGTACTTGACGGACATGTCCCTGATAGTACTATTTCTTTAATTTATAAAAAATTGATTAATCACCGGGCGGATCTCCTGGTGCGCCTTCGGGAGGCTTGGACTGGGGATGGGGTTGAATTGGACGACGAAGACTGGCAGTCTGCACTGTCGTCCCCCAAGGAGGTTGCCATTCCGGCTCGTCTCCGGTTGGTACAGCTCAGGATTCTCCACCGGGTGTATGTTACGGGTCCGCGCTTGGTCGCGATGGGATTCTCCGACGACGGACTCTGTAAACGAGGCTGCGGGCTCAGCGCCACCTTTCTTCATATCCTTTGGGAGTGTCGCGAGGTGGCGTACTACTGGCGCCGGGTCCACACGGTTATGGGACAGGTCACCGGGGTTGTGCTGCTGCCGGAGGTGCGTCGCTGTGTCCTGAATGTGTGGGAGCCCAATGACTACAACGCGGCTCAGACTCGGTGGGCGGCCCTAGGGAACATGATTGCCAAGAGGGATATAGCGCAACATTGGGGCGCTCAACGGCCGCCCACCGTGTCAGTATGGAAGGAGAATATGGACTGGTGTATGTTTCGGGAGAAGACAGTGTATGTGGCCCGTGGCAAGCCGGGGGCATGGGGTAGAATTTGGGGTCAATGGAATGCGTATCGCGGAGGCATCTGTACGCCCCCCCTGGTAGACACTGATATCGCCATGTCCCCCTGACCCTTGACGGCTCCTGGCGCGTTTTGTAACAACCACATATGGACGTTCATCTCCCTTGACCCCCTTCCCCCCTCCCCTCCGTCCCCGGCCTCCCGGTACTCCTCTCTTTAGCGGATTGCTCAAATGTTCTGACTGGAGTCTCCCGGGGGGAGCCTGAACCGCACTGGTATCCCTCGTAACTCGCCTTTTGTTTTTATTGTTTTTCTTTTTGTTTCTGTTATTGTTGGACTGACGCTTGCTGTTCTTCGAGGACTATCTTGAGCCACTGCGGGGCAGTGCCCTGGGAACGGATTGCAGCTTTGATATGTGTATATTTCCTTATGTACCTAGCGGCCGGCCCGGGTGGTTGTAGGCCCATACTTGTAACCGAATTATTGTTCAATAAAAACTTTTTCCAAAAAAAAAAAAAAAAAAAAAAAAAAGAAACACTGATGTCCTAGGGACATAAAGACATTTGGGGGCATATGATCAAGAAACGGCATTAAAAGTATCGCCGCTTTAGCGGCAGAAAACTGCCGCTAAAGCGGCGATTATGGGCTTGATAATAAGCCCTTGAGAATTCCCATAGAAGCCCATGTTCTGGTGTCAACATGGGCTTCTATTGGAATTCTCTACGGCATATTATCAAGCCCCTTATCGCCGCTTTACCGGCAGTTTTAGGCCGCTAAAGTGGCGATACTTTTAACGCCGTGCTTGATAATATGCCCCTTAGTAATTAATCTCAATTACCAGCCTATCAATTAACTCCACCCAGATGGCAGAGGACCTGAGACCGAATGAGAAGGTCACTCTGATGGAATTTTTGGCTCCGTTCACACATCAGACAGCGTCTTTCTTGTCTTTTGGGAGAGAACACATGGGGGTATATTAAGCAGGTAATGTCACAGCGCGGCGTTGCGAGCAATTTAGCAGTGCCGTGCGGCGTCTTTTAAAAAACGCAAGGAAGCGCCGTATTTACAAGAATACGGCGCACCATTGTGTTTTCCATTGCGTTAAAAAAGCTGCAAAGACACCCTTGAGCCATAGTTCAAGGGTGCCTTCTTTGCAAGGATGATTCACTGCAACGCAATCACCCTTGCAGTGTTGCAGGGATGATTATTTATGTACAGGAAGGGACACTTTCCTGCAAAAAACAATCTTTAAAGTCAATTTGCTTTTTCTAGGGGGCATATTTATGAGGTAATGGCAAGGCACTGTGGCAAATTTTGAGGCGCTGCGGAATTAAAAAAACCCAGGGATGCGCCATATTTACAAGACAATGGCACACCACTGTGTTTTCCCTTACGCTAAAAATAGCTGCCTAGGGCCAACACAGACACCCTTGTACCATAGCGCAAGGATGCCTGCGTTGCAAGGATGAGTGTTTATTTTCAGGAAGGGACACCTTCCTGCATAGAAACAATCAATAATGGTGATTGCATTGCTGCAGCACAATAGAAGTAGCAAATCGCCATTATCTAATGATTGTTGTTGTGCAGGAAGGGAGGGATACATTACTACACTACAGTCATTAATGACGTTTGGTCTTTCTAAGTGTACTTCATTGCAGCCCACATAGAAAAGGCAAAAAGGAGGAGATCTAAAAGTAATTTTCCTCGTTGCGCTAATCTAACGCCTGCTTTTGCATGGAGTTAGTTTTAGGCACTGCCTCAGATTTACAGATACTTGTAACCCTGGGGCAGCATCAAAAAGCAATGGGTGCTGCAGTGGAATGCCCACAGCAACACCCACTGTACGCCCCTTTCACACAGAACACTGCATGAAAGGGTACCATATTTACAAAGCAGCGTTAAGCCATAAAAAGTGGTTTAACGCCACTTTGTAAGTATAGTGTACGGCATTTTGCCACCGAAACGTCAGAAACAGTGCCGTTCCAGTGGCACAATCTCCTTGTAAATATGCCCCTATTTGTGCTAAAGAATGCAGCACACATAGACAGTGGTGTTAGTATTTGGCGCTGCCTACAATTTACAGATCATTGTAAATCTGGGCAGCATCAAAAAGCAATGAGTGTTGCGGTGGGACAGCCACAGCAACATCCATTTCACGCACCTTTCCCGCAGATAACTGCATGAAAGGGTACGATATTTATAAATCATTCACAAAGAACGTCGTAAAAAGTGATGGTCCATGGCATAATGCCCTTGTAAATATTCCTTATGGTCTTTTTGACTGGATATCAGTCAAAGTGGAATCTGGGGACTGTAGCCAGGCCCATGGCCTATCTCTTCATTCCTGCTCTTTCCTGCACTTTCATGGTGTACCCGCTTATGTTTGCATATAGTGTGCAAAGCACAGAGTCCACTTTCCAAAAACACTGGAAGGCCACAAGTACTAAGAAAAGTAGTGGGGGACTAATTAGCATATTCAATCCAAAATTACATCACAATAAGCCATACCCTTATCATTTTAAACAGAAAACATTTAACTTAATCACCTACAAACGAAATAAGGAAGTTTAACTTTTAACTTTTTATAAGTTAGATGTAGGTTTTCCACATAATCTGTAATTGAAAAAAGAAATGATGGAAGGGGACTATTTTAAGACAGGTGCAGAACTTATTGTAATGTCTTTACACCTGCGTTTGGAAAAGAAACAAACTGTGCTGAGTGTATTTTTAAACAAAACTTGTTAAGGCATGTATGTTTTCTGTTGGTATTTTGTGCCAGCCTTAAAGCACAAAATCACTGCACATTCACAGTTTATTAGGTGATGGAAGGGTTGTTAATGGTGGGAAGATTTCTGTAACTTCTCAGATAAGAGATTCGAAGATAACTGCTAGATGGCCTTTTTGACATACATTAATGATGCTACCAGTGGGAAGGAGAGTTTAAAAACATCCTAAAACCAGGCTACACTCTAAATTAGGCATATCTACAACAGAATGGCAGAGCGCTGTCTTACGCCACAATTGGTAACGCCGCGCTACGACATTCTGGAAACACAGGGATGCGCGCGTATTTACAATAATACAGTGCACCCATGCATTTCCCCTAGTTTAGCGCTAAATGTAGCTGCCTAACGCCAATGCAGGCACCCTTGCACCATAGTGCAAGGGTGCTTGCATTGCAGGGAATGATTGTTCACATGCAGGAAGGCGTTCCTTCCTGCACATAAACAATCAATAATGGCGATTTGTAACTTCTATATGTGCTGCAGAACACGACGCTGCCCTGCACAAAAATCTCATAAATTAGGCCCTTAGTGAGAGCTCCACCGATGATATCAGTTGAAGAAAATACTTATAAAATCTGGCGCTGCACTATTTTCTTTGCTTCGTACAACACAGCGCTGCAATTTTTCTTCCAGCTTTCCCGTGCTTGTAAGTCAGTAATGGGCTTATTTACAAGACCCTTGCACTGCTGGGTCGATCTCTTTTAATAGCAAAAAATGATGTACTGGCACAGCTAGGAGCTTGTAAATAAATAAGACCCTAAATCTGGGCACACGTTTCTAAAAAGTGTGCTACACAACAATTTGAAAGCAACTGCTACTGCAGTGAATTACCTGTAACAAAAAATGGCGTCTTTGTGTTCGCTTCTATTTCAAGAACACTTACGAAGAGACAAGACCACTACAACGTCGGGGGCATATTATCAAGACAGCCGATAAAATTATCGCCGCTTTAGCGGCAGAAAACTGCAGCTAAAGCGGCGATAATGGGCTTGATAATATGCTCTATGGAATTCCAATTGAAGCTCAGGTTAGATGTCCTTCACATCTAACATGGGCTTCAATTGGAAATCCATAGTGCATATAATCAAGCCCATTATCACCGTTTTAGCGGCAGTTTTCTGCCGCTAAAACGGCGATAATTTTATCGACTGGCTTGATAATATGCCCCTAGATCTCCCCGTCCTTAAAAAATATAAATTGAACGTGCCCTTGTGTAATGTAAATGGTGCTCATGTAAAGCGCTCAAATACCTTCAAGTCGAGTTCGTGCTATACAAAACTGCAACAACAAAAAAAACATTGGGAACTAGGCTATAGTGCCGAGTTCACTGTGGTGCACTGCCACAGGCCGTCACTAGAGGTCCCTGGATAAGACTAGACAACGCTGGGCCATTACTAGAGGTCCCTGCAGAGCCAGCTTCAGCGCAGGGTGCACTACCGCAGGCCGTTACTAGAGGGCCCTGGAGAGCCAGGCTCCCACGTTGGGTGCACTACCATAGGTCCCTAGACAGACAGACAGGCGCCAGCTCTGTGTGTCGGCTAGTTAAAAACTACAAGCTGATACTAGCACAGATGTCTGTACAAGGAGATCACGGTGGTAGGTGCTCAGCTCACATACCTATCCATATCAGAATTGCATTTTAGGCGATTTTTACCGACTCACGTTTTATTCATTTTCAGGTCAGAAGAACAAGCCTATTATTTTAGAGACTGATGAGCACACTAGTGTTCCTTGAGGCAGGGGTTCGAATATAACATTACAAAACAAAACAACAACAAAACCGGCGACTCTCCTTGCATTTACACGCCTTGCTGGCACGTCCAAAATTAGACCGATGGATGACAGGCTCTCGGAAATGAAGGAGAGGTAGGGGTTAACTTTAGACGCCACATGGTGTTCAAGAATTGTTCTATTCACCCAACAAGCTAAGATATGCTCCAGAAAAGGAAAAATGCATCTTTCGGAACCGATGCTAAACAGTATAAACTGCAAGAGATTCCTCGCTGTACATACGCAGACGTTGCCCAGAAAACCAATACCGGAGCAGTTTTCATAAGACTCCGTGTCAAACACACAATCACTGGAAAGCAACTACGACTGCATTCAATAAATGGCAAAAAAAGACATATTTGTAATCTATCATATTTCATTTAAACTCCTGAAGACACCACACCACACCACTACAACTCTACTTCGACCATAGATTTAAATATTTTGCATTAGTTACATTTTGATGCTTCGTAAAAAAAAAAGTCTGGTGGACAACATTTATTTGTGACAAATAACACTGCGACTGAGACAGAGGCACCTTTGACGGATATTAACCGCATCAACAAAAAAAAGTACCGTTTTACTATGTTTAGCATAAACTGGGAATATATATATATTTTTTATTTAATCATTTTACTCCAATATTCCGCACAGATTTTGTCATTTGTTTTCTAAGCTTAGACTATCTTTAACACTACTAAGTAACTCTGCGGACATACGCAACAGCCCTGTCCACACAGGCTGCAGGACCAGAGCTTGTTACTAGAGATCTATTATAAAACCAAGGTGCACCACCACAAAGCGTTACTGGAGTGCTCTGGGGCCTGGCACTAGCGCTGGGAACGAAAAGGTGCACCGCCAGGGATAGTTAGGGTTCCTGTAGAGCCAGGTACAGCGCGCTCCGTGCTCTGTGTTCTAGTACCACGGCCCTTAACTAGAGGCACCTACTGAGCCAGACAAAAAGCTGATTCTGTTGCAGTAACACAGGCTGTTACCAAACGTTCCTAGATAGGCATATACAGCGCCGAGTAAACTGTGGTGCACTACCGCAGGCCGTTACTAGAGGTCCCTGTAGAGCCACGCTTCGCGCTGGGTGCACTCTGGTGCACTACCGCAGGCCGTTACTAGAGGTCCCTGGAGAGCCAGACTCCAGCTCCGGGAGTCGGCGGGTGAAGAACCATATATGGTCTGTTACCATAAGAGATGTCTGTACACAGATAGGTGCTCATCTCAAGTACCCATCCATATCGGCACTGCATTTTAGACGATTTTGAATTAGTTACAGTTGATTCATTTTTAGGTAAAAAACACATGAGCAGTTATCTAAAAGACATAATACGATCCCTTCTTCCTGTTTACATCCATTTCCCAAAGTATTACATTAAATAAAAGGATGAGCAGAATAGATTGCTCTACCACAGTGTTCGAGTAAATTAATGAAAACGGCAGCTCTGCTATTAATTACGTGCCTTCTTGGCACATCCAGAATGAGAGAAAAGATGCCAAGTGAATAACAATCACTTGGACGTCAACCGGAGGTAACAGTTATTACTTTATTTTTTGCAGTTTTTACATAGCACGAACTCGACCCGAAGGTATTGGAGCGCTTTTCATGAGCACCAGTTTAGACGCCACGGGTTGTTCCAGAATCCTTCTATTTACCCAATAATCTTAGACATGCTCCGAAAAATGAAAAATACATCCTTAGGCATCGATGCTACACAGGATAAACTGCAAGAGATTCATCCATGCACATATAAGGGCAGGTTTCAAGCAATGCCAAAAACGTTTTCATCTGACTCCCTCTCACAAGGAGGCAGTATCCAGTCCCAGGCTTTCATTTACTACACCAGTGCGAGTCCGTCTGACATCGTTTGGGAACTGGGACCGAACAACTTCCTGTCGTCGGTCCCAACCCAGCAATTAGGATGCGACCAAACACTGTTCGGTCACTGAGGCCTTGCACCCATGGGGGTCCTTCTGGAGGCCCCCAGAATAGGATTCCCACAGCCTTTCTGTGACAGGAAGGCTGGCACAGAAAGACTGTTGAAATCTGCAGTCGTAACCCCTCTGGCGGAAAGAGCCACCCGAGGGATTACTGGAGGCTTTACAAATGGCAGACGGGCAATCCGAACCCATCGGAGGCAATTCGGAAATCCGGTTCGGATTTCTTTCCGACCGACCTCATCAAAATGGGTAGGTCGGAAAGGAATCGAACAGCCAATTATGATGCCGTAGGAACGGCTTCCTACGGCATCGTATTCGGGCCCTTGGAACAGTAGATTCATACCCAGAGAGCTGTCATTCTCGAAACAGTGAATTGGATTAAGAAACACTGATGTCCTAGGGACATAAAGACATTTGGGGGCATATGATCAAGAAACGGCATTAAAAGTATCGCCGCTTTAGCGGCAGAAAACTGCAGCTAAAGCGGCGATAATGGGCTTGATAATAAGCCCTTGAGAATTCCCATAGAAGCCCATGTTCTGGTGTCAACATGGGCTTCTATTGGAATTCTCTACGGCATATTATCAAGCCCCTTATCGCCGCTTTACCGGCAGTTTTAGGCCGCTAAAGTGGCGATACTTTTAACGCCGTGCTTGATAATATGCCCCTTAGTAATTAATCTCAATTACCAGCCTATCAATTAACTCCACCCAGATGGCAGAGGACCTGAGACCGAATGAGAAGGTCACTCTGATGGAATTTTTGGCTCCGTTCACACATCAGACAGCGTCTTTCTTGTCTTTTGGGAGAGAACACATGGGGGTATATTAAGCAGGTAATGTCACAGCGCGGCGTTGCGAGCAATTTAGCAGTGCCGTGCGGCGTCTTTTAAAAAACGCAAGGAAGCGCCGTATTTACAAGAATACGGCGCACCATTGTGTTTTCCATTGCGTTAAAAAAGCTGCAAAGACACCCTTGAGCCATAGTTCTAGGGTGCCTTCTTTGCAAGGATGATTCACTGCAACGCAATCACCCTTGCAGTGTTGCAGGGATGATTATTTATGTACAGGAAGTGACACTTTCCTGCACAAAAACAATCTTTAAAGTCAATTTGCTTTTTCTAGGGGGCATATTTATGAGGTAATGGCATGGCACTGTGGCAAATTTTGAGGCGCTGCGGAATTAAAAAAACCCAGGGATGCGCCATATTTACAAGACAATGGCACACCACTGTGTTTTCCCTTACGCTAAAAATAGCTGCCTAGGGCCAACACAGACACCCTTGTACCATAGCGCAAGGATGCTTGCGTTGCAAGGATGAGTGTTTATTTTCAGGAAGGGACACCTTCCTGCATAGAAACAATCAATAATGGTGATTGCATTGCTGCAGCACAATAGAAGTAGCAAATCGCCATTATCTAATGATTGTTGTTGTGCAGGAAGGGAGGGATACATTACTACACTACAGTCATTAATGACGTTTGGTCTTTAAGTGTACTGCATTGCAGCACACATAGAAAAGGCAAAACGGAGGAGAAATAAAAGTATTTTTCCTCGTTGCGCTAATCTAACGCCTGCTTTTGCATGGAGTTAGTTTTAGGCACTGCCTCAGATTTACAGATACTTGTAACCCTGGGGCAGCATCAAAAAGCAATGGGTGCTGCAGTGGAATGCCCACAGCAACACCCACTGTACGCCCCTTTCACACAGAACACTGCATGAAAGGGTACCATATTTACAAAGCAGCGTTAAGCCATAAAAAGTGGTTTAACGCCACTTTGTAAATATAGTGTAGGGCATTTTGCCACCGAAACGTCAGAAACAGTGCTGTTCCAGTGGCACAATCCCCTTGTAAATATGCCCCTATTTGTGCTAAAGAATGCAGCACACATAGACAGTGGTGTTAGTATTTGGCGCTGCCTACAATTTACAGATCATTGTAAATCTGGGCAGCATCAAAAAGCAATGAGTGTTGCGGTGGGACAGCCACAGCAACATCCATTTCTCGCACCTTTCCCGCAGATAACTGCGTGAAAGGGTACGATATTTATAAATCATTCACAAAGAACGTCGTAAAAAGTGATGGTCCATGGCGTAATGCCCTTGTAAATATTCCCTATGGTCTTTTTGACTGGATATCAGTCAAAGTGGAATCTGGGGACTGTAGCCAGGCCCATGGCCTGTCTCTTCATTTCCGCTCTTTCCTGCACTTTCATGGTGTACCCGCTTATGTTTGCATATAGTGTGCAACGCACAGAGTACACTTTCCAAAAACACTGGAAGGCCACAAGTACTAAGAAAAGTAGTGGGGGACTAATTAGCACATTCAATCCAAAATTACATCACAATAAGCCATACCCTTATCATTTTAAACAGAAAACATTTAACTTAATCACCTACAAACGAAATAAGGAAGTTTAACTTTTAACTTTTTATAAGTTAGATGTAGGTTGTCCACATAATAATCTGTAATTGAAAAAAGAAATGATGGAAGGGGACTATTTTAAGACAGGTGCAGAACTTGTTGGAATGTCTTTACACCTGCGTTTGGAAAAGAAACAAACTGTGCTGAGTGTATTTTTAAACAAAACTTGTTAAGGCATGTATGTTTTCTGGTGGTGTTTGTGCCAGCCTTAAAGCACAAAATCACTGCACATTCACAGTTTATTAGGTGATGGAAGGGTTGTTAATGGTGGGAAGTTTTCTGTAACTTCTCAGATAAGAGATTCGAAGATAACTGTTAGATGGCCTTTTTGACATACATTGAAGATGCTACCAGTGGGAAGGAGAGTTTAAAAACATCCTAAAACCAGGCTACACTCTAAATTAGGCATATCTACAACAGAATGGCGGAGCGCTGTCTTACGCCACAATTGGTAACGCCGCACTACGACATTCTGGAAACGCAGGGATGCGCGCGTATTTACAATAATACAGTGCACCCATGCATTTCCCCTAGTTTAGCGCTAAATGTAGCTGCCTAACGCCAATGCAGGCACCCTTGCACCATAGTGCAAGGGTGCTTGCATTGCAGGGAATGATTGTTCACATGCAGGAAGGCGTTCCTTCCTGCACATAAACAATCAATAATGGCGATTTGTAACTTCTATATGTGCTGCAGAACGCGACGCTGCCCTGCACAAAAATCTCATAAATTAGGCCCTTAGTGAGAGCTCCACCGATGATATCAGTTGAAGAAAATACTTATAAAATCTGGCGCTGCACTATTTTCTTTGCTTCGTACAACACAGCGCTGCAATTTTTCTTCCAGCTTTCCCGTGCTTGTAAGTCAGTAATGGGCTTATTTACGAGACCCTTGCACTGCTGGGTCGATCTCTTTTAATAGGAAAAAATGATGTACTGGCACAGCTAGGGGCTTGTAAATAAATAAGACCCTAAATCTGGGCACACGTTTCTAAAAAGTGTGCTTCACAACAATTTGAAAGCAAATGCTACTGCAGTGAATTACCTGTAACAAAAAATGGCGTCTTTGTGTTCGCTTCTATTTCAAGAACACTTACGAAGAGACAAGACTACTACAACGTCGGGGGCATATTATCAAGACAGCCAATAAAATTATCGCCGCTTTAGCGGCAGAAAACTGCAGCTAAAGCGGCGATAATGGGCTTGATAATATGCTCTATGGAATTCCAATTGAAGCTCAGGTTAGATGTCCTTCACATCTAACATGGGCTTCAATTGGAAATCCATAGTGCATATAATCAAGCCCATTATCGCCGTTTTAGCGGCAGTTTTCTGCCGCTAAAACGGCGATAATTTTATCGACTGGCTTGATAATATGCCCCTAGATCTCCCCGTCCTTAAAAAATATAAATTGAACGTGCCCTTGTGTAATGTAAATGGTGCTCATGTAAAGCGCTCAAATACCTTCAAGTCGAGTTCGTGCTATACAAAACTGCAACAACAAAAAAAACATTGGGAACTAGGCTATAGTGCGGAGTTCACTGTGGTGCACTGTCACAGGCCGTCACTAGAGGTCCCTGGATAAGACTAGACAACGCTGGGCCATTACTAGAGGTCCCTGCAGAGCCAGCTTCAGCGCAGGGTGCACTACCGCAGGCCGTTACTAGAGGGCCCTGGAGAGCCAGGCTCCCACGTTGGGGGCACTACCATAGGTCCCTAGACAGACAGACAGGCGCCAGCTCTGTGTGTCGGTTAGTTAAAAACCACAAGCTGATACTAGCACAGATGTCTGTACAAGGAGATCATGGTGGTAGGTGCTCAGCTCACATACCTATCCATATCAGAATTGCATTTTAGGCGATTTTTACCGACTCACGTTTTATTCATTTTCAGGTCAGAAGAACAAGCCTATTATTTTAGAGACTGATGAGCACACTAGTGTTCCTTGAGGCAGGGGTTCGAATATAACATTACAAAACAAAACAACAACAAAACCGGCGACTCTCCTTGCATTTACACGCCTTGCTGGCACGTCCAAAATTAGACCGATGGATGACAGGCTCTCGGAAATGAAGGAGAGGTAGGGGTTAACTTTAGACGCCACGTGGTGTTCAAGAATTGTTCTATTCACCCAACAAGCTAAGGGGCATATCAACAAGGGCTTTATCTCTGCTTTTTTGGCTTTAAAAGCCAAAAAAGCAGAGATAAAACTAGCGCCTTATCAACAACAGGGTGCTAACACGCAAATTTGCATGTTAGCACCCTTTTACTCTACGCTTCCCCTTGCATCTCTAATGAGATGCAAAGGGGGCGTTCCAGAGTAAAATAATAGGAGAAATGTCGCTAAGCGACATTTCTCCTATTATCAAGAATGTCGCTAACCCTGTTAGAGACAAAAAAAGCAGCGCTAAACGCGGTTAACGCTGCTTTTTTACGTCTGCTAATTTTCAGATTTAGCCATGATATCCTATGGAAGGAGGATATCATGGCTAAGTTTGCCTGTCCCTATCAACAAGGTAACGTGTGATTATCGCTGGGTTTCCAGCAATAATCTCACGTTAGCCTGTTAGCGTGTAGATTTTCATCGCTATTGAGATAAGCGTTGCTAATAGCACGCTATCTCAGCAATAAAAATTCACGCTAGCCGGCGATAATTATCCTCACGCTAAGAGCGCTGAGCGATAATTATCGCCGGTTGTTGTTGATATGCCCCTAAGATATGCTCCAGAAAAGGAAAAATGCATCTTTCGGAACCGATGCTAAACAGTATAAACTGCAAGAGATTCCTCGCTGTACATACGCAGACGTTGGCCAGAAAACCAATACCGGAGCAGTTTTCATAAGACTCCGTGTCAAACACACAATCACTGGAAAGCAACTACTACTGCATTCAATAAATGGCAAAAAAAAGACATATTTGTAATCTATCATATTTCATTTAAACTCCTGAAGACACCACACCACTACAACTCTACTTCGACCATAGATTTAAATATTTTGCATTAGTTACATTTTGATGCTTCGTAAAAAAAAAAGTCTGGTGGACAACATTTATTTGTGACAAATAACACTGCGACTGAGACAGAGGCACCTTTGACGGATATTAACCGCATCAACAAAAAAAAAGTACCGTTTTACTATGTTTAGCATAAACTGGGAATATATATATTTTTTATTTCATCATTTTACTCCAATATTCCGCACAGATTTTGTCATTTGTTTTCTAAGCTTAGACTATCTTTAACACTACTAAGTCACTCTGCGGACATACGCAACAGCCCTGTCCACACAGGCTGCAGGACCAGAGCTTGTTACTAGAGATCTATTATAAAACCAAGGTGCACCACCACAAAGCGTTACTGGAGTGCTCTGGGGCCTGGCACTAGCGCTGGGAACGAAAAGGTGCACCACCAGGGATAGTTAGGGTTCCTGTAGAGCCAGGTACAGCGCGCTCCGTGCTCTGTGTTCTAGTACCACGGCCCTTAACTAGAGGTACCTACTGAGCCAGACAAAAAGCTGATTCTGTTGCAGTAACACAGGCTGTTACCAAACGTTCCTGGATAGGCATATACAGCGCCGAGTAAACTGTGGTGCACTACCGCAGGCCGTTACTAGAGGTCCCTGTAGAGCCACGCTTCGCGCTGGGTGCACTCTGGTGCACTACCGCAGGCCGTTACTAGAGGTCCCTGTAGAGCCACGCTTCGCGCTGGGTGCACTCTGGTGCACTACCGCAGGCCGTTACTAGAGGTCCCTGGAGAGCCAGACTCCAGCTCCGGGAGTCGGCGGGTGAAGAACCATATATGGTCTGTGTTGGGAACACAATGTAAGATAGCACGAGCTGTCACGAGCGTGGATCTTTATCTAAGCTTGTGGTTAGCTCGTGTCATGTGAAGAATGTGTAGTTTCAAAAAGGGTGGAAGGATGGGCATGCGACTGGTGGAAGGGTGGTTGACATTCTTGACCTGTAACTTGCTGAGTATAGACGTGTTATTAAACTCACGCTCTATCTTCATTTACCGACTCCTGTCTTCCTTGGATGGATTATGCCTTTCTAACACTGGCGACGAGCGGGATACATTTACAATCGAACCAGCCTGGTTATATTTTTATTTTTTTTGTTTTTTGTTCGTTTTCTTGGAAAAGCGGAAGAAATTCATTTTGTAACGTGACTTTTCGTGAGGACGTGAATTGCTGCGCAACGAGGAAAAAGAAACTTACGGCTATACTGGAGTGGTAGCATTAGTCCAGGAAGCTCGAGGATTACAGCCGAAGTAAGGAATATTTCCGCAGTTGGAACCCTCAACGAGTTCATATCTCGCAAGGCATCATACGTATGCTAATGCGCGTCAGACGCACGCGGACGTGCTGACGTGTGACGCGAAGGAGCAGGAGACACCATTTTGTTTCACGGTATCCTAGCAACAACTCGGATCAACGTGGAATTAACAAAAAAAGGTGCAAAGCGAAGCGTTGAAGAGGAGATTTATTGCGGTAACAGTTTCTTTCTCATTTTGAGTCTAATTCTAACCAAATAAATCGTTTAGGCTCATTTATTATTTTATTTTATATCTAACTATATGATATCAGTTTTTTTTTCATTGAACATTTCACCATGTCTGACATTGTTCCTCCTCCTTCATTTTTATCCTCTCCTGGTGATCCTCCTATGCCGTGGGAGATTTGGGAACCTGTTTTCATGGCATATGTAGAAGTTTTGGAGGGTGAAGAATGTGAACCAGAGAGGAAACTATCCCTTCTTAAGCATTGTTTGGGCGGAATTGCTTTGAAAGAATTTAAAACTCTACCTGCCTTAGTCAATCCAGGAAATATTGATGTATATAGCTATGCCTCATCACAACTCAACCTGCGTTATGGGAAAAAGAAAAATATAGTGATGGAAAGGTATATATTTTACTCACGAAAACAACGCCCTGATGAACCTGTGGAAGATTTCGTATCAGCTCTCAGATCCTTAGCTGTTACATGTGATTTCGAGCACATATCTTATGAGCAAGTACTTAGAGACCAAATATTGATGAGAACAAATAATAAAAAGGTTCAAGAACGCCTGTGGACTACGTCTGACATGTCTTTGAACAATGCTATTGACATTGCAAAATCAATTGAACATTCAGAAAAATTTGTGAAAGAGATTAGAGGAAATGAAAAAAGTGATGTTTTTAACGTAACTAAGGATACTGATAAGCAAAGAAAGTATGTTCCACAGAGAAATGATAATTCTTCTAAAACTGATAATAAATTTAGAATTACAAAATATGAGAAGAAAAACCAACATCAACTACTTTGCTATAGATGCGGAAGCGATGGACACTTAGCGGATTTCAAGAACTGTCCAGCCATCGGGAGAACGTGCTCAAAGTGCAATAAAAAGGGTCATTTTGGGAAATTCTGTAAATCAATACCTAAAAAAGTGAATTGTATTTATGATGAAAGTGATAACGTAGAGGATGACAATGAATATGAGGTCAACACCGTCATTAATGTGTGTGGTAGTGGAGAATGCGCTAAATTTCCTTCATGTTTTATCTCTGTAGATGATGTTAAACTAGAATTCTTGGTTGATTCTTGTGCCTGGTACACCATTATTTCATTAAGTGTGTTTAATGAAAGTTGGTGTACGAAAACTTTGCTTCCACCGGATGTTTCCCCTGGTGGTTACACAGGACACAAAATTGACTTAATAGGGTTTTTTTGTGCCAATCTAGAATTTTCTGGTCGTCATACTTTTGGGAAAATATATGTGGCAAGGTCAGGATTATCATTGTTAGGGTGGCCTCACCAACATGAATTAGGAATCAAAATTGACCCTAGAGCTGTTCCTCCTGTCTATGTTGTTGAGTCCTGTGATATTTCCCACGATGACAATTCTCAAATTGTCAATAAATTAAAAGGGTTGTTTCCTGATGTCTTTAGTGGGAAATTAGGAATGTACAAAGGGTTTGAACATGTAATAAAACTACATGACAATGTTGTCCCTATCCGTCATAGAGTAAGGAATGTCCCACTCACTTACAGAAACAAATTGAAGGACATACTAAAAGAATTATGTCAAAATAATATTATTGAGCCCATTGAATCATCTCCGTGGGTTTCTCCCATTGTGATTTCCATTAAACCTTCAGGCGAACTTAGGTTGTGTGTGGACCTTCGCAGTGTGAATAATGCCATTTGGGTGGATGCCCACCCTTTACCCAATTTACATGAGATGGTTTCCACATTAGCGGGTGCACAGGTATTCTCGTTTATTGATTTGGCTAGTGCGTACCACCAAGTTGTTCTTGCTGAGGAATCAAAAAACATAACTGCATTTATTACTCCTGAAGGATTGTACAGGTATTGTCGTATGCCTTTTGGTCTTGCTAGTGCTGCTTCAGTTTTTCAAAGACTTATGAGAGACACTTTGGAGGGACTGGAGGGCGCTATTGCATTTCAAGATGATATTCTTGTTTTTGGGAAAAACAATGAAGAACATGATTCGAATTTAGAAGGTGTTATTGCTGCTTTGTCAAAGAAGGGTCTCACTTTACGCCTTGATAAATGCAAGATCAAGAAAAAAGAGGTAGAATATTTAGGGCACACTATTAGTGGATTGGGGATCAAACCCAAACAAAATCACGTGGAAAGTATTGTAAATGCTCCCATACCTACCTCCAAGGAACAACTTGTGGCCTTTTTGGGTCTTATTGAATTTTACGCAAAATTCATACCGAATTTTGCTTCTAAAGTGGACCCCTTCAGAGGTCTATTGAAGAAAAATGCTAAATTTGTGTGGACCCCAGAGATGTCCAAAGCATTTGGAGTGTTGAAAGAGTTTATAGTGAATGCCCCGTGTCTTAAGCCGTTTGTTTGTGGAAAAAAGTGCATCATTATGGTAGACGCTAGTAGCACTGGGTTAGGTGGTGTTCTTTTACAGAGAGACAATGGGAGAGAGTGGATTGTAGCCTATGCTTCAAGGGCTTTGAGAGATGCTGAAAAACACTATTCTGTCATTGAGAGAGAGTTGTTAGCCTGCGTTTGGGGATCTGAACACTTTAGAACGTTTTTGTGGGGTACAAAGTTTGTCATTAAAACGGACCACAAACCTCTTGTTTTTTTAATGTCACCTGGTGGGGGGCGAACCATGTCCGCACGTCAGGCTAGACTAGCTTCCAGGTTACAGTCTTTTCAATTTCTGATTGAGTACGTTCAGGGCAAAGCCAATGTACATGCTGATTGTATGTCTAGGTTGATCTCTCCTGCAGAATTTCCAGATACCAGCAGAGATGAGGAATGCGAAGTGGCTTTCACCATGGGTGATGTTAATTCAGTGTTGGGTCAGCATTCTTTCTTACAAGAGGATGTTTGGTTCACCGAAATGGGAAAGGACATAGAGTTGCTTAATGTCAAGAAGTATTTATTGCAAGGTTGGCCAGAACAAAGGAAGTTATCTGGAGCGATGATGGGTTTCTTTAAGGTGCAGGATGAACTGGCTGTTGAAAATGGTTTGATTTTAAGAGGAGACAAATTTATTCCACCGTTCTCCCTTAGAAATACTATTCTTAAAATTGCTCATGAAGGGCATTTGGGAATATCTTTTACCAGGAGACGTGTCAAGGAATCATTTTGGTGGCCAGGCATTGATAATCATGTTGATCATTTTGTTCGTTCATGTGTTCAATGTGCGGGTAGTGACAAATCTGCTGTCGCTCTACGCCCGGAACCTCACCCTGTTGAATTTCCAAATGGTCCTTGGCGTAAACTCGGTTTAGACATCATTGGTCCATTTAACATTTTACCCAAGAATGAATCGTTTGGAATTGTACTTATTGATTATTTTTCAAAATGGCCTGAGGTCAAGATGGTCAAGGAGGTTACTTCTCATAGTGTGATTGAATTCTTAGATGAGATATTTTGTAGAGAAAGAATTCCGAAAGAAATTGTAACTGATAATGGACCTCAGTTTGTTAGCAAAGAAATGAATGACTTCTTTGTTAAGTGTAGAATCATCCACAGGAGGATTTCTGTGTTCCATCCAGAGGCCAATGGCCAAGTTGAAAGATTTAACCGTGTTGTTAAAGAAGCTATTCAACTATCTGTTAAGGGTGGTTTAAATTGGCATAATGCACTTCATTCTATGTTATTGGCATATAGAACTTCTCCAAATTCGGTTACTTTGGTTAGCCCTTTTGAACTTTTAAGGGGGCGAAAACCTAGCAGTAAGTTAACTCCCTGGTGGATAAAAGAGAGTAGGAATGATTCAAATGATTTTTTTAGTGTGGATTATGAAGCTGTCCAACGGAGAGTTGAAGTGTACAAAAATAAAATGAAACATGATATGAAAAAGAAAATAGGCCCACCAACTAAACAGATGATTAAAGTGGGAGATTGGATTCGCATAAAGGAAAAAGAAGGTGTTGGTAAAGGGTGTCCTGTATGGTCAAGTCCGAGAAAAGTGATTGAGACATTCAAGAATGCCATCAGAATTGATGGTGGTTCGGTGTGGAATCTAAACAGAGTTTCTTTGTTCAAAGGGGTTGTTAGTGGTCAAGAAGATTATAGCAGCAATGTTTTTCTTGATTTTGAGTGTGATGACAGCCGTGAGGAAGCGTTTGTTCCTACTTGTTGTTCTGGTAATTCTAGGGTGGTACGCTCACATCGTCTTCCTGAAAAGTACAAGGATTTTGTTATGGGATAATTTAGTAATTTTCTTATTATGTATAATATTATGTTTAGGTTCATGTGGTTTTTTTTTTTTTTTTTCTTTTAAGGGGGGAAGGTGTGTTGGGAACACAATGTAAGATAGCACGAGCTGTCACGAGCGTGGATCTTTATCTAAGCTTGTGGTTAGCTCGTGTCATGTGAAGAATGTGTAGTTTCAAAAAGGGTGGAAGGTTGGGCATGCGACTGGTGGAAGGGTGGTTGACATTCTTCACCTGTAACTTGCTGAGTATAGACGTGTTATTAAACTCACGCTCTATCTTCATTTACCGACTCCTGTCTTCCTTGGATGGATTATGCCTTTCTAACAGTCTGTTACCATAAGAGATGTCTGTACACAGATAGGTGCTCATCTCAAGTACCCATCCATATCGGCACTGCATTTTAGACGATTTTGAATTAGTTACAGTTGATTAATTTTTAGGTAAAAAACACATGAGCAGTTATCTAAAAGACACAATACGATCCCTTCTTCCTGTTTACATCCATTTCCCAAAGTATTACATTAAAAAAAAGGAGGAGCAGAATAGATTGCTCTACCACAGTGTTCGAGTAAATTAATGAAAACGGCAGCTCTGCTATTAATTACGTGCCTTCTTGGCACATCCAGAATAAGAGAAAAGATGCCAAATGAATAACAATCACTCGGACATCAACCGGAGGTAACAGTTATTACTTTATTTTTTGCAGTTTTTACATAGCACAAACTCGACCCGAAGGTATTGGAGCGCTTTTCATGAGCACCAGTTTAGACGCCACGGGTTGTTCCAGAATCCTTCTATTTACCCAATAATCTTAGAAATGCTCCGAAAAATGAAAAATACATCCTTAGGCATCGATGCTACACAGGATAAACTGCAAGAGATTCATCCATGCACATATAAAGGCAGGTTTCAAACAATGCCAAAAACGTTTTCATCTGACTCCCTCTCACAAGGAGGCAGTATCCAGTCCCAGGCTTTCATTTACTACACCAGTGCGAGTCCGTCTGACATCGTTTGGGAACTGGGACCGAACAACTTCCTGTCGTCGGTCCCAACCCAGCAATTAGGATGCGACCAAACACTGTTCGGTCACTGAGGCCTTGCACCCATGGGGGCCCTTCTGGAGGCCCCCAGAATAGGATTCCCACAGCCTTTCTGTGACAGGAAGGCTGGCACAGAAAGACTGTTGAAATCTGCAGTCGTAACCCCTCTGGCGGAAAGAGCCACCCGAGGGATTACTGAAGGCTTTACAAATGGCAGACGGGCAATCCGAACCCATCGGAGGCAATTCGGAAATCCGGTTCGGATTTCTTTCCGACCGACCTCATCAAAATGGGTAGGTCGGAAAGGAATCGAACAGCCAATTATGATGCCGTAGGAACGGCTTCCTACGGCATCGTATTCGGGCCCTTGGAACAGTACAAGCATACCCAGAGAGCTGTCATTCTCGAAACAGTGAATTGGATTAAGAAACACCGATGTCCTAGGGACATAAAGACATTTGGGGGCATATGATCAAGAAACGGCGTTAAAAGTATCGCCGCTTTAGCGGCAGAAAACTGCAGCTAAAGCGGCGATAATGGGCTTGATAATAAGCCCTTGAGAATTCCCATAGAAGCCCATGTTCTGGTGTCAACATGGGCTTCTATTGGAATTCTCTACGGCATATTATCAAGCCCCTTATCGCCGCTTTACCGGCAGTTTTAGGCCGCTAAAGTGGCGATACTTTTAGCGCCGTGCTTGATAATATGCCCCTTAGTAATTAATCTCAATTACCAGCCTACCAATTAACTCCACCCAGATGGCAGAGGACCTGAGACCGAATGAGAAGGTCACTCTGATGGAATTTTTGGCTCCGTTCACACATCAGACAGCGTCTTTCTTGTCTTTTGGGAGAGAACACATGGGGGTATATTAAGCAGGTAATGTCATAGCGCGGCGTTGCGAGCAATTTAGCAGTGCCGTGCGGCGTCTTTTAAAAAACGCAAGGAAGCGCCGTATTTACAAGAATACGGCGCACCATTGTGTTTTCCATTGCGTTAAAAAAGCTGCAAAGACACCCTTGAGCCATAGTTCAAGGGTGCCTTCTTTGCAAGGATGATTCACTGCAACGCAATCACCCTTGCAGTGTTGCAGGGATGATTATTTATGTACAGGAAGGGACACTTTCCTGCACAAAAACAAGTCAATTTGCTTTTCTAGGGGGCATATTTATGAGGTAATGGCATGGCACTGTGGCAAATTTTGAGGCGCTGCGGAATTAAAAAAACCCAGGGATGCGCCATATTTACAAAACAATGGCACACCACTGTGTTTTCCCTTACGCTAAAAATAGCTGCCTAGGGCCAACACAGACACCCTTGTACCATAGCGCAAGGATGCCTGCTTTGCAAGGATGAGTGTTTATTTTCAGGAAGGGACACCTTCCTGCATAGAAACAATCAATAATGGTGATTGCATTGCTGCAGCACAATAGAAGTAGCAAATCGCCATTATCTAATGATTGTTGTTGTGCAGGAAGGGAGGGATACATTCCTACACTACAGTCATTAATGACGTTTGGTCTTTCTAAGTGTACTGCATTGCAGCACACATAGAAAAGGCAAAAAGGAGGAGAAATAAAAGTATTTTTCCTCGTTGCGCTAATCTAACGCCTGCTTTTGCATGGGGTTAGTTTTAGGCACTGCCTCAGATTTACAGATACTTGTAACCCTGGGGCAGCATCAAAAAGCAATGGGTGCTGCAGTGGAATGCCCACAGCAACACCCACTGTACGCCCCTTTCACACAGAACGCTGCATGAAAGGGTACCATATTTACAAAGCAGCGTTAAGCCATAAAAAGTGGTTTAACGCCACTTTGTAAATATAGTGTAGGGCATTTTGCCACCGAAACGTCAGAAACAGTGCCGTTCCAGTGGCACAATCCCCTTGTAAATATGCCCCTATTTGTGCTAAAGAATGCAGCACACATAGACAGTGGTGTTAGTATTTGGCGCTGCCTACAATTTACAGATCATTGTAAGGAGACACCTCACCAGCCCGCTCTGCTCTCATTTCCCCCCCTCACCTTGGAAGGGTTTGACAAACTTGCTACGCAAGTTAAATCTGGGTCCCCATCCGATCCAGTGAGGCCTGCCCTCTTTCGAGACCAGACCTTTGTGGGGCGCGTGGCTATACGCTCTCTTGTCAATCTCTCCTTAGAGACTGGGGTCGTTCCCATCAGCTGGAAGCAGGCGGTGGTGTCTCCGATCATTAAAAAACCATCTCTTGACCCGTCTAAGCCGGAAAGCTACCGTCCCATCTCGCTGCTGCCCTGGCCAGCTAAGTTGACAGAGGCCCATGTCAATCTGGCCCTGTCTGAATACTTAGCCCGGTCCAATGCCCTCGATCCCACACAGAATGGCTTCCGTGCTGGCCACAGCACGGAGACTGCCCTTCTGGTGATGGTGGAACATCTCCGTGCAAGGTTGGATGCTGGTCAGACGGCGGCGCTGATTTTGTTAGATCTCAGCGCCGCATTCGATACTGTATCGCACAGCATCCTCCTTAGGCGGCTCGAGGAGATTGGTATCGGCGGCCAGGCGCTGCAATGGTTCCGCTCCTTCCTAGACAACCGCTCCTTCTGTGTTGCCATCCCTCCCTTCAAGTCCAGGTTCCAGCCTCTGGCCATGGGGGTTCCGCAGGGATCCTCGCTGAGTCCCACGCTGTTCAATCTCTACGTGAGACCGCTGGCTGATGTCGCAAGGCAGTGGGGCCTAACCATGGTCTCATATGCCGACGACACACAGCTGGCGGTTACTCTCAGCGGGGATGCGGAACAGGATGCCCCCAGGTTTCAGTCCGGACTGAAGGCGGTGGCCAGCTGGTTGACAGGTAACTGTCTCCAGCTTAATGCCACAAAAACAGAGGTTATGGTTGTCGGGAAGGGAGTGGAGCTCTGGGGCGATCAGTGGTGGCCTTCGGAGTTGGGCCCCACTCCGACCTTAGTGTCGGAGGTGAAGAACCTTGGGGTCTGGTTAGACGCTGGTCTTACATTTATAGGGCACACCAAAAAAATCGCAGCCTGTTGCTTCGGTCTCCTAAGAGGGTTAAGGCCGGTGCTTAAGTTCTTCGACGCCCCTACCAGACAGCTTGTGGTCCAGGCAACCATCATCTCCCGTCTGGACTACGCCAGCTCTTTGCTGGCGGGGGCTAACCAGGCTGAGTTAACCCGTCTGCAGCGGGTGCAGAACGACGCGGCGAGAGCCATTGTTGGACTTCCTAAGTTCTGCCCGGTGTCTCATGTCATCCGCTCCCTGCACTGGCTCCCGGTGAGGAAGCGTATTCTCTTCAAGGTCTTGTGTCTGACCTTCAAAATCCTTAGAGGCATAGGCCCTGAGATCCTGGCCAACTCCATTTCTTTCTATGTCCCTACCCGCAATCTTCGATCTCAAGGTCAGGCCCTTGCTGTTGTACCCAGATTTAGGCTCAGCAGGATGGGGGGCCGGTCCTTCAGGGTGAGAGCCGCGTCAATCTGGAACACCCTCCCAGTTGAAACTCGGCTGATAGAGGACTTGCTGTCGTTTCGTAGAGCCATAAAAACCTTCTTATTTTAGCTTCCCTGTTTTAGTACTTTTCTGTAGCATTGTCTCCATGTTGTGTTATGACTGCTCCGTGTCTCTGCGCCGGGATGCTCCTTCGCTGGAGTCGCTGTGCGCATAATAAATTGTTATAACATAACATAACGTAACAAATCTGGGCAGCATCAAAAAGCAATGAGTGTTGCGGTGGGACAGCCACAGCAACATCCATTTCTCGCACCTTTCCCGCAGATAACTGCGTGAAAGGGTATGATATTTATAAATCATTCACAAAGAACGTCGTAAAAAGTGATGGTCCATGGCGTAATGCCCTTGTAAATATTCCCTATGGTCTTTTTGACTGGATATCAGTCAAAGTGGAATCTGGGGACTGTAGCCAGGTCCATGGCCTGTCTCTTCATTCCCGCTCTTTCCTGCACTTTCATGGTGCACCCGCTTATGTTTGCATATAGTGTGCAACGCACAGAGTCCACTTTCCAAAAACACTGGAAGGCCACAAGTACTAAGAAAAGTAGTGGGGGACTAATTAGCATATTCAATCCAAAATTACATCACGATAAGCCATATCCTTATAATTTTAAACCGAAAACATTTAACTTAATCACCTACAAACGAAATAAGGAAGTTTAACTTTTAACTTTTTATAAGTTAGATGTAGGTTTTCCACATATTAATCTGTAATTGAAATAAGAAATGATGGAAGGGACTATTTTAATACAGGTGCAGAACTTGTTGTAATGTCTTTACACCTGCGTTTAGAGAAGAAACAAACTGTGCTGAGTGTATTTTTAAACAAAACTTGTTAAGGCATGTATGTTTTCTGTTGGTGTTTTGTGCCAGACTTAAAGCACAAAATCACTGCACATTCACAGTTTATTAGGTGATGGAAGGGTTGTTAATGGTGGGAAGTTTTCTGTAACTTCTCAGATAAGAGATTCGAAGATAACTGCTAGATGGCCTTTTTGACACACATTGAAGATGCTACCAGTGGGAAGGAGAGTTTTAAAACATCCTAAAACCAGGCTACACTCTAAATTAGGCATATCTACAACAGAATGGCGGAGTGCTGTCTTACGCCACAATTGGTAACGCCGCGCTACGACATTCTGGAAACGCAGGGATGCGCGCGTATTTACAATAATACAGTGCACCCATGCATTTCCCCTAGTTTAGCGCTAAATGTAGCTGCCTAACGCCAATGCAGGCACCCTTGCACCATAGTGCAAGGGTGCTTGCATTGTAGGGAATGATTGTTCACATGCAGGAAGGCGTTCCTTCCTGCACATAAACAATCAATAATGGCGATTTGTAACTTCTATATGTGCTGCAGAACGCGACGCTGCCCTGCACAAAAATCTCATAAATTAGGCCCTTAGTGAGAGCTCCACCGATGATATCAGTTGAAGAAAATACTTATAAAATCTGGCGCTGCACTATTTTCTTTGCTTCGTACAACACAGCGCTGCAATTTTTCTTCCAGCTTTCCCGTGCTTGTAAGTCAGTAATGGGCTTATTTGCGAGACCCTTGCACTGCTGGGTCGGTCTCTTTTAATAGGAAAAAATGACGTACTGGCACAGCTAGGGGTTTGTAAATATATAAGACCCTAAATCTGGGCACACGTTTCTAAAAAGTGTGCTTCACAACAATTTGAAAGCAACTGCTACTGCAGTGAATTACCTGTAACAAAAAATGGCGTCTTTGTGTTCGCTTCTATTTCAAGAACACTTACGAAGAGACAAGACCACTACAACGTCGGGGGCATATTATCAAGACAGCCGATAAAATTATCGCCGCTTTAGCGGCAGAAAACTGCAGCTAAAGCGGCGATAATGGGCTTGATAATATGCTCTATGGAATTCCAATTGAAGCTCAGGTTAGATGTCCTTCACATCTAACATGGGCTTCAATTGGAAATCCATAGTGCATATTATCAAGACCATTATCGCCGTTTTAGCGGCAGTTTTCTGACGCTAAAACTGCAATAATTTTATCGACTGGCTTGATAATATGCCCCTAGATCTCCCCGTCCTTAAAAAATATAAATTGAACGTGCCCTTGTGTAATGTAAATGGTGCTCATGTAAAGCGCTCAAATACCTTCAAGTCGAGTTCGTGCTATACAAAACTGCAACAACAAAAAAAAACATTGGGAACTAGGCTATAGTGCGGAGTTCACTATGGTGCACTGCCACAGGCCGTCACTAGAGGTCCCTGGATAAGACTAGACAACACTGGGCCATTACTAGAGGTCCCTGCAGAGCCAGCTTCAGCGCAGGGTGCACTACCGCAGGCCGTTACTAGAGGGCCCTGGAGAGCCAGGCTCCCACGTTGGGTGCACTACCATAGGTCCCTAGACAGACAGACAGGCGCCAGCTCTGTGTGTCGGTTAGTTAAAAACTACAAGCTGATACTAGCACAGATGTCTGTACAAGGAGATCACGGTGGTAGGTGCTCAGCTCACATACCTATCCATATCAGAATTGCATTTTAGGCGATTTTTACCGACTCACGTTTTATTCATTTTCAGGTCAGAAGAACAAGCCTATTATTTTAGCGACTGATGAGCACACTAGTGTTCCTTGAGGCAGGGGTTCGAATATAACATTACAAAACACAACAACAACAAAACCGGCGACTCTCCTTGCATTTACACGCCTTGCTGGCACGTCCAAAATTAGACCGATGGATGACAGGCTCTCGGAAATGAAGGAGAGGTAGGGGTTAACTTTAGACGCCACATGGTGTTCAAGAATTGTTCTATTCACCCAACAAGCTAAGATATGCTCCAGAAAAGGAAAAATGCATCTTTCGGAACCGATGCTAAACAGTATAAACTGCAAGAGATTCCTCGCTGTACATACGCAGACGTTGCCCAGAAAACCAATACCGGAGCAGTTTTCATAAGACTCCGTGTCAAACACACAATCACTGGAAAGCAACTACTACTGCATTCAGTAAATGGCAAAAAAAGACATATTTGTAATCTATCATATTTAATTTAAACTCCTGAAGACACCACACCACTACAACTCTACTTCGACCATAGATTTAAATAGTTTGCATTAGTTACATTTTGATGCTTCGTAAAAAAAAAAAAGTCTGGTGGACAACATTTATTTGTGACAAATAACACTGCGACTGAGACAGAGGCACCTTTGACGGATATTAACCGCATCAACAAAAAAAGTACCGTTTTACTATGTTTAGCATAAACTGGGAATATATATATATTTTTTATTTAATCATTTTACTCCAATATTCCGCACAGATTTTGTCATTTGTTTTCTAAGCTTAGACTATCTTTAACACTACTAAGTAACTCTGCGGACATACGCAACAGCCCTGTCCACACAGGCTGCAGGACCAGAGCTTGTTACTAGAGATCTATTATAAAACCAAGGTGCACCACCACAAAGCGTTACTGGAGTGCTCTGGGGCCTGGCACTAGCGCTGGGAACGAAAAGGTGCACTACCAGGGATAGTTAGGGTTCCTGTAGAGTGTAGAGCCAGGTACAGCGCGCTCCGTGCTCTGTGTTCTAGTACCACGGCCCTTAACTAGAGGTACCTACTGAGCCAGACAAAAAGCTGATTCTGTTGCAGTAACACAGGCTGTTACCAAACGTTCCTGGATAGGCATATACAGCGCCGAGTAAACTGTGGTGCACTACCGCAGGCCGTTACTAGAGGTCCCTGTAGAGCCACGCTTTGCGCTGGGTGCACTCTGGTGCACTACCGCAGGCCGTTACTAGAGGTCCCTGTAGAGCCACGCTTCGCGCTGGGAGCACTCTGGTGCACTACCGCAGGCCATTACTAGAGGTCCCTGGAGAGCCAGACTCCAGCTCCGGGAGTCGGCGGGTGAAGAACCATATATGGTCTGTTACCATAAGAGATGTCTGTACACAGATAGGTGCTCATCTCAAGTACCCATCCATATCGGCACTGCATTTTAGACGATTTTGAATTAGTTACAGTTGATTCATTTTTAGGTAAAAAACACATGAGCAGTTATCGAATAGACACAATACGATCCCTTCTTCCTGTTTACATCCATTTCCCAAAGTATTACATTAAAAAAAGGATGAGCAGAATAGATTGCTCTACCACAGTGTTCGAGTAAATTAATGAAAACGGCAGCTCTGCTATTAATTACGTGCCTTCTTGGCACATCCAGAATGAGAGAAAAGATGCCAAATGAATAACAATCACTCGGACGTCAACCGGAGGTAACAGTTATTACTTTATTTTTTGCAGTTTTTACATAGCACGAACTCGACCCGAAGGTATTGGAGCGCTTTTCATGAGCACCAGTTTAGACGCCACGGGTTGTTCCAGAATCCTTCTATTTACCCAATAATCTTAGACATGCTCCGAAAAATGAAAAATACATCCTTAGGCATCGATGCTACACAGGATAAACTGCAAGAGATTCATCCATGCACATATAAAGGCAGGTTTCAAACAATGCCAAAAACGTTTTCATCTGACTCCCTCTCACAAGGAGGCAGTATCCAGTCCCAGGCTTTCATTTACTACACCAGTGCGAGTCCGTCTGGCATCGTTTGGGAACTGGGACCGAACAACTTCCTGTCGTCGGTCCCAACCCAGCAATTAGGATGCGACCAAACACTGTTCGGTCACTGAGGCCTTGCACCCATGGGGGCCCTTCTGGAGGCCCCCAGAATAGGATTCCCACAGCGTTTCTGTGACAGGAAGGCTGACACAGAAAGACTGTTGAAATCTGCAGTCGTAACCCCTCTGGCGGAAAGAGCCACCCGAGGGATTACTGGAGGCTTTACAAATGGCAGACGGGCAATCCGAACCCATCGGAGGCAATTCGGAAATCCGGTTCGGATTTCTCTCGGACCGACCTCATCAAAATGGGTAGGTCGGAAAGGAATCGAACAGCCAATTATGATGCCGAAGGAACGGCTTCCTACGGCATCGTATTCGGGCCCTTGGAATAGTACAAGCATACCCAGAGAGCTGTCATTCTCGAAACAGTGAATTGGATTAAGAAACACTGATGTCCTAGGGACATAAAGACATTTGGGGGCATATGATCAAGAAACGGCGTTAAAAGTATCGCCGCTTTAGCGGCAGAAAACTGCCGCTAAAGCGGCGATAATGGGCTTGATAATAAGCCCTTGAGAATTCCCATAGAAGCCCATGTTCTGGTGTCAACATGGGCTTCTATTGGAATTCTCTACGGCATATTATCAAGCCCCTTATCGCCGCTTTACCGGCAGTTTTCGGCCGCTAAAGTGGCTTTACTTTTAACGCCGTGCTTGATAATATGCCCCTTAGTAATTAATCTCAATTACCAGCCTACCAATTAACTCCACCCAGATGGCAGAGGACCTGAGACCGAATGAGAAGGTCACTCTGATGGAACTTTTGGCTCCGTTCACACATCAGACAGCGTCTTTCTTGTCTTTTGGGAGAGAACACATGGGGGTATATTAAGCAGGAAATGGCACAGCGCGGCGTTGCGAGCAATTTAGCAGTGCCGTGCGGCGTCTTTTAAAAAACGCAAGGAAGCGCCGTATTTACAAGAATACGGCGCACCATTGTGTTTTCCATTGCGTTAAAAAAGCTGCAAAGACACCCTTGAGCCATAGTTCAAGGGTGCCTTCTTTGCAAGGATGATTCACTGCAACGCAATCACCCTTGCAGTGTTGCAGGGATGATTATTTATGTACAGGAAGGGACACTTTCCTGCACAAAAACAATCTTTAAAGTCAATTTGCTTTTTCTAGGGGGCATATTTATGAGGTAATGGCATGGCACTGTGGCAAATTTTGAGGCGCTGCGGGATTAAAAAAACCCAGGCATGCGCCATATTTACAAGACAATGGCACACCACTGTGTTTTCCCTTACGCTAAAAATAGCTGCCTAGGGCCAACACAGACACCCTTGTACCATAGCGCAAGGATGCCTGCGTTGCAAGGATGAGTGTTTATTTTCAGGAAGGGACACCTTCCTGCATAGAAACAATCAATAATGGTGATTGCATTGCTGCAGCACAATAGAAGTAGCAAATCGCCATTATCTAATGATTGTTGTTGTGCAGGAAGGGAGGGATACATTCCTACACTACAGTCATTAATGACGTTTGGTCTTTCTAAGTGTACTGCATTGCAGCACACATAGAAAAGGCAATAAGGAGGAGAAATAAAAGTATTTTTCCTCGTTGCCCTAATCTAACGCCTGCTTTTGCATGGAGTTAGTTTTAGGCACTGCCTCAGATTTACAGATACTTGTAACCCTGGGGCAGCATCAAAAAGCAATGGGTGCAGCAGTGGAATGCCCACAGCAACACCCACTGCACGCCCCTTTCACACAGAACACTGCATAAAAGGGTACCATATTTACAAAGCAGCGTTAAGCCATAAAAAGTGGTTTAACGCCACTTTGTAAATATAGTGTAGGGCATTTTGCCACCGAAACGTCAGAAACAGTGCCGTTCCAGTGGCACAATCCCCTTGTAAATATGCCCCTATTTGTGCTAAAGAATGCAGCACACATAGACAGTGGTGTTAGTGCTGGAGCAGGATTTTCTAATGAAAATCTATAGGGTTTTGAAGCTCTGGTTTGTCTATTTGTCATGATTAAAATTAATAATCATTAATTAATAATTATTTGTTTTGTGTAAGTGTGTGTTTAAACTTACCAACATACTAATGAGAAGAAAACCGACACGTGGGAACGCTTTTGTATTGCTATTGACAAATGTGCATGTTTTATTAAATAAACGTTGCTGAGTGCTGTTTATTTTAAGCACGAAACGCTTTTGAATTAATGCTTTTCTGTGTTGCTAAAGCTAGATAATTACATACACATAAGGGTATTAGTGGGGTTAACACTGTTCAATCACTATGCTGTGGTAACGTTGTTTTTGTCTCTTTTAATTAAGATGGTCCATTTTGGCCTAACCAAAAATGTCCGCCGTTTGCAGCCTGGCCTCGAGTGAGAATTTGAGATGAGAAGGCCTTGCTGAACATATTTGATCACAGTCCTTGCCTGGTTAAAACTTTCCGTGAGGACAGCAGCAGTTCTGGGCAGGTTTCCAGATGTATTGGACAGCCTTGGAGGACAAAGGAACTGTTAAGAAAGAACTCTGAGCATTGTGTCATCGCTGAGGAAATGTGGACTGTAAAGAGATACATTTTTATTTTTGGTTCCTGTTCTGTTTTTTTATTTTTGTGATTTTCCTGAGCGGAGATTTTCCAAATGTAGCGATGCGACATCCTTTCCTTCTCGCTTTGCTCAGAGGTTCAGCGGATGCGATGAATACTTTTTGTTGCTTTCTTTTGTCTAAAATATTATAAAAATTGTTAGCCTAGAGAGGGTTTTTGCCACTTTGCCATTTTCTTCCCAAACCTGCGTTGGTGAGGATCGATGCTGTGAGGACGGTGACTTGGGAGATTTCTACTGAGAGACTTGTCCTGATGACCCATTCTGACATTTAGCTAGAATAGGTAATTATGAGAAAATGATTTATTCTGATTTATTTCTTTTGACTAATTTTAGATAAAGAATCATAATTTTAAATACGGTGTTGGTGATTATTTCTTGTCAATTATTGAGTACTCTATTTGATTATTGATGTATAGATTGTTTAGATTATGACAATTGCAATAGCTAGGTCTTATCGACCTCGGTGTAGATGTGGGGTTTAGGAGTTTTAGAAGGTTTCTTTCCACAGGTTCAATGCTGGTAGAGTATTTGAGTGTATGTTAGTGAAATGGGCCCTAGTGTATGGTGAGTGTATGTGCGTGTAACTGTGAAATTACTCTATCCGTGGAAGTAGGGAGATTTTGTACACCCCAATCTGCATCATTAGTATTTGGCGCTGCCTACAATTTACAGATCCTTGTAAATCTGGGCAGCATCAAAAAGCAATGAGTGTTGCGGTGGGACAGCCACAGCAACATCCATTTCTCGCACCTTTCCCGCAGATAACTGCATGAAAGGGTACGATATTTATAAAACATTCACAAAGAACGTCGTAAAAAGTGATGGTCCATGGCGTAATGCCCTTGTAAATATTCTCTATGGTCTTTTTGACTGGATATCAGTCAAAGTGGAATCTGGGGACTGTAGCCAGGCCCATGGCCTGTCTCTTCATTCCCGCTCTTTCCTGCACTTTCATGGTGTACCCGCTTATGTTTGCATATAGTGTGCAACGCACAGAGTCCACTTTCCAAAAACACTGGAAGGCCACAAGTACTAAGAAAAGTAGTGGGGGACTAATTAGCATATTCAATCCAAAATTACATCACAATAAGCCATATCCTTTTAAATTTTAAACCGAAAACATTTAACTTAATCACCCACAAACGTAATAAGGAAGTTTAAATTTTAACTTTTTATAAGTTAGATGTAGGTTTTCCACATATTAATCTGTAATTGAAATAAGAAATGATGGAAGGGACTATTTTAAGACAGGTGCAGAACTTGTTGTAATGTCTTTACACCTGCGTTTAGAGAAGAAACAAACTGTGCTGAGTGTATTTTTAAACAAAACTTGTTAAGGCATGTATGTTTTCTGTTGGTGTTTTGTGCCAGACTTAAAGCACAAAATCACTGCACATTTACAGTTTATTAGGTGATGGAAGGGTTGTTAATGGTGGGAAGTTTTCTGTAACTTCTCAGATAAGAGATTCAAAGATAACTGCTAGATGGCCTTTTTGACATACATTGAAGATGCTACCAGTGGGAAGGAGAGTTTAAAAACATCCTAAAACCAGGCTACACTCTAAATTAGGCATATGTACAACAGAATGGCGGAGCGCTGTCTTACGCCACAATTGGTAACGCCGCGCTACGACATTCTGGAAACGCAGGGATGCGCGCGTATTTACAATAATACAGTGCACCCCTAAATTTCCCCTAGACTAGCGCTAAATGTAGCTGCCTAACGCCAATGCAGGCACCCTTGCACCATAGTGCAAGAGTGCTTGCATTGCAGAGAATGATTGTTCACGTGCAGGAAGGTGCTCCTTCCTGCACATAAACAATCAATAATGGCGATTAGTAAATTCTATATGTGCTGCAGAACGCGACGCTGCCCTGCACAAAAATCTCATAAATTAGGCCCTTAGTGAGAGCTCCACCGATTATATCAGTTGAAGAAAATACTTATAAAATCTGGCGCTGCACTATTTTCTTTGCTTCGTACAACACAGCGCTGCAATTTTTCTTCCCAGCTTTCCCGTGCTTGTAAGTCAGTAATGGGCTTATTTACGAGACCCTTGCACTGCCGGGTCGATTTCTTTTAATGGGAAAAAATGACGTACTGGCACAGCTAAAATAAAGAAGACCCTAAATCTGGGCACACGTTTCTAAAAAGTGTGCTTCACAACAATTTGAAAGCAACTGCTACTAAAGTGAATTACCTGTAACAAAAAATGGCATCTTTGTTTTCGCTTCTATTTCAAGAACACTTACGAAGAGACAAGACCACTACAACGTCGGGGGCATATTATCAAGACAGACGATAAAATTATCGCCGCCTTAGCGGTAGAAAACTGCAGCTAAAGCGGCAATAATGGGCTTGATAATATGCTCTATGGAATTCCAATTGAAGCTCAGATTAGATGTCCTTCACATCTAACATGGGCTTCAATTGGAATTCCATAGAGCATATTATCAAGCCCATTATCGCCGCGGCGATAATTTTATCACCTGTCTTGATAATATGCCCCTTAGTTCTTGTTCAGATTTATATATTTTGGTTTAATTTTATTCATATTTCGAACATTGAAAAACAAATGTGGTGAATAACATTATTTTCTTTACATGTTACATAGCGAGTGTAGCAGTGGAGCCTTTACCAGATATACACAGCACAAAAATATATCATTTTACAACTTATAGCATACATTAAAAATGTTTATACCTATTTTATTTCTGCACAATTAGAAAAATTCTTATTTCAGCACTCTGATTTTTCGGTCAGATTTTGTGATATATTTTGGAATGTTTGGGCTGTCCTAGGCATTCCTGTTTTTCTCTGCAGACATAGGAACCAGCACTGTGAACACAAGCTACAGGACCACAACTTGTTACCAGAGATTCCTTTCTACCAATGTGCCCTGCCATAAGGCGGCCCTAGCCCGAGAGCTGTGTTCAAAAGTTTAGTACCACAGTAACAGTAACTCTAGCGGTCGCTGTAGAGCCAGGCTCCAGCGCAGGGTTAACAATGGTGCGGTACCAGAGGGTGTTACTAGAAGTCCCTGGAATCCAGCAACAGCATATGGAAGGGTACACTGTAGGGTGACCATAAGTTTAAAGCCAAAAACAAGGATATTTCACAAAAATAGAAGAAGGATTACACTGTTACTTCAACCAAGCGTACAGAATGACAGTGCTCATCAGCACAGAATTACAGAAGAGGCAGTAGGAACAGAAATAAAATGCAATTCTTTTAAAGCCAGTAGAATGCCTGTTAATTAACTTGCTTTCTTATAACAGCTGCTGACTATCCCTGCTTTGGAAAACACAAATAGGCACTGCCCACCGTTTTCAGTCTACCCTGTCTTAAAACCGGCACGTGAGTAACATTTCTCGAAATCTACCAGGACAGCTAGTGGAAATCCGGGCCGCCTGGCTACCCTAGTACACTGGTGGATGAATACACAGGTCCCTGTAAAGTCAGGGTAAACTATGGTGCACTGCTGCAGGCCGTAGGGGTCCCTGGATAGCTAGATTTCAGCACTGGTGTAACTGGGTGAGAGGTGCCAGAGCAGCCGACTTTGGAGCTGTGGAACCAGGTTTGAGTCTGGGCGTGGTTCAACATCCTGTGATTCTGGGTAAATCACTTAATCTCCCGGTCCTTAAAAAATATAAATTGAACGTGCCCTTGTGTAATGTAAATGGTGCTCATGTAAAGCGCTCAAATACCTTCAAGTCGAGTTTGTGCTATACAAAACTGCAACAACAAAAAAACATTGGGAACTAGGCTATAGTGCGGAGTTCACTATGGTGCACTGCCACAGGCCGTCACTAGAGGTCCCTGGATAAGACTAGACAATGCTGTGCCATTGCTAGAGGTCCCTGTAGAGCAGAGGTCTTCAATCTGTGGGGCGCGACCCTCAGGGGGGCCCTGGAGTCCTGGGAAGGGGGTCGCGCATTTCCAGGCCTCACTCCTGCCTGGAATCTAAAACATGTGCTCTTCCTTTTGAAAACAGGGACGCTTCATTCTGGTCATTAAAATGCTTCAGCTGAAGGTAATTGAGTCTCTTATTCTGTGAGAGGAAGAGGCTGGGAGGACAGGTGAAACAATCCTTCGTGCCAGGGTGCCTGCTTGCCTGAATGAAATGCAATTGTGCGTTTTGAGTTAATCTGCTAATGTAAATGGTGCTTGGGAGTGATTCTGTCTTTAATTGCTTTGTGATGGCAAATATTTTTTTTTTTTACTGGTAGTAAGAAGAGCATGTTTTTAATCACTTGGGGCAGATGTAAGACGGACTTGCGCAACTTTTACGCCGCCGTTGCGTCACTTTTGTGATGCAGCGGCGGCGTAAACCCTGCGCCATGTTGCGCCCCATTTACAACGTGACGCATCTAGGGAGATGCGTCACGTTGTAAAGCTTGCGCTACATGTGGGCGTACCTGCACGGGGGGGGGCGTTCCGGCGTAGGAACGCCTTCGAAAAGTGGCTGAGTGAAATCTACAAGATTTCACTCAGTCACTTTTCCGGCCATGCTGCGTCAAAACCCTGCGCCTGCTTGAAGCAGGCGTAAGGATTTACGCAGCATTGTAACGATAGGGCACCCCCGAGCCTTGCTGGAGCTGCGTCGCGCTTGCGACGCAACTCCAGCAATGCGCCAACCTTCCGCCATCAGATGCGTCACGCATCTGTTTACCCTTGCGCCACGATGCGCTGCATTGTAAATGCGGCGCATCTATTGTGGCGCAAGGGTAAACTTTTGTGACGCATCTTCCCTGGCGCATCCATGCTGATTTGCAGGGATGCGACAGGGAATATAAATCTGCCCCTTAGTACCTCAGAGGAGGTGTTAAAGGGAATGCAAAAAACAATGCATTACTTATGTTCTAGTATTACTAAAATGTACACTTTGGAAGCTCCATTATATCCTAAAACTATTTTCACAGTTTGTAGCAGTCTACCGTATAATGTGTGTATTGCAAGAATAAAGTAATGACTTGCACTTTCACAGTGCTTTCTGTCACAGGCTGTGACCTCGTAGCACCAAACATCCAAAAGCCACTATACCCCACTGCACCAACCAAATATAATTCTGTGGCTCTCTGGTTACACACAGACCTCTGCAGTGCATTAACTAATAGAGGTTTCCTAATGTACTACAGTGCATTTACCACAGTGTAACAACTTTTTAGAATGTATTTTTCGTTTAAGCTACCCATTATTTTATATGTAGCTACTTTATTTTGGGGCTGATTAAGAGAGGCTTGAGCCACCAGAGCATCATTTTGTTTAAGCTCCAGCGGTACAATTGTCGCAATCATATCTATGAGGCGACGCAAAGTACCCTGTGTGGTTGAGTGCCCTCGTTTATATGGAGTAAGACAAAGCAGCGCAAGTCGCTGTCTTGCCTTAGTCTGTTAAGTTGGAGTTCCATGGGCATTGCGGTGAGGGTTCCCACGCAACACCCATGGATTTTGACACTGCCCCGGATTTACAAAACCATATGAACCTGAGGCAGTGCCAAAACCTTACGCATCCCCACAGCAGGTGTAATGAGAAAAAATGTTTTCATGTCTCCTTGTATGTTTTCCCCTTTCCATGTGTGCTGCATTCTGCAGCTCACAAAGAAAGAGGAAACCCTCTCGGGGCACCTACCTGCACAAAAACAATCCTGCCTACATATGCGCTAGACAGCAATTTGTGCACCAACGCAGTGGGAAAGGACAGGAATGCACCATATTTCATAAATAAGGTGCATTCTTACGCTTTCACATTGGCATAGGGCAGTGCAGCAAGAAGACTTGCAGCCCTGCCCTAGCACAATTCCTCATAAATGAGGCCCTTTGTTTTTAGCCACACCTTGGACCACACTTCCACGCTCACTGACCTTTGGTTTGATAAACACTGTTTAATATTATTTACCCACTGTAAAAATTATTTGCTGTGGGTATCAGGGGCGTTTATGGTTGTAAATAGTTGTCAATGATGAGGAGTACCAAGTTCTAGAAAGGTTTGTCAGGAGGGGGTCCTTGCACCTAAAAAAACTTTAACAGGGGGGTCTCGGCATCAAAAAGTTTGAATACCTCTGCTGTAGAGCCAGCTTCAGCGCTGGGTGCACTACCGCAGGCCGTTACTAGAGGGCCCTGGAGAGCCAGGCTCCCACGTTGGGTGCACTACCATAGGTCCCTAGACAGACAGACAGGCGCCAGCTCTGTGTGTCGGCTAGTTAAACAAGCATTGGCATAGCCAATAGGTCTCGCCTTTGGGACCTTATAGGTGTTTAGCCATGCAACAGTTGCATAACTAAACACTTATAAGGTTTTAACTGCTGCAATCTATTGAAGCCTCACAGAGAACATCAAAGCGGCCGTGAGGCCGGGAAAGTGATCGCCATTGCGAGCAAACATCAAAGCGGCCGCGTGGCCGCGAAAGTGTAAGTAATCGCGGTAAAGCACGATGCGCGCGCCCGCGCACATGCACTGTGGCTCTAGGCTGGCCTGGTAGCACTTTTTGGAGCCCTCACAAAATAACTCGCCAGACTAGAGCATGCGCTGGGCCAGGCGAGACCTAAAACCACAAGCTGATACTAGCACAGATGTCTGTACAAGGAGATCACGGTGGTAGGTGCTCAGCTCACATACCTATCCATATCAGAATTGCATTTTAGGCGATTTTTACCGACTCACGTTTTATTCATTTTCAGGTCAGAAGAACAAGCCTATTATTTTAGAGACTGATGAGCACACTAGTGTTCCTTGAGGCAGGGGTTCGAATATAACATTACAAAACAAAACAACAACAAAACCGGCGACTCTCCTTGCATTTACACGCCTTGCTGGCACGTCCAAAATTAGACCGATGGATGACAGGCTCTCGGAAATGAAGGAGAGGTAGGGGTTAACTTTAGACGCCACATGGTGTTCAAGAATTGTTCTATTCACCCAACAAGCTAAGATATGCTCCAGAAAAGGAAAAATGCATCTTTCGGAACCGATGCTAAACAGTATAAACTGCAAGAGATTCCTCGCTGTACATACGCAGACGTTGCCCAGAAAACCAATACCGGAGCAGTTTTCATAAGACTCCGTGTCAAACACACAATCACTGGAAAGCAACTACTACTGCATTCAATAAATGGCAAAAAAAGACATATTTGTAATCTATCATATTTCATTTAAACGCATGAAGACACCACACCACTACAACTCTACTTCGACCATAGATTTAAATATTTTGCATTAGTTACATTTTGATGCTTCGTAAAAAAAAAAGAAGTCTGGTGGACAACATTTATTTTTGACATATAACACTGCGACTGAGACAGAGGCACCTTTGACGGATATTAACCGCATCAACAAAAAGAAAAGTACCGTTTTACTATGTTTTGCATAAACTGGGAATATATATTTTTTTTATTTCATTTTACTCCAATATTCCGCACAGATTTTGTCATATGTTTTCTAAGCTTAGACTATCTTTAACACTACTAATTCACTCTGCGGACATACGCAACAGCCCTGTCCACACAGGCTGCAGGACCTGAGCTTGTTACTAGAGATCTATTATAAAACCAAGGAGCAACACCACAAAGCATTACTCGAGTGCACTGGGGCCTGGCACTAGCGCTTGGAACGAAAAGGTGCACTACCAGGGACAGTTAGGGTTCCTGTAAAGCCAGGTACAGCGCTCCGTGCTCTGTGTTCTAGTACCATGGGCCCTTAACTAGAGGTACCTACTGAGCCAGACAAAAAGTTGATTCTGTTGCAGTGCCACAGGCTGTTACCAAACGTTCCTGGATAGGCATATAATGCGCCGGGTAAACTATGGTGCACTACCGCAGGCCCTCCCTAGATGTCCCTGTAGAGCCACGCTTCAGCACTAGGTGCACTACCGCAGGCTGTTACTAGAGGTCCCTGGAGAGGCAGGCTCTACTGCTGGTTGCACTATATTGCACTACCACACGCTGGTTCTAGAGGTCCCTGTAGAGCCAGACTCCCGCTCTGGGAGTCAGCGGAAGAAGAACCATATCTAGGGGCACATCAGCAACAACCGGCGATAATTATCGCTCAGCGCTCTTAGCGTGAGGATAATTATTGCTGGGTAACGTGGATTTTTATCGCTGAAACCAAGGTGCACCACCACAAAGCGTTACTGGAGTGCTCTGGGGCCTGGCACTAGCGCTGGGAACGAAAAGGTGCACTACCAGGGATAGTTAGGGTTCCTGTAGAGGCAGGTACAGCGCTCAGTGCTCTGTGTTCTAGTACCACGGCCCTTAACTAGAGGTACCAGGCGGGCAGCTAGAGCCGAATTTCCGGGGGGGGGGGGCTGAAAAAGATTTCGGGGGGGGGGGGCTAAGTCTTCCAGCCATAGGCAGAGTGGCTGTAAGAAGGGGTGAAAACACAACAAAAGCCTCATTAACGAGTAAATGGTCTTTTAAAGACCTGAGAAGTACTCGGGTGCGGCTGCAATTAGACTGACGCCAGCCCGCGAGGCTGTCACAGCCGGGCTGACAAACATGACGGATGGGGGGGCTGAAGCCCGGTGAGCCCAATGGGTGTTGCGCGCCTGAGAGGTACCTACTGAGCCAGACAAAAAGCTGATTCTGTTGCAGTAACACAGGCTGTTACCAAACGTTCCTGGATAGGCATATACAGCGCCGAGTAAACTGTGGTGCACTACCGCAGGCCGTTACTAGAGGTCCCTGTAGAGCCACGCTTCGCGCTGGGTGCACTCTGGTGCACTACCGCAGGCCGTTACTAGAGGTCCCTGTAGAGCCACGCTTCGCGCTGGGTGCACTCTGGTGCACTACCGCAGGCCGTTACTAGAGGTCCCTGTAGAGCCACGCTTCGCGCTGGGTGCACTCTGGTGCACTACCGCAGGCCATTACTAGAGGTCCCTGGAGAGCCAGACTCCAGCTCCGGGAGTCGGCGGGTGAAGAACCATATATGGTCTGTTACCATAAGAGATGTCTGTACACAGATAGGTGCCCATCTCAAGTACCCATCCATATCAGCACTGCATTTTAGACGATTTTGAATTAGTTACATTTGATTCATTTTCAGGTAAAAAACACATGAGCAGTTATCTAATAGACACAATACGATCCCTTCTTCCTCTTTACATCCATTTCCCAAAGTATTACATTAAAAAAAAAGATGAGCAGAATAGATTGCTCTACCACAGTGTTCGAGTAAATTAATGAAAACGGCAGCTCTGCTATTAATTACATGCCTTCTTGGCACATCCAGAATGAGAGAAAAGATGCCAAGTGAATAACAATCCTTTCCTTTGTTAGACTTTATTTCGGCCCCAAAGGCCATAAAAGCGACATGAGATATTACAATTCACAGTTTAAAATATCTACATCAAATCACAATTGTAAAATACAGCATACAAACATTTAACGATAGATAAAAAGGATACTTTCAGGTTAGTTACAGAAATTTTCTGCGTTTTATCCACATGGCATTAAGAAACCTGGAGACAGCGAAAACTATTGGGGGGTGGGTGTCATACTTCAGGACTCTTAGCGCTTTTTCACACTCCCTAAATCCCATGTTGTTACATATGGGCTTAACCCAACGTTTCCTTTGTGGGTGGTATATAGGGCAGAAAAAAAAGACGTGTTTTTCGTCCTCAAGTCTATGGCCACAGGCCGGGCAGGCAGTTGTGTTGCTAGCGTCCCACCTGGAGGTAAACGATCTGAGCGGGAGGCTGCCCATTCTCAATTGGCAATACAATTTCCTGGCAGCCGGAGGTGAAATCAAATCTAAAAATTCCTCACTCCTATAGTTATCTTTGATTTGGAGGAACTCAACAGTCAGCCTACCGATATCGGAGCACTCATACAGACGCAGGAGGTAATGGCTTTTGAACTGGTTGGCCAATTTCGTTTTTGATAAGGCCAAGCATGAGGCCTCCGGAGAGGCCCATAGGTCTGGTAGGCCAATCTTAGTGCAAGTATCCCTAACAAATCTCAGACATGGAATATTCTTGCTTTTAATTAGAGGCCAAATCCCCTTAAACTCCTCTCGATACGAGCCCAACTCTGCATTGGACCAAAGTCTCTTCCAATACATCAATGGACGCAGTGTTACCACCTCTTCCATTGGTATCAACCCAAAATCCAGCCTGATAGGGACAAGCAGGGAGCTGGAGGGCAAACCCAACAGATTCCTCATTAAGGAGTTTTCAATCCCAATCAGGTTATGGATTCTAGAATGACCCCAAAGTTCTGCTCCATAGGTGGAGGCTGCTCTTGCTTGGGTCCTAAAGATTTCTATTGCAGGTGCCACTGGCTTGGTGACCGAGCCTCTAAAAACTCGAGAAATTCCCCAAGTGGTTTGGGCAAGTTTTAGGACGGAGTTGGCAATTTGTCCCCCCCAACCAAAATCTTCTTGTAAAATAATCCCCAGATATCCGAACGTTGTTACCCGCTCAAGGGGAACAGCATTCAGTACTGGGTTTGGTCGAGTGTGTTTGGGGGGATTAAGAATCATAAATTTAGTTTTAGCTAAATTAATCTCCAGACCTCTTTCAGCACAGAAATCCACGAAGCCATCCAGAATGCGCTGGATGCCAGTTGATGTTCGCGACAACAACAAGGTGTCGTCAGCGAACATCAGCCCTGGCACCGTACCCGTGATAAGTCTTGGCGCATCTGAGTCTCTGATACCTTCCAGATGTTTAATTAGCCCATTGATATATAGACAAAATAGCCAACACGCATCCCTGCCGGACTCCACGGTTAACAGGGAAGCGGGCGGACAGCTCTCCATGTTTTCCGCGTCTGACCTGGGCAAAGTTTTCCGTATGGAGTCTACTCAAAACATCCAAAAGATATAAAGGGATATTGAGAGCCCGGAGAACCCTCCACAGGTTTTCTCGCGGTACCAGGTCAATAACAATCACTCGGACGTCAACCGGAGGTAATCGTTATTACTTTATTTTTTGCAGTTTTTACATATCACGAACTCGACCCGAAGGTATTGGAGCGCTTTTCATGAGCACCAGTTTAGACGCCACGGGTTATTCCAGAATCCTTCTATTTACCCAATAATCTTAGACATGCTCCGAAAAATGAAAAATACATCCTTAGGCATCGATGCTACACAGGATAAACTGCAAGAGATTCATCCATGCACATATAAGGGCAGGTTTCAAACAATGCCAAAAACGTTTTCATCTGACTCCCTCTCACAAGGAGGCAGTATCCAGTCCCAGGCTTTCATTTACTACACCAGTGCGAGTCCGTCTGACATCGTTTGGGAACTGGGACCGAACAACTTCCTGTCGTCGGTCCCAACCCAGCAATTAGGATGCGACCAAACATTGTTCGGTCACTGAGGCCTTGCACCCATGGGGGCCCTTCTGGAGGCCCCCAGAATCGGATTCCCGCAGACTTTCTGTGACAGGAAGGCTGGCACAGAAAGACTGTTGAAATCTGCAGTCGTAACCCCTCTGGCGGAAAGAGCCACCCAAGGGATTACTGGAGGCTTTACAAATGGCAGACGGGCTATCCGAACCCATCGGAGGCAATTCGGGAATCCGGTTTGGATTTCTTTCCGACCGACCTCATCAAAATGGGTAGGTCGGAAAGGAATCGAACAGCCAATTATGATGCCGTAGGAAAGGCTTCCTACGGCATCGTATTCGGGCCCTTGGAACAGTACAAGCATACCCAGAGAGCTGTCATTCTCAAAACAGTGATTTGGATTAAGAAACACTGATGTCCCAGGGACATAAAGACATTTGGGGGCATATGATCAAGAAACAGCGTTAAAAGTATCGCCGCTTTAGAGGCAGAAAACTGCCGCTAAAGCGGCGATAAGGGGCTTGATAATATGCCGTAGAGAATTCCCATAGAAGCCCATGTTCTGGTGTCAACATGGGCTTCTATTGGAATTCTCTACGGCATATTATCAAGCCCCTTATCGCCGCTTTACCAGCAGTTTTCTGCCGCTAAAGCGGCGATACTTTTAAAGCCGTGCTTGATAATATGCCCCTTAGTGATTAATCTCAATTACCAGCCTACTAATTAACTCCACCCAGATGGCAGAGGACCTGAGACAGAATGAGAAGGTCACTCTGATGGAATTTTTGGCTCCGTTCACACATCAGACAGCGTCTTTCTTGTCTTTTGGGAGAGAAGACATGGGGGTATATTAAGTAGGAAATGGCACAGCGCAGCGTTGCGAGCAATTTAGCAGTGCCGTGCGGCGTCTTTTAAACAACGCAAGGATGCGCCGTATTTACAAGAATACGGCGCACCATTGTGTTTTCCATTGCGTTAAAAAAGCTGCATAGCTTCAACAAAGACACCCTTGAGCCATAGTTCAAGGGTGCCTTCTTTGCAAGGATGATTCACTGCAACGCAATCACCCTTGCAGTGTTGCAGGGATGATTGTTTATGTACAGGAAGGGACACTTTCCTGCACAAAAACAATCTTTAAAGTCAATTTGCTTTTTCTAGGGGGGCATATTTATGAGGTAATGGCATGGCGCTGTGGCAAATTTTGAGGCGCTGCGGAATTTAAAAAACCCAGGGATGCGCCATATTTACAAGACAATGGCACAACACTGTGTTTTCCCTTACGCTAAAAATAGCTGCCTAGGGCCAACACAGACACCCTTGTACCATAGCGCAAGGATGCTTGCGTTGCAAGGATGAGTGTTTATTTTCAGGAAGGGACACCTTCCTGCATAGAAACAATCAATAATGGTGATTGCATTGCTGCAGCACAATAGAAGTAGCAAATCGCCATTATCTAATGATTGTTGTTGTGCAGGAAGGGAGGGATACAATCCTACACTACAGTTATTAATGACGTTTGGTCTTTCTAAGTGTACTGCATTGCAGCACACATAGAAAAGGCAAAAAGGAGGAGAAATAAAAGTATTTTTCCTCGTTGTGCTAATCTAACGCCTGCTTTTGCATGGCGTTAGTTTTAGGCACTGCCTCAGATTTACAGATACTTGTAACCCTGGGGCAGCATCAAAAAGCAATGGGTGTTGCAGTGGAATGCCCACAGCAACACCTACTGCACGCCCCTTTCACACAGAACACTGCATGAAAGGGTACCATATTTACAAAGCAGCATAGAGACAAGATAACTAGAACCTCAGGGGCATATTATCAAGACAGGCAATAAAATTATCGCCGCTTTAGCAGCAGAAAACTGCTGCTAAAGCGGCGATAATGGGCTTGATAATATGCTCTATGGAATTCCAATTGAAGCTCAGGTTAGATGTCCTTCACATCTAACATGGGTTTCAATTGGAATTCCATAGAACATATTATCAAGCCCATTATCGCCATTTTAGCGGCAGTTTTCTGCCGCTAAAGCAGCAATAATTTTATCGCCTGTCTTGATAATATGCCCCTTAGTTCTTGCTTATATTTATATATTTTGGTTTAATTTTATTCATATTTCGAACATTGAAAAACAAATGTGGTGAATAACATTATTTTCTTTACATGTTACATAGCGAGTGTAGCAGCGGAGCCTTTACCAGATTTATAAACAGCACAAAAATATATCATTTTACAACTTATAGCATACATTAAAAATGTTTATACCTATTTTATTTCTGCACAATTAGTAAAACTCTTATTTCAGCACTCGGGTCTTTCGGTCAGATTTTGTGATATATTTTGGATGGTTTGGGCTGTCCTAGGCATTCCTGTTTTTCTCTGCAGACATAGGAACCAGCACTGTGAACACAAGCTACAGGACCACAACTTGTTACTAGAGAATCCTTTCTACCAATGTGCCCTGCCATAAGGCGGCCCTAGCCCGAGAGCTGTGTTCAAAAGTGCAGTACCACAGTAACAGTAACTCTAGCGGTCACTGTAGAGCCAGGCTCCAGCGTAGGGTTAACAATGGTGCGGTACCATAGGGTGTTACTAGAAGTCCCTGGAGTCCAGCAACAGCATATGGAAGGGTACACTGTAGGTTAACCAGAAGTTTAAAGCCAAAAACAGGGATATTTCACAAAAATAGAAGAAGGATTACACTTTTACTTTAACCAAGCGTACAGAATGACAGTGCTCATCAGCATTGAATTACAGACGAGGCAGTAGGAACAGAAATAAAATGCAATTCTTTTAAGGCCAGTAGCATGCCTGTTAATTAACTTGCTTTCTTATAACAGCTGCTAACTATCCCTGCTTTGGAAAACACAAATAGGCACCGCCCATCGTTTTCAGTCGACCCTGTCTTAAAACCGGCACGAGTAAAATTTCTCGAAATCTACCAGGACAGCTAGTGGAAATGCGGGACGCCTGACTACCCTAGTACACTGGTGGGTGAATACACAGGTCCCTGTAAAATCAGGCTACAGTGCTGGGTAAACTATGGTGCACTGCTGCAGGCCGTAGGGGTCCCTGGATAGCCAGATTTCGTAACTGGGTGAGAGGTGCCAGAGCAGCCGACTTTGGAACTGTGGAACCAGGTTTGAGTCTCGGCGTGGCTCAACATCCTGTGATTCTGGGTAAATCACTTAATCTCCCCGCTTAGGAGCATATTATCAAGGACGGCTTTAAATTATCGCCGCTTTAGCGGCAGGAAACTGCCGCTAAAAGCGGTGATAATGGGCTTGATAATATGCCGCAGAGAATTCTCATAGAAGCCCATGTTCTGGTGTCCACATGGGCTTCTATTGTGCCCCTCAATCTCCCCGTCCCTAAAAAATATAAATTGAACGAGCCCTTGTGTAATGTAAATGGTGCTCATGTAAAGCGCTCAAATACCTTCAAGTCGAGCTCGCGCTATACAAAACTGCAACAACAACAAAACATTCGGAACTAGGCGATAGTGCCGAGTTCACTATGGTGCACTGCCACAGGCCGTCCCTGGATAAGACTAGACAACGCTGGGCCATTACTAGAGGTCCCTGCAGAGCCAGCTTCAGCGCAGGGTGCACTACCGCAGGCTGTTACTAGAGGGCCCTGGAGAGCCAGGCTCCCACGTTGGGTGCACTACCATAGGTCCCTAGACAGACAGACAGGCGCCAGCTCTGTGTGTTGGCTAGTTAAAAACCACAAGCTGATACTAGCACAGATGTCTGTCTAAGGAGATCACGGTGGTAGGTGCTCAGCTCACATACCTATCCATATCAGAATTGCATTTTAGGCGATTTTTACCGACTCACGTTTTATTCATTTTCAGGTCACAAGAGCAAGCCTATTATTTTAAAGACTGATGAGCACACTAGTGTTCCTTAAGGCAGGGGTTCGAATATAACATTACAAAACACAACAACAACAAAACCAGCGACTCTCCTTGCATTTACACTCCTTGCTGGCACGTCCAAAATTAGACCGATGGATGACAGGTTCTTGAAAATGAAGGAGAGGTAGGGGTTAACTTTAGACGCCACATGGTGTTCAAGAATTGTTCTATTCACCCAACAAGCTAAGATATGCTCCAGAAAAGGAAAAATGCATCTTTCGGAACCGATGCTAAACAGTATAAACTGCAAGAGATTCCTGATGTACATATGCAGACGTTGCCCAGAAAACCAATACCGGAATACTTTTCATAAAGCTCTGTGTCAAAAGGACTCCGCATCCAGTCCCAGGTTCTCACTTCATCAGTGCATTCTGGACCTTGCAGTCTTGGTTTAGTGGAAGTGTAGGAAATAAAAAGCTACCATTGGAACCTCAAATGTCACCTAATGGATACAATCCACCACGCAATCACTTAAGTTGGGGTTCAACTATTCAAAACACATACCATCAAGAAAGACATTTACAGAAAGCTTTAATTTATGGGATAAAAATCACATCCCATTGTCTAACATTATTGCATCATATGTTCACGATACAAAAAGAGGAAACTTTCATATCTCAATGAAAAATACAGCAGAATGAAAAATACCTAGTGCACCCCCCCCCCCCCCAAAACACATTGGCGCAGTGATTCACACTTAATAAAACACAGGACAAATAAAAAACAAACATCAAATGGGAGCACCCTTATGACTACTGTACATATATTTGTTACATATGCTAATCCAAAATTCACATCGAGCAAGAGTACTAGTGAAATTAATCTTTTTCATCAAGTTCCTCCTTGAAATTGGATTCAGCTAAGAATTGCGTTGACGTGTTTCAGTGGACTAAAATAGATACACACCACCTTCTTCAGAACAATAATTAATCTTTGGGTATGAATCTCCCACAGTTTAAAATTTTTAAAAATCATTGAATATCGGTGAATGGCGGTGGCAGAATGTTGTTATATATATGCTTTTTGGATGGTGAAAGCAGTACTTGAGTCCCAAGCAACTTGAGAGAAGAGGGCGAATACGACCCCTTACCCACATAATTTTGGGTCTTACTTAAGATCAGTGAAGAAGACCAGTCATATATCAAGATATCATGTATTCAGAGGCAATATATACAACATTATAGGTGGACAGGGGTCTTAGTGGTAGGACACTTGATACCTATCATAAGAGAGTACCAGATGTGGTGCTATACTTGCCTGTTTACGAGTTTGAACTTTCCGTAAGTGTAGAGCCCTAAACTGTACAGAAGATTAAATCCTCAACTAGAAGATTTGGGCATCTCAATATAGCTCAGGAACTGCCATATATATAACAACATGCTGGCACCGCCATTGAGCGAAATTCAAAGATTTTTTACATTTTAAAACAGGGAGATTCATACTCAAATATGTTTATCCTGAAGAAGGTGGTGTGTATCTATTTGAGTCCACCGAAACTCATCGTCGCAGGGCCTCATTTACAAGAAAGTGCACCAGCGCAGCAGCACAGGCCCTTTGGCTGGGGCACTTTCAAAGCACAGGGATGCAACATATTTACAATAATATGTCGCTTTCCTGTGCTCTCCCCTGCGCTGGTGCACAATGGGCTGCCATGCGTCGACACAGGCACTCTTGCACCATGGTGCAGGATGCCTGCGTCACTGGGATGATTGTTTATGTGCAGGATGGGCCTCACAAAAAGTGATGCACCAGTGCCGCAAGGAGGGGCTTGTAAATAATCCCCACAATTTTTAGCAGAATCCAATCGCAAGGAGAAACTGTTGATGAAAAAGATTAATTTCATTAGTACTCATGTTTGATGTGAATTTTGAGTTAGCATATTTAACAAATATATGTATACTGTCCACAACGGTGCTCCCATTTGCTGTTTGTTTTTTATTTGTCCTGTGCTTTTTTTAAAATTTAACTCTGAACCACTGCGCCAACTTGTATTGGGGGGAATGCAATAGGGTTTTTTATTATGGTGTATTTTTAATTGAGATATGAAAGTTTTCTCTCTTTGTTTGCATCATGAACATATGATGCAATAGAGTTGGACACTCGGATGGGATTATTATCTTATTAATTAAAGCTTTATGTAAATTTCTTTCTCGGTGGTATGTGCTTTGAAGAGTTGAACCTCAACTTAAGTGAGTGACTGGCGTGTTTGAGTGGTGGAGGGTGTAGTGTATCCATTCGGTGACATCTGAAGTTCCAAAGGAAGCTTTTTATTTGCTACTGATTTGTAGTGCCCTGTTCCCTTGGTGTGAGGAGCCTTCTCTCTCTTCTTTCAATCATTAGTGGAAGTGTACTCATAGTACTATTATTCTTGAAAACAGTGATTTCTAGCTAGAAAGTCCAGTGTCCTCGTGACAAAGATATGGGTGGATGGGAGGGGAATATTTATTATTTCATACAGTGCAGCAAGGCAACTTGCTGAGCTGCGTTGAGTGAAAGGGAGAGAGCAAAAATGCTCCATATTTACAAAGATATGGACCATTTCTGCCATTTCTCTGCGCTAGTGCATTTTGTTAAGCATAGCCAATGCAGGCACCCTTCAACCATAGTGCAATGGAGCCTGCATTACGGGAGACATATTTCTCCTAAAATGCGTGCTGAGGAATTCAGCACACATGGAGAGAGCAAGAAACAAGTAGAAATACGGATATTTCGTCTCATTATATCTGTTGGGTAGGCACACTATTTTGGAGTAAACCCATGTTTAGTAGTCTTTGTAAATCTGAGTTTGTTTAAAAAAACATCGGAGGCTGAATGATAACACCCATGCTCCACCCATGTAACATCTACCCAAAGTAAAGTAACGCAAGGCAGCACTATGCTCTGCGTTGCATTACTTTTTTGTATTTACTAAACTACGGAAAGTTACTTGTCGTGGCTTAGTAATTGCCAGAAATGGTATTGTGTCTGGGCTGCGCCACAAAATAGACGCAACTGCAACACAAAATCATGATAAATCTGGGTCTTAGTAATTAAACTCAATCACAAGCCTACAAATTAACTCCACCCAAAGGGTAGAGGATCTGAGGCAGAATGAGAAGCTCACACTGATAGAACTTTGACTGATTTCACACATCAGACAGCGCCTTTCTTGGTTTTTGGGAGAGAAAACAGGATTGCTGTGGCTAAATATCAGTCAAAGTGGAATCCAGAAGCTGTGGGCAGACCCAAGGCCTGTCTTTTTGTTTCTGCTTTTAGATGCACTTTCATGGTGTACCAGTCTATGTGTGGATTTAGAGGCATATTGGTTAAGAAATCACACAGCGCAGCGTCATTTTGTTGTGCTGTGTGATAGGGAAACGGCAGGAATGCGCAATACCTAACAGTATACAGCACATTCCTGTCATTTCCCATGTGCTGGCGCACAATGTGCTGCCTGGCGCCAACGCAGCTGTAAGAAAGATCCCACAAGGCATTTTCCTCTTTCTATGTGTGCTCCTATGTGTGCTGTGTGCTAATTACACCTTCTCTGGGTAGGAGTAGCATTTTGAAAGCATTTTGAGGTTTATCGTTGTTGGTAAATCTGTGAAGGAGCCAAACTCCATAGGTGGAGGAGTGGGAACACCCATGGAACACCTTCAGTGGTGCAAGGGGCGACGCAAAACTTTCATAAATATGACACAAAGTGTGCAATGCAGAGGCGCACTTTACACAAGCACTGGAAAGTAACTATCACAGTAATAAATGAACAGCAGTTTGCAAACTAAAGCACTCAGAATTCCAGCAATAAGGGGCATTTGTGTTATAACCCGTTATATGAAAATACGAGGTAATTAAAGCACAGATGCATATATTTTGTTTTATTTTATTGTCCATTTTTAAACTTCAAAAAGGTTTTATAAAAGACAATACTTATCTGTTTTTTTTATATTATGAAGCAAATGCGACAGAGGTGCTTTTGCCAGAACTCACGGACACAAAAACGTATAATTTTACTGTTTTTGGTACAGCACTGAATTCACTTCGAATCATTTTTATTTCAGCACATTACTTATATCTTCCAGGCACATTTGGTAAAAACATTACCAAAGGTCTAGAGTGTCTTTAACATTGCTATGGAACCTCCGTAGAGATACACTCCTGCGCTGCTCATACAATCTGCAGTACCGAAGCTCGTTAGTAAAGACCCCTGTGTATAAGGTGCAGTAGCACAGACAGATACTAGAGATCCCTGGAACCTGGCGCCAGCGCTGGGTGAAGTACCACAACCTGTAACTAGAGGTCTCGGTAGAGCCGAGCAACAACGCTAGATGCAGAAAGCTGCAGTACCACAGGATGTTACTAGATGTCCCTGTTGAGCCGAGATGCAGCGCTGAGTGTAAACGATACGCTACCAGCGGGCACATCCTCGGGGTAAGTAAGCCCTTAGCTCACTTAGCCACATCAACTTTACATATTACAGTATTTTTAAAGACTAATATTTTATTCATTTTCAGGTTAAAACAGTACACGTATCAAGTGGACACCATACACTCCAGGCCCCACTTTTATTCATAGCTGCCAAGGTTTCTGATTGCTATGTGTGACATTTTCAGAATTTCAGTCTAATTATGAGTGACATTTCAACAACTATGAGTGACACTTTCTAGTGCGCAAAATCAAGAAATAAAGATAAGGGGAAACATATATATATCAGAAATTAAACCTGTTTGAGTAACGAGAAACTCTAAGATCATCTTAAAACTGCTGAAAAACACCAGAAATGGAAGAGCTTGACATCAGGGTTTTAAGTGCGGTGAAAAAAGTGTGGGTCTCTACAAGGGGCATGTATAGCCTATGTAATTAGGCTTAAACACAAACTATAGTTCTCCACTGGCAACACTTTGCTGGAAGAATTACTTCTAAAACAATTTTTTTGCCAGCCTATATCACACTCCACAACTGGGGCAGGAATGTGCATGGTGCAATCACAACAGAATGCCCCGTCTTCAAGCAATGCTCACATATTCTTGCAGTGATCAGGTGGTAAAAAGATTACCTCTTAACTACTATGGCCTGAAACTCGTCCTCTGAAAATGAAAGAATGAATAAACTTGGCAAGTTCACTGGGGCTTGAAAGACACTCCTATTTACCATTTAACTTAGCTGGGACACGTACGGATCTCACCAGCTGGAAACGATAGTGCTTTAGCAAATCCCCTTTGACATAAATGAATAATTTACTACCAAGACCGAAAAACGGAGGGGCGGGGGAGGGAATTAACATGGGAAAAACAGCCTTTTTTAAAACGTATGTAAACGCTAATAGGACTCAGTCTATAAAAGTACTAGCTAACACAAAGCTACCAATCACAGGGGCCAAGTGGCATTTATCTCACTTGCTGGAGGTGTTTGGTACTCAACTTATCATCAACTTAGATCTGACCTTGGCTGTAGTTTTAAAATATGTGTTAATGCAGAGGTGCAGAATTGAAACAGTAAAACAGTGTACTTTTAAAAAACATGAAGCACTATCCAGGCTATAGCATGGAAAAGCAACGCACTGTTGTTTATGTCTCACTTTATGCACTCGACTACTGTGGTACTATGGCCTAATGTATACCCTAAACAGTAACCTAAATAATCGATTGTCAAACCTCAGACAGAGAGTGTGGCAGGTTCATATCAGAAAGGCAGATTGGGTTTTGTCACTCAGTCTAGCGACTAATAAACGGCTGGTATGCTATGTAGGCAGCGAGCAACAACATCACCTCAAGAAAATCATGAGGGCTGCGGCCGAATCTAGTGCTTGTCTGTTATGTTGGCGAAAGACACTCTGAGTGTTAAAGCCGTTCTGGCTAAAAAATGCTTTCATTTGTCAAACCGTGTTTTAAGTAGCACATTGTAAATGCTTTTATTTTCTAAATACCAGAGTCTTTTCCGAAAATAGAGAGGACCACAAGCTGAGGTGCCGATATGCTGTGCTGCAAAGGTAATGCCCATTTTCAAGCATTATGGCTAAAATTGAACCATGGGAAGTGTTCCCTACTGTGATAGCGCCTCAACAAAACCTTCTCGTCGAATTGGCGCTATCTATAAAACTGTTCAAGACTTAGTGGGCCAACACTGCCAGCAGGATATGAACCCGAGGCCACGGAAATAAAGGCACCACCCCAGGGACAAACTGCCGGCCCACTCACCCAAAGAGGCGCTCAGCTTGATGTGTGTGATAATTAAGCATTGAGGGCCTGCTGCAGAGCGTAGAGTTCGATAACAGAGATCCGTGTGTAACCTTTAAATCGTAAGTTCCATTCCAATCAGTACTGACTTGACCCTTCCTCCTTCTAGCACTGATAGCACAGAGACTGCATTCATGTAACAAGCAGAAGTTGATGTCCTGCAGCTGTACTGACTTTATTTGCGCAGCTGAATTCACCTTAGCGCAGCATGACTTCTTGTAGAAATGCTCTCTGTAATTGTAGGCTGGCTGAATCATGACACGCTTTAAAAAGTAAAGTATATTGGGAAGCCAACAAGAAGAAACAGTGAGTGACACTTCACTTACTCTGTATTAGCTGCTGCCGTATTTTTTCACGCGCCCTGACAAAACATATTGATGACAAGATCGATGATTAGCCCAAAATATGAGAAAGTGGTTTGCATAGATGTTTCATGGGTTAACCAGATAGTGTAATAATACACCACACTAAGAAATGTAGTGCCTTGAGGCATCACGGCAATGTAGCCACACAATGAATATATTGCTACTTTTATTGTTTAAATGGTGGTGTCCCAGATCCTTTGCAGTGACACCAGTAATTCAACCTTTTCAAAGAGTGCTTATGCTTGATGGCTGAACAGTTTTGAAACTTATGCTATGGGAACATGTGTTATTTGTCATTATTTCCAATGCCTTTGACACAGTGCTCAATCCCCCTATTTGCAGAACGGTGCCCCTCCACTGAGCTGTCGCCAGGTTGAGGTAAGGCGACTTATCCGTACACAACGGGTAAGCTACTACTTTATATTATTCTTTGGTTGTTGTCTTGCCAGTGTTGCATTGCTTGATCCCCTTTGTTGTCTTATGTCATTTTACAGGTACGACCAGTAAATCGAACAACCCAAACGTGGGATTACTGGCATTGTTGTTGCACTTTGATTTGTCTAAACACTTTTAAATCGCAGTAGCACATAATATCTTTTGGTCCTGACAAAAGCAGTGACACCTTACAGGGTCATTGAGGCTGGAACATGTAGACCTGTCCACATCCACCATATGCAGTTATTATTTTTAAACTGCAGGTGCTCTGTTTTTAATCCTGACATCAGGAACAAATCAATAAAGTCCATATTGCTCCTGATAGTTAGTTTTAATATCACTCACACATATTGTCTGTCCTTGAATTCCGCACTGCACCTGTCACCCAACCCTTCTAGTTGTCTTCACGTCAGAAGAATTTATTATATCCTAAATAGTGTAGGAATAAAAAACATCCCTGAGCTCCTCCCTCACAGTGAGGGTTAGTAGCCCTTGGCGGGGCTAGAGTTCCCCATCAAGAAGAGAATTCCAGATGATGAAGCATGCCACCTCGGTGGGTGATGGGATTACGTCCTAATTAAGGGATCCCCCTGGTAGCATGTCAAGATCATCTTTGATGTCTCTTCTCCAGGCATACATATCTGTGGTTTTAGACCCGAGGATTTTGTGTGTTGAATTGTTAGTTTATTGGGATCTACTAATCCTTGCTGGTCTCTAAATTCCCTAGGACCCCCCACCCCTCACCTGTGTTGTTTGATTAGAAACGGTAAAGACCCAGACTATGGTCTCAGAAGCTCAGTCAGGAATTTAATCCTGAATCAAAATACAGCCTGTGCTTGGGTCTGTTGCTACCAGAAGAGCCACCAAAAGAGCAACTGTGTGTCAGTATTGCTGAAAGAGTATGGTCTGTGCATGGCTTGATTGCAAGCGGAAGATTGGCTTGTGCCTGACTGCACTGAGCCCAGAGAATCGGACTGGGCAGGGCCCTATTGAGCCCAGACAATCAGTCCATGCAGGGCACACCTGTTCTCACTCTGATCAAGCCTTCACACGGGACACTCGCTCCTGTCTGCTTGACAACTGTAGAAGATATCTGTGCACTGCACTGAAGACCTGCAGGATCCGCATCTGCAGAGCAGGGGCTCCAGCAGCTAGTGTGAGATCCCAGATAGTGTCGCCAGTGGCAAGTCACCTTCCAGAAGCAGCAGAAGGGTAAGCACCCTGGGAAGGAAGATTCGAACTGCGAGAAACTGAATGCATGCAAATCTGCACTGGAGGCATATTCATTTGTTCACCCTATCCTGAAAGGAGAAGGAAATGCCTAGAACAAAAGAAGGCCCAAGGGGGGACAATGGATAGAAGTGCAGCTCTGTTTAACAAGGTCTAGGACACTAAATTATGGTGCGTCTATATTTGTGGGCGGTATTCCATTTTAGTGCCCATGACTGTGGTTTTCTTCCTTTATTGTCAAGCATTGGGTTGGATATTATTTAATGTGCTGCTGTGTGAATGTTGAACTCTGACCTTGAGTAGCCCCAACACTACCTCCCTGAGGAGCCTGTGACTGCTCACCATTGCTAGCAATGTGAGTCAGGTGCTGAAAGGATAGTACTTAGCTTAGCTTACAGACCACAGTATGATGGGCAGTGGGGCATTAGAGGTTAATGACTCCTATCCTGGAGGTTGAGGCCTCCTAGGTGAATAGTAGCTGCATGATGGAGTAGGCAATAACGAACTCATAGTATACGCCTCACCCCAACACTAAGGAACCCCATGGCACTCCCCAGTTCAGTTCTCCCCCTAGTTTTTCTTTAACTGGCACAGACCTGCTACACCGCAGACCATACTCACACCAACCACGATGTAAATGTAATCTCGAAATCAATGATGGTCTACCCCGCTACGTATATGTTGCAGCCATTTATGTGAAACGTGATAAATGTCCGTTTATATAACTAAATGCCAATAAAAAATCCTGGAGGTTGAGGCACAGAAGCCCGATTGCCCTGTGCTACCACAGAAATGCGGTCTGGCACAACCTTTTCGGAGCTTTGTCCCTGAATGACTTTCCTTACACCAGTCCATAGACCACTTCATAGAAGAATTTGAAGGGCCCACCATTAAAAAGAAGAACCTTCGTTAAGCATATTAATAAAAGGTGTTAATAATTCCAGTGCTACTTTCATATTACTGATCTATGAAGTATTGCTAGCCTTTGGTCCAAGGGCATCTTGAGGAGAACAAAAATTGGAGCCCCATTGCTCCAAAGCACCGACTCTCCAAAATTCTCTACACTTCTACACTTAAGTCTGTTGCCTTGTGTATAGCAAATATCCGTTTAGGGACCAAAGGCAGCTGAAGATTAAACTGGTGGCTTGTCTATAAGCTGCCAGTCGCTAAAAATTAGTTAGAGCCTTTATGATTTATATAATGCATACTATTACATATTTTTTGTACTTATTTGGTTTAAACCATTCAATCGATTAAATGTTTTGAGTATGGATTACCATGCCTTATGAGAAACTGGCAGGCCCAACATAGTAGCTATCTTTATATTGAATAAAACGAAATAAAGTGCATCACTGCGTGGCTTGGTTTCGATTTTGTATCTCACTTTAAAAATATGAAAATTAAATTAAAAATGAGTTGATTATTTTAGCACAACTCTTAGGATGTAGAGCTTTTGGGATTGGTATGCACGTCGCTCACATCTCCGTGTCAAAGGAGCACACAGCTTGAGTGATTTGTCAAGCCATCCTTTCCCAGACACTGCTCACACCGTTACTACACAAAGTAAAAGTGGCAGAACATTTTTATCGCACCAAACTGTTACCGTGACACAAACTTTTACAGTCCAATCTGCACTTTATAGATAAAAGGTGGCGGCTTGAGCAGTGAGACAAGAAATAAGCAATAAGTAGTCGTCGCTGCCAAATGGGAGGTGAAATGGAATAAAAAATAGTTTGTCCTTTTTCCTGGGACTGAGAGTGACTGTTGTTAGCGCATCAGGGTAGCCCCACTGTGCCCAGATGCACCTACATACGGCTATCCCTGATGAGAAGACTCAAAGGGTGAGTTGGCTAATTTGGAATCAGGGTGTGTTGTGAATTCTGCGGAAATACACAGGCACGCAAGATTCTTTTGTTATTGAAATATATAACTCAAAAGCATTAAGCGCTGGAAAAATTTGAGATATCACCTGTGATGTAATCAATGCAGCAATTTAATTTGGGATGAATTAAGTATTATGTGAGGTCATAAGCAGTGCATGGTGGGGGAACAAGTTATAGTTACCTCAGTTAACTAGAACAGGTGAATTTCATTGTTTTGTTTATAAACTTTAGTTTTTATATTATTACAACACCTAGCTATAAAGTCACTTTAAAAGTTGCTTTTTTCAGTCAATTTAAGTTAACATAAATTAAGATATTATTACCATATCTAAAAATAATTTCATTTTAACATCTGTTTTTTTAAATATTAATTTCAACGGTTTTTCGATCCTATTCATTCAACTTCCCTACTGAGAATAGCTTTTGACCATGCATGGCGGGAAAAATTGGACACAGGGACTGTCCTGCAGCCAACCGCCTATTGACTGCCAACCCGCATTTTTCTTCATTTTTTTCTCCTTACCCTTGCAGTAATGCAGCTGAAGCGCCAACAGTGGTACTGTGAAACAGGGCAAGCTTCACTTGAAACTTGTGTGGACTTGGGGTTTCACAGTTCCCACGGGGTCCTGTGGATGTACACAGGGGGTCACACTGTGACCCACAAAACCATTTTGAAAATGTTGCCCCAATTTGGTAGGGGTGAGAGGATGCAACCCCTACAGGGGCCAGGTAGTCATGGTACCCTACACCCTCCCGCTTCTATCTTAATGTTTTTGTAAACAAAGGACAGGGATACAGAGTCCTCGAGCCCTAAAATACAGCCACAACATTTCTCTTCATCTTGCAGTCAGTCTATCATATCGCTCAGGGACAAAAGCCCTCTCAGCCAATCAGAAAGCGATATTTTTTTTTTATTTATCACACAGATATTACTATAATTTAAACCCTAATTTCTCAAAAATAGCTAAACGTATGTACACCAAATAACAAAAAGCACGCTTTCTAAGTAAAGATCTTTATTTCTGCCCAATTAAGTGTAATTCTGTCAAGTCAATTTTCTGTATCGCTTTTCTGAATTTCCTATGAGAATTAGAATGGGAAAAACATGTTTCAGAACCACCTTTTTCTCGGTCTCCACTTGACTGATCCCCGCAAAACTTCCCAGGAAGGTGCAGAGCTGGATAAACTTTTCTTCTGGAAAGTTTCATGAAGATTTTTCATTTTCATTGTAGAAAGCCATAAAGTTCACATAAGAGTCTGCCAAATTATTAATGTTGTCCCAATGCAGACATCCCAGCATGAAAATACAGCTGAACCAATTTTGTTGTTTCAGAACAAAACAGTTTACCCTTTTAAGTGTGTGTATCAGCCACCGCTTGTGTTAACTCCCACACCAGTGAGTGCATCTGCTGTAAAGAACCCTCTTGTGCTCACACCAGAGGGATTTCTTTGTACATTCTTTTGGTTGGGCTGCCAGGGAGGAGCTTCCCCAGCAGCCTGATACTTTTTTTGATGAAATGACAAGGTGCATGGTGCGCTGATGTCATTTTACTGATGGCGAAATGAGCCAGTCTGCTCACTTTATTTTCACTGATTCGGTGCTCAGAGGTATATCTCAGCCCCGAGCACCAATTTGAATGGAGGAGAGATCATTGGAAAGGGAAGAATTTCTCCTTTCCTATGAGATGTCTTCATAATGGACCCCTCACAGAAATGTGAAGTAAATGTGTATTTTAGGCACAGTTTGAGGTTTGCAAGGCATTCTGGGTTAAAGAACCTCGTTTGAAAAAAAGTAATCACAATACCCTGGACACCCCTAGATGTCTAGTCTTCAGAAAGGTCTTGGTAGGGTAGGTTTTAATGGGTAGCAGCTGAGATATAGGCCAACACCCTCAGCTACCCATGTTGTAAAAAATAATAGATTCTGCTGGGTAAAATATGATGGTGTGGTCTTCTGTGTCGCAGCCAGGCCCAGCTGCAGAAGTGAGGTACCATGTTTATCGGGAGAAGTGTAGGAGTACAGATTAGTAGAACATTTGTTATTACCAATTCACTTGCTCTGAATTTGTGCCTTCCAATTGTAATCCAGTGTTCTAGAAGGAAGACATTTTGCAAAATGCCCTCTGAAGTACATGATCACATGACGTATAAATAACCACTGCTCCTCAACTCAACATCTGCTGTACATTTCAGAAATACATAGGTTTCTTTCATACTTATTGTCCACTCTTTATATTTTACCATAGGAATTGGTGTATACTCAGTACACAATGAAAACACATTCCAAGGTGCAGCTTAGGTATTGGCTCTGGATACCTCGGGTTCTTGAGAACCTACAAACCCTAGACATCACAGTGACCAGAAAAGTTTAGCGGATGTTCAGTGTAATTCTTTTTTAAACAAGCCATCATGACAAGAAGTTACAGATAAAGATGTTGTCACAAATTGCTCTTTTTTTCCTACTCATTTTCAATATTTCTATATTTCAACAGTGAATTTCTTTGAGAAAACCTTGAGGGATCTGAGCTAATGACCCCTTGCTGAATTCAGAGCTATGTCCATGTTTCAGAAATGTATAGCTTTCCATGATCACCCCTATGTTTCACACCTGTTTTCACAACATACTGGAAGTAGATTGATAGCACACAAATTAGGAAACATTGGCTACTTCTTAAAACATAAGCAAGAAATGTGGTAACAATTGCTTTTTGATTCAGCTCTGCTTGTTACTAAAAGTTAGGAAGAAAGTGATTGTAGTACAGCAACCTTTCATTGATGCTAAGAAAAAAAACACTTTTTTAGGTAGCACTTTTCCCCCCAAAGAAAAGAAAATCAAAATAGAGCAATATTTTGGCTATTTTCTTGTACTCCTTCATGGTAATCGACATGGGTACCCTTAGGATGTATGTTTATGATGTTGAGAAAATAGGACACAAATTTGGCATGGAAAAAAGTTATGGAGTCATAAGCGCGAAGTACCCCAAACACCCAAAAAAGGGCTCAGCATTGATGCGGAAAAGTATCAACATTAAAGGGGCTAAAAAGTGGCAGGCTTGAACCATGGTTCTAACCACGAGACTTACTGTCAATGCCGCACATGCAACATACTTCAAACACTGAGAAGCAAACCTCTCATGTTGCAAGTATAAAATAGAAATAACATAGCATAGTACAAGTTTTTATGTAATGATGCTTCAGATTGGCTAAAAGAGAGGAATATTATAAATCCTGTAGTGATCCTTCTGCTTGACTCAGCCTTTCATTCTTCCAAGTCAGAATAAAGGACAAATTGGCAGCAATCATTCAAGTGCCTGAACTGTGCTTACGTTTCTTTTCCTTCCTTTTAATAATTCCTATATGCCATTACGCAGTGCTTAAAGACAACAAACCTGGACATAAATTTATATATGTTGTGCTTTACACAAAGACCCAATTTACATTGTAGAATACTTTTGTGCATCAGTTACAAGGTGCAATATGCATGTTCACACATGAGTTTACAGCTACAGACTTAACTAACATAATTGCTTATCATTTGAGTGTGTATATTAATGTGTTTCAGTTAGGTCACATGTCAGTGTAAAACACCAATTTGAACAAAATGGAAGTCCTCTCTGCCACTCAATCATGCTTCTGCCCTGCACACATACTCTACCCACAGGCTTCTCAGAACACACTCAAGCTGAAGTCATAATAGTTTATTTCCACTTATGTCGCTGTTCTGCTCATGTTGAACATTCTGCAGTTCGAATGTAATATTGTTAAGTGTAGCTGTGCTTTCCATTTCCTCACAGGATCTACTCATTCGAACAAAGTCTTATTTTCATAGGTTTATATTTGTTTGCACATCTCCGGATAACATTAGCATAGAGGGTATTGAAATAATTATTCAAGAAAATGGGATAGTACTTATTTGTTAAGGTAAATATGTTAAGGCAGAACACGGTTTTATTTCTTGTGTTCTGGTTCACTGAAGAAATGTTAGGTTTGCTCACGTCATGATGCTTTTGCAAAAGTTTTAAGGGGCATATCAACAACGAGGCGATAGAAAATTATCGCTGCTTTTGCGGCCGTTTTCGGCCGAAAAGCGGCGATAATTTTATCGCCTAATTAGCAAGGTCACGCTGACGCGTGAAACCTTGCTTTAGCATATGAAATCTTAACGCCCAGCTTTGCATCTCTAATGAGATGCAAAGTGGCCGTTCCTGACCTGACATGACAGGAGAATTGTCGCTTAGCGACATTTCTCCTATCATCAAGCCCCACGCTATGAAGCATAGCGACAGGAAAAGTAGCGATAACCCCTGTTATTGCTACTTTCCTTACGCCTGCTTCAGGACTTACTTAGCCATGATATCCTATGGAAGGAGGATATCATGGTTAAGTTTGTGAGTCCCTATCAACAAGCTAACGCCACATTTCGTGAGATTATCGCTGGGTTTCCAGCGATAATCTTACGTTAGGCAGTTAGCGCTAGGATTTTTATCGCTTTTGAGATAAGCGTTGCTAATAGCACGCTATCTCAGCGATAAAAATCCACGCTAGCCGGCGATAATTATCCTAGCGCTAAGTGCGCTTAGCAATAATTATCGCTGGTTGTTGTTGATATGCCCCCAAATTTCTAAGCAAGAATTGTGCATAAAAACTCTCGATTTTGGGGGGGGGGTGTCAGAAGACTATCCTATTCTTTAGAGATGCAGCCCAATTTCTCTTTGATTTTGCTGCTTATGGGAACTTAAAATATTTTTCACTTTTGCACACTTTCAGTATTAAAACCCTTTAACTATTCATTGATCTAGAATAGAGTCATTGATTGTGCTCATTCAATGTAATAATTTCTTAATGCACTGTGTTTTAATTAATTTTGATGCCTTGAGAGGTGCGTTAACACGGGTGCACATTGACTCATGAAATTGAGGTTTAACACATTCTCCGATCCAGTAAACTGTGGGAGGACTGAATGATGTAAATTTTAGAGTGCCTAAATTGTGAGGTTCCTTTTGCTCCCAAAACACAAGCACTGCAAAGCAACTACTGTGCATTAAATAAATATTAAAAAAAAATCTTTGTATTCTATCATATTTCATTTACGCACATGAAGACAGCACACCACTACAGCTCTAGTTTGACCATCGATTTATAAATTTTGTATTAGTCAAATTTTGGAACTTCAAAAAAATGTCTGGTGAATAACACTTATTTTTGATATATAACACTGCGAGTAAGGCAGAGGCAACCTTTGACTGATACGAACCACACACACAAACAAAAAAGTTCTGTTTTACGGTGCTCAGCATAAACTAAGAATATATATAGATTTTTATTTTATCATTTTGTTCCAATGTTCCGCACAGATGTTGTGATATGTTTTCTAAGCTTAGACTATCTTTAACACTACTAATTCACTCTGCGGACATACGCAACAGCCCTGTCCACACAGGCTGCAGGACCAGAGCTTGTTTACTAGAGATCTATTATAAAACCACGGTGCACCACTATAAAGCGTTACTGGAGTGCACTGGGGCCTGGCACTAGCGCTGGGAGTTCAAATACCACGGACAGTTAGAGTTTCCTGTGTACAGCCAGTTTCAGCGCTCGGTGATCTATGTTGTAACACCACAACAGAGGTCCCCACAGAGCCAGGCAACAACGCGAAGTTGATTCTGTTGCAGTGGCACAGGCTGTTACTCAAAGTTCCTGGATAGGCATATACAGCGCCGGGTAAACTATGGTGCACTACCGCAGGCCGTTACTAGAGGTCCCAGGAGAGCCACGCTTCGCGCTGGGTACACTCTGGTGCACTACCGCAGGCCGTTACTAGAGGTCCCAGGAGAGCCAGGCTCCATAGCTGGTTGCACTATATTGCACTACCACATTCTGTTCCTAGATGTCCCTATAGAGCCAGACTCCAGCTCTGGGAGTCGGCGGGTGATGAACCATATGTATATAGTCGAGATGTCTGTACAGGCGGGCAACTAGAGCCACATTTCGGTGGGGGGGGGGGGGTATGAAAAGATTTCGGAGGGGGGGGGGGGCTAAGTTTTCCGTCCATAGTCAGAGTGGCTGTAAGAAGGGGTGAAAACACAACAAAAGCCTCATTAACGAGTAAATGGTCTTTTAGGAGATTTTGAAATAATTACGTTATTCTTTTTCTGGTCAAAAACGTGCGTAGTTATCTAATGGGCACAATAACGATCCAGTCCTCTTGTTTAGTCTATTTCCCAAAGTATTACATTAAAGAACTGATTAGCAGAATAGATTCTCCTACGACAGATTTCGGGTAAATTAACGAAAACGGAGGCTCTGCTTTTTATTACGTGCCTTCCTGGCACATCCAGACGAGACAAAAGATGCCAAGTGAATCACAATCACTCGGACATTAACCAGAGGTAACAATTAACTTTACACGCCACGGGTTGTTCCAGAATCGTTCTAATTACCCAGGGCTTTAAGTGGGATGAAAAAACTCGGGGGTCTCGCCAAGGGTCGTGGCCAATGTAATTAAGGGTGTGGTTTGAATAACAAGTAAGCTAAAAATCTGTGCTTAGCATAGTGTGCCGCCTGACTTGTATTTTGCTGTTTCTGTCATTGATAAATAAGCAGCAACTGTGGCTTGTATATAATAGTGAAAAAGCTTCCACCTAAAGCCCTGGTGACATCAGGATAATGTTCCTGCTCCTGAGTTTCAAAAAGAGAAGGGAAATCCAGCGAGAAAACAACTCTCTTAAAAGGATTTCGCTTCCCCTACAACTAGGGTGACCAGATTCTCAAATAAACAAGCATTGGAAATGAAATAGGTCTCGCCTTTGATTAAGTTAAAGGCATTTGCTTTGCTAATGGTATTGTACAGCAAAGCAAATGGATTTAACTTAAAGGCGAGACCTATTGAATTTTTATTGTTTTATTTTTAATGGATTTAAATTCCATCTACATGTCCCTCACAAAGTAATTTGATGAAGAAACTTTTCTTAAGGCCTCCATTAGGGTGGTGACTGTTCAGTAATGGTATGCAGAAAATGTAAGTTTTGTTAGGCCAGATATGGACACAGACCCTCAACACCTATTTTGTTAAATTAAATTGTATTAGCTGCTGTCATGGCTATATTTATGCAGTTAATTGCATCACTGAAACGCCTGCTGTCGGGTTGCATAGTTAGGAACTTGAACACATCGGGTGGCAGGGTGATTGTATGTGGGGAGCCCACCCCTTGTTTGTTGGGTGGGGGGCTTCGCTCGCTTTACCGTGCAGAGGAGCCTCCTAAAGTCTTCTTATGACACTGCCCTCATTCTTCCATTTACATGCAGTGCACGCAATTACAAACAATGAGTGATTTGAAAGCAATACTAAACTAATGCTCAGCCCAAGATGGGCTGAGCACGAACTTCTAGCTAGGGCGTGAACTGGGGACCCCAGAAGCACCAGTGACAGAGCAGGCCTTGCACTACGCTAAGGAGGACCCAGACTGAGAGGGACCCACAGTAATAATTAACGGAAGACGCGTCATGATATGTTTCTGCCAGCGGAGGGCAGCTTCACCGGCAGAGGGTCTAGGCCAGCCAGAGGCCCTCATACACTCTGTGCCCCATCGTGGCCCACACGTGCAGGGCAGTGATGTAAATGACCAGAAACTTTTAAATATTGAGAGTCACTTTAAAAATTGTATTTTAGCACTATTATCTGTCACTCGCCTACCTTCATTGACGCTTTTGATGCACCCGTGCAGCCGATATAAACGCTGACTCGGAGTCACAAAGCACAGAAAGGCTTCCCCCGCCGTCACCGGCGCGAAGCTCGGACACGCCCCCTGACGAGGACACGCCCACAAACATCGCAGTATAAAGGCGCCGCTGACCACAAGCGACCCCACAACCATTTCGTGTCTCCTGAGGCGGAAGCCGGGAGCTAGGCCAGAAACTTTTAAATATTGAGAGTCACTTTAAAAATTGTGTTTTAGCACTATTATCTGTCACTCGCCTACCTTCATTGACGCTTTTGATGCACCCGTGCAGCCGATATAAACGCTGACTCGGAGTCACAAAGCACAGAAAGGCTTCCCCCGCCGTCACCGGCGCGAAGCTCGGACACGCCCCCTGACGAGGACACGCCCACAAACATCGCAGTATAAAGGCGCCGCTGACCACAAGCGACCCCACAACCATTTCGTGTCTCCTGAGGCGGAAGCCGGGAGCTAGGCCAGAAACTTTTAAATATTGAGAGTCACTTTAAAAATTGTGTTTTAGCACTATTATCTGTCACTCGCCTACCTTCATTGACGCTTTTGATGCACCCGTGCAGCCGATATAAACGCTGACTCGGAGTCACAAAGCACAGAAAGGCTTCCCCCGCCGTCACCGGCGCGAAGCTCGGACACGCCCCCTGACGAGGACACGCCCCCCTCTTTCTCGCTTTCCTGTCCATAAAATAATGTGTCATTTCCGGGCGCGCCTAAGGCAAGCCCGTCTGTGCCCGTCCGTGCCTTGGCCGGGCCCAGGGCCTATCATGCTGCCCTATCTAAGGTATGTACCAACCATATACCTACCTATACAAGAGATCAAATACTTGCCCTCAATCATAATAAAAATCACTGTCACAACATGATCAATGTCGAAAAGTGGTTAGGACCTGTATGTTGTCATATCTGTAGAACACTCCTCACCCCGGAAATACAATCACCCATTATGAAAAACGCGACCGCTCTCCGAGGAGCCCTGATCAATGCAAGGTCAATATGTAAAAATGGCCAGCACATATTTGACCTTATTACAGAGAATAACATTGACCTACTATTCATAACGGAAACCTGGCTTAAACCATGGTGCAACCCAATCATAACTGAAACTGTTCCCCAAGGATACCTCATTCAGAGGACCGATAGACAGGAACTGAGAGGAGGTGGACTAGCCATTATCCACCGCGAATCACTGAAATGCTCGACGTTCGAACTCTCGGACGTAAAAGGGGCAGAAAGTATGGGATTCTGCTTTCAGATCAATGAGGAGAACACTTTCGTGGGAGCCTTAATCTATCGCCCCCCAGGACCTCAAAACGGCTTCTTCGAAAGCTTCGAAGATGCACTTAGCACCTTAACCCTGAAATATGCCAATTTCACAGTCTTAGGCGATCTAAATTTTCACCTAGACAAGCCCAACGACCCTAATACAATATGGCTTAATGACTTAACTGATATACTGGGGCTGGAAATACTGACTAAAATGCCCACACACAAAGCAGGCCATATATTAGACTGTATTTGTACCAACATCAAAACCTTAACTGTCGAAACCCCCCTCATCCAAACATGGACGGATCACTGGTTAATCCCTTTCAAACTTACAACCAAAAAGAAAAGTCCGAACACTGCCAACCTAAAAATCGAATTCTCGACACAGAAAGATTGGAAAAAACTTGCAAACTCACCTAATCTGCACCACATCGCAGAGGAATCTAAACCGTCCATTACAGGATGTACTGAATCCGATTATAATAACTTCTGTAAATGGGTCACAGATTTCTGTGGTCCTGCAAATTCAGGAAAATTACGGAAAAAACAAAATAAAAAATCTGCACCCTGGTTCTCCCCCGTTCTAAAAAACAAACGTACTGAGGTCAGATCCCTTGAAAAGAAATGGCGCCATAACTATGATGTTACGGAAGCTCTCGCCTATAAAACCGCTAGGAAACAATATCATTTTATGATAAAAAATGCCAAAAAAGACCATTTCCTAGAAGCCATCAATTTATCCAATAACAAACAGAAGGAAATTTTCAAAATAGTTGACGAGTTCATGAATCCCAGAATCCTCAGGCAGGAGATACCACCGTCATTAACACTTTGTAATTCCATAGCAAACTACTTTGAAATGAAAATACTAAATATCACCAAAGATTTCCCAGATCTTTCAGAACCCCCCGCTTTTGAAAATCTACAATTATCCAACAGTATACCTCAGCTAAATAACTTTGCCCCCATTAGCCTCGATGAAACTCGACAAGCTATCCTCTCATGTAAATCAGGCTCCCCTTTTGATCCATGCCCCCCACTGCTGCTCCACATGTTAGTAGACATGGTAAACCCAATTATAAATTCCATCATAAATTCCTCTCTAGCCACTGCCGTCATTCCATCTGAATGGAAGTGTGCTGCTGTAAAACCGCTACAGAAAAAGCCCCTAGCTGATCCCACCACACTCTCTAACCTTCGCCCAATCTCGCTGCTTCCACTGCTATTCAAACTGACTGAAGCAGCAGTAAACAAACAGCTGACTAAACACCTGGAGGAAAATCACCTCTTACACCCTAACCAGGCAGGTTTTAGGGCAAAACACTCCACAGAGTCAGCCCTTCTACATACTGTAGAGACACTTAAGATGGCACTGGATCAAGGAAAAAAGGCTGTCCTGATCCTGCTCGATCTATCGGCGGCCTTTGATACGGTTTCACACCCCGTATTAATTGGCCGCCTGGCAGAATCAGGACTAACAGGAACCGCTTTCAAATGGCTGAAAAATTTTCTAAGCCATAGAAAACAAATCACCATATTAGGAAACTATTGCTCAGAGGAAAAAACTTTAACAACAGGGGTACCACAAGGCTCAAGCTTGAGCCCGGTCCTTTTTAACCTTTATATGTCCCCTTTGATTGAACTGATTACATCATTCAACATCAGTACAATATCTTACGCGGATGATACCCAACTCATCCTTGTATTGGACAACAACTCAACTAAAGCAGAAGAAAATCTGAGAGATTGTCTCACCGCAACCTTTGAATGGATGAGAACTCACCACCTTAAATGCAATTCAGGCAAGACTGAGATCCTCCCTTTTGGTCAGAATAACCTCTTTTCCCCTAACAACTGGTGGCCCCAAGACGCCGAAGTTCCACCTAATACCATCACGTCAGCCCGCAACCTCGGGATAAGGTTTGATGAAGCCCTATCCTTTAAAAAACAAGCAGGGACTGTGGCAGGGTCCTGTTTCAACATTATTAGAGGCCTCAGAAGGTTCTTTGACCTCCTCCCCCTGACAGCCAGAAAAACGGTAGCAGTAGCCCTCATTACATCGCGGCTAGATTACTGCAACAGCATCTATGCAGGTTCCAACAAAGCTGTCTTACACAAATTGCAGATGGTTCAGAATGCTGCTGCCCGCTTAGTGCTAAGACTACCCAGGAAATCATCTGCATCCATGGCACTCAAAACCCTGCACTGGTTACCCATTCATAAGAGAGTTTTATTTAAAATCCTACTCATCACCTTCAGAGCTTTCCACCAGTCGGGCCCCTCATACCTATCCCAAAGGTTTGGAAGATACACTCCCTCCAGGTCACTCAGATCATCCAACTTAAACCTATTAGCTGTCCCCAAATTCAGACTGACCACAAAAGGTGGAATATCCATCGGAGTGCTAGGAGCTAGAGCCTGGAACAAGCTCCCACCCCAGATGCGTCTGATTCATTCAGAGAATCTGTTCCGAAAAGCCCTTAAAACATGGATTTTTAAGGCCACTGACACACTATGTCTAGCGTTAATTTAATTTATTATCACTCACCCTCTCTGTATTAAGTACTTCTCCACTTTCCTTTATGTTTTCGGACAACTCTCCCTCCCTTCTCACCTATGACACGTGATGTTTCTAGCGCCAAGATGCTCCATGGAGTGTAAGTTGCGCTTTATAAAAGCCAATTCATCATCATTCATCAAGTCAGGATCGGCGAGAGCGCAGTGTACGCTCGCAGCCGTGCTTCCGGGACACCATCGATTGTATTTCCCCGCATCTATTCAGCTGTGCTCTGGCACAAAAAAAATCCATTGGATTTTCGTGAGTCGTCGAGTCTGTACACGAGCATCCCGCCCCCGTCATTTTTGTCCCCTCCATGGTGATGCTGGATAATAATGATGTGAGCGTCGAAGGAATAGGCTTCACGCGTGCTTCCATCGATTCGGGCCAGACTAGGACAGCAGAAAGTAATGGGCCTCCGGCCGGGGGTGGAGATGGTTTTGGGGTGTTACATTCCTCGGAGAGGCCTGGAATCATGACAGTTTACATCAGATAGGCTAGTAGGGTTTGAGAAAAAAATCAGTCACCTCGGGCACTGTGCAGTGTAACCAGCAAAGAACCAGCCCTACCTGCCTTTAGTGGAAGCAATGTTTAAAAACGCTTGCCCTCTGATCAGCCCCCCTCGGTTGTAAAAAGATAACCGGCTGTAGTGCTCCTAAACGCGCAGCCATTGATTCTGTGCGCTGCAGAAGTGCGTGTGAAGCTGTACAGAGACCTTGAAAGAAGCCGTGCCGGAGCCACCGGGTCAGCGAGAGATAAAATGTTCACGTTATCCGAGGTCAGGACTATGAAAGAACGGCCTTTCAAGCCCTAGAGGCCGCTGTCACACAAGCTTTCAACAAGCGCGGTCCCGAAAGCGAAAGAGGATCACGCGTCCGATCGCAAGCCAAAGGGTGGCAACCAAAAACCCTCATTTCCAATGGCAGGCCACCGTTTAACATAAACGGTGACGCCGGCCAATGGGAATGAGGGGCGGGGCTTAAAGCCCTCTTCTGAAAATCCTCTCCTACACTTTCCAAACATGGCGTTGTGGCCGAAATATATTAACACTGTGCACCCGGTTTGTGTTACAATACAATGAATACTGATGCAAACTGGAGTAAAGTGTTGAACTGGGATTTATTCACTAAAAAGGTAGACAGGGCTTGACACCAAAAATGTAGACCTCCTCGAGGCAGGCAAAACGATGGGAAACCATTTACTCTTCTCCAAACCATTCCAACTTTACAAGTGTGCTCTACTCTATAGCACGCATACAAAGTGGGAAAAGTTTTAAACTGTCTAAAGGTCGGATTTTGTACTGTAAGGGTACCATTTGTGTTTAAAACCTATGCTAGATATCATGTACATACCCTTGCACTAGGTAACAGGGGGTGTGTGTATATGCGGTGCAAGGCACCCTAAAATGCACCAGCGCAGAGAGAGAGAGAGATATACAATGACATGGGCTATATCAAGATGGGTTTCACTTGCTCACTTCAGAGCAAGGCTCCTGCTTTTAAGTATGTGCAGTGTTTAAAGTGAATTCATACAACCCAATATTCCTCCCAGTTAAAACTTGATTTCCAGACAGTCCAGCTGTGAAACAATGCACAGGGGTTGCCTCTTTCTGTTTCTGAACGGGGCCCTCTAAAATAATGCATTAAGTTGGAGAAATGTTGGGTTAAATACATTAATTCACTTAATACACTGCAGGCGCATAAATACAAGTGGTCAGTTCTGCACAGACATTATATATCATTCTGAGATGCTGTGTCTATATAAAGTACTTGTATAGTTGGGGACTCGGTGTTGATTTACAGCATCATTATAGAGGTGACGGAATGGATCTGTGGGTTGAGGGTTCTTTAATGAAACAGGCGGTGGTCGTCTTCAAGTCACAAGTTGCAATCAGCACAACGGATTCAATCTTCCATCCTTCTAAAGATAGGTAAATTGAGTTACCACGAATTAAGGTAAAAATTACACATTTTATTTACAGCTCTTAGGAATGGCACCGATATAATAAAAACAAGTCGATTTTTTTAAGGCAAAGTTCGGTGTTGCATTTTCTATAGATATTTGCAGTCAGCCGGCTGAAAGAAGTATTGGTCTCCTTTCTAATAATACAACATAAAGTAAAGCTGTTTAATTATCATGCTAACTTGTTTCTGAATATGTGTCTAAAATGCCCATTCCGGGAGCCCTGATGTTCTGAAGGGAGGGACAGGAGCGTAGGAGAGGGGGCTCAGCACCGCATTAACTTGTCGAGCGCCGGCCTGAATCCCCTCTCTTTGAGAATGCCAATGCTTCCGCGAGGGCTTATTATCATGGAGGAGAGAGAGTTACAATAGACTTAACGATTCGGAGTGGCCCCTCAGACGCGGTGCGCGCCCGCACCTCCTGCGGGGCTGACCGGAATGTGAGAGGCCGCACTTGCTGAAGTCCGTGCCCGCCTCTGATAGCTGCTCTCCGCCTGAATGTACCCAAAGTGGTGTTGGGTGCCGCCGTCAACTAAAAGGAGCTTTTCTTTCAGCCTACCTGCATACTACTGCGACTGGGTCGCGTGACAGGCCCGCCGTGCTAGTTTCAGGATGTGTTAGTGTGTGTTTAAGATGTGAAGTGCGTGTGTGTTTTCCTGCGTGTTTGTGTGCTCACCGGCGTTTGTGTTGTGTATTTGTGGATACGCGTGTATACATATGTGCCTGCTGAGTACGTGTGTTCATCTGTATGTTCATCTGTGAGTGCATCAGGCCCGGTTCTAGCGGGTGGGCAGGGTGGGCCAGGCCCACCCAAACATGAGCCTGGCCCACCCAAACAGGAGTCTTGGCCCTCGCAGTGAGGGCTTGAAGGCAGGCGCGCAAAGCACACGTCGTGTGTGTCAGCCCGGGCTGAGACAGCTTCCTGGGCACACACACACGGGCAGTTTTTGAGATTATCGCAGTCGCACCAGAGTACTTCACAGGTCTTTAAAAGACCATTTACATGTTAACAAGGCTTTGTTTATTTTTTCACCCCTTCATCTCCACATGGCAAAGGCGACACATCCTTTCTTTGTCAACAGTAACCGTTGCCTACTGTTCTGCTGCGTGGATATTTCTTTTTCTATGCAGCGCAGCAGAAAATAGGTTTGTTTATTCCTATTCACCTTTCCTGACCCCTGCAGCTGCTTATCACATCAGTCTGTGACACAAAGTTTGACTAATGGAGTAGGTAAGAGAATGTGTTACTATTTGTTTTTCTTTTTAAAATCTGCGCAGGCCCAGCAGGACACATACTTCGTGTGTGCTTCATTTAAACAGTTTTTATCCTTATCATGGCCGATGCAGGACAGCAATAAGACAATACAAAATGCCCAGATAACACTGATTTATGATCCTGCTGGAGAGCAATCATTTGTCTGTTAGTAGTTTTAAAATGCAGATGAACTGTAGTTTATGTGGAAGCTCAGTGGGTTACTGCCTTTGTCAGAGATCCTTGTGCTACTTGCAGTTCAGAAGTTACAATCCTAACATAGTACAGTGACCAATGAACTGTCATCAAAGAGCTGCAGACAAACATGAATGGTATAGTTAGAACATCGCTTTTTTTGTTTTGTGATATAGTTAGAACTTCCCCAGGCTTTCATTATTCTAATGTTGCTAAAATGAGTATGTTTGGGTAGATATACATTTTTATCAGTAAAGCCAACCCCCATGGAATACTCTTTAAATCCTGAGTTTGTGCTTCTCCAGACCAAACCCTCTTAAAATATACTGCCCACCAGTATGGATGACATGTGATTCATACACCTTGTAATCCTCTTTGGCTTATGTGACATTCCCTGTAGACTGATTTACATACTTGTATGATTCATAGTCTCTGTATAATGTGTGGTTGGTGTAAAGAACTGACACACACTACACTGATATGAGTAGCGCTACACAACAAATGAAATGCATATGAGAGAGGGGCTACGTAAAGATGAGGGGCACTGTTGGAGGGTGGCAGTGAGGGAATCCGAGGAGGAGGTAGTGGGAGGGGCTATGGAGCGATGAGGGGCACTGTTGGAGGGTGGCAGTGAGGGAATCCAAGGAAGAGGTCATGGAGTAGACGGGGGAGCTAGGGAGAGATGAGGATCACTGCTGGAGTGTGGTAGTGAGGGAGTCTGAGGAGGAGGCCATGAGGGGGATGGGCTACAGAGATGCGGAGCAATGGTGGAGGGTGGCAGTGGGGGAATCCGAGGAGGAGGTAGTGGGAGGGGCTATGGAGCGATAAGGGGCACTGCTGGAGGGTGGCAGTGAGGGAATCCGAGTAGGATGTCATGAGGGGTAGGAGCTATGGGAAGATGAGGGGCACTTGTGGCGTGAGGCAGTAAGAGAATCTGAGGAGGAGGTCAATAGGGGGGCCATGGAGGGATGAGGGGCCCTGTTGGAAGGTGGTAGTAAAGGAATTTACGGAGGAAGAGGTTTTTAGTGCGGCGCCAAAAAAGACTTTTGCATCAGCGCTGAAGCCGGCCCTGTCATGGCCCTTCTGTTTTTGTTTATTTAATTAGCAGTCAGGTCATAAGGGCTACTGTGGAACATACTTTAAAGTGTGTGCTAATTATATTTACTGCTATATTCAATGTTTTAAGTTTGAAGGTTATTTTACTAATGTTTTTACCGGGAAAAATGAAAGTGGAGCCCGATGGTGCCTGATATGGGGCAGGGGCCCCAGGTCAGCTGTGAGATAAGGTGCACTGGAGAGGAGTAGTGGATAATAAAGCCTGTAAGGGAGTGTGTTGCAGAGTGCGGGGTTAAGTGGAGGTAGTAATGAAGAGGGATTCTCCCTGAAGGCTCGCACAGAGGGAGCCTGTAAGGGAGTGTGTTGCAGAGTCCGGGGTCAAGTGGAGGTAGTAATGAAGAGGGATTCTGCCTAAAGACTCGCACAGAGGGAGCCCGAGAAGCATCACTTGCCTGACACTCCCACCTCAGAAACCTCCTCTTCCCATCAAAGGAACATTTATGGAAAAAACACTTTTTGAGAGTGATAATATTTAGAAAGAGATTTGGAAAAGAGCGCGTTTTACTGGGCCTTGTAAGACTAACAAGAGATAAAGGAGGGCCCTGAAGCAGGCCTGCCTAGACATTTATGCGACAAATCGAGCCCGCAGTGGCCCACCCAAATGCACCCTTGGTCCACCCAAATAAAAATTCCTGGAGCCGGGCCTGGAGTGCATGTATGAGTGCCTGCGTTGATTCGTCTGTGTGTTTATGTGGGGTTGTTTGTGTATGTTCGTGTATGCTTGTCTGTGTGTCCTTGACTAAGTGTGTGCACACGTTCATGTGCTTGTTCGCAAGTCTCTGTTCGCTGAAGTGTATGTGTGTGCCCTGTATGTATATTGTTACTGAAGTGGGATCTCCCTTGCAGATAATCAGATTTCTAAAGTAAAGAGAAACTTTAGTTGCACAAGTGTGGTCAACGGCGCAGACAAGTGTGTGGTGTCTGCACCTCACAAAAAAAGGGCATTTGATATTTGAAACCCAGCGACTGCTCCTCGTGGTTCATATGAATAGTTCGGAAGGCCAGGTAGAGGCCGGCCGCCGGCCTGCTCCTACTTCGGTATTTACGAAGAGCGCTCCATTACCTCGCCCATTTCAAAACGGGCAAGCAGCAATAATAAAAAAAAAAACAAGCCAATCAGAGCACAAAACCCTGATTCCAACAAACGCAACAGAGAGTTCGAGTTTCAGGACACACTTGGGAACACTTGGGGCAGAAACTATCTTACATTAATTGCATCATCTTCCGGAGAGGTATACTTAATATTACAAAAAAGAACCGACAACCTATATGCGGAAAGATGCATGTTGTAGGCGTTAACTGTGCATGATCTTTCTCGTGATCCGACAACACTGATTGTCGAAGAGCACTCCCCAGGTGTAACTTGGCCTGTGAGCGCGTGCATAGTCAAACTGAGACTGGCTGGTAAGTAGGGCCTAATAGGCCCAGACACAAGTTTCTACTAAGTGCTCGATGAGGACCGGCCAAACCAAGTCACTTCACGGGCTAGGTTCTCGGGAGCTCTGCAAATGTAACCCTAGTTAAGAGCAGTAGGTGGGCATTCCCCGGCTCCCAAATGAAGCTATGAGTGGGTCCACCAACCTCCCCTGATAGAGGAGTTGAGGGACGTTAGGCACGATTGGCCTGCACACACTGGTGAATGATGCACCACCTACGCATTTGAGCACCTGTCTCCTTAACACTCGAATATTTCTCCCCCCTGTGAGTCCTAACACTAAGCTCTCCACCATACCCCGAGGGCACAGAGTCCGGTAGCAAATACACAACGTTTGACATCTACTTCTAAAGTGTGCAAGTAAAAATAGTGGGACTTGTCGATTCTGATTGACCGGGGTTACTGGGAAAGTTATATGCGTTGAGAAATGTGAACTTTTGGGACGATAAAAAGATAAGTTTCCAGTCGTAAAAAGTAGACATGGTGAGTGCGATTTCGGGTGATAGCTGCTGCTGTTGCTTAAGTGGTTGTGTCCACGGAGAGTATGGCACTTCCGGTTTGAGAGTAAAATATTTCCCCCGTCAAATTTGTTTTTATCCTGCAAAGGCTGCGCGTGCGCGGACGTCACCTAAAAGCAAACTTTACCAAATATTGCTGGATTGGACTGAGAACAGTACATCACCCTGTAGTCCTAACCAGACCACCGTTTGCCCGTGGTCTCGTCTGACGTCAGGGCCCGCTGGGCTATTTAGAAAGGAAAGCTGAACAACAACAGTTCATTATCTCAGGGCCTGAGCCCGAATGGACACACCTGAGCACTTTCTCAACTAGACAACACACATTTAAAGCAGTACATGAAATGGCAATATAGACGTGTGGAGACATACTGTCAGGTAGTGCCTAGTGCTTGCTCCTGAGCAGTGGGTGCTCTACAGCTAAAATTAAGGTACAGACTTAAAGCCACACAAAACACAAGGTTCAAGGTGGGCTCAGGGGCGTGGTGACCACGAAATCCCCTCGCACCCCCCAGAACTCAGCGTGACAGATACACAAATGTAGATATTCAACAGCAGGAAGCATTGAACCCCCTCAGACGCAGACATAGTTCTTCACGTGCCACACTGTATATGCACTTGTTTCAGTCCAGGCTGATGTTTACCATATCACCTCACTGAGATACAGGCATACGAGGTGAATAAATCGGTTTACAAAAGTACACTATTCCCTGCAAGTCATTTTTCTCGCACGTGAAAACTGAGAGGAATGGGGGCTCCTGGGGGTGGCAATAGGAGATTGTCCACCCCCGGGCAGCTTCGGGCGGGTAGTACGGCCCAGGACTGGAGGCTACGCTGATTGGACGGCGTTTATCAGCGCGAGGCGAGGAGCCGATAATTCGGTGGCGCACTTAGTTTGAGGCATGTTGGAGGTAGGGAATGCAAATATTTTGAGTCTCTTGCCTTGTGGCGCTTATAAATTGGCATTAATTATATTGTTGTTGGATAATGCAAGCAGGCGCTTCCGTTCGGGAAGCGCTGCACACACTGTGCGAGGCTGGGAGGGAGGACATGCTTGTTCCCGGTGTGCTGTCCGAGGCATGGGTGGGTATGGAACAACGCCGGGTGGCGGGAGGTGTATTGTCCCTGTCCCCCCCAGAATTTTAGTGTCTCCTACGCCCCTGAATATGTCCTTGTTTCTTAGCACCTGAGGTGTATTAATAATTGGGCTTTGCATTTTCTTAAACTGTCCACTAGGTGGGGTATTTTCACCACTTTTCCCCAAAAGCGAGTCTTTTTTCACTGTCCCAACTCGCTTGGTAATTCTTTCTTTGCTAAAAATACAGCCAGGCACTGCGCGTGTGCCCGGCCTGCCCCTCCTAATCCTGTAAATACTGGTCAACGAGTGAGAGGGAGACCGAGGGGGCTGTTGGAGAGCATGAGGTGTGGCGCCTGCCAGCATTATTAGCAGGCATTGGCGAACCTTCACTAGACAAACAAGTGGTTACAGACGCTGATTTTTTTTTTTTTTTTTTTTTTAATTTCTTACGCAGGTACTGCCAATCCATAAGAGGAGGGAGTGAACTAAAAAACGAATGGGGGGTCTGGAATGGGAAGAGGAGGTTCATGTGCATCCTAGAAGCAGATGAGGAAGGGATAGGTGGAACAAAACACCCCCCCCCTCAACTTCACTATAGGACCAAACAGGGGTTTTCTCTATTACCCAGGACAGCCCAACTTCTGTAGATCGTGTTTACAATTCGGGCACAGTAAAGAATGGTGCCCGGGAGATATCTGTAGAAATTGTGGGAGGAAGGGACACCTAGCACCAGACTGTAACACGCCAAAAAAATGTAATCTATGCGGTGGGGACAACCACCTGTATAGAAATTGCCCACGCAGAGAGAGGACTGAAACCCTAGGGAAAAAAGAAAACCAGAGTAACAAAACAGCGACAGAAAAACAAAAAGAGGCAGACAAAGATAGAGGGGAAGGCAAGGAAACAGCCAGGGATACAGCAAAAAAGGCAGACACAGATAGAGGGGAAAGCAAGGGAACTGATAGAAAAAAGACAGACACCTTAGAACAACAAACCACACACACACACCCACACATAGACAAACCACCTCAGACACAAGGAAATGACACGCAAGCACAAACAATCCAAGAAACACAGAAGGAAGACCAACCCAACATAAACGTCATAGTACACCACGAATTAGAGGACATAGAAATTGCAACAATAGAAATCACAGACACAGAGGAGACACAACAAGGAATAATAGACAGAACTTTAGAAGGAGAGAGTGAAGAGGGCCCCCGCGCTCCCACCCAAGACGCAGGGAACACACACATCTGCCAGCCCAGTGAGCCAGAGCCACAAACTGAACAAATGAAAGAGGAGGAAAACAAGGGAACAGACTCCGAGTCAGACCCAGAGAACAGAATAAAGACCCAGACACCAGGAACAGGGAAAAAAACCCCAAGGAGACCAATAGCAAAAAACTTAAACAAAGGTAGAAACAAAAATAACAAGCCAGAAATGACAAAAACAAAAAAGAAAATTCAAAGACTACAAGCATTAGGACTCCTCAACGACAACAGAGTGTCACCAAATAATACACCTATACTACAGGGGAAAATATGTTGACTTTGGACAGAGACATGCAATATCTTGATGGAAAAACTGATAGGTTTGCCTGCGTGCATCACCTAGTCACGTTTAAATGTATACCACCCTGAATGGGATTGGTTAAACTGTAAATGGAAAACACAACATATTTTATCAATAAAGTATATTTTTACAAAAAAAAAAAAAAAATCAGCGTCTGTAACCACTTGTTTGTCTAGTGAAGGTTCGCCAATGCCTGCTAATAATGCTGGCAGGCGCCACACCTCATGCTCTCCAACAGCCCCCTCGGTCTCCCTCTCACTCGTTGACCAGTATTTACAGGATTAGGAGGGGCAGGCCGGGCACACGCGCAGTGCCTGGCTGTATTTTTAGCAAAGAAAGAATTACCAAGCGAGTTGGGACAGTGAAAAAAGACTCGCTTTTGGGGAAAAGTGGTGAAAATACCCCACCTAGTGGACAGTTTAAGAAAATGCAAAGCCCAATTATTAATACACCTCAGGTGCTAAGAAACAAGGACATATTCAGGGGCGTAGGAGACACTAAAATTCTGGGGGGGACAGGGACAACCTTGTGCACTTTCCAGTGACCCTATACAAATCACCGCCCGTTAAACAAATACAATTGCATACTTTCGAAGTGAAATATTGAGAAAAGCAGGCATGTAGTCACAGTTTGCATGTATGCTTTATTATTATTTACATTCATATAGTAATGAGACCAAATGTTTAAAAAAAAACATATATATGAATCTTGCATCTTAATGCACAAAGCAAACAAAGGCCGCTGACTTAGGGTGGGGGCGTCGTGTTTGCAAGTGCATTATGGTTTGAAAAGTACCTGCTGCTGCATTCCTGGTCTCCAGCAATTTTCAGGCAACAATAAAAATGTGAAGATAACTTTGGTGATTAATGTTCTTTTTTTGAGAGAGATTGAAGGCTTGTCTAGTGAAAGTTTTAATTCAAAAGGTCAGTGAGTTACTGCTTTTGTCTGAGATATTCTTTTGGTATTTGAAGTTTATAAGTTAAAATCCTAACATTGAACAGTGAGCTATTAACCGTCATCAAAGAGTTGCATAAAAACTTCAATGGATAGATTAGAACGTTATGATTTTTCCCCAGACTTTCCCTATCCTAATGTTGGAAAATGGGTTCATTAGTATAGAAATCAATTCTGATTATTGAAGAGAACCCCCCAACCATGGTGTTATGTTTTAAATTCTGAGTTTGTGTTTCTCTAGTGTTGCAAAGCCGCCCTGGGCACTCCCCAACTTTTTGCTGACTGGTACTGGTAGTACCTGACTGACTGACCCTGGCCTCTGCCTAAACAGCCAGTGCTATTCTGAAAGAGGCACTTAAAAATACAGTGAAAACACCTACATACACTAGGGTGCACTATGGGTTAGGGTACCCCTATGATTGGCATGACCTCTCCTATAAGGCCCTAGTACATAATAGGGCAGGGGGATTAGAACTACTTGTAAGTCTCTAGAATATAATAAGGCATGGCAGTTTAGAGGCCAGCAGCCCTTTCTGCGTTTGCATGTGTGCACTGCTGAAGCCTGAGGTCAGTTTAAAAGTAGCCCTGTGTTATAGGGCTGCTTTTAAAATGCAAATTGTACCCAAACTCGACTTTTGGGTTTGGGGAACTTACAAATTGATCAACTACAATGTTGGGGCAAAATTAAGTGGAAAAATGTTTTTCACTTAACTATGGCTGTATCATATTTGCCACATAATACATCATCTGCTGCATAATCTAACGATTTCCTCCAAAACAATTTTGTAGCTCAAACGGATCCCAAATTACTAAAAGAAATGTGACTTGTGTTGCTGTGAAGTTTAGGGCCCTTTGCAAAGGTTAGTAAAGAAAACAATTCCTAAGAAAACAATTGGTCCCAGACACTCCTAAGGACACTCAAGTTAATACCTGTAGGAGAGTGTAGTATGCAATCAATTCATACAACTGAAAATGTATAATGTAAAGGCACATTCAACAGGGAAATCTCATAGATAAGAGGCCAACCAAAGTCAATTAAATTGCAAACATCAATTTATTTCCCGCTGAATCATATTCATAAAATGCAAACTTTGGGGCTGACTACGATGGCAGGCGGACTTCAGTACCACCGCCATCGAATCGGGGAATGGGACCGCTGGCCTTCAAGGTGGAGGCCCCACGATAGGCATTACAATGCGACTGCCACTACGGTGTTCGCAGTGCCTATCTTTTACATTTACATTGCAGCAGGTGCTGCTGGCTGCATCATCCGCCGCAAAGTAAAAAAAAAAAGGAACATGTTAAATATATCGGTGCCTGCCACATGGTGCAGTGATATGTTGTGGGGCATCATAGATGCCCCCCAGGACCCATGTCTGGGGGCCAGGGGTAAAGGGGCCTGCTACGGGCCCCCAATGTCCCTTTCGCCAGCATTTCCATGGCAGGTGAACTACCATTGATAAGCTGGCGGGTAAGGGACATCGTAATCCCTGCTGCGGTGCATGGTAGGCACCATCAGCATTGTAGGAACCACGAGCCCCTCCACCACACCGGCGGGCTCAATAAGCCCGTCGGGTGCGTGGTGGTTGGTCTTTCCGACCGCCAGGTAACCACCCGCCATTGTAATATGGCGGGCTGTGATGCAGTCACCAATGGCGGTGGGACCGCCACAGACGGGGTGACGTGGCGGTCCCACTGCCATTATAATCACCCCCTAAGTTTGGTGTGCATGCAAATCCTACATTGCCAACCCCTGGCAAGTTGCACTGCTAGTGCTGGAAAAAGGCCAATGGAGGTACCAATGGGTGAGGTGGACTGGCCTCAAGGGTCTTGTGACCTCAGTGACAGATTCACTGTCTGTTGGAAGGCGTACCTCGGGGAGTCGGAGAGACCACCCAGAGGGGCCCCCACACTGTACGAAGTAGCCGAGCGCCACTGAGAAGCCTTCGGGGAGATCCTTCTCCTATCAGGTACTAGCACAGTAACACCACCACACCGGACTCAAGGAGGTTGTCTCAAGACGAGCAATTCTTTATCAGCACTTAAAGGTTACGGGATCAATATTTACACGAAAGGGATCAAGGGATCCACAAAAGTCTCAGTGTCTCTTTAGAAGGGAAGGGGTAGCGGGACAGTCTTTGGCAGGAGCTTGGTACGAGGGTACCTGGGGCCCAGTTCTTATCCTCAAGCTGGAGGACCTCCGGATCTCGGAGGGGTCGGGCCGCAACGGCGTCAGCAGGGCTCTGGCGTTCAGTTCGTGGAGAGCCGTGACCCGGTCAGCGGGGCTCTCAAGATGGTTTCGGCTCAGCTTGAGCCGCGACGTAGTCAGCAGGGCTCTGAGGGAGGTTTCAGCGAGGTTGGGCCGCGTCGTCAGCAGGGCCCCGATGTTCCGAGGGGGCTTCAAGGTTTCAGCAAGAAGGAGCCGCGACGCAGTCTGCAGGGCTCGTGGTGGTTTCAAGCAAGAGTTCTTCTCCGTAGGGTCGGCCGCGATTCGATCAGCAGGGCTCTCGACTCCGGGATACAACTGCCGGTCTGTGGCGGGGTCGCCCCAGATATAGGCCTGGAGCCCTTTGATGTCCGGACCCTTGCGCCCGGGGGGCGGAGAGGCCGGGTTGGGAGCGGCCAGACGCCCAGCAGGAGAGGCGCCCGGCCCAGGAGAGATGGAGGCCGATCGCACCTCGGTGTGTGGGGACGGTTGGGGGTCCCATCGATACCGCCCTCCGCCAGGGCGATGAGGTGTTCACGTGATACCCCCTGGCCAGTTCTTGGTGCCTCAATGTCTGGGCCTTGCTGGGGCCGAGGCCGAGGCCGGGTTGAGCGGAGTTATGTGGACTGGTGTGCAGGGTCACGTGGCAGGCAACAAAATGGTGGAGCCCCGAGGTGTAGGTGACCTCGTGCGGCTCGAACGGGTAGCCCGTGGAGGCCAGGGCGGGGAACGGGCCCAACCCCCGGGTAGTTAGGACCACGCCACGAGGCCGGGTCCAACACTGTCGATCTAGGATGTGCTTCTTCATATGCCTGCCCGTAAGACTGGAAGTGAACTGCAGTATGGATTGCGGTGGACAGGTCCACCTGCGGGTGCTAAGACACCTGGGCTTCTAAGGTCTATCGGGCCTTCTGTAGCATTGGAATAAGCTCTGTCAGGAGTGTGGTATGGTGAACTGGTCATGAAGGTCTGAACATGGTTCTCCAGTTCCAAATTCAGCAGCTCTGGCCAGAGTGCCACATTCTCTCCCACACTGAACACCATACTGTCCCACTGAGAGAAACTCGCACTGCCTTCAGCACAACTCAATTGTGCTGCGACTAAATTCTAATTATGCACTAGACAACAGTAAAATGCTGCCTGAAAAAAAATGAATAACACCCTGGAAAAAGCAAACACTCATAGGGAATGCAAGAATAAGCAAAGCATGTGAACTGTAATCAGAAAAAAACATGGTTACCTTAACGGTTTTAAACTCATTATTCAGAAATCAGTAAGTGATATTGCCTGAAAAGTTCAAGACATGGCTATTGCTTATATCGTTTCAAAATGTATGCAGTTTGGTTTAAAAAAGACCACATCCCCAAACACAGAGCCGCATTTTATAAGCTAAAATATTTAAAAAGTTGAAAACGATCATATTAAACGTTTCCACTCTACCCATCAACCAGGTATTGCAGTCCCTTTAGGAATGGCGCACTTACCCACCCTGGGAAAACAATGTTGTTCAAAGAAAGAAGATAAAAAGAAAGTAGCGCTTTCACTGGCAAACTCTGTAAAGTGGCGCTAATGTGTGTGGGTGTAAATAACATTCTGGCCTGTCTGCTGTCCACTCTGTATTGCTTTATTTAGGTATTCAACTATTTTTTCTCTCCATTCCGAGGTTTTTCTTTTCAATAGAAAACGGTCAGAAAATGAGGACATTTACAGCCAAAGTGTTCAGCCTTTTTTGGATCAATTTCATAGGGGAACAAATAAAGAAAAGGAGAGGCAAGAGAGAGTACCTTAAGAGCTGCCTCTTTAAATCAGCACGTAAGCAGGAGCGAGACAGAGACAGAAAGAGATGGAGGAATAAAGAGAGGAGGGCAGCCGCTATAGGCAGATCAGGAGTAGTGGACACGGTCCTTGCCATGAAGGAAAAGAGACAGCGTTTATTTTTCTCCGTTCTCTCCCCTTCCCAGAACGGCTGAGCCTTCCTGCAGCATAACAAAAGGCAGAGGGCGGGTGGCCTCTGACTCCAGGCAGGTCAAGTGCAGGGCCATTAGGTAGCGCTTTCGAGTGCTAATGGCCCTGCGATAACAGAAGGGAGAGGGGAAATTCCTTTGTCCCCTCGTCCCCCCCACCCTTGTCCCCCGTGTCCCCCCCACTCCAAAATCTGGGGGGGATATATCCCCCGCGTCCCCCACACTTCCTACGCCCATGGACATATTTATATTTGGTAAAAACAAGTTTATACATAATGAGTTGTCAGGAGATATGTTAAAGGACAGATGTTTGTCTCCCATTGTATCTAGTGAGAAGGGGGACACTATTTTGATGTCAAACCAAGCTGCAAACTTAATTAATGTTTTGCACACATCACCGCAACAGACTGCTGTTGATCTATGTAATGTTTTGCCGATTTCAGATGCATAAAAAGGCAGAGCCTCGTTGTGTCACATTACTAGGCAGAATGAGGTTAGTCAGATTAATCATTCTCTTGCACCTGAAAATGATGGACAATGGGTGTGGATACCTAAGGAGATAAATGATTTAAGTAGACTTTTAAACCTGAGAAAGAAAGGATAGTTCACAGCTGTAAGTTCAAGCGTTTTGCAGCCCGACGTGAGCGAGATACTGCCAAGCACAAAAGGGGTAGTAAAGACTTTCCGGTCAGGCATCTAACGTCCTGCAACGCACGAAACAGCGAAGAAGGGGATTTTCAAGCGAAATTCCCTGCATCGTTGGACGCAAAGAGTTTCAAAATACAAAAAAAAAAAAAAAAGCTATTAACTGGAAAGCATATGACGGGGGTATAGGTGATGGGGAACAGTCAAGCGGTAGCAGGGGAGGTGGTAGTGTAGGGAAGAGCGGGGTGGTAGGGTCACATTTTCTAGAGGAAGAAAATGACTCTTTGGAAGAGGGAGAAATTGCGGAAGAAGGAGAAATATTGAAAGGTTTTCAAGGATTTACAGGGGGAAGGGAGGGATGTGCTAAAGATGTTTCCAGAATTTATTTTTCACAGGACAGAAAATCTGATGGCACCTCGGGCAGACCCAGTTCAAGAAATCAATAAAAGGGGTAAAGAGAAGAGATCTGACGGAAGAATGCACATCTACAAACCCAGGTGAGGCACACATACAGTTTAGTCAAAAACGCTATCGGGTGGATAAGAGCGGAGGAACAGCAAACATACTAAGGTCACAGCACAAGGAAAAGCAAGTCAGGGAGGTAAAGAAGGTGTGGTAGTAGATGATAAGGTGACAGCCACGGTAAGTTCTGATAACATTAATAAAGCAGAGTCAGAAGTTCTAAGTACACCAACTTTGAGACGTTTACCTCATATGGGTTTGTCCATGCCACTGGGTGCACATTTAAATAAGGCTACGAAAGAAAAGTTATGGAAAGGGGAATTTATCAACGTATTTAAACTACTCCACAGGGAAATACAAGCGAAAGAAGGATCAAAAAGAAGAAGCATGGGAACTGGCAAAGAGGCCACGGGTGCCTACTAATATGGACACATGGACGTCAGCTTTTCTTATTTTCGCCAGTGTATACTGCAAAAAGTTTCCCGCTAGGTTAGTGTCTATTTTTAAGTATTTGGATACGATTCGGAGGGCTGCCACGGAATTTGGGGGGTTATGCATGGTTACACTATGACGAGGAGTTTAGGGCCAGACTAGTTTTAATGCTAGAAAAACCATGGGGGGAGGTAGACAATGAACTCGGGGTCCAATGTATGTACCCCCAACGGCCTCCACCATCCATGCATACCGCTAGCGGTTCCTAATCGGCCCTTTCAGAGCAGACCCACCCTGGGGGGGGGGTGTATTTGGAACAAACCACAAACCCTTGTATCCGGTGCATGCAGGAATTTCAATAAAGGATTCTGTACAAGGAACCCTTGCAAATATAAGCATGAGTGCTCAAAGTGTGGGGGAGAGCATGCGGTTCTACGATGTTTTGGGGAACAATCAAATTGGGGAAATGGGTTTCCAAACAGAGGCAGAGATTTCGCTTTTCAGCCTGGGTACAAGGGCTTCTATTCCAATTAAGGTGGACAATTTATGTGAATGGTTAAAATTCTACCCTGATACGCAAGAGGCAACAATACTAGAATGGGGTTTCAGGGAAGGATTTAAATTGGGATACCAAGGGCCTGAACGTCGTAGATTTGCAAAAATGTAAAGTCTGCAAACAAATTCCCACACATCGTTGGGAAAAACTGATGACAGAAGTAAAAGAAGGGAGGATGACAGGCCCTTTCGATTCATGGCCACTGGAAAATCTCATTGTTTCCCCTTTGGGTGTGGTTCCTAAAAAGACAGAAGGGGAATTCAGGATGATCCAACACCTCTCATGGCCCCAAGGTTTCTTTGTTAATGACTTCATTGCAAAGTACGATTCCATAGTCCAATTTGCTTCTGTAGACTCAGCCTTAGCAGTGATAAGAAATACGGGGAAGGGTTCTGAATTAGCAAAATGCGACATCAAGTCAGCTTTCAGGCTGCCAGTGCAAGTGGTTCCCAACAGTGCGAAAAGGCATTGAAGGATTTCAAAGAGCTTGCACAAGAATTGGGAGTTCCTTTAACAGAGGACAAACCGGAAGGCCCCAGTTGTTGTCTTACATATCTAGGCATTGAAATAGACACCAATGTAATGCAAGCCAGACAACCCGAGAAGAATATTGTCGAAATAGCCAGATTGTTGGAATATGCAATTGTGGCTGACAAATTTACATTGTTTAAAGTTCAATGTTTGTTAGGTCACCTAAATTTCGCATGTAAGGTCACACGTGCAGGCAGGACATGTTGCAGGCGTTTGGGTTTTTCAATGGCTGGTAGTAAACTGCAGCATCATAGATTAAGGATAACTGCTAGTATGCGGGCAGATTGTGAGGTTTGGTTAAGCTTCTTGAAAGATTTTAATGGTGTCACGCTCTGGTCATTGGACGAAGATTTCATTTGGCAGATGCAGTTATTCTCGGATGCTTCCGGTGCCAATGGTTTTGGCCTTTTTTGGGAGGGAAAGTGATGCGCGGAGAGATGGCCAGACAGGTGGGTCACCGACAAGAAAAGCATAGCTTTTTTGGAATTTTTTCCATTGTTTTGGCTCTAGCTGTGTGGGGATCGAAACTGGCAAATAGAACAGTCATTTTTAATGTAGACAATAAGACTGTAGTGGACTTGGTTAACGGCCAGAAGGCAAAGGACAAACAGTTGTTGAAATTACTGCAAACATTCATGCTAGGCTGTTCAAACTTTAACATAATATTGAAGTGAAACATATTGCAGGGGTTGAAAATAACATCGCAGATGCCCTATCTCATTTTCAGTGGGAGAGATTCCGTGGTTTGGCACCCGGAGCGGACATACGGAAGACTCAGGTACCCAGCGAGATATGGGATCTGGCGAACTGAATGCTCCTCAATTCATCGAGAACTCATTAGCAAAAGAGTACCAGACTGGCATACAGAAGAGCTTGGCTGGAGTTCTTAGATTCAGGTGCTATGTATAGAGTCCATGATAGCGAAGGGTTACGGCTGCGTAGAGAAGACGTAGTTAATTTCATTATGCTAAATATAGCAAAGAGCATTGCCTCTACAACAATAGCAGGGATGCTCGCTGGAATATTATTCCATGGGAAGTTATTTTGGGGATACGAGCCTTCTGCGGGCGAAATGGGCAGGAGGATCTTACAAGGTTGGGCAAAAACCAAAAAGACAGGGTTGTATAAAAGTGAGCCAATATCTCTAAAATTATTGTACAAATTGACACTAAGTTTATTCAATATTTGTTTTTCTAAGTTTGAATACCATTTGCTCAGGCTATGTATGATTTGGCTCTTTTTTGGCACCTTCAGGATATCTGAATTGCTGGGCACTTCCATTACGGATGGTTTAAAAGTGCAGAATGTATCTTTGGTTTATGGGAATATAGAAGTTTTTCTTGAACACTCAAAAACTGACCCGAAAGGTAAAGGTTCAAGAGTACTTTTACAAACCATAGGCGGTCCTTTGTGCCCTAAACAAGCATGGTTAAAATTTTTAGCAATAGGAGGTGCAACTTCCAATGTTGTTTTCCAGCACTTGGATGGATCTCAACTCAAAGCTTCCCAGTTGCTGTCAATTTTGAGGAAAGCGTTAAAGAGAATTGGGAAGAATCCTGTACAATTTGGTACACATTTATTCCGCATCAGGAGGGCGGTTTTAGAAGCGGCCAGATGGGGATTTTCCATTAGTGATGTGAAGAAACTGGGGCGTTGGTCCTCAGATTGTTGTCTTTGAAACATTAGAGATTTAGAATACGAAGTTTAGGAGCATACATTAATTGTTTTCTCTTTTCAGGTTTGTTGGCAAGTTTATCCGTGTCACAGCGCCAAGTGTGGATAATGGACATTCATTCATCAAATGGGCAGTAAAACAGGCAGAAATTAGGCATTTTGGGAAGAATTTAGGTTTTAGTTCTGAAGAAGTGTTTGTCTCATGGTTGGGAAAAAGTGGCATGAAGTGGGGCCAGTTCATGCCTTTAATGAGCGAGCTGTCTTTCAAGAATAAACCTGACATTGTCATGATCCACCTCGGGGAAAATTATCTATTTCAGTTATCGGGGTTTGGGTTGCTGATAGAAATGAAAACAGACTTGGAACTTTTTTCAAAGTCTTGGTTCAAAACCCAGGTCATCTTATCTGCACTGATGCCATGCAGAATTTGGAGGGGGGCAGAGAGATTTACGGCAGTGGAAAGAGCAAGAAGGAAAGTAAACAGAGAATGACATCGTTTTTGTTACAATAATGGAATATTTTTGTTAGTTCACGATGAAATAACAAAAGAAGATTACCAGTTCTTTAGACATGATGGGGTTAATTTGTCCTTTATTGGTAATTAAATCTATATTCTAAATATAAAAGAGAGGGTTTAAAAAAATCTTTAAATACAAGCATGGTGCTGAAAAGACACTATTAAAGCGACAGCATTTCACTATTTCATTATATACGTAAATGAAGTTTCAACAAAGGGTTTTTTCTTTTCACTACACCACCCTAACCCCCGCCCCCCCCCCACTTTACCACTCTCCCTTTTTTCACAAATTGTTCGATTAGAATTGGGTGGTAGTTTCCTGGTTATTTGGCTGAAGTATCACCTGTTTGGCGACAGGGTATGTGCATGCTTACAGATATGGCATTTTTAAATAAATGAATAAGGTTTCTTCACCTGTTTGGGGACAGGGGTGGTATGTTTTACTATAACTGTTGACAAACGTCCAGTGTGCAATGTCAATTTTCTAATAGGGTGGGGGGGGGGGGGGGGGGGGGGGACAGGAAAAACTCCTGGGTTAGGGTTTTTCCTGGTGGCAGAGTTGGAGGAGATCAAGACAGGCAGGAAGGGTTGGGGGCATTAGGAATAGCTTCGGACAGAGGGAAGCAAGGGAACGAGGTTGGAGGCAAGAGGTAGGCAGCAGTGCTAGATAGGGGTTTGGGGAGGAGGATTAGGCAGAACAAGGTGGGGTAATAGTTGTGACGGGATAGATTGCTTAGGGGCGGGGGGTGTTAGTTTGGAATACGTTTTGTAATATGATCTGTATAGAAATATGTATCGTATTGCCTACCTGTCCAATAAAGCGGCCTTTTACCCTGTATTTGGGTCTCAGACATGCTTATTGCCCGATGGGGGCTCCTGGGGGTGGCAATCGGAGATTGTCCACCCCGGGCAGCTTCGGGTGGGTAGTACGGCCCGGGACTGGAGGCTACGCTGATTGGACGGCGTTTATCAGCGCGAGGCGAGGAGCCGATAATTCTGTGGCGCACTTAGTTTGAGGCATGTTGGAGGTAAGGAATGTAAATATTTTGACCCACTTACCCACCCTTCAATGTTTTATTTATTTATTTCCAATTCATGTATAAATTCCTGAAAAACTTTCTTGCTTGGTGGTTGTCGCTTGGACAGGTGGCAGAGTTGGAGGAGATCAAGACAGGCAGGAAGGGTTGGGGGCATTAGGAATAGCTTCGGACAGAGGGAAGCAAGGGAACGAGGTTGGAAGCAAGAGGTAGGCAAGAGTGGTAGATAGGGGTTTGGGGAGGAGGATTAGGCAGAACAAGGTGGGGTAATAGTTGTGACAGGATAGATTGCTTAGGGGCGGGGGTGTTAGTTTGGAATATGTTTTGTAATATGATCTGTATAGAAATATGTATCGTATTGCCTACCTGTCCAATAAAGCGGCCTTTTACCCCGTATTTGGGTCTCAGACGTGCTTATTGCCCAATTAAAACAGGTCATTTTCAGCAGCTTTTTGTATTTTAGCGGGGAAGTGATGAGATGGGTGTTACAAAACAGAGCACATTTTGCATTACGCACCTCTCATCCTTCTGTTCCCCGCCGAAAAAAGCACAATATTGCAAGGTTTCATGTTGATGTTGCAATAATGAAGCTGTCAATTATGAGATCTGGGGCAATGAGAGCGTTGTGGTGGGGCGGAGGAAAAAGAGGGACCTTGCAGTTGAATTTATCTGAGGGTGAAATGCTACCGTCTTTTTTTATTAATTAATAATTGTCAAAAAATTGTGGAAATGTATATATCCGAGTTTACCCTTAGCAGTAAATACAGATCCTGCATCGAAAGCACAGCCCGACCATGTTTGCCCATGACGAGGCTATTTGATATATGATTTATTTTTGTTGCTTTTCAGGCCGCCTTTAGTCATACCTGTCTCTGCAAAAGTCTTGTTGCGTTTTAAGTGAATGATGAAAAGGGTGCGATTCGACGGGTGTAAAGATTGAGGTATTTTAAAGCCCCGCCTTAAATTGGACTATTTAGAAAAAGAAAACGAAATCACTTACACTTTTTTGTGAATAATGCCACACCGAGAAAAAGTAAACAACGTAAATCATGCATGAAGAAAGTGTGAAACAGGTCGAGATCAAGCCCAGCACACTACATTTGGGCTCAGCAGACGCAGGATCTGTGAGGGTTGCTTCGCTGACATCAAAGGGAAGACAACTAGCCTTCAATAATATTATTTTTTGGTCATTGTGAAAGGAATACTAACCAAAAAGCCTTACTACTAAACCAAAAAAAATTAATTTAAGTCGCGGGGCACATATCTGCCAAAACAGTATGTCTCTGCTTGAAGTAGATAGAATGCATTACTATAACGCGTTACTTCATACAGCGTCTCTCGGCGTTAGGGACATAATTATTTGTTGGTAAGAAACCCAACGTCTCAAAACCTGTATTAAAATACACATTTACAGGAAATGAGTATATTTCATAGTCGCACACTCGGTGGCAGAGTCTTGGAAATATGTTCAGATATTAACCGCAAAGTGTTGTTTTAAAGAGTTATTGTGTCTTGAAGGATGCATTCGGATACTGTTTCTGTCCAGGTAAAATACCAAAAAACACTTTACCAATATTATCATTACTCCAGCATCAAACTAAGTCACACATTGTAGTATGTGCGTTTCAGTGCCGACCATTACCTAAGCCATTAAATTGACGTGGCATGGCGCTCTTCAGATAGCGTACCAGAGACTATGCACCTAGCACAAGAATGGATAATAGCCCCCCACCTCTCAATGCGCCCCCCCCTCCACCCAAAGCACATACAAACACTTACAAACACACGTTCAATCTCTATCACTTCAGTGACTCACAAATTTACTTTACCAGAAGTAACACAGAAACATAAAATAGAACAGTGGGATCCCAACATACCGCCCTTTAAAACCTTCTGTTTGAGACACTGAATTAAAGAAATTAGGCAGTTCGAGATTTCAGACTACAGGTGATTTTACGTTTGTGCTAAGTGAGACCCCTCTACATCCACACAAAAGAAAGCGATCAGAGCCGATCCCATTGGTGAAAGAGACTTCTGCCTCGAAGGTATTAGCAATAGAAGTCACTGCTTCACAGCATCGCCAAACTTGCAAATCAGAAATGTTTGCTGTTTGGTTTGTCCCACCCCGGAGTCGATCAGACCTGTGACAGATCTTCCCTTCAATGGCAGCTCGATGACATCGGGTAGCAGGCACATGCATGGAGTCCACTGCCCGGCAACGCACAGGCAGCCCGGCGCCTGCCACAGGAGCCCAGACCCTTCGACAGGCAGTGAGCAGAGGTGGGACACCAGAGTTTGTAGTTACATGTATATAGCGCTTACCACCCATGACAAGGCGTTACCAGGGCGAGAGCCGTTATACAGAAAAAGTAAAATAAGGTCCTACATTTTTAGATACAAGTACTTTCCCAAATCACTTAGTGGAAAGTACGTGTTTGTGGACATTGCCATTTATCATAACTTACTGTACGGATGTGTTAAAGCAATACACCCAATCCATCATATTACATGTGTAGTTTTGCTTCATAAAATATACAAATATAAAAAGCATCATTTCCAGGGTTAAACGTACTATTCCCATGGAGTTCACAGAAGTGTAACTCTAACTAAAAATGTTCACGTAATCAGAGGTCAGGACCATGAAAGAACGGCCTTTCAAGCCCTAGAGTAGACAACAATGATCCTCAAAAAATAGGTAATGCAAAAATAAATATAGTTCCGAATCGATGCTGTATTCCGGGAGTCCAGCCGGACAACCGATTTAATTATACACAATGAGGGATGCATACATATAGGAACAAATGTACGTGGGACACAGTCCTGTGCCCAAAGTAGAACAAAAACATTAACAAAACAAACAAGGCATTTCAGGCAAGACAGAGAGTTGAGCTTATTCAAAGATGCAATGTTATAAGCTTTTTCAAAATAGCTGTTGCACTTTTTAACACATTGGAGTAACGTGCATGCTATTTTTAGAGAGGGTCCACGGCGTTTCGATCCTTTATGTAGGGTGTCAGGATCATCATCAGGACTTAGATGTGTACATGCCTGATTGTAAACTAAATTGCCTGTGGAAAAACAAGATAGATGTGGAGAAGGAGGAATGAGAGGAGAAGAAAAGAAGAAAGAAGAATAAAAATTGAGAGACCAGAAATTATAGTAGAACCGCTCGAATCATGCAGTACGAAGAAAGGTTGCACAAGATGACATGCGTGGAGAAAATTCCGCATATGGGAAGTGAGTGAACGGATGGTCAGATAAGGAGGCCGAGTGTTGGCTTGTCATGCGTCACGGGATGCAGGGCATAATTAACCGATCAATGTCGGGCGCGTGGGGTGTAGTGCTGGCAAGAGGGATTGAACGAAGTGGTGGGGGCATAGAAAGGCGGTACCGGAGACACGTGAAGTGAGAGCATGCGTCTCCAGGGGCCCCGGGTACAATGATCGATGGAAACGGATTCCGTAAGGGTGGAGGGGTGGAAAGTAATAAACGGCCGAAGGTGGCGATGCTGCGTAGTAACTAGGTGAAATGGTGACTAGGTGAACGGACGATGCGGTGCTGGTAGAGGTCTCACCTGTATAAGCGGGAAGACGAAGACTGTACAAGGACGGCAACAACTGCGATGAGGGCTCACAAGAGAATTGCTCGAGGAGAGACCACGATCGGTTCACCGTAGTAGGAAGTTCCGCTAAAATTAGAGTAGTGCATTAGTGAATGAGTGGATGAAGTGAGCAGACGGGAGGAGGAAGTGGTAATTACCTAATTTGGCAGTAGATAATCTCCTGGAATGTAAGGGTGAGTTTAAACGATGCTTCAGATGAAGGCGGCGTGGCAATGCACTGTGGAGAAGGACAACGGTGTGAACATGGTGCTAGAACCTATGTCAAAACCGGAACGAAGGGGAATTGGAGGTGCTTACCAGTGGTCCGCCAGGTCCTGGAGTTAACAGTGAATCGAGTGACGGGGTGCAGCTCGGGAAGTATCAGTAAATACTGAAAAGGAGTGTGGGAAGACTAGAGCGGTTAAGAGCGGCGCCATCTTAGGTAGAAGCTTTTACAAAAAAGAGAAAAGACAGACTAGAACGGGTTTCTAGCGTGACTGCGGACCAATACATATATTCCGACAACTTTTTCAAAAACAAAACATTATCGTTTCAATAAGAGGAAACCTGTAGTGAGGGCAAAAAACATGAGATCAATGTGGGGACAACGAAGGATTAAAATAATTGCATTGAGGTGCAAACTTTGTCGTGAACCGATCGTGGTCTCTCCTCGAGCAATTCTCTTGTGAGCCCTCATCGCAGTTGTTGCCGTCCTTGTACGGTCTTCGTCTTCCCGCTTATACAGGTGAGACCTCTACCAGCACCGCATCGTCCATTCACCTAGTCACCATTTCACCTAGTTACTACGCAGCATCGCCACCTTCGGCCGTTTATTACTTTCCACCCCTCCACCCTTACGGAATCCGTTTCCAGCAATCATTGTACCCGGGGCCACTGGAGACGCATGCTCTCACTTCACGTGTCTCCGGTACCGCCTTTCTATGCCCCCACCACTTCGTTCAATCCCTCTTGCCAGCACTACACCCCACGCGCCCGACATTGATCGGTTAATTATGCCCTGCATCCCGTGACGCATGACAAGCCAACACTCGGCCTCCTTATCTGACCATCCGTTCACTCACTTCCCATATGCAGAATTTTCTCCACGCATGTCATCTTGTGCAACCTTTCTTCGTACTGCATGATTCGAGCGGTTCTACTATAATTTCTGGTCTCTCAATTTTTATTCTTCTTTCTTCTTTTCTTCTCCTCTCATTCCTCCTTCTCCACATCTATCTTGTTTTTCCACAGGCAATTTCGTTTACAATCAGGCATGTACACATCTAAGTCCTGATGATGATCCTGACACCCTACATAAAGGATTGAAACGCCGTTGACCCTCTCTAAAAATAGCATGCACGTTACTCCAATGTGTTAAAAAGTGCAACAGCTATTTTGAAAAAGCTTATAACATTGCATCTTTGAATAAGCTCAACTCTCTGTCTTGCCTGAAATGCCTTGTTTGTTTTGTTAATGTTTTTGTTCTACTTTGGGCACAGGACTGTGTCCCACGTACATTTGTTCCTATATGTATGCATCCCTCATTGTGTATAATTAAATCGGTTGTCCGGCTGGACTCCCGGAATATAGCATCGATTCGGAACTATATTTATTTTTGCATTACCTATTTTTTGAGGATCATTGTTGTCTGTACTAAACGATTACCCAAGGTCCTCATTTACCTTTTTGGGTCCCCTTGTTCTAATGAATATTTCAAGCCCTAGAGGCCGCTGTCACAGCAAGCTTTCAACAAGAGCGGCCCGTCATGGGAGGGTCAGAAGATGTGCACGCGGGGACTGCCTTTACTGGCGACGAGAAAAAAAATCCCAAGTGTATCACGCCGCCAGTAAAGGGGCAAATACCCGCGTGCACATCTTTTGTCTTGTTTGTCTCCCCGCGTGCACGCTGGAATCTTATCGATTCCAAAAGGTCCTCTGCATGGCAGAGCATGGCATGCGCTGCTTTTCGCCAGGCCGAGACCTAAAAACGGGGACAGGTCATAGACATAGAAGTAGGACTACGGTTTGCAGTAGCCATCGACATAAAAGTAGGGCTATTTGACAGCTGTCATAGACATAGAAAAAGGACTGTAATGACCGCTTCCTCCACAGACCGAGATGAAGGATTACAGACAACAAATCCGAGGTCTTTTATTGGCACCCCTCTCCTTTACGCAGCAGCATTAGTACGTTTTATTACATTTACACTTTTAAGGACTATAGCATATATTTGCCAAAAATCAATAAAACATCACAGGCTAGCAAACGCCAGATTTACTTGCTTTATCAGTGCTCATTTCTATAGCTGCGCATCAGCACCACGTAAAGTACAACTCATGTTGCTCAGTTGCTCATGACAGAAAAGCATGGTAGGTAAACTGCGTAATGCTAAATTGCCAAAGGGCAGCCATGGACCAATGTAAGACAAACACTTCTCTCCAGGTATTACTGCCTTAGGGTTTTAAGGGTCGCAAAGGCTGGCCGACCACACAGTCCTCCCACATTTGCGTGATCACTGCTGGGATGTCATGTTACCTTACTGGGGTATGTATAGTGCACTCTAGCCATTGGTATCATCTCATAGCGCAATAGTGTGAAGACCTGAAAGCTCGAGCAGCGCTGCTCACCGCTTCCAACAGGCGTTAACCCTGCTCCTTTAAGTCCTTTCCAGCTAAACAGTTTGCTGTGATCTGAAAGGTCAGTCAAAAGGTCAAGTCATAGCTTTGATATGGAGAACACAGAGCATGAATCAATTGGTTAGGTATAAAACATGCAATGAGCAATACATTAATCCTTGCACGGTATGCATATGGGCTACTGAAAAGTTTGCATGGCTATGAATACAAGCTACAGGACGAAGAAATATTGTTTTATCCAAAGTAGAAACTTTTGGTAAGAGACATGGGTTAGGCAATTGAAGATCTTTTGGATTGCCACCTGGACAGTATGCTTGCTCGTGAAATTGATAAACTGCTGATGCAAGTAATAGAAGCACAACTTCCATTGCAACTGGCGAGCTATTAATTACAGATCTATGGCTAAGTGCAATTTAATGGCTTTGGGAATGTGCAATATCTAGGCTACTGATACAACTAAAAGACCACTAATGCAAGCAAAGGACATGATATGTGAATGTGCAATCTATATGTTCTTGGTATATGAAACAGATAAGCTCTTGCCACATATCCATTTTTAGTAAATATGTTTAAATAATGCAACAATAGGGGACATTTTTTACACTCTGAAGAACATGTTGGAAACAATGAGCAGATTTAATAGCCAAGGCAGGTTTAACCTGAAGCCACTGAATGAAGGCCTCAAATAGCGACTCAGCCTTTTACCTGATCACCAGTGTTCCGTTTCCCAGGATTTCTGTTCTGTTCTTGGAACTGGTAGAAATGAATGGTTGGAGCTTGAGAAGGACGTTGGGGACGTCATCACCAAATGTGTTATCGGATACTCATCCTAACATTCAGAAATACTTTAAAGTTTCTGTTTCCTGTACTTCTAGGTGGGATATCTGGGGGAGCAGCAAACACACAGCCTCTACAGATCACAGAAGTTCAGAAAGTTCATAAACTGGGGTTGCTCCTTAATATCACTATTTCCTGCTCTAGCGAAGATTCAGTTTTGATGATATGCAATTGTTCAAATATGGGTGTCACGATGACGTAGGTGGCGCTGCGTGTAAAAAGAGAAGGGAAATCCCGAGAGAAAATGTGTATTTTCAAAGGATTTCCCTTCCTGCTTCAGCACTCACTTCAGTGACGTCACAAGCCGTAAACAGTGCAAAGAGAGCATGCGCGCACATGGTCAACCGGAACAATGAAAAACCTGGACATTTCTGTCTTTAACCCGGACGCTGTTTGAAAACCGGGACATTTGAGTCACTTTGAGAAAAGTGTCGGGACACTTCTCCAAAAACAGGGACCGTCCAGGGAAAAACGGGACGTCTGGTCACCCTACCTACAACGCTCACCTGGCATGACGTCATGCCGGTACTTCTCCACTAGTGAGAAGTGAGCAGTGTGAGCAGCGCACATCGAAGTGCCTGCTGTCACTGCAGTCTGGAAAAAAACGGACCGCCTGTGCCAGGGCACAAAACAGAGCCCGATGGAGACCTGTTTCGAGGCCTCCTTTAAAAAACTGCTGGTGCTCAGAACCGGTGAGACCCAGCCCACTTAAAGCCCTGTAATTACTCAACAATCTTAAACACACTTTAGAAAATGAAAAATACATCCTACGAACCAAAACTATACAAGATAAACTGATAGAGATTCCTCCATGCCCATTAAAGTCCAGGTGCCAAATGTTATGTTGAAGGAAGTGGTTCAGCCTATATCCACTTCCTCTAGGGGTGTTCCGTGGGCCACCCCTCCCTCTTTCAGTCCCGATAGTCACGACCTGTGACATAGGGACAGGGGTTTTAAATAAAGGTACTTAAGGGCGTTGCCTCAGAGTGGAAACCACGTCTAGTGTGTGGTGTCACCCTTACTGTCAATGCAATGTTCGTAGCATAGGCCCAGTCCTCCTAAACATACTCAATACACTCACAACACTGGCGACGAGGGTGGTTCATACCCGCCTCCGACATCGGCTGCTTTCTGTATCCGATGCTGTGCTGAGGGTCCGCTGTGGCTCGTGTCCGGACCAGTCTCGGGTGTTGGTGCAGTGCTTAAATTGAGCCGGAGCTTTCCGGTGCTGAGCACCGGCACTTAATTGGTTTCCGGTGCTCGGCACCTAATTGTCAACACCACACTTAGAGCAGTCTGCCACAAGGTGGCGCTGCTCATGTAATTTAGAGATAAGCAGTAGAATAGTTGTTTAGGGAAACAATATACATTAAAAAATGAATAATACCTGCCTCCCCAGCCATTCCTTTAACTTTGGGACCTGGAATAATCTTAACTGTCGCATTTACATGCGAGAGCGATGGTTAGTAGTAGTTTTGGCAGAGATGACAGGGGGGATGGGTGGTGCAAGCTGCAGTGGCCTCCTGGTCAGAGACCTGGCACTTAATATTTTACAAATTAAGCACTGTGTTGGTGTCTGCCTGAAGTTTTCTACACCTTGCTTAGGGGCCGGAGATCTCCCTGCCGTGGGCTCCTGACTGTGGGACTGGCTGCTGGGTTGTGTTCACTGTCCCTGGTGCATCGCGCTGCCGCTCATTGGCTGCTGCAAGGCCATGAGCTGTGCCATTCTTGGTCTGCATGCTGCCTTTCTGCTGGATGTGCAGGCTCAAGTTTTTCGAGACTCATGCTCCGACTTCCAGTGCTCGAGTGTTCTCCAGTCTGCAACCAAGACACGCAATTAAACAAACAAAAAAAAACAAGAAAATGGAAAATACAGCGGGAGGTGTGGCTGAAGATTCATGAGTGATAGCAGTGCCCCGGTTGCAGAGGCCGAGAGCGTTTTCTTCCACTGGGTACCAACAGTGTCTCTACGCAGCCCCAGGTCGATGACCTTGGTTCCTACTTGTGAACGCACACACACACACACACACACACACAAAGAAAGGTCATTCATGTGGGACCTAATACATTACATTCTGGGCAGATTGTGGTGCACCTCATAAGCACCAAGAGACAATACCTCCAACACATCTGACAAGGGGATAAGCAGAGCTTTAAGTGGGCCGGGTTTCACCGGGTCTGAGCACCGGCAGTTTTTTTAAGGAAGCCTCAAAACGGGTCTCCATCGGGCCCTGTTTTGTGCCCTGGCACAGGCGGTCCATTCTTTTCAAGCGCTATAGGGGAAGGGAAATCCTTTAAAGAGAGTCATTTTCTCACTGGATTTCCCTTCTCTTTTTGAACCGCAGGAGCAGCAACATTGTCGTGGTGTCACCGGGGCTTTTTTAATATTATATACAAGCCATAGTTGCTGCTTATTTATCTTATGCAACTAGCAACCATTGACAAAGCCAATAGTCCTGACTTGGTGTAGGTAGGATGTTACTTGCTGTATCATATATCTGGATGCAATGACAGAAACCGCAAAATACAAGTCGGGCGGCACACTATGATAAGCACAGATTTTTAGCTTACGTGTTTTTATGCCACGCCCTTAATTGCATTGGCCACGCCCCCTTGAGAGCCCACCCCCCATTTTTCCATCCCACTTAAAGCCCTGGGGATAGGTGACCTGTGCAACTCCTTTTCAAAGTCCCGTCTGCTCTTCTACTGGTGCAATTTGTTCAACTTAAAACCACACTGTAGGTTGCACCACTTGGTCCAGTCAAAAACAAACAATAGTATATGATTGTCAATAAAGTATAAATCATTCAAGTATTCCTCTTTATTCTTCTTCACAGATCGTGGACAGCCAACGCGTTTCGTTCTTTAACAAATAACTTCCTCAGGGCTGTGAAAAACATTTAAAAATACATATATAATACCATTGTAACGGTATAGTTGATATTGTATATTACAAAACACATTATTCAACCAAACAGAAGATACTCTCATGAGCACTGTACATTGCATATAGTGTTTGAAAATATATTCACAATTCAAATCCCCATTTTTTCTCTACTTATTGTCCATATTTAGTCACCAATAGAGTTATAGATGTTCAGTATCAAGAAGCAAGTTAATTCCAGATAACATTATTTTTGTTGCTATACTTTATCCTTGGAAAGAGGATTGGATTGTAATGGGAACTGCTTTGTATTCTATCAGTATGGATTGGGTTTGGTAACTTCATTGTGACTTTCATTTACCGAGCTCAGAAGCTGGCTGGCCTGCGGGCTAAGAGCGCCCTGGGCATTAAACATTGGTGCCCCACTGAGTCCGAGCCCTGCCACTCTAGGAGTCTCTTACACTTATGTCTGCTTCCTTGTGTATAGCAAATAGCTATTTATGGACCACCAAAGACCACCAAAGACACCTGAAGATAAAGCTGGTGGCTTAGCTATAAGCTGAACAGTCACTTAAATTATTTAGAGTCATGATGCTTTCTATAGTGTATACTATTCCCTACTTTGTGCACTTATTTGATTCAGACCATTCCATGGATTAATTGATTTGGGTGTGCAGTACCATGCCTTATGAAAAAACTGGCCGTGCCAAAATAGTAGATTGCTTTAAGATGATTGCAAAGAAATAAAGACCATCACTGTGTGGTTTGGTTTTTTCTCCCACTTTAAAAACATGAAAATAAAAAAAAACATTAATTAGTTGTTTGCTTTAGCTCAACACTTAGGATGTGGCGCTTTTGGCATTTGTTTGTGGGTTGCTGATATTTCACTATCAATAGCACACACATTAGCTTAAGTGATTTTACCCAGCCATTTTCCCCCAAATGCAGCTCCCACCTTCAGTACAGAAAGCAAAAGTGGCAGCAAAATGTAATCGTAGTTTAAAACCACAAACTATTACTGTGGCCCACACCTTGACAGTCCAATCAGGTCTTAATAGATAAAAGGGTAGGGCCTCGAGGACCTAGAGAAGCGGGAGAAGGCATGAGCAATAGGGAGTCATACTGACAAAAGAGAGGTCACATGGAATCAAAAGCAATACTTCCTTTTTCTTGGGACTGGAAGAGGCCGTTTCATTAGCACCTCTGGACATCTCTCTGTGCCTAGACACATAGTGGCCCACTGTGCCCAGACCTAGAGACCGTGCCTATGGCCATTACTGGTCAGAAGGATCAAAGAATGAATTGGCTCATTTTGGAATCAGGATGTGATTTGAACTCTTCAGCTAAAAGACTGACATGCAGGTTTTATATTTGTAACCTAAACTAGAGATTATTCTCCAACTCTTTATAGAAATATGTCATCCAAATGTATCATGCACTGAGAGCTTTGTAATAGTTAAAGCACACAGCAGTTCAGAGCTCAGTTGCATTTAATTTATGTATGACTACTAGGGTGCATATTTATGAGTGGGACTGAGTCGCGCTTGCATCATGCAACTTGGTGCATGCGTAACACAAGCCCAAATGCGATTTATGAACCCACGAAAGGCCACCTTGAGTGGCCCTCAGTGGCTTCATAAATCCAGGGTAACGCAGCGCAAATCACTGGGTTGCATTACTCTGCTCCAAGGAGGCGTTCGGTTGGGGTTACGTGCGTGATCCCAAACAACATCCATGGATTTTGACGCATTCCCAGATTTACCAAAAGTGGTAGGCCTGGATATGTGCCAAAATGCTACACCTTACCAGGTGAGGCATAATGAGAAGAAATATTTCTATTTCTCCTTGTTACTCCCTCTTTCTATGAGCAAATGCCCCAGGGGATTTCACAAAAACAATCCTGACAACAACGCAGACACCCTTACGCCATGCTGCACGGGTGCCTGTGCTGGCGCTAGGCTCCAAATTGTGCGCTGTCGCTGGCTGATAAGATAGGAAACAATACTCCTTATAATGCAGGCACCCTTGCTCCATGGTCAAGGGTGCCTGCATTGGTGCAAGGCAGCCCCAAACAGCCCTAGCGCAGGGACAAAGGCAGGAATGAGCTGTATTATTTTAATGAAGGTGCATTCCTGCCCTTTCCCTGTCATTCAGTACAGGGAAGTGACTTGCTGCGTGACTTTGCCATCAAAATGCCCCGGGATGTCTAAAGTAGAGAGACACTAGTGTACAAGTATATTAAGTGCGGAGAAAAATATAATACGTAAATACAAATGCAAGCTGTAATTCAGAAGAGAAGTGCATTGTGTGTGATTTTGAGATGTCTTAGTAGTAACTATACAGCACAGTGAAAGTCCCAACAACACTGGATAGAGCGAGTGTGTCTTATTTTTCTCAGTACAGGGCTGCATGAGGGTCATCTCAGATACCACTTTTAGACACTTCAGGAAATGTGAAGACAGATCATGTAGTTAGAGTAACTCCCAGATGGCGACAGCATTGTTAAATATGGGCCCAGATTACTAAACTTTTGTATTGCTTACTGGCCTCGTCTACTGGCGAAGTGCGAACTTGGGTGTCCCTGCTGGGAAGAATTGAGCAGACTAAGGTGCACGGATTTGGCCTGAAGCCTGTAGTGCACGCAGGGTGACAGTCGCTGAAGTGTGCCATTACAAGCCCAGCAATTGGTCACTACACCTAGCAGCGATCAGAACTGATACCCCCAGGGGGGTTGTTTGTTCTTGCTTGCCACGCCGGTTTGCTGTCGGTAGGGACGCCTGAGAGACCGGGGGTACTCCGCATCTTCTGGAGAACTTGGCACCATCACCGCGGTCTCCCTTTGCTGGTCCCTGTAGCGGCCACATTCTGGTGGAACTCGGTGTCCCAGAGTGTAACACACCAACTCCGCCAGTTACGAAACCACCCGCAGCTGCTGAGGGCGGAGGCGTCACCATCGCGATATAAAGCGCTGCCACACACCCCACTGCGCGGGACGTGCGGGGCCAAGGGCCTGAGACTGATCGAGGCTGGGCTGGGCCACCCCCCTTTTACCTCCTTCTTGTGAGCCTAATGTCTGTGTATTAGTCCCCACGGGGCATTGTTAAACTTGTTAAACTTGGGTTTGTTTTTTAGAGTATAACCCCAGATACAAAACTATTTGTAGATTTGTGGGAGACTGTTTGCCCTATTTTATTGATTAACATCAGCTGGTCCCATCAGGGTTTGAGGAGGCCTTAATATCTAATAATTATGGGAAAAAGTTCCCCCCCACACACAAGGCGGACTACTAGGCAGAAATCCCCAATTCAAACCCATATTGCTCAACCCATTGCCCAACCAACTTCCATCGACAGAATGCTGCAGCAGGCTATTGGAGCAGTCTCCAGTGAAATAGAACGCACTGAGAGACGCCTCTCAATAACACCAATGATCCCAAGTATCTCACAATCTACGGATCCAGAGGCTTTCCATTCAACCCAACCAATAGTTGTTCCTACCATTCTAGACTTGTCGTCTACACAAGAAACCTTAGCTGCAGGTAACACTAGTAAGACTGGTACGGGTGGGGGGGGGCAAAAAGAAAAGGAGCACCACAGAAGCAAAATGATCGAAAGGGAGGGAAATATGCGAAACACATTACTGGGGTGGCGACAAACCAACAGCAAGGGAGTTATATTGCTGATGAAAGTAGTATCAAATCTTCGGTGCCTCCAGTATGGGTATCGCATTTGGCCACGGAGCTCAAAGCATATCTCGAACAGTTTATAAAATCTGAATTCGAGGATGCATTGAGACGTATTGATAAGTTGAACACATTGATGGAATCATGGGGGACTAAAATCAATACTGTTCTCCATACCATTGAATCTGGTAAACCCCCAAATTGATTAACTGCTCCCCAACAATTAATGGCATCTCCAGTTGTCCCTTTCCAGCATCCCCTCCCTGAAGAGCAAGCATTGACTGTTCAAACCAACTCGTCCACCAGGACTGATTTTTCAGCCCAACAAAATCAGGGCCCAAATATTCTTGAACATAGAGTGCCTCATCTTTTTAATAACGACCAAGATTTTAGGGTTACGGCAACTACCCCCGGTCTGACAACTAAAAAACAGGTAGAAAGAACTTGTGAGGCAGACATTAGGAATATTCCCTATTCTAAGCAAAAGGAAACAAATTCTATAGTTCCCTGTATAAACTTGCCTCCAGTCTCCATACCTTATGTCGTTTTACTAGCAGGAGTACCAGAGTTGTCATCAGGTCGAGGAGAGACATATCTTGAACTCAAAAACAAAGTTACTTATTGGTTAAATAAAAATAGACCACTCCCCCACTCAATCTACAGTGAAATTCTATTCACCCGTAGGGTTATTTGGTTGGGGCAGAGGCGAAAAGACATTTTGGGGGATTGTGTCTTGATCAACTTTAGGGATAGAAGGGCGGTTAAACACATCCTCGAATGGGGATCCCCCAGGGAGATAGGAGGTATCGAGACACTTCCCCAGGGTTACTTCTATCCCTCTAGTCCCTTGCTAGATAGAGTAGGAAGCGTGTATAAAAAATAGGAATCGAGAGCACAGAATAGCAATTTGTCAAATATGGGCCAGGGTTGTGAAAACATTATGACATTTAACATCCCTGTCAGCAATAGATTTAGTTCCCTCGACCTGGTCGATTGACTAAATCCTACTTGTAAATATTTGATCCCCACTAACAATCAGCAACCCGCGCCCCAAAATTGTGGAAGAACTGAGAAGGGTGTTCAACTCTCTGAGAATATCTATGAGGTTATTCCAGCACCAAGTACTCCTAGTGTATATGTTAAGATACTAGGGGACCAAGACTGCACCCCTCGGGATGACTCTGGGACTCATGATCAGGCTAAAATTTTGTACCAAGGTGTACAACAGGACGGGCGTTCTATACAGAACACTAAGATCCTATCCTGGAATATAGCAGGTCTTAGCTCAAAAATGGATCTCCCAGATTGGGGAGAGTATATGGATACCCATGAGCTATGCCTCTTCCAGGAAACCTGGTCACGGCTAGATATGCACAGAGTGGGTTATGTGGCATATTGTATTCCAGCTGTTCAGAGGCCAAGGGGGAGACCATCAGGGGGTCTTTGTACCTGGGTCGGTATACATCTGGGTTGTATCATCAAAATGATAGATACCCCTTCTCCTGATATTTTGTGTATCCTTCTCACCTTCCATAATATTTTGAAAATTGCTATTATTAACATCTATTCACGTCCAGTGAGGCAGGGGCAAACTTCACAGACTGTAGATTGTCTGTCTAATTTTCTTCATACTTTGGCCGAGCTCACATATGTAATTATCGTCGGGGACTTCAATTGTCATTTTGAACCATTAAATGGTCTAACCACCGCCATCACTAGTGAGGAAGATTCGGTTTGGTCAATTCCCGAATGTAACGCTTACCAAGTAAGGGGCTGGACCCCATTAGTTCTGCAGATGAGCTCACTCACTTTTAGCCACTCACTTAGGGCATGTAATGGTCGGTTCTCTTCTGATGGTCCGGGTAATTTTACGTTTAATAAGCAGGGTTATGCATCTATAATTGAGTACGTTTTGGTAGACGTTTAGTTATGGCATAGAATTAGTGATTTTTCTGTCCAACCTCGCTGCGAAAGCGACCATAACTCACTGGTGCTAGAAATTGTTTTCCCACAGCCCATCAACCACCAGAATTTACCCACCCAACGTGTCCCAAATTTAATAGCAACTGATGGTGGTAGAAGAGTACGCTGGGGAACATTTATACAGTCAAAGGAAAAAGTGGCCTCCTTGTACGAACAAATTACTCCCTTCTTAGAATCTGCATTTCGAGTGTCTGTAAATAGTCAAGGTTCTGAATCTCTGTTGGTATTAGGCAAAAATCATGAGGACATGTTTTCAAAACTAGCAGAATTTTTCTATAATGGTGATAATAATAATGGCGTAGACACTAAACCCAAACATCCCTGGTACAACAAAGCGTGCAGGGAAGCTAAACACGCCCTATTACTGGGGATAAAAAATAATGACACCCCACGTATTAAAGAAATCAGAGCTCAATATAAAAAAATGCTAGCTGAAGCTAAATCATCGTGGGAGATAGATAAATGGGAAGCAATTAAAAAAGCTTTAGACAATAGAGATATGAGAGGCTTTTGGAATCTAGTGAAAACTGGAAAAACTGAAGGCAACTCAGCAATTGAGCCAAACTTAGGGGAAGAAGTTTGGAGATCCCATTTTAAAATGTTAAATTCGAGGTCCTTAAACGGAGACGTAGTGGCTAGGGAATCTGCAATAAATAAAACCTCCTTAAATACTAGTGCACCTCCCTGTACAATGATAGAGGTCACTGCGGTATTGGGCAAATTGCTTCCAGCAAAGGCACCGGGTCTGGATAGAATTCCCGGTGACCTATTTAGGAATGAACAATTAGTGTGGGCACCTTATCTATGGTTATTTTTTAATGCTATCCTCCAAGGTATGATGCTGCCTCCGACTTGGGCAGGAGCAGAAATCATTCCCATATATAAAAAAGGCTCCCCGCTCAACCCGGCGAATTACCGCCCAATAAGTCTTATTGATGTTACCCAAAAGATATTTGCCCGTGTTCTCCTGGGCCGATTGCAATCATGGATGGATGAAAAGTAAGTCTTAACACCTTTACAAGCTGGTTTTAGGGCTAAAATTTCAACAATTGACCAGATTTTCAGATTGCAACTGATCCATTGGAAAACAGTAATTTTGGAGGGTGGTAGCCTATATCTAACCTTCGTAGACCTTAAATCCGCTTTCGATACGGTGCAGCGCGATCAGCTATGGGACTTACTCCATGACATGGGAGTACCAACTTATTTATGCCACCAGCTGAAGCGCTTACACCAGGATACGTACACGAGAGTAAGATATGGCAAGAAAGGGGAATTGACAGCTCCTTTCCCTGTAGAGAAAGGGGTGAGACAGGGATGTGTCTTAGCCCCGACCCTGTTCTCCCTCTTTTTAAATGGTCTAATTGAAACCTTATTGGCAGTGAAAGATATAGACTCACCGAGGTTAGCGAACCGCAAAATACCAGCTTTAATGTTTGCGGACGATACGCTGCTACTGTCTAAGACTCCTATGGGTATGCAGCGGGTACTGGAGGAGTTCTGCACATTTTGCAGGAATAGGAAACTGGAGATAAACCTCCAGAAAACAAAGTATATGGTTTTCCACGCTAACACTAGCAATTGCCCACACCCTCAAATGGATGGCAGGCCCCTTGAAAGGGTGTCGTTTTTTGACTACTTGGGTCCACTCTTAATGATAACATGGATTGGGGAACCCAAGTAAAAAAAGCTAATCTAAAACTGACACAGTCCATAGGGGGCATTTTAAAAGTATATAAAAATAGCACTCAAAAAGTGGTAGGCCCACCCGTAGAAATATATAAAATTCAGGCAAGGGGAGCGTCATTATATGGAGCAGAGCTTTGGGGCCACTGCCCATCTAACACCTTATCTATTATAGAGAACACTTTCCTTAGGCAGCTCTTGGGTCTTCCGAAAAGCTCACCTCTTACACCACTAAGGATGGACCTTGGCGTTGGCCCAATTGCTGATATAATTGCCTCCCGACCACTTTTGTTCTGGCGTTGTCTATGGAGCACGCCTGAGCTAGCAAATTATAGAGAGGAACTGTAGGATGTTATGACCATTTTGGGAGCAGGGAATATACCATGGCTGTCCCATATTAGGAATACTTGGCAAGCATTGGGGAGGGCAAACATATGGTAAACACCCGAAGAGACTTGCCCCTCTATTCCTAAAAAGTCCTTGTTCCTCGCCTACATAGAACATAAATTAGCCCAATGATCGCAGAGCATCAACTCATCAAGTCTGACTTCCAGGTTTCTTGAAGTCAAACAGCAATACAAATTAGAGTTGGCTCTGGATAATATTCAACCCTTTCTCGCAAAGACATTATTTATACAATTTAGACACGGGGTGCTTCCTCTCCGTGCACTTACTAACAAATGGAAAGGAGCTACAAAATTAGACTGTCCTGGGTGTACTGAGACCGAAGAAACAGAACTACATGTTCTTCTCTTCTGTCCTGCCTACAGAAGGTCAAGGCCTAAGTGGGTGCTCCAGCTCTGCAGAAATGTGGGGATCAGAGACCACACTGAGGCCTTTAGGTTACTAAAATACGAGATCCACCCTTTATTTGTCTTTGCTACCTCCAGATTTTTATTTGCGATGTGGAATATACGTAGAGGCATTATAAAGAAAAAAGAGCTTGGAAATTAACCAACTGTGCCCATTTGTTAATTGTCTTACTAATTTAAATTTTCACACCTCCCTGGCATCAAAACTGTCTTGAAATCTCCCCCTTCAGCTACTTTATTATTTTTATTTTCTTTTTAATCCTATTTGTACTAGTTGTTTTAAATGTTTTTTAATCTTTTAAATTGTGTTAAAAGATCTCCTGATTACGATTGATACCTAAGGCTGTAATTTATAGGGTGACGAGTAGTAGTGGCGCCGGTAAACATTTTATGAAATTGTGGTACATCATTTCTTGCCGGTTTTGAATGATATTCTGTATTATTATTAATTCCATAAATTGCTGTGTTTTATAATTTTTGTAATCTATGAACGATTGTTGTATTTAATTGTGCTTTTATGGCTGTACAGCCGAAGTAAAGTTTTTTTTTAATTGACTTGACTTGACTAAACTTTGACAAAATGCAAGGGAGGTTGCTGTACTGCGTTGCATCAAAGAAATTGAGCGGAAATATGCCATAATGACTAAGATATGTTGCAGTTCTGCTCTATCATAGCACTAGCGCACCTATGCCTGCCTAGTGCCAACTAGGCAGTGCTTAATTTGTTAAATATTAAGAGCAGGTGCTCAAATTCTTTTAGGAGACCACACCCACTTTACCTGGCTCCACACACTCCCTTCACTGGCTCCACCCACTTATTTGTCTCCACCTACATTCTCAACTGGCACTGCTGAAAGCCAGACGTAATACCCAATGTGAATTTCAGCAAGGGAGCCTTCCTCAGGTAAAGGTTTAATAGGAGGTTCCACCCGCCTGAGAACATTTTGTGAAAAATGAATTCAAAAAGTGCATTTAAAACACAATTGCAGAATAAATTGGCTGAAATGACTAATGCACTGAAAGGGAACACCTATAATTACTACCTTATGGCCTCCCGTCTTAATCTTATTTATGCCTACGCTCATAAATAAAATGCCATTAAAATGCCATGCCAGAGCTGATAGGGAGGGTTGAGTGCTGGCAGTGGAGCAATAGCCATGTAGACAGAGGCAGAGAAAGGACTAACACTGTGAAGAAAGGAGAGAGAGCGTCAGGCAGATGATACAGGGCAGTGAAGTTGGAGTCAAGGATGATGCTAATTTTGAACAAAAAAAAAATCTAGGAGTTTGTCAAAATTGTTGTGATGCGCAGGGGTTATTCTTTTGGGCATCTGGGTTAGACACTTCTTGAAAGATGTTGAAGGTTTCTTTTGTTCGGTCAGACCTGCTAGATGAATTTTGTAAATTAAGAATTTTTGGCTCTCTTTATGGTACTATGGATGCCTTACAGGAGAAGTGTGGCTCAATGATTAGAGCGGCAGACCCTGATGCAGAGGTCTAGCCCGGGACCAGGGTTCAATTCCCTGCCTCGGCGGGTCTTGGGCTCAAAAATTCCACGGACCTGATAATTCTCGCCTCGGTGCCTATTCCAATCATGGAGTCCCACTCTGCAACTCTGGGCAATAGCTTGCTTAATCTCCACAACGGCCCCCACAACGCTAAGGATGCCTGGCCTCCACCTTGGGGGTGCCCAGGAGTGGACGCCTCACAGGGAAAGCCAGGATGGGTTCCACAGCGGTATTCGTACAAGCGCCTTGAGACCCTTGCGGGTGAGTAGTGCGCTATACAAATATCAATTTACAATTTACAATTTACAGGTATCCCTTAAAGAGGGGCTATCTTCAGTTAAAATAGTCTTGTGCAACTTGCATTACAGGTTGAGACTGGTTTGTTTCAGTTCCACTGTCACCACATTGGGCCATCTTTAGTGGAATTAATGCCAAACGTAGTCTTTCTTGTTTTGGCTGGGGCCAACCTCGCAGAGAGCAGTGATGTATTGTAGTATAGATTGTCCAGTAAGGCTTCAGTATCATCCTAATTGAGCAAGTTAGTTGTAACAACATTCTATGTGTCCTCAAGCTCCTCTGTGCTGACATATCTGTAACACTTGTATGGCATAATTGCATAACTCTTTCTTTTGAAAAAATGCAAGCATTCTACAAACCTGTGTCCTAGTTCATTCGTGTATATCATATGGAAAAATCTGGCATGAATGCTGCAGGTGTCATCAAGTCAAACCTAAAAGGTGGCTGACTTAAGATGTGCTGAATGCTAATCGTTGTGTATGTGACATTTATGTTTTTGAAAGGCATCAAGGAGCTTGATGGATTGAGGTCAAGGATGATAAATGTAACAAAATATGCACTTACTGGCTCCCTCCATGGTCCTTATTTGCAGCCCAACACAAGACATGTGTTGTTTACTCTGTATCAAAGTTCGATTTTCATAAAATATATAGTCCAATTTAACTTCAATACATAGTGAATCAATTGAATATTGGAATTGAGGCCTGGAAATGTTCCCTGGCGTTACATCGGGTGGAACACCATCAGCATTGGGTTTTTATTAGTACTCCAGTCTTTGCATTTTACCCACATAAGGCTGATTTATGAAGGCGTTTTGCAGTTAAAAAAAAAAGTGATTTTTAAAAAGGAAACAAAAAGTATGGAGGTGAGAAAAGGAAAAAAACAATATTGAAAGGAAACGTGGAGAAAGGGTGACAAAGGGAAGGAAACCCCATTTAGGTCAGCCTTAGCAAACTGGAAATACGTTTTGTATTATTTCATGGGCACACATTCAGAAGCCATTTTTCGTTTGGGGAATCTCCTTAAAACTCAATTTTATCATTATCTATTAAAAAAGGTTTCTTGAGCATTAACTCCCCTTTAAACCTCTAGGGACGGAGTCCTTTTTCACTCACCGGCACCTTACAGGGATGGTCAAGAGGGAGATATTTTCATTTTCTGGCTACTCCCTTGTCTGGCATTGATAAGCAGTGCGACAAATTATCACAGGTGGGCAGTGCAGTGGTCGAAGTGGGCGGGATCGGCAGGGCACGGTGTGCCCCTACTTTTTAAAATTAATAGAAATCATTCCCCTACTTTTTTATTTCAAAAATGCGCCCCCGGATGCCAAAAATAACTAAGGCCCATGGATAAGGCCCACAGTTCCCCTACTTTTTTTCCCCCACTTCGACCACTGGGGCAGTGTGAAAGGCTGGCACCAGAGGGAACCACGAGGAGCTTGCAACAGGTAAGTGCAAGGACCCATCCTCATCCTACATTTCCCATTGCTCCGTTTCTACCTCTCTTTACCAGGCTTGTGGCCTGAATGCTGGAGATCATTAATTTGCACATAAATTCAATATCTCGTCCCAGGATTAGACAATTCAATCCTTTGTCGTTGCTAGTAATTGTCCCATCACACAGTGCAAAACAAGCTTGCATCACCCAGGGCCAGCCACACACCGAAGCTTCCAGAAAAAAAACAATCAAACCTTTCACTGACTTTTAACGACATCACAGAAACGGGACATTTCAAAATAAACAGATGCCACCTTTCACGTGTGCGGTCAGAAAACATTTCCGAACAAGCAGATGGGACTGTAAAAGCAGAGTTGGTTACTTACTTGGTTTACTGCCTTTTTTAAGAGGAACGCTGCTGCAAACTGCATGACATGCTGCTACTTCAGTGAATTGTTCCGGACTGCTGGTGCGTAGTACGTGCGTGCGTGCCTCATGACGATATTGCGGGCAGGCGGCAAAAGACATTTTAAGAAGGTTGCGTACCCTGCTGTGGTTGTACAAGATCAAATCCAAATCCAGCCCAATCAGTGGTCCGCCCACCAGTTAAACTGAGGAAAGGCATGGATATATTATCGGCTCACCTATTCAGCGGAAAGAGAGTTTCAACAGTCCACTACATTGACTGACACTACACAAGTTGTACAGTTGTTGATGTGAGTTAGCCCTGACATCTAGACCCGGCCCTGATAAATAAGTGCTGGTGCTAAGCAGCGGAAAGCACCAGCACAAATTAAGCACTGCAACTAGGCATCCTTGCACCACCACATGTGTGCCTCCACTGTGGTCAGAAGAGTTTTTATGCAGGAAGCAACAGCTTCCTGCACAAAGACTATAGTCTTAGAAACATATTCCTCTTTGCATGTGTGCTGTAGAAGGGCTTTGTAAATCCCAAAATAGATTTTGCATCGGAGCTGCTCCAAAAAAGTGACGCAAAATGTTAGCAAACCTGGGCTTTGATGTATATGTGAACTTCTCAAAGCGAGGACTACAAGAGGGGACTACATGGGGGAGGGTAGGGGCTCAGCATCAAAAGTGGCATGGGATGAGGGAGATGAACGTTGAACAGAAAACCTGAGAAATCTCCAAGACCTTACAGGTAAAATGCATAAAGGTGGAGAGAGTCCTACAAACTACACACACACATTAGGTAAAGGGGTGGTTCCTGCAGTGGGAAATCGAGGAATGGATTCCATAGAGTAGAATAACAAGGAGCCAGTAGCTACAAAAACTAGAGGAAAAAAGATGAGCGGTGAAAGGGACTCTTGCAAGAAGCTACATTGATAAATCTGAAACTATGCAAAGAGGTCAGACTATAGGAGGTGTAATGGCTCCATCAGGAAGAGAAAGAGGGTACGTCTGCACTGCATCTGCAAATAGTATGTGTGGGATAGTGCCACTCCTGAAAGAGTACACCCAGGAAAGGTCTGCACTGCCTCTCAGCAGAAACCATTGAAGTTGGGTGTCTCCATTAGTGAATACCAACAAAAAGAATCTTTCATGGTTTCTTCACAGGACGTGGACACCTGCAGAGAGACACACTCATACCAAGATACCACACCACTACAACTCTAGTTTGACCATAGATTTTGATATTTTTGTTGATTTTTATTCATATCTTGACATTCGAAAAATAGTTTTTTTAATAGTATTCTCTTTTGATATATTAAATTGCGGGTGAAGCAGAGGTACCTCTGCTAGCTATCAATAGCAAAAAAGCATCTTCTTTCACTATTTTCACATATATTGAAAATATTTTCTATTTTAGCAGTTTATTTTAATAATCAGGACAGATTTTGTGGTATATTTTCTAAGGCTTGGACTATCTTTAACAATACTAATCATCTCTTTTTTATAATGCATCTTTATGTAGCTTGTACCTGACCAGAAGGTATTGGAGTGCTTTACATGAGCACCAGTTACAACACACAAGGTCGGATTCACTTTTTTTGTTTTAGGCAAGGGGAGATTAAATGATTGGCACAGACAAAGGAGGGCAGATTTAGTAACATTTAACACAGGAAAACAACTTGCTGCACTGTGTAAAATGGAGACGGCAGGAATGTGCCGAATCTAGTAAGATATGGCACGTTCTTGCTCTCGCTACGCTGGAGAACTAGTGGCTGACAAGAGCCAACTCAGGCACCTTTTCACCGTGGTGCAAGGGTGACTGTGTTGCAGGTAGGATTGTTTTTGGGCAGGAAGGCATACCTTCCAACCCAGAAACAATCCTCAGAGGCTTTTTCCTCATTCTATGTGTGCTGTAGAATGAGCACATGTAGAAAGAGGAAAAGTCTCCCCTCAGAAGGCAAAGCATTTTGAGTATTTCCTGGTTTACTGATGTTAGTAATTCTAGGAATACACCAAAAACCATAGATGAATGCATAGCAAAATACATGTTCAACCCATTGGATGCCTGGGCAGAGTAACGCAAGGAAGAAACTTGCGCTGCATTGTGTTATTTCAGATTTACTAAGCCTTGCACAGCCACGCAAGGTGGCTCTGCGTGGCATAGTAAATCTCACTTAAGGGCTTGCGTTGCCCTTGCGTGATGCAATTGCAACTCAAACCCTTAAGTGAGATTTACTAATAAATCTGGGCCTGGATGTTGAGTGACCCAGACTGTAAGATGGGGTTTTTTTTGGGCAGTTTTTTATCGAGCGAATTTGACCAAAAGGTAGTGGAGTACTTTACATGAGCACCAGTTACATTACACAAGGACACATTCATTTTTGTTTTTAATCATGTTGAGATTAATGGCAGTTTTATAACAGTGGTTGCATTGCCCTTGCTTCACGCAAGGTAACGCAAGGGCAAAGCAACACTAAAGTCGGATTTACCAAGCAACGCAAGGCCACCTTGCGTGGCCCTATGTTGCTTGGTAAATCTGGAGTAACACAAGGCAGTGCAAGTTGCTGCCTTGCATTACTCTGCTCCATGGACGCATTACATGGACTGGTGGAGCGTTGGTGTTCCCAAGTGTCCTGCCATGGATTTTGGCACATTCCCAGATTTAACATGAATAGTACACTTGGGAATGCGTCAAAATGCTACGCCTCCCCAGGGGCGGCCTAATGAGGAGAAATGGGATTATTTCTCCTTGTATTTTCCTCTTTCTGCATTACACCTTGAAAGAGGTAAAAGCCTCAGAGGATTGTTTTTGTGCAGCAAGGGGTCTAGGCAACACACAGTGCGCCAGCACAGGACAGGAAACTGCCACATAATGTTAAATATGGCGCATTCCTGCCCTTTCACGCAGCACAGCAAGATGTCCTGCTGCAGTGCGTGACTGCTTGATAAATCTGGCCTGAGTGATTTGCCCAGAGTCACGGGATGGTGGGCAGAAGTCAATACTCAAACTTGGTTCTGAGTTTCAAAGTCGGCAGCTTTGGCCATAACGCCACATTTCCTCCCCTACAGAGCTATGCACCAGCACTGTCCACACATCCTGCAGAACCAGAGCTGGTTATTAGAGATGCCTATGAACCACGGTGCACCACCACAAAGAGTTACTATAATGCCTGGAGGACCACAAAGAGTTACTATAATGCCTGGAGGAAGAAAAGGTGCAGTACCACGGATAGTTAAGAGGTCCCAGTAGAGCCAGGTTCAAGGTCGCTGCTAGTGGTCACTACAGTCATGCTCCAAGGCTTGGAAGACTATGGTGCACTACCACAGGTCATCACTAGAGGTTCCTGGACAGGAATATAAAGCGCTAAGTAAACTATTGTGCACTACTGCAGGCCATTACTAGAGGACCCTGTAGAAGCCAGGCTCTAGTGCTTGGGTGCACTACTGCAGACCCTAACTAGAGGTCCCTGGAGAACCAGGCTCCCGCGCTGGGAGAACTATGGTGCACTACTACAGGCCGTTACTAGAGGTCCCTGTAGAGCCAGGCTCCCGCGCTGGTTGAACTACAGTGCACTACCGCATGCCGTCACTAGAGGTCCCTGCAGAGCCAGCCTCTAGTGGTGGGTTCACTTGTGTGTATACCGCAGGAGGTTACTAGAGGTCCCTGGTGAGCCAGGCTCGGCGGGTGAATAACCACGTCTGTACACAGGGGCAGATTTATGTTGCACTTGCGCCACTTTTGCGCCGCCGTTGCGTCACTTTTGTGACGCAGCAGCGGCGCAAATCCTGCGCCATGGTGCGGGGTATTTACAACGTGACGCATCTGGGAGATGCGTCACGTTGTAAAGCCCTGCGCCACATGTAGGCGTTCCAGGGCAGGTGGGGGCGTTCCGGCGCAGGAACGCCTCCTAAAAGTGGCTGAGTGAAATCTACAAGATTTCACTCAGTCACTTTTAGGCCCATGCTGCGTCAAAACCCTGCGCCTGCTTGAAGCAGGCGTAAGGATTGACGCAGCATTGTACAGATAGGGCCCCCCAGAACATTGCTGGAGCTGCGTCGCGCTTGCGACGCAACTCCAGCAATGCGCCACTTTTACAGCAAAGATGCGTCACGCATCTGTGCCGTTTTTGCCCCATGGTGCGCCGCATTATAAATGCGGCGCATCCATGGTGGCGCAGCTGTGGCGCATAATAATTGGCGCATCCCTGCTGATATGCAGGGATGCGCCAGTTAACATAAATCTGCCCCACAGAGAATACGGTTGTAGGAGCTCTGCTCACGTACCCATTCATATCAGCACTGCGTCTTAGGCTATTTTTAACTGCTAACATGTTATTCACTCTAGTCGAAAACCTGTACAGGATTCTCATGAGCATTATTATGGTCCAATCCTCCTTTTAATTCCTTTCCCCAAATATTGCATTAAAGAACTGATGAGAAAAATAGATTTTCCTGAGACAGGCATTCGAGTAAATGATCAGAAAACGGCGACTCTGCTTGTATCTACGTGCCTTCCTGGCACATCCATAATTAGATCAAAGATGCCACGTGAACAGGGGCTTGGACATGAAGCAGAGGTTACACGCTACACATTTTTCTAGGATCGTTCTATTTACCAAACAATCTCCTCTGTGATAGAAATGCTCCAGCAAATACAAAATACATCGTCCGTAACTGATATTGAACTGAATGAACTGCAAGTAATTTTTCGCTGTACGTGGGCAAACATCACACACAAAACCAACACCAGAAGAGTTTTTATATGACTTCGTGTCACAAGGACTCCGCATCCAGTCCCAGGCTCGCAAGGTTTCGTGAACTATGGTGCACTACCACAGCCCATCACTAGAGGCCCCTGAAGAGCGCGCCTCTAGTGCTGGATGCACTACCAAAGGACCCTGGAGAGCCAGGCTCTAGAGCAGGGTGCACTACCGCAGGCCGTTACTAGAGTTCGCTTAAGAGCCAGGTCCCAGCTCTGGGAGTCTGCGGGTTCAGAACCATAGCTTGTTTACTATACGAGACTGGGATTTGAGTAAATGATCAGAAAACGGCGGCTCTAATTTTATTTACGTGCCTTCCTGGCACATACAAAATTAGACAAAATTTGCCACGCGAATGACAGGAGCTCGGACTCGCTTCCTCCACTACTCCGTACCTCCACCGCTACCCGGACCTCAAATCTCTTCTCTTCCAAAGACACTTCCAGAATTAATAAATCCCTTTTCACATCCCTCAAGGAAGTTCTTACAATGTTGTAAATATGTAATCTATGCCTGTACGATCCTAATCCTATTGTGTTTTTGATTTTTGAGTGACTGCCGCCCATTGTTATTTTACGTTTTCATCTATCTCGTTTGTATCTGTAGCGTGAAAGTATGTAAATTTCCTCATGTAACGTACTTGGTTCTATTGTGAAGCGCTACGACACCTTTGGGTAGAGTCCGCTCTATATAAAATTTCATTAAATAAAATAAATAAAATAAAACAAGCAGAGGAAACGGTTACACGCTACATATTTTTCCTGGATCGTTCTATTTACTCAATAATCTCTAATTTCTTCATTTATTTATGCATTTTTATATAGCGCGTACTTTACCCGAATGTCAGAGCGCTTTACATTAGGACTTCATAGTACATGAATTACATAACGCATGCAAAACATCTAAACACAAAAAGAAAACGTTACAACGGTGAGTACAAGAGATGTGCAATTTAAATTAACAACGTTGATATAATCTGCCAATATTGGCAGAAGTGAGCGCTAAGAATACAGAAATAGCACCATGAACTTATATAGCATATCATTATGATATTGACAATATTATAATCAACTAGAGTGCCGGTTAACTGTGCATGTGTCATGATTGTTCACTGCATTGTCATTTACGTTATTATGCAGTTTCAATGCTGTAGGCTAAACTGTTTCAATGCTGTAGGCTAGCCCCATGCATTGGAGACTTTTGTTCTCTTTCCATCCCCTGTTGTGGCAGGCCGCAGGTATCTCAGTGATTGGGGAGACAATGTCCATGAACCCCTGCAATGGTATTGGCTTGAACTCCCTCCTCCTCTGGTGTGAGCAGGGGCAGCGGTGCTGGTGGCCGTCTACCCGGCACCAGGAAGGGAGGCAGGTAGGTAGGGTCTCCCTACCTCCGCATCATCGTCTCATCCTTTCCTTCCCCCACTCCTACCTCTGTCATAGAAATGCTCCACAAAATACAAAAATATATCCTTCAAAAATTGAAACTAAGCAGAATAAACTGCAAGAGATTGATCCGTGTTGTGCATGGGCAGACATCACAAAGAAAAGTAATGCCATTGGAGTTTTCATAAGACTCTGTTCAACAATGGCATCACATCAGGTGACAGGCTCTCACTCCACCAGTGCATTCTGGGCCTTATAGTCTTGGTTTACTGCAAGTGTACTCTAAGGAGGAGTACCATTCTCGAAAGCAATGATTTGTAGTTAGAAAGCCGTGACATAAAGACATTTAGAAATTAATCAAAATCACCAGCCTACAAATAAACTTTACTCAGAAGGTAGATGACCTGAGACAGAAGGAGAAGCTCACACTGATGGAATTTGGACCCCTTTCACACATAAGACCGAGTCTTTGTTGTTCTTTTGAGAGAGAGCATGCGCAGGGTGCCAGATTTACCCATTTGTCACCCAGTGAGGCAGCCACAAATGCTACGCTGCATGAGAATGAGAGAGCACAAGAGTCTCATATTGACAGAAACTGGCATTTTCCTCCCCTTACGCCGGTGCAGAAATGTGCGGCTGTCCGCATCAGACACACCTTTGCACCATAATGCAAGGTGTCTCAGTGAGTCTAGCATAGGTTGTGTACTGGAAGGATATCCTTCCAGTACAAAATACTATGCTTAGACTCAGTAGCAGTTGGTATTGGGTAAAAGTAGTGAGGCAACCCAGGGGGACAAAAAATAAAAACAAAAAATAGAACTTACATGTCATTCGCCATTCCTATGCTGACTGCTGTGCACAGGCCGAGTCTCCCGGCTCCCCTATGGCCAATCCCATCGCTTCTCTCTACCAGCATGAGATAAGCGCTGTGATAGGCCTGAGTGGGCTGGGTTTTCGCTCAGGACTGGGAGCCTGTGCCTGCTGTTTTCTACACCCGGCAATGTAGTTTCGGTTGGATATATGGTGGTGTCCATGTCGGTTTGGCCAACCTAAGACGGCTGGCCAAAACGACATGCGCACTGACAACAGTGTCAACCACTCCCTCTATGTGCCGGTCATCAATTAGGCTCCACCCCCAAGATTCGGACCTAGAAGAAAAATAAAACAATAAACCGGTTTTATTATCGTTTTTTTTCCTATTTTTCCAGCTGCTACCGGGGGGGGGAGACGCTCCTCCTCCATAATGGAGAAGCCGCCGCTGCTTAGACTAACTTTAAACATTTTCCCACTTCGTATATGGGCTGTGCAGTGCAGCACACATGCAAAGTCAGAAAATAAAGGAGAAAAAAAGCATTTCTCCTTCATGTGGCCTATCTCGAAATGGGCTAAATTTTCTGAAGCTAAACCCGGTCTACTTTTAAAAAAAAGTAAATGGGGCTTAGCGACAGAAAACCTGGGTGGTTGCTTGGGAATGCCCATGCACCACCCATGGTAAGCCCCCTTGGCGCTAAGTAATGCAAAACAGCCCTATGCGCTGCTTTGCATTACTTCCAAGTGATTTTTCAGCATAAAACAAGTTTTACGCTGGAAAGCAAATACGTGAAAAGAGATTTAGCGTTGTTTTGTGTCACTTTTGTGACGCAAACACGCCGTTAAAGTTTTGTAAATAGACCCCGAGGTTTCTGTGGCTCAATGTCAGTAAATGTGGAATCTGGGTGTTGTTGTTAGGCCCAAGGCCTGACATTTTGTTTCTGCTTCTTAATGCACATCCATAATGTACTGGCCTGCATTTGAATATATTGTGCAATGCATGGAGGTCAACATTACAGAAATACGCGGGGCTTCATTTACTGTATTTTCATGCAACACGGTCCAGCAGAAAAATTTGCTGCGCTGCGTGAAAGGGAGAGAGAAGAAAATCTCCATATTTACTAAGATGGAGCATTTCTGCTCTCTCCTTGGCCTGACACACTCTGTACTGCCTAGGGTCAAAACAGGCACCATTGCAGCATACTGCAAGGGTTCCTGCATTACAAGCAAGATTGTTTCTGAGCAAGAAGAGATACATTACTACAAATGCTTAGAGGCATATTCCTGTTTACGTGTGCTGAAGAATGCAGCACACGTGGAAAGAGGAGGTAATTAGGAGAAATTAAGATATTTCTCCTCGTTACGTCCCTGTTGGGCAAGTGCCCCATTTTGGAGCAAATCCAGGTTTACAAGTCATTGTAAATAGAGGTTGGCGTCAAAATACATGTGTGGATTTGTGGGAACGCCCATGCTCTAACTATATAACGCCTACCAAACAAAAAACCATGCAAGGCAGCGCTATGCTGTGTTACTTTGAATTTACTAAACCATGCAAAGCGGCTTTGCATGGTTCAGTAAATGTAAAAAATCATAGTAAATCTGGGCCTGGAATAATAATTTGAATACGTTTTCATTTTAGCACATTATTTCTTTCTCCCAGACACATTTGGTAAAAACATTCCCAAAGGCCTGGAGTGTCTTTAACATTGCTATGCAACCTTCGTAGAGATACACTCGTACGCTGCTCATACAAGCTGCAGTACCGAAGCTCGTTGGTAAAGACCCCTGTGTATTAAGCTGCAGTACCACAGACCCATACTAGAGCTCTCTGGAACCTGGCGCCAGCGCTGGGTGAAGTACCACAAGCTGTTACTAGAGGTCTCTGCAGAGCCAAGCATCAACGCTAGATGCAGAAAGTTGCAGTACCACAGGGAGTTACTAGATGTCCCTGCTGAGCCGAGATTCAGCGCAGAGTGTAGAGAACACCCTACAAGAGGGCACATCTGTACACAGACATCACCGTGGGAGGTGCTTAGCTCAATTAGCCGTATCAGCTTTGCATGTTAGAGTAATTTTAAAAGCTAATATTTTATTCTTTTTCAGGTTAAAACTGTACACTTATCATATGGACACAATACATTCCAGGCTCCAATTTTTTTCCCCTTTCCTTAAGCATTACTTTAAAGAATCACAATAAGACCCAGAAAAAGTGGCATCTCTAGACGTGACGTTTAGGGAGTGCACAGATAGAACTGACAGGGCCACTTACTACAGCAGGCAATAAGGGGGGTAGAGTGAGTGAGAGAAAGTGACAGTGAGAGAGAGAGAATGTGTGTGTATTTTCACTGAAAAAAACAAAGGTTACAGGGACGTTAAAGTTAGGTTCAGGTTTCACTCGTACGAAGCCAGTGAAATTCAGCAGTTATCGTTAGCAGAGCTAACGATAACTTGTGACCTCGCAATGCGCTACTTATGACCTCACGTATTACATCACTCATGACATAGTCAGTGACATCACAGTGACTGTGAGTGTTTTAAACAAGTTTATGGGTGTTAAATAAATATATATATATCAAGGTGTATTGGTAAATCAGTGGGTGTTTGAGTGCCTGTATGGATGATTCAGTCGGTGTGTGACTGACTGTATAACTGAGTGATTAGGTGTCTCAGTGAATGTATGGGTGAGTGACTGGTTGTGTGAATGTTTGTAGCAGTCTTTCAGTTGATGTCTAAGTGGTTGTATGGGTGTGAGTGGGCACATGAGTGGCTGTATGGGTGATTGGTTGTCTGAGTACCTATATGGGCGTCTGTGTGGGTGGGTGTGTGAGGGGGTGTGTCACTGCCTAGAAGGATGAGTGAATGGATGAGTCAGTGGCTGTAAAGGTTAGTGAGTGTGTGTGTGTGTGTGAGGGAGCTGTGTGGGTGAGTGTGTATGGCTGTGTGGGTGAGTGGATGTGTCAGTAGTATATGGGTGAGTAACTGGGTATGTGAAAGGCAGTATAAGTGAGTGATGGGGTATATGAGTGACTATGGGTGAGTGAGTGAATGTGAGAGTGACTGTATGGGTGGGTGTGTGCTTGTGTGTGTGACTGTATAGGGTAGTGAGTTTGTGTTAGTATCTGTATAGTAAGTGGGTGTGTATGTAACTGTATGGGCGAGTAAGTGGCTTTGTGATGGACAGTATGGGTGAGTGAGTACGTGTCTGAGTAGCTGAGTCACTGACTAAGAGTGTGAATGGCTGTATGGGTGTATGAGTGGATCTATGAATCAGTGAGTGGGTATGTAATTCACTGGTCTATGAATGGGTTTGTGGATGGTTATGTGGGAGTGGGTGTATGAAAGGTTCTATGGGGTTGTGACTGGGTGCTTTAGTGATTTTGTGGAAGATGTCATCAGTGATGTCACTGACCAGGTCATGAGTTATGTAATATCTGAGGTCATAAGCAGTGCATTGTGGGGGCACGAGTTATAGTTAGCTCAGCTAACTATAGCTCCTGAATTTCACTGGTTTTGTATGAGGGGAACCTGAGCCCAACTATAACGTCCCTGTAACCTTTGTTTTTTTCAGTGAATTTCACATTTTAGTTTTTAAGTAGTAATGGCGTTTGCGAGTGATGGAGAAAGGTGGCGGACCTCTGATAAGCACTCCGGAATACTGCTGTGTAGGACTTAAAGAAAGTACCAGGCGGGCTTCTTGGCACCCACAGTCCCACAACAGCCAAGAGGACTCCATTCCCCAACCAGTAGTGCACCAGTAAACATGTTTGCAGAGCGGTGGAAGAAAGGGATTTGGCCTTCGAAGACCTCTTAGCAATCCTACTGTGTGGTACTTACTAGAGCTAATAGGAGGGCTTGTTGGCCCCCATGTACTCTCTGGAGTCAAAGGGACTTCACTCCCCAACTAGTAGTGCGCCAAGAGGCACATTTGCAGAGCAGTGGAGAAAGTGGGTGGGGCCTCCGTTGACTTGCTAGTCCCACATTTCTTTTTTACAGGAGGGGGCCGCATGACCACTCCTTTCCCTGGGCCGATTTGGGCCCCAGGTACCCGATCTACCTGGGGCAAGGACTTTTTTTTAATGGGGGAGGATGGTCTACTGCCAGGGCCTATTTCAGCCTCAGGGACTCCATCCCCTGGGACCTAGCTTTCTCTTCTTCTTTATAACTTAAAAGGAGGGGGTACATGTCCCCCCTCCCGGGCTAACTTTGTCCCCAGGGACCCCACCCCTGGGGCCCAGCCTCCCTTGTGGGTGCCCTGGTCCCACCCAGGTAATCTGCTCTGTTGGGGGCCACGGGGGGAGCCTCAAGGCCCCAGAGGTCCCTGCCGGTACCCCGCCTCCTGTGGGAGCCGGCATTGATTTGACAGAGAGGGAGCTGCTAACATGCAGCTCCCTCTCTGACAAAGCAATTGTGCTCTACTTTGAGCAAGCAGGAGCAAAATGCTCTTACTTGCTCAAAGCGGAGCACAATTTGCTATGGCTTGGCGGGAGCAGTAAAGCTCCCGAAAATCCATAGCAAACAGTTATGTCCCCGGGGTGGGCACCCCAGTACATAGAAGCAGCGGCCCTGGGGGGTGGCAGTCCCCAGGGCCATATTTGGCTCCAGGAGAGGGGCCAAGCATCCCGCCTTCAATCGTTACTTTAACCCCGGATAGGTGGTAGTCCCTGGGGCCAGGGGTCCGCAACAGACCCCCTCTATTATATTATTTGAGCCCTGGGGAGGTGGCAGTCCCTGGGGCTGCCTAGCAGGCCACACGGGTCCACTGCATTGCTCCCTGCATTTCTATGTTAATTGCCCCGTGAGGTGGCGATTCCCAGGGCTGCAGGGGGGTACGCAGGCCCCCGCATTTCTCTGGTAATTGCCCCGGGGAGGTGGCGGTCCCCAGGGCTGGGAGAGTCCGTACATGCATCTCCATTAAAGTTAAAGCCCCGGCCAGGTGGTGGCTCCCAGGGCTGCAGGAAGTTCGTGTGTCCCCCTCACTTTGTTTATATATAAAGCCCCTCGGAGGTGGTGGTCCCTAGGAAAATGGGAGAGGCCATGCAGGTCTCCCCCACACTAATATAATAAATATTAATTCTCATTTGGCGGGAGACATACCTACAGTCCCGGTGTCCCATGGGCTGTAGTACAGCTCAGGGCGGGGGCCACAAGCCGAAAAAACAAAATAAATCAGCCACTGGGCATTATGAAAGCTTGGGCATGGGGGCCACAAACTCCATTCACCAAACAAAATCAATTAGCCCAGGGAGATGTGAGTCCTAGGGCCTATCAAAGGCTTAGGGAGGGGGCCGCATGCCTTACTCTTTCCCAAATAGACATGAAAAAACAACCCCCCTGCCCTGGATCTGCCGGGCCTCGGGATTAATAATGTAAAGGGCAGGACCCGCACATTTTCTTTAAAAGGACCACGGATCCATGGTCCTGTAAAAAATAAATTCCATTTTTTGCTCCAAATCCTCCCCCATCACCCTAGGGTGCAGGGTATCCCTACTGTGCTCCCCTATGTTTTTTCCTTCTTTTTTTCAGGACATGGTCCTAAAATGGCTGCCACCACATTTGTTTATGTAGCGGCAGCAATTCTGATCTTATCTTGAGATCTGTCCACTCCATGGATCCTCTGTGGTGTGAAATATAAATAAATTGTGAACCTTAATTTCTCAAAAACTCGTGAACGTATTTACACCAAATCACAAAAATATACTTTCTGTACCAAGATCTAGCTTTCTGACAAATTTGATGTTATTACGTTCAGCTGTTCTTGCAATATTGCAGTTCAATTGTCCTACAGAAAGTTGCATGGAGCCACATGTCTGGCCCTGTAGCCAGTCCCCACTGGGCATTTCCAAAGTGGTGAGCAGGGTGCAGGACTTGGACATAGCCCAGGCCCTGCAGCCAACCCCCACTGCACACAGCCAAAGGCCACATGCTTTGGCAGCTGGCTGCCTGCAACGGTTGGAAGCAGGGCCTGGCCAAAGACCAGAGCCTAGCTGGGCAAGTGTGCAGTGAGGGTTGGTTGTCAATATGAGGTTAGGTCAAGGAACAACTGGATTGGGTATATGAACAAAAATCACCAGAAATTCACTGAATAAACAAGGGTTAAAGAGAAGTTATGGTTAGCTTTGGTTATTAGATGTACTAAAAAATCAAACTCATAAATTCACTAAAGAAAACCACAGTTCAAAGGGTAGTTATAGTTAGGGAAAAAAACTGAAAATCACTGAAATTTGCTATTTATGGTTAGGTAAACTATCTATAATTCAAGCTCCCGTCATGCACTGCTAATGACTTCACATATGACAACAAACATGACATGTTAAATGACATCACTGAAGATCTCAAATTACTATTGATAACATTTTTTTAACGAAAGAGGAAGGTGCACCAGTAAGAAGTCCAAACATGATAGAAAGTCCTTTACGTTTCTTTAATTCTTGTATGTATTCTTAAAAACAGACATCATGCAACCCTTGCACACTGCTGAAGGTTATGCGCAGTGTGGATTTTACATATGTTACAGCTGGGAGCATAACCCGGCCCACAGATCAGGCCCTGTGGCCCATTACCTCTGATTTGAACAGTATTTGGTGATGTGTAATGAGGGTTGATTGACTGTGGATGGTTAAGCACAGGGACTGGCCAACCCTTGCTGTACTAGGGTAAAGGCTGTTTGTGGTAGGGAGGGCTGGGCCACCCAAGGAGGGTTGGGCTTAGGAGCTGGCTATAAGTCAGGCCCTGCAACCAGCCCCTGTTGCACACAGCTGAAGGACACACACAGAAGGGGTACCCGTCTATGGAGATTTGGCGGCAGCTAACCTTATATTGCAGCTAACCTCCACTGTGCCCAGCCAAAGGCCTTGCGTAGTGTGGGTTGATCATTTACAGAGGGTTGGGCAATGGCCTAGTCCTGTTGCTAACACCCCTTGTGCATGGCCAAAGACAGAGTATTGAAACCTCTGGATACTGTCATCAAGTATGTTGTTCAGATGTCATCAATGATGTGATTTAACACGTCATGAATAATGTCATTTTTAAGGTCAATCAATCAGTCATATTCTTTAGTCAGCTAACCAAGCCATAAAAATACACAATCATAATAATAAAAACAAGCAGTGTTAAAAATATAAAGTAACTATAAAACATAGTGCAGTAAGGTAGTCCACGCTGGTAGATGTACTTTAAGTAGGTTTATTCAAGTTGATAACATGTAGCTTAGATCCTGTACAACAGGTAGTAAAGTTCAGTAGAGCAGCCCCACCAGGAGCAGCCTGCTAGCTGCTCAGCCCATCCACCAACTGTCACCACTCACACCAGTCACCCAAGCATTCCACACATGGCCCACACACTAACACTCCACACAGAACACTCACACTGGCTGAGCAGCTAGGAACAAGATAACATAGAACATTATAACACAACATGAAGATACTACACATAGTTATTCAGGCATTCTTGATCAACTCATCCAAATGTTACAGTAGGTTTTTCTTTAACTATCATGGAAACTATTAGCCTCTCCATATGTTTTCCGAACATTCAAAATGAATCGATTATAATTAATTGGAGGCGTGGCAAATTTGTTTTGACCCCAACTGGTATAAAAATACCAAGCCAATTTTATATTGCCAGATTTCGGCTTCTTTTAAAATAGGGATCAAAAGTGAGTCCTATAAGAACTATATAATATGCAAATAAACGCATCAAATGTAAAGTGCTTTTTTGAGGAGTTGTCACAAAGACAATTAACGAAATTGAAATTTTCAAACAAATTACCTGTGGAGGGAATGCAATAAAATAGTGCAAAATATTTAATCAAAGATGCACAAGAGAAAATTTGAATTGGACATTCCAAATTAGACCTAAATAGGCTGCATCTCTTTTGTGGTTGATAGATCAAAATATGACACTATCGTCTGCGATTTCTGTCCTCCTTGTATCCAGACTTTGGGGCAATGATTACAGAACAACTGCTTTACACGATCTTGAGAAACATTGTCCATTCTTTCTGGATTAGTAAAATACTCTGGGACATCCAAAGTAGTAAATGTCTGCTTCATGTATTAAAGACAGGGAATTGACAACATATTGTCAAGACATAGACAGTCTATTATGAAGGCCCTTGAGAAGTTGGCTTCTGGTTGCTTCCAAATTCTAAGCCATTTAACCGCAGGTTTACTTTGATGTTATCTTCCAGATATCCAAGATCCACCTTCGAGTGACATATAAATAAGGCTACTGCTTGAGGACAGCGAATAGTCTACATATAAACAGTTCTCTGCCCTCTGCAGACCTTCAGTACTAATTTATCCCCTGTAAATCTGGATTATCTCATTTACTGGCTTATGGCCTAGCTTTGAGGCGAAACTGAAGAAGCAGTCTAGGGTTTTATATAATTACTGTGTCCCTAGATTAAATGGATAACCCCAGACTAGTCCTGAATCAAATGGTATTCATAGACATAACGCTTTTGACTTTAGGTACTGGGTGCCTACAATAGAATGGGACTTAAGTTTCTTATTTTTTGGTTCATTTGTCATAATAAATGACTGTTAAGTTTGTTTTTAAATCAAAGTCATTCATTAAGCCAGTATTTGAATCAAGCAGACTTTGGAGCCCACTTGCAGTCCTAGAGATACGGACTGTATACCCAAATCTGGGAACAATTTTACTACTTATCCCTAACCAAAATTCAATAAGACACAAAGAACATGTCTTCAGAAAAATCCCACAAAAAGGTCATCAAAGGCACTTAGATTGGCCAAAAGAAAGACGAACCAGGAAATAATGAAGTTTAAAAAATCCCCACCTAACAACATTGAGTCCCTGCCACGCAAGACCACACTGACATCAGTAAGCGTGGGTCATGATTTAGCTGCAATAATTTCAACATGGGGTAAAGAGAGGGACCCCTGGCAATTTATACAGCGAAATAAACGCTGCGATCAGTGCACAGACCTTAGCTTTAACAAGTCGTTTCTGTGGCTGGAATGTTCTAGAGTCAAATGTGACCCCTTAGTATTTGTACTCGTTGACGCGCCTGATAAATCGGTCATGTAGATACCAAGGGGCATATTACAAGAAAAGTGACGGAGTGCAGCGTTAGCCTTCTTGGCTTAATGGCACTCTCCGCCACTTTTGAAATGCAGGACTGCACCATATTTAAAACAATACGATGCGGCCCTGTGTTTCCCCCTGCGCTGGCGCTAATGACAGATGCCTAGAGCCAACGCAGGCACCCTTGCATCATAGTGCAAGGGTGTCCGTGTTGTGGGAAAGATTGTTTATGAGCAGGAAGGTGTCCCTTCCTGCACATGAACAATCTTAAATGGCGATTTGTAACTTCTATGTGTACTGCTTTGTGCAGCACACATAGAAGTTGCAATTCGTCATTTTTAAAAAGATTGTTTATGTGAAGGATGGGACACCTTCCTGCACATAAACAATCATGCATGGCATTTTGCTGCTTTTATGTGTGCTGCACAATGCAGCACACACAGAAACAGCAAAAACAAGGTGAAATAAAGCATTTATCCTCGTGGCACCATTTTAAGACCAGGTTTTTTTGTCTTAATTTTGGTGGTGCCCCATATTTATGCCACCCTTACATATATAGGGCAGCATCATAATCAATGGGTGTCACGGCGGAACGCCCACCGCCACACCCATTGCCCACCCCTTTCACGCTAAGTATAGCGTGAAAGGGTGCCTTATTTAAGAGGCAGCGTTAAGCCACGTTAAGTCACTTTCATTTATAGTTTGTTGAATAATCTGCTAGCTCTTTTAATTATCTCTGCAGGCCTGCCTTAATTTTACTGTCAGCATATAGCAGATTTGCTAATAAGGCATCTTGCCTAATGTCGGAGGGAGGGGAGTGTGCATTAAGCCATTCAAGGTCTGCTAATAAATATGCTAAATAAAGATGAAATAGCCGAGGTGTCAACACGCAACACTGTTTTAGTCCCAAGGAGATGTAGGTTTTCCAGGAAATGTGGGATTTGTCTCCAATCTTCGCTCTTACCCAGACATTATTATACAAGAGTTGAATGGCCCTGAGCAACCACCCTGGAATTCCGCAGTGTGGCAACTTTACCCGCAGATTTTTTTCTCAGGACACAATTAAATACAGATTTGAAGTCCACCAGAGAGAGGTATAGCAATGTACGGGTAGTCAGCTTTTTGTTAATAAGTAGAAAAAGTGGCAGAAGATTGGTTGATGCTCCGGTACAGCAAAAAAATCCAGCTTGACTATTGGGAATGATTTCCCTTTCACTTGCCTAGTCTGTTAGATCTCCCAAAAAAAGCGCAGCAAAATATTTTGCTTTCATTCTGAAGGAGTGCTACTAGGCTGTAATTTTCCGGTGATGGGTTGTCATCACCTTTATAGATCGGATTAATAATGGATCCTCTCCAGGAGTCTGGTACTTCATCACACTGGGAAATATGATTGAACAGCAGGGTTAGCTTGGCTGACCACTACTCATGGTTGACTTTGTATAGGGCTTGAGGGATGCCGTTAGGGCCTGATGCACCATCACAGCGCCCTTTAAGGATTAGCCCATGGTTTGGGGTCGGTGTGTACTTTATCGCATCATCTGAACCATCTGAGTTTTGCACATTTGTGAGATTATCTGGAGGGTTTAGTCGTGAGGTGATGCTCCTTTTATGTTGTGTGATATCACTGTTTTCAAATTAATTTAGTTAACCCATCCTCATACCCTATGGTCAATGAAAATTGTTCCTATAGGAATCTAGCCCAAGTAGTTTCAGCAATTTTTGAATCATTTGCTGTGTGATTGCTTCTCACAATCCTTTTGACAATTCTCCAAAACGTTTTTGAGTTCCTTCCTTGCTTGCGTGAAATAAGTTTGCTCAGAATTGATCTTCCTGCCGCTGTTTCTCTCTTCGTAAAACTTTCATGTATTGAATGCTGGCAATCCGGATGATATTGACATTGTCTCCAAAACCTATAAACATCTATTCGGCCTGCCGAAGCAAGCCTCATCGGCACAAATTTAACTCAAATTTGGCGTCATTAAGCTGAACCCTAGAAAGGAAAGGAGCCTCTTTAAAATGCTACCATAAACTTAGGGCTACAAAAGAAGAATCCATCACTTTACTGTTATAAGCTGAAATAAACAACGGTGCAGAACCCTCTCCGTCAAAAACTTACCTTGAAATCTAACTCCCTGGAAAATCTCCAGTTAAACGAACTTTAGAAAATCACAGTTACCTTCACAATTTTCAAAACAATTCGGAACACCAGTATGAGGAAACTATCTCAATTATTGATAAATCAGCATTGGTCAAACACTCCCAGGCATGATGCTTTTTAAAAATTATACCATTTACACCATCAACCATATTTCGGAATGGTATACTCTATCTTTTTGAGGCAAAAAAATCATGTTCTATTGATTTGGCTGCTTACCATCACGTGAACACATTCCAACATGAGCTAACAACTGTGAATGTAGTAACTGCAGATTATGTGGCACTACAACAGAGGACCTCATTTACGTGGTATGCATTTGTTCAGTTCTCTTGCACGAAAGGAGAAAATTACTTCAACAAGCCTTCAACCTAGGAACATTCACGGTCATCTAGGCAAGTGATCGTAGCTTGTTTCGACCAAAGCAATACCATCCTCAACTCTGAACTAAGTTAGTAAAATTTCTGATCATAACTGAAAAGAAACCAAAGGCATATCCTTATTTTTCCATTCAATTAGAGGGTTTAACAAACTGTAGTGTATTTATTTTTCTTTCTTTTTCTCCCTTTTTTTAATATATAGTTTTTGTGTGTATAATGCTACTAAGCAACAAAACATGCAATTTAATACATTTAATAAAGCATGAATAAATAAATTTGAATGTGTACCGCATCATCTGCATTCAAAAGAATTGGACTTGGTCTTTACCCTAGTTGGGGCACATTTTTGCTAGCAATGCTCAGATGTTTCTCCAAGCCATTAATGTAAAGTAAGAATAAAAAGGGACCAAAACACATCCCTGGTGAGCCTCGGCTTTTGACTGTATTGGAGAAGAACATTCTCCATTTGGCCCAAAACTTAATTCGCAGAGGTGTTCCAATGAAAACATCTCACTAGGTCAACTAGTGCTTTTTCCACCGCCAGATTTCTCATGATGGTACACATTTTAGATCGACTTAAAGTGTTGGAAGGCTCAGGTGAGGTACATAAACACCATATGGATGGCCCCTCTCCTGGCCTTGAAATACTTCCCTATTAAAAAGAAAAGGTTGAGGCATGGTTCAGCAGTTCCCAGTCACGGCGGAAAACAAACTGGACTTAAGACACAATATTATTTTTCTAAGCCCATGTCTCCAATCTTGAGAGGAGAACTCTGCTCAAAATGTTTGTGTTAGATCTAATAAAGAGTTTGGGCGATAGCAACTAGGCGAATTTCTATCCCCCTTTAAAAAAAATGGGCACTATAATTGCGTCTTTCCAAGAGGATACCAATAATTGGACCAGCTCTAACAGACCTAAGTACATTTGTGAGTGCAGAGGCCCAAAATGCGTTCTCTATATAGATGTTCATAGGGACAATGTTCAGGCTTGGGGCTTTTTCTGAGGAACAGTTTTTTTTATTGCTTGGGAAACTTTTTCACGTCAACCGTACTACTCAGAACAAGGGCTGCAACCTTATCATAAAGTTCAACGCTCTGTGAGTAAGAATCAGGAGTAGCATGACCTGGGCTGAAGACTTTGGTAAAATACTCTTGCCAGATATCGGTCGGAATTAGAGTCTTAACCACTGGGAGGTCGTGGTCGGAGAAAAAGGGGGGACTAACACATTTCTAGAATGCCCTTGCATCTTTTGCTTTTCCAGCTATTTCGAAATCCTCCCATGCTTTACATCTTATCTCATACTCTGGCAATAATGGCGTTCTTATACGTCTGCCTAGGGGTTTTTATATCTTCAACGGACTGTGGGGGGATTTATTTATTTATTTGTATACCTTAATTAAAACCTTTACAATATTCACTCCACAAAATAATTCATCAAAATAGAACCACAGTTTCATCATGAGTAGTTTCAAGCAATGAAAGACTACTGTGCAATTTATGTAAACTACGCAACACGTTTCATTCTAGCTAATTTATGCAGTGTTTCTATGGAATATCAGTTAATTCAGTATGCAGTAAGCAGTCCTTAATTTCCAGGTTTTGACAGTCTCATAAAGTGCCTGGTGCATTGTGCGTGAAAAAAGGTACCGTTAGATTTCATAAATTATAAAATAACTAAAATGTTTTTATTTATTTTTCTTCTAAGGGCTATTTTAACCTACTTTAACCAATTTATGTGCAGCTGCACAGGCAGAATTTAACCACCGGCATAAATAGGTGCTATTCTGAGCTTTCTATGCCAGTAGAATAGTAGATATAGAGGAGCATAGTGAGCTGTAAGAGTCTACGATAGAGCTAGGGTCTGCATCGTAAGTCATGCATCCACTCAATGCTTCTGCATTAGTTCTTCCTAAATGGCAAACAAATTGGGCAGAGTAAATTTTGCCCGACCTGACTTACACCCCTTTATTTTCTGAGTTTCAACAGTCATTGCCTCCAAAGAGCTACTTGCACCCTTCAGATTAACCCGTAAAATCAACATGAACATTATAGTCACGAATACAATTGGCAATTTTTCTGAAGCTTGTCAACAGAACTAAATTTACTGTTACAAGAATATAGTTGATTGTGCTGTCATTATCAATGCCACTAAACGTGGAAACTTGCTACAGACATGCCAAAATTGCTCGCAAAGACCAGTTAATTTTTTATTAGAAAAACGTTTATCTATTCTCTATAAGAAACGTGTTTAGGATGCAGAATTTCTTCCCGCTTCAGATTTACCAGACTACAAATAGGTGTATAGCAGAATTTACAGACAGAGATATTAAAGTCTCCTGACCACGAAATTAGGGGCTGTCACTTGCATTTCCCCAAGAAATTCCAAATGAAAATGTCCAATTTATCAATTGCTTCAGTGGAACTATGATCAAAATGACTATATTAGAAGTTTATCAAAATTATGTCATATTTTTCAGGAAGCTTCATTAACAGTAATTGATAATGAGGAGTACTCTTAATAGATTCAGCACTAATATTGATTACCTTGACCGAGAGCAGTGTAGCTAACCCACTTTGACTCTACCTGCTATAGAAGGACTAGCTGGATTACAAAATGTACAATATCCATCTATGCAGAATTCTTCAAGCACTCAAGTTTTTTGACAACCTATTAAGTCAAAATCATTTATGAATGCCAACCAGAAAGTGATAGATAATTTGGAAAAAAATCCGACAATATTCCATGAACGCAAACTAGTAACCTGCTTAGACAAGGTATCCTGGGCAGTTGGTGGAATGTCAATGATATCTCGATAATTGCCATCACGATCTTCTTAAATTGGATCACCATTGGGTGAACGGCTTCATTATCTGTAAGTCAATAGGTTTGATCCTTTCTCTCCGGGACTTCATATTAATTTCTAGTTTCAAGACTATAAATGTCTCTGCATGTTTTCATCTTGGACGCATGGGTGGCATAATGCCTTTGATGTACGGGATAGGGTGGTCTTTAGAAATAGCCTAGCAGAAGGGCCTAGATCCTGCTAGATGAGTTGGCCCAAGTAGAGCAGACATTGTAGCAGTTGTCTAACTACTGATTTTTATTTTTTAAAGTTAATCACCACACAGTGGCCTATAGTTTCTTTGGGCCTCTTGCCAATCCACCCAACCCTTCTCACCGACAGAATTTCTTTAAACCGATCATGCGGCCACGCTGCATGTATCTTCAGCCAATGTAGTACTTTTTTTTTTTTTTAAAACAACTCCTTGCTCTCTCGTAGTTCTCCAAATAACATAGGGAATATATTCAGGGGGTAGTTGGAGATATTCCTTGCTTCCTGTGTAATTGGCGATTGGTCAATGAATTTCCGGATGACCATAAGGGCATTCCTCACTATGGCCTATTACGTCTAGGTTACTGCTAATGTGAACTGCGGTTGCTTGCCGACTATGTGCATTTGTAAGGGGACCATGAGCATTTGTGGCCCCAGGTGTGCTAGTTACTTCATGGACAGGGGTACCTGCCTGTTCATCTAATAATTAAACTAATCCTGGCGCATTTGTTTTGGAAAGATGGTTTTTTAACCAGAACTTTACGTTTTTATAGAATTGTAGCACAAAACCTTTGACTCCTCCACCATTAAAAAAAGTTTCAATGCAAATCTCAAATATTCTATTTTGCAATTCCTTTCTTTTACTTTTTAGCAGGGAGGAAGGGGTAGGTAGTGCCTAGTTTCCATCGGTAATATTATTCAAAAGATCATGTATTACACAAAGGTTCGTTATGCTTTTCAAGTCTCTTTTATTTGACTGTTGCATAGTCTTATCCATGGGTGGTGCTGCATCTAGCCTCTCTCACTCCCCTCTGAATTTGGTCTAGCCAGTCAATAGCAAGACGTGCTAAATTTACCATCATGTGCTACAGGCTGCAGTCCGCCGAAAGGAACACCATAAACCACAATGTTTGGCTGGAAATCAATAAATCCCATTCCGCAGCCAAGGAATTTCTCTTTTTTAAATCAATAAACCTGCTTGGGCTAGCACAGGTATGGTCTACAAAGCAAAACGTTCCGAAGAACCATTAACAAAACTTCAAAACTAATTTCATCTCTAGAGGACAGGGTTTCTCTCGAGAACCGTACCCATGCGTGGATGGTGTTAAAATTTTACACCTCCCTAAAATCACAGCAATACCTGGGTAAGGCTTTCAGAAGCAGGACCAAAGAAACTTTTTTTAAACAACGCTTAGGCATCCTCCCTACAATCGTGCACGCAGCCCCACGGTTAAGGGCATAAGGTGAGGCTCCATGCAGACTGTGTGATCAACCAAAGGAGGACGCAATCCACACCCTCTGCCTCTACAGGTTCACCTGAAATCTGCGCTATCACTGGCTTCGGCTCCTCTGGAACCAGGCAGGGGTGCGTTTCCATGTACAAGTTATAACAGCTTGCCTAAATCTCCCCAATAGGAAAATATCTCCAAAGAGTTGACCAGGCCCTAAAGGAAGCACCCCATCAGCCTGAACAGTTTATCCAGCCTTGAACACTTGATCCCCATGGGGATGGGGGTGATGTACCCTCCCAGTCATACCAACCATAGTACCGGACTAAAGCTACCTCAGTTTACTTGCTGTGCTGAAATAAACATTTGTACAAGTCATTCTTCGTGCACAGAGCACTTTCCACACTTGAACCATTGAAATCATTTGCATGTCTGCCCTGATAACATCTATGCAAAAACAACAGTTGATGGACAGAATGCAGAACAATGTCATACATTTACCCCAGTACAGAGATCTGGGCCTAAATCCATCGCTTTTTTGCTCACCATGCCATTCCAGTTTGAACCCAGCTATATGCAAATAAGTCTTGATCCTGTGCCTCATGAGAACAATCCAGCCCGAACTGCCAAGCCAGGTCCTCCCTGGACTTGAAACAAGCATCCTAGGACCGGTTTCAGGGTTTAAACCCTCTTCAGCCAGGATAGTTGGATTCCAGTGGCATGGAGAGCACGGGACTCAAGTCTGAGCATACCCGTCCCACTCGGGGTGACAAATGCAAAAACAACAGTTGATGGACAGAATGCAGAACAATGTCATACATTCACCCCAGTACAGAGATCTGGGCCTAAATCCATCTTTTTTTGTTCACCATGCCATTCCAGTTTGAACCCAGCCATATGCAATTCAGTCTTGATCCTGTGCCTCATGGGAACAGTCCAGCCCGAACTGCCAAGCCAGGTCCTCCCTGGACTGGAAACAAGCATCCTAGGACTGGTTTTAAATGATGGATTTAGGCCCAGATCTCTGTACTGGGGTGAATGTATGACATTGTTCTGCATTCTGTCCATCAATAGTTCTTTTTGCATTTGTCACCCCGAGTGGGACGGGTATGCTCAGACGCGAGTCCCGTGCCATCCATGCCACTGGAATCAAGCTATTCTGGCTGAAGAGGGGTGAAACCGCGAAACCGGTCCTAGGATGCTTGTTTCCAGTCCAGGGAGGACCTGGCCTGGCAGTTCGGGCTGGACTGTTCCCATTGGGCACAGGGTCAAGAATGATTTGCATATGGCTGGGTTCAAACTGGAATGGCATGGTGAGCAAAAAACACAATGGATTTAGGCCCAGATCTCTGTACAGGGGTGAATGTATGACATTGTTCTGCGTTCTGTCTGTTAGAAATGGGATTTCTGGTTAGCTGAGGCTTGCGCCAAAGCCAGGCAGAAACCACCACTCTAGTCAGGGCTGGGGAGTTACACGCCAAAGATAACCCCTGCTCACCCCCTTGGTAGCTTGGCACGAGCAGACAGGCTTATCCCTGAGGCGATGTGTAAAGCGTTTGCGCGCGCACCCAGCAACAACACCCAAGGCCCACCACAAAGGAAACTCCACACAAGGTATTATATAAAAATAACCTTTGTATTATACACAACACATTAGATAAAAACACACACTTTACAATGTGCCAACAGGCACGGGCAGAATTTACAAGGGATTATATATACAGGGGACAGGGCCACATGGACCACTGTCAGGAATTAGCACTTTGTAGAAATTACACTTAGAACGTAGGAATAATATTTGAGAACATAGCACACAATAACATATATAACACCCAACCAGTAACTACTGGTAACCAGAAAGTACCACCTACGCAACCCTAACCACCTTTAGGAATATAACACGCAGGGAACTAGGACCTCACTAGTACCACCTGTACTAGGGAGAAAACAACCACCTAAGTATCACTCTACCTGTAGGGGTCTAAGCACATAAACACAGGATGCATAAAATACATTTAGAGGTGTAGAGCAAAGCACATGACGCATAAACACATTCAGAGGTGCAGGAAAGGAACAATGGCGCAAAAACTCACAATAGCCACTATCTGTGGCAGTCCCTAGGCCAACTGGCTTTGTAGGGGCAAGGACGCCCTGTGTCCCAATGTCAGGGCGCCCTGCGCAGGCTGCGCAAACCAGGGCGCACAACCTAAACGTTGCAGCTGCCCACTAAGTGCTGGGCAGCTGGGAAAAGGGGCATGGGCGCCACTGTGCCCTTTTACACAAGTATGTCACTCTAGACAAATGATGGGGCCAACGCTGGAGCCTCACCAGGCTCTGGGCATGTCTAATGCCCCCAAGACGTCGTAGGAACCACGTGGGCTCTAAACCAATACTCTGCCCCTTCGTTGGAGCCTCGTGGGCTCAAGACAACAGGAAATGCCCCCTAGAGCCTTCGTGGCTCAAGAACACTTATGCCCCAAACGTCGTAGAGCCGAGAGCGGCTCTGAAACAAATAATGTGCCGTTGTTGGAGCCTCGTGGGCTCTGGAAACACCTGGGCACCGCGTTAGAGCCTCACGGGGCTCGGTGAACACTTAGTCCCCCTTCGTTGGAGTCCTTCTCATGGACTCGAAAGGAATAATGCCCCCAGAGCCTCACAGGCTCTAAAAACAAGAATGCCCCCGTGGAGCCTTCACGGCTCTTAAGAAAAATGTCCCTGACGTTGGAGCGTGCAACGCGCTCAAGGAATGCTGCCCCCGTATAGGTTGGAGCCTCACAGGCTCGAGGAGCACTGCGCCCGCCCTTCGAGGGAGCGTCCGGTGCTCTGAGGCCCACAAGGCTGCCCCCACTCACCGGGACTCTGGCGGCTGCACTTGCGAGGCTCCCTCGATGGATCCTCTGCGCGTCTCCTCCGGCTGGGCTCAGCTTCCGCCCGCGAGCCAGACGACGGACTTCCTCCCTCCAAACCAGGCCCCGCCCACGTCTCGGCGCAGGTTGCCTGGCTTCCTGGATGTCCCGGGCGGCGGCGGTGAATTTAGCACGGGCGAGCGGGGTGGGCTCCCGCCTACGCCTTAAGTCGATAAAGTGGCAGGGTGGCTCCCGTTTAAGCACGTAGACGCGGGGTAGGCACCCGCTCGTAATCTCGGCCCAAAGAGGGGGGAAATCCCGACACCGGGGATTCCCTGACACGGCAAAGGCGACACAGAAGCGCTCACGAAGCGCTGGGGCACGAAATGAAGCGCTCCTAGCGCTATGAGTAAAATAAAGCGCTTCCAGGCGCTTAGGGGAGAATGTAAAAGTCCAGCACAATCCTGGAAGGTAGGCAGGGGGCAAGGCTGGGCCAGGGGCCAGCTCACTGGGCCCTCCAGGCAGGAAGGCAGTCCAAAGTGGCGGTTCCTCCTGGCCTCCAGCAGCAGCAGCCCCCCTCAGGATCCTGGAAGAGAGAACAGTTTCTGTGGGGACACAGCCCCATTTTTATACAGGCAAACCCTTTGTTCTGGGTTCAGGGTGAGGGGGAAAACCAGTCGCAGCTGGTTGGGGAGCACCCTTGATGTGCTCAGCCCCTCACTCTATTCACTGGCAGGGCTAGGGTCGTCAGTCGCACCACAGGGGGCGGGGCCAGCATTGTGTGTGGAAAACCCTGTCCTATTCAGGACCCAGGTGTACTCCTCCCACCCATCTAGCTGCTGATCTCCCCATTCACCACTGGGTGACTCATCCTGACTCTGGGGAATCCCTAGCCCGTCACATGACACGACCAGCCAATCACGCGACAGACACACTGCACACAGAAGTGCCCACTTCTAGAAGTGGCACTTCCACACTAGGTACATGCACGCCGCACACATCATCGCGCAGCATTCACTCCCACGAGTCCGCACATACCAAACTCGGGCCTGCACACCCCACGCATCAGGAACTACTAGGGACACATACATTCCCCATGCATTCCTATGGGAGGGCAGGCCTATCTCACCACATGCACTCAGAGCACGCACGCACTTTACCCTGGGACACAGGGAAAGTGTGCAGAAACCAAACAATCACCACACCAAGTCACCAGTAAAAATCAAAAAAGTTCAGGGGTGAACCTGCCAGAAGGGCCAAGTCCAACACTGTCCATCAACTGTTGTTTTTGCATTTGTCACGCCGAGTGGGACGGGTATGCTCAGACGTGAGTCCCGTGCTCTCCGTGCCACTGGAATCAAGCTATCCTGGCTGATGTGGGGTGAGACCCCGAAACCGGTCCTGGGATGCTTGTTTCCAGTCCAGGGAGTACCTGGCCTGGCAGTTCGGGCTGGACTGTTCCCATTGGGCACATGGTCATGACTGATTTGCATATGGCTGGGTCGAAACTGGAATGGCATGGTGAACAAAAAAACGATGGATTTAGGCCCAGATCTCTGTACTGGGGTGAATGTATGACATTCTTCTGTATTCTGTCCATCAATAGTTCTTTTTGCTGATAAGATCTATAGCAAGGCAATCATTCCTACCGCTATCCCAAACAGTCCTTGCAAAAGCTTTTCTTTTGCAGAAGCAGACTAGCCTGTGCCCTCAGGTAAAATAATGTTAATTCATTGTATATGTTTGTTAAGCTGCCCCTTGCACAATTGCACAAAGAAGGACTATACCTTTTTAGCCACACACCCCAACATTGAACATCTCCCCTCCCTTACCCGACAAGGAAGTCTATCTTTTTGTATTTGTTTATTGCATTCGATATATATTGTAATGATTTTAACTAAACGAACAATAAAGCTTATTTTGACTCCCCTGTCACGCTCTGAGCTTGAACTAATTACCGGACGCCCATTAGATGGACTGCAGGACTCCAGTTGTGCCACATCTATCCTCTCTTCTACAAGCCCAATTTCAGTATTAATTGTCCACATAACCATAGTTTAATAGTTAGTTATTGAGGCGGTCCTTCCCTTCTTTTTGTATAACAGCTTTTCTCTTACTCATTTGCAGACAGTGGTGTAATCGGCTGCAGTTTATCTCAGCAGGTAGATTGCTCCTATTTCTATGGTAAGGGCGTAAGGCAAAGAGCAGTTGGCCAGCCTGGCATCTTCTGGGCACAGATAGGCCACCGCTTGGTCCGGTCTTGCCCAAGCAGCATCCGAGCGCATCCGGTGCTGCAGGACTCGAAGTGGCGCATTATATCGCGGTGTGCAGCACCCACCCAACCCCCGTCCCTCCAGGCAACAAAGGACTGTGGTCTCTGAAGTCCTCCAGGCCAGAAAGCAGTCTTTGCTATGTAAGGTCGTACACAGTGCATAATGGTGGCATGAGTTATTGTTAGTTTACCTAATAATCAACACATTTGAATGTTTTTTTAGCTTTTGTTTTCTAACCACAACTGCCCTACACGTGTTTTTTTTAATGTAATATCTGAGGTTTCTTTAAACCTATGTTAGGGTTATATAAACCTTCACTCTAACCTCTGTTTTTTCAGGTAGAGAGAGCAAGAGCGAGGAGAGCGAGAGCGTGTGCGTGCGTGCGTGCTTGTGTGTGTGCGTGTGTGTAAAAGCTTGATGGAAAACATCACTTCTTGTTTTATTTTATAAACCCAATGTGCCAGAAGTATATTTACCAGGAATGACTCTAAACCCGTTCTCTCTACCCTTTTTACCACTTTTGGAATCACACAGAAAATATTTTCCTACATTTGCATTTCATCGCATTATTTCGATATTCCTGACACATTTGCCGAAATGATTTCCTAAGGTTTGGACAGTATTTCTAAAATTACTTTAGGCTTCTTCAAAAATGGACACCAGCACTGGGCATATAATCTGCAGGAACACAGAGTCCCTGTCCATTAAAGGGCTCTACCAGAGACGCTGCTAGTCAGCAGCAGGGTGCGCCCGGGTGCGATACCACATGCCGTTCCTAGAGGTCTAAGAAGAGGCAGGCACCAGCACTATGTAAACAATCTTGCAGTACAATAGGCCACTACTAGAGGTTCCTGGAGAGGTAGACGGTAGTACGGTGTGAACTATAGTGCACAAGCACAGCCTGTAACTACAGACCCCAGAAGTCTGGCAGTAGCATTTCACGTAGGGGAGATGATGTGGCATAACGACCAGAGCCGCCCACTTTACATTTGGAGAACCATATTTGAGTTGGTTCAACGTCTTGTGATGCTGGACAAATCACTTAACATCCTTGTGCCTAAAAAATTTATAATGACCTTGTGTAATGTAACTGATGTTTATATAAAGCGTTCCAACATCTTAGAGTAGTGTTTCCGGTCATAAAACTGCATTTAAAAAAGGGGTTTACTGCAGTCCGTTACTAGAAGACCCTGAAGACAAGCTGGGGTGCTGCATGTACACATCAGTCCCAGTAAGTCCTGGCAATAGCGCTGGGTGCACAAGGATGCAGTACTACAGGAAGTTACAAGAGGTCCCTGCATAGCCAGACTTAAGCGCTCCTTCAACTATTATCTAGTACCACAGTGCATTCTTAGAAGACCCTGTAGAGCCAGGCTTTAGTGCTGGGTGCACTCTGGTGCACTACCGCAGGCCGTTACTAGAGGTCCCTGTAGAGCCAGGCTCTAGTGCGGTGTGCATCCTGGTGCACTACAGCAGGCCGTTACTAGAGGTCCCTGTAGAGCCAGCCTCTAGTGCGGTGCGCATCCTGATGCACTACCGCAGGCCGTTACTAGAGGTCCCTGTAGAGCCAGGCTCTAGTGCGGTGTGCATCCTGGTGCACTACAGCAGGCCGTTACTAGAGGTCCCTGTAGAGCCAGCCTCTAGTGCGGTGTGCATCCTGGTGCACTACAGCAGGCCGTTACTAGAGGTCCCTGTAGAGCCAGCCTCTAGTGCGGTGTGCATCCTGGTGCACTACAGCAGGCCGTTACTAGAGGTCCCTGTAGAGCCAGCCTCTAGTGCGGTGCGCATCCTGATGCACTACCGCAGGCCGTTACTAGAGGTCCCTGTAGAACCAGGCTCTAGTGCGGGGTGCACTCCAGTGCACTACCACAAGCCAGGCTCCTGCTCTGGAGGTCGGCGTGTTAAGAACCATAGCCTGTTGCTAGAAATGCCAGACTCCAGACACATACCACCGCGGCAGGTGCTCAGTTCACTTAGCCAAATCGACATAACATTTTAGGCGATTTCTTAACGACGCAATTTGTATCCATTTTGAAGTTACCAAAGCGCAGTTTCTCCCTTTATATTAATGTTCACAAATTATCGGTGTAAAAAAAATATCGATAACGAGGGTCCCTACTGAGACAGCTCTTCGGATATGTGAAGACGACGGCTTGCGCCCTTTTTATTTCCGTACATTTCTAGCACATTCTAAGCCAGGCAAAATAGAACAGGTCCGACAGGGACTCGGGCTTAAGGAGAGTCAAAGGTTAGACGCTGGGGAATGGTCCAGAGTACTTCTGTTTTACCCAACAATATCTTCTGTAATATAAAAGTTACAAAAAAAGTAAAGCGATAAATCGGAATTAAAGCTAAACGTAAAAACTGCAAGAGAATCCTCACTAAATATGTCGCACAGATAGAAAAAGACTGGTTACTATATCACTCACTCTCGTGGGTTTTCATTCACTACAGCACTGTATTCTGTGACGTGTAGTCTTAATTTAGTACAACTGTATATGTTGTCATTGCCGAAAAAATTATCTTTAAGCGCATAATCAAGTACTCTTGTCGCATGGAAATATTGAGGGGCATATTTACAAGGGCTTTATCTCCGCTTTTTTGGCTTACAAAGCCAAAAAAGCGGAGATAAAACCAGCGCCCTATTTACAAGAGGGTGCTAACATGCATAATCGCATGTTAGCACCCTTTTTCCCAACGCCTCACTTTGCATCTCCAATGAGATGTAAAGTGGGCGTTACTGGGCGTACCCAAGATGGACTAAATTGCAAATATCTCTGATGTTTACATCGCGATATTTACAAGGCAGCCCACATGATTTTAGCACACATACGTTTTTGGCGAAAACTGAAGTTTTTGCCAAAACCCAACGTCTGCTAAAATCCTGACTTAGCCATCCCTAACATAGGGGGTGGATTATGCTGATACAACCCTGTGAGTCATATCAGCAAGGTTATCGCCCTTTTGCAGGGAACATCGCTGTAAAACCAGCGATGGTTCCCTGCAAAAGGGAGATAACCTCGCTATCTCTGGAATTTTCATCACCCTGGAGTAACGCGTTGTTAATAACGCGCGACCCGGGTGATAAATACCAGAGATAGCCTGCGATAGTATAATTATCGCTAAGCACGGCCAGCGATAATTCTGGCCGCTGTTAATATGCCCCTTAGTAATCTTTGTAATCAGTCTGCCTACACATACATTTATCTCAAAGAGCTGATGACCTGGGACTTAACTAGACGCCTTTGCATGTGCTAGTTTTTGTGCGCCTCGTACATCAGGCACATTCCTTTTTGCCGCTTGAGACCTGAATGGCATTATTTTGCATTCCATATTTGCGCTACGTGGAATCATTTGGAGTGTGCACATTTAAGCTGAATAACCTTAATTATGTTAGTAAAAGGGGTTACACATCTCAGTGTTTTAGTCACCTCGAAAGGATGAGGGGTCATTATGCAGCTCCACTGACACACAGGTTTACTACCAAAAATCAGATATGCTTCAACTCTCCAAAAAAAGTCTCTAACAAAATTAAGTACTGAAAGCATTGTGATACTATAACTTAACAACAGGAGAGAGAGGGAAATTATTAGGAGCCACTCTTAGTCCCCCAGGGCTAGTATAAGTAAACAAAAGAAGAGTGTATCCGTCAAGGCTGAATAAGTGAAAAAAGTGCGAAGAAAAGGTGAATCACTGTGTTTTAAAAGAACCCTCACTCACCAACCTAGTTGGTGACATGCTTCATCATTGGGTTCCCACCGGAGAGACCGAATTTCTCCCCGGTGTGCTACGAGGCCTGATTTACAGCGGAGCTGGTTTTGTTGTGGAGAGACAGTGCAATCTGTGAAGGTGCTGGTTTTAAAAAGGTGTCGCAATTTTAACCAAGAGGTAGCTTTAATGGTGGTAAACTGGACACGGTTAAAAGGGGTGAGGCGGACGTGTGAACTCTGGTGATAAATAGACCAGCTACGTCCTAATTAAGGTGCAAAATGGTCAACATGTTTCTGCTTCGAACGATACTACATGAAGCATTCTTCAGGACCTAATTATGGACAACCACGGCGGTATACGCTCGCTAAGGCGCACCCTAACCAGTGGTGTCTGGAACCGTTAACACTTACGGTTTATGGAAAAAGGCCTTCAGGATTTCTGAAAGCTTTCAATTCTGTTGAAGCAAAAAAGGGATGAGGAGACAAAACAAAACAAACAGTGATTTACAACATACATGTATATTCACAGAAAACAAGGCAAGAGAAAATTTTCGTTTTTGAACAAATTTCACGTACATAAATGGTGAGTTGCCATTGTACCTAGACAGGTGGGAATAAACACTTGTATCAGCCCATGCCGGTATAGTGAGTTATCGTGGCACAATTGTGGTGATGCTAGTAAAACTAACAGAGAAGCTACTGTGCAAAAAGAGCCACACCCTACTTGGCAGTGATTACGGCAGAGGTGAGATTTTCACGTGGCGTGCGCTCTAGGTGAAATTTTCACGTGGCGTGCGCTCTATGCAGATAGAAATGGCCATCAGACTATGATTCAGCAACAAACTTTGGCTGACTGTAGGAGGCAAAAGGAAAAGCCTGGATGTAGAAATGGAGAAAGGAGACTTATCACACTGATCCACAAACACCAAAACGGAACAATGAGTTTGGTGATTGGCGCTTACGTGATGTTCGATTAAACGTCACAGCATGATTTCGGGTGGGGGGCAAGACTTATAGTCAAACTCTAGGTAGAGAAAAGTGGGTAGTAAAGTTAGACAAAACTTACGGGGTAATGGCGAAACGGCAGGGTAAAGAAAACCGGAGCCTCTACTTACTACGCCAAAGCCTCCAACCCACAGGAAACCTACTTGTCCCTCCTTCGGACTCGAATGTTGTAATTCGCCCCGTGAGCGATGTTAATAAAGGAAGTGCTTTGCTCCGGGGACGTGTAGCGTCATCATGACAACGTACACTCTGACTGTAAGACTACCTTCAATAGTCATTGTCCGTTAGACATACCACATGACTAACGCGATGTCGTTATGCTTACACTGTAGCCCCCGTTAAAAGTATACAAATAAACACTCATGGACCTCTTGGTGTTGTTTTCCGCTCTGATGAGAACTTTCTCTCTTCACTAACTGCTCCTTCAGTTACGGTAGCTAAGCCCCGATCACGAGACCGCCTCCAATGGCCATCTAAGCGGTCTAGTCTTTTATCTCACGTAAAACACACCACGTGACAAGCGTGCTGACGCTACACGTCCCCGGAGCAAAGCACTTCCTTTATTAACCCACGCTCACGGGGCGAATGACAACATTCGAGTCCGAAGGAGGGACAAGTAGGTTTCCTGTGGGTTGGAGCTTTTGGCGTAGTAAGTAGAGGCTCCGGTTTTCTTTACCCTGCCGTTTCGCCATTACCCCGTAAGTTTTGTCTAACTTTACTACCCACTTTTCTCTACCTAGAGTTTGACTACAAGTCTCGCCCCCCACCCGGACTCATGCTGTGACGTTTAATCGAACATCACGTAAGCGCCAATCACCAAACTCATTGTTCCGTTTTGGTGTCTGTGTGATAAGTCTCCTTTCTCCATTTCTACATCCAGGCTTTTCCTTTTGCCTCCTACAGTCAGCCAAAGTTTGTTGCTGATTCATAGTCTGATGGCCATTTCTATCTGCATAGAGCGCACGCTAAGTGAAAATTTCACCTCTGCCGTAATCACTGCCAAGTAGGGTGTAGCTCTTTTTGCACAGTAGCTTCTCTGTTAGTTTTACTAGCATCACCACAATTGTGCCACGATAACTCACTATATCGGCATGGGCTGATACGAGTGTTTATTTCCACCTGTCCAGGTACAATGGCAACTCACCATTTATGTACGTGAAGTTTGTTCAAAAACGAACATTTTCTCTTGCCTTGTTTTCTGTGAATATACATGTATGTTGTGAATCACTGTTTGTTTTGTTTTGTCTCCTCATCCCTTTTTTGCTTCAACAGAATTGAAAGCTTTCAGAAATCCTGAAGGCCTTTTTCCATAAACCGTAAGTGTTAACGGTTCCAGACACCACTGGTTAGGGTGCGCCTTAGCGAGCGTATACCGCCATGGTTGTCCATAATTAGGTCCTGAAGAATGCTTCATGTAGTATCGTTAGAAGCAGAAACATGTTGACCATTTTGCACCTTAATTAGGACGTAGCTGGTCTATTTATCACCAGAGTTCACACGTCCACCTCACCCCTTTTAACCGTGTCCAGTTTACCACCATTAAAGCTACCTCTTGGTTAAAATTGCGACACTTTTTAAAACCAGCACCTTCACAGATTGCACTGTCTCTACACAACAAAACCAGCTCCGCTGTAAATCAGGCATCGTAGCACACCGGGGAGACATTCGGTCTCTCCGGTGGGAACCCAATGATGAAGCATGTCACCAACTAGGTTGGTGAGTGAGGGTTCTTTTAAAACACAGTGATTCACCTTTTCTTCACACTCTTTTCACTTATTCAGCCTTGACGGATACACTCTTCTTTTGTTTAGCATTGTGATACTGACACCAGAACATGCTACAATCCAGAACAGAGGTCCATTATGTGTATCTGTAAATACTAGATGTGTCATTTAAGATACACTAGTGCACAGTGCGAAATGCAATGTACCACGTGCTGAGAGCAGTTTAATTCTGAAATACCAGTGTATGTTGCAATTTAGGAGAGAGGAGCATTATATGTAATCTCTACAAGTCTGAGTAGTGAAACAGAAATGCACAGTTAAAGGTGGTCTTGCGTTGCTAGGTAAGTCTGCCTCGATATTGCATTGCTCTTGCAACACCATCCGTGACGCAAGTGCAAAGCAATACAATATTACGCATACAAAGCCCTCCAAGACCTAGCACAGCCTACATCAACCATCGACCGAACTTCCACAAACCCTCTAGACACCTGCACTCCTCTTCACTCCCCCTCCCCACATCAGTCGCAGCCGCAACGGTGGCCGCTCCTTTTCCTACATCACTGCCAAGACCTGGAACGACCTTCCACTCCAGCTCCGTACAGCCCACTCGCAGGCAGACTTCCGAAAGGGACTCAAGACCTGGCTCTTCGACAGAGACACAGCGCCCGCATACCCCTACAATTGACAGTGTTGCGCTTTACAAATGCTGTTTGATTGATTGATACAATGATAAATCTGGTCTTGTGTATAGCCCTTTGCTGGGAGATAAGCAGTGCCCTTTGCAGGTCAGGAAAGAAGTGCTCTTTTTTTAGTGATCGAGGTGACCAATAACAGCATATCAGTACTGTATAAAAACACATATCACCTCTAAGATGTCAATACATAGTGCACATCAGGCTAAAAGTACACAGTGCGAGCTCTGTGTATGCCTAAGTATTGGTTAATTGGTATAAAAAGCAAATTGTGCTAGGGGTGTGTAGTGGCAGACTGGCGGATGTTTCAGTATTCAAACTACAATGCCTCGGACACTCCCCCATCCAAGGCGTTTTCACGGTCTTCCTGAAGGCTAGCCAAATAACCCTGAAATCGGCGGCCTTCAACTAGAGTCCCTCAAATAACAATTTTACCAACCAAATAAATGAGGCCATCGACAAGAAGCAGCTACTGGGTAATTATCAATCCAGCTTCTGTGCTCGTTTCAGTATCAAAAGATCTACCCTTGAGGATTCCAGGTGATGTCCGTCACATAATGGATAAATGAGATACCGGTTTACTTGTGCTAAGTCTTCTGCTGTTAGACTCACCTATGGCCACGGTCAATCATGTAAGAATAATTGTAACCTTGGATCACCTCGTAGTCTAAGATGGCCAGATCTTTCAATGGTTAGCCTTCTTCATCATAAACAGTCTCCAAATGGTGTGTATCACTGATCATTTATCAGGCCAAGCTGAAACGTTATCTGGTATTCCACAGGGCTCGATTAAGTTCCTACACCTGTTAATCTTTACATGGAATACCCCTAAACATTACCTTTAATGAGCTTGGCATTACTGTGTATCAGTAAGCCCAAGACACTGAACTGTATCTAAAACATTGATAACTAAAGATATTGCGACCATATAAACCACTTAGATGTTCTGGAGATAGGGATGATTTAAATCGTCCTTAGACTAAACCTAATAAAGCAGCACTAATCCAACCTCTCCCTCCCACCACCACCACCACACAGCCAAATAAAATCATCCCTTCGATCCATTACAATGAGATAGGTTCTCTCATTCATCGCATGTAAAATATCTTGGGTTTACTCTGGATGCAATCCTCACTTCAATCCCTTGAAAGAACAGTGGTAAAACGGCTCATTTGTTTTCATGCTCTGAAAAAAAATCTGTCATCTAATCTACCAACTAAAATATACAGTATTCACACTAGTTATCTCCCCACTGGACTTTGGCAACACAATTCCAGCAGGAACGTCTCATGCAGCCACAGCAGCCCTCAAAACAGTATTTCATTCAATAGCCAAACTTATTACTACTGTGAGCAAATTCAATCACATCACTCCCATACTGAAGTCTTCCTCGGCCTCCTCGTCACAGCAAGAAACCAATTTAAATTCTGCCATCGGACTTGCAAAGCTATAATGCTCAAAATAAATGCTTATCAGACTGCCTCTCGATCTCAAGTGGCAACAGAAATCACACTATCACTCGAGGTCCCCAACTCCAAATTCAGGACTACCTCTACCATAAAACAGTCCTTTTTCCAGGGCTGCAAACACCACCCCAAACACACTACCTCCTATTATAAGCAAACAGTCAAACCTCCTCTCCTCCAGAAAGCACCACAAAATTCACCACTTTCACCAATGCCTAAATAAACTCTTGTTGGGCTATTTGAAATCATGGTTAAAAACACTTTGGGGCATATTTACAAGCCCCTTTCGCCACCACAACGTCACTTTTTCAGATGAGGTGGCAATGCTATTTACAAGGCAGCGTTAAGCCACATAACGTGGCTTAACACTGCCTTGTAAATAGGACACCCTTTCACGCTACACCTAGTGTGAAAGGGGCGGGCAAAAGGTGTTGCGGTGGGCCTTCCACCGCAACACCCATTGATTTTGATGCTCCCCCCTATTTACAAGGTTGGCATAAATAGGAGGCTGCGACAAAATTAAGACAAGGGAAAACCTGGTCTTAAATAGGCGAAACGAGGAGAAATGCTTTATTTCTTCTCACTTTTGCTGTTTCCATGTGTGCTGCTTTGTGCAGCACACATAGTAACAGCAAAATGCCATTGATTGTTTATGTGCAGGAAGGTGCCCCTTCCTGTACGTAAATAATTTTAAAAAATGACGTTTTGCAGCTTCTATGTGGTGCTGCATTAAGCAGCACACACAGATGTTTCAAAACGCCATTTAAAGATTGTTTATGTGCAGGAAGAGGGACCTTCCTGTGAGGATTGCCCCACACAAAGACCTATTTATCTAAAATCAAGTATATTCATTAGACTTTGCCTACAATGTGACACTTGTGGTAAGCAATACAGACGGACATATTATCTGTTTCGATCAAGTTATCAATTGTAAAACAACGCAGGAGGTCTACGATGACATAGCAACGGCAAAAATGTCGTATATAGCACAAAAACAAAATAATGTTTAGAAGTAGAACTTCTTTGACCTTGTGATCACATACTCGTACATAATTAAAACTATACCTTCTGTATCCCATAAAGCAGTGATATTCAAAGTGCTGCCCACGGGCCACATGCAGCCCTTCTGACCTTTACATGCGGCCCTTGGTTGAACTGCAACACTAGGCTGCTGTTTACTTTACAAAGCACTAATACTCATAAAGATATTAAATAAATGGCAAGCATTTATTTACAGTCGAACTGAATAAAAAAAAGCACAGAAGCTGTCATGCACAACTTAACTTTAAGAACACTTTTTTTTTTAAGACATTTTGCAACAAATGTGTGAAAATATAATAGTCCCTTCAAAATTCAAAAAAGTGTAGTCCATTAACCTGCAGAAGTGTTTCACCGTAGTACATCAGATTATAAAAGTGCATTGCAATTTTTTTTTAAGTTAGTTTTCAAATATGAATTTAGAAACATTCATGCCTTCTCCCCACCATGACATCAATGCCGATAGACAAAGTGAAATAAAACAATTTCCCAGGATCACACAGTTTGGTCAAGTGCGGAGTCTGGAATTGATTCAAGGTGCAATCCACCCACTAGATTTACAAGGTATGCTTCCCTAGTCATTATCCAGGAACTTGAACGATTTGAGGCAGTTTCTGGCTTCAAAGTCAATCTTTCCAAATCTTTCATCCTTAATCTCACCCTGCCCTCCGCTACTCAACTACAGCTAGAGGAGACATCCCCCTTTCAGTGGGCGTGTAAAGCCATCACTTACTTAGGGGTCCAAATTACTCCTAAACTTACAGACCTCTAAAAGACCAACTTTTCACCCCTTCTTAGACACCTGAGTTCAGACTGCAAAAAATGGAGCACAACCTACACCTCATGGATAGGTAGGATCAAAATGAACGTATTGCCTCGTCTACTTTACCTCTTTCAAGGCCTCCCCATTCAACCAGATAAGGCACTCTTCCCTGAGTTACGAACCATGCTCCTTAAATTTATCTGGCAAGGAAAGCGTGCACGACTCTCCTACCATTTATTAATGAGGCCGCGTTTGAAGGGAGGTCTGGCCTTACCAGACTTTTGAACCTATTACAGGACAGCTCAATTACGGGTCCTGAGTGAATGGTCACGGCGAGAATCTGACAAATTATGGCTCCACATTGACAGACAGGTGACGGGTAGAACGATCTGGGACTTGCCATGGCGACATAAAACGGATAGGCCTCTTAACGCTTACCAAAGTGTTCCTACCTCTACCGCCCTCCATGTGTGGGATGCAGTAACTAAAACATTGCCGCTGACCACATTCCCGTCTCCTTATACTCCCATACACTTCTCTAGGAACTTCTTCAAGAGGGGCCCTTTGATTTATGGAGGGAGGGTGGATGCCTGATGATTTCAGACCTCTTCCAAGGCTCTAAATTACGCTCCTTCCACAATTGCAAGAATCATTTCCACCTACCAATCACTGAGCGATTCCATTATACTCGATTGATTCACTGGGTCCAACAACCTCAGATACGTCAAGCTGCCACTAGAGATTACCTCCCAATAGAGAAATTTGTCCAGACGGACATTACGGGCAAAGGATGTTATTTCCTTTTTGTACACCCTATTACTCACACTTTCACCACAACGTACTCAGTGTCACAGAGTATTCTGGGGAGACATGCTTTAGACACCACCCTCAGACAAGCAATGGGACTCCCTGTAAAAAGATATAGCGAAATTTAATAAATCCATGCACCTTAGTGAAGCCCACTACAAGACACTCTATGACTGGTACCTCCACTCTCACAAATTACACTCTGTCTTCCCGGGTACCTCCGACCGTTGCTGGCGAGGCTGTGGCCTCTTGGGAGACTTCAAGCATATATGGTGGGACTACCGGTCATCCAAACCTTTTGGAAGGAGATTCTTTCCCAGATTAAAGGCATTCTAGGTTATCCAATTGGGGAGTCCATAGAACAGATACTGCTCGGTCTCCGCGACCCGCTACTCAAATACCAAACACATGCCGACAAATCCATTTCATGGCTCTGCTTGAGAGCAGCGAAAATGGCTCTAGCCGGGGCATAGAAGAAACACTAGGCCCCCTCGCTCACCCAATGGCACGCTCGTTTATGGAAAGCGTTAGCAATGGAACGGCTAACTGATACCACAGAGGAGTCGGGGAAGGGATTTGACTATATCTGGGCCCCCCTGGTTAGCTACCTTTCAGAGGATCTCCCCCTACTCGCTTGCAGCCCTAGATTGAGGGCACTACAGCTCTTCCTGATCTGACGTCTATCTGACCCCTCTGTGAGACAACATCATTGATATGGGGGCTATAATGAGGATAGCGTCCTACGCTGGTCGTGGTAGGCTCCCGTTGTGTTTCGCCCTCCTCCCCCCCCACAGCCAACCAATCTGCCTCCCAAATTCCCCTGGGTATCACCATAGTTAGATTTGGTTTTTCTTTTCTTTTTTGTCAGTTTAGCCGCCTCTTTTCTTTCTCTTTATCACCTGTGTTTCTCAGTGCAGTTGCTTTTTGTTATATGTTCTGACTCAATTTTAGACAGTGAGTGTAGAAGGCATCCAATGGACCTGCATTGGATGCGCATAGCTCATTTCTCAAGTGTTTGCCCATACTGGAGCTAGGTAGAAGATGGGGCCCGGTAGTTCCTAGGAAGACTGGGTTTTTTTCCGGCTTTTTTTTGTTACGGCACGCAACTTAATGCGAGCATGGCGGGGCACGGCTACCAAGGTAATCAGAAACTGTGCCTTTTCCATTAGCTACCTACTGATTGGTACCTGAGCCCGATGCACTCCTTGAAATGCACTGTGGGATATATTCTTGATGCATTGTTTGTTATCTGTGACAAATGTTTCAATAAACAAAGTTTGACAAAAAAAGAATGTGCACTCGCCTAAATTGGTAAAACTCCTTGCACTAGTGCTAGGAGAGGAAAAGAGAAGAGACAGAAGGAAGTAAAATAGGAGGAATATTGTTGCCTAAACATGGCCTGACACAAATATTGTGTACTAAATACAGTTTACAATAATATTTCCCCAATGATAATAGAAACTCTACATCCAACAGAGTGATATTTTTGTAAACCATATTTCGGCCACTTTATTTTTGTCAAAACACCTTTAGGCGAGAAATATTCTAACATACAATTAATAAGTAGTAGGTGAGAGAAAGAAAGGAGTGATCAAAAATCAGGAAAACGAGAGAAGAATTGAAGAAAGTAGTTATACAAGAGAAGGGGGTGAGAGAGGCTAGTATGATAGGCAAGTACAAGAATGGAGAGTATGAGAAACAAAGGTGAAATAATATACATGAAAAAGAGAGAAAAGAAGTAGCAAGTGACGGAACACAAGAGAAAGTGGGGGCGTGACAGTATGGAAGGTCTCTACAAGAACAGAAAGAGCTCTAGATTGAATCAATATATGGATGGACATGCACCTCAGTACCAGATCAGGAGTGGTTGCTGTATGACAAGTTTGAGGTACATTAATTTGGTAGAGCTGGGTCTGTGGGGTCCAATATTGATGACTGATGGTGTCACAGTAGGTCAAGTATGAGGTACATTGACTAAACTGTTTGGTAAATCTGGCTAAGTACAGAAATCTGATTTGGTGTTAGCACCCCAGACCAGGAGTACCAAGGTAGTGTTATTTTAATCTTTAAGATGTTTACATGTCATTTGCTGTATACCCCTATGCTGATCCGCATCATGAAGAAATATTACACTAATGAAAGCGCGACTGGGCATGGACAGCTACTCCAGGCATGACAGCTCTGAAAATGCACATATATCCAGAGATTGAATTTACTTCTATATCAGAACTGAGTCATCCCAGCGCTCTTACAAAGCATCTCTAGTCTGGCCTTCACCATCCACTGGTCTTCAAGTAATGAAACATCCGTCAAGCCCACGTAAACACTGGTATCCCTATACAGAGGCATCCACAAAGCTCTCATCATATACCCCTCTGATATGGCTTGCACTATTCTTTCATGTTCCACTACTGAGTTCTAACAGAGATCGTATAGTACAAATCTATATTGTCTTGCACCATGAATTACTATCCCACTAGTAAGACTCAACTCAACGATGGGAGATACTACCAGCGCCTATGTCTAGATCCCACACCTAGACTCCTGACCACCATAAAAGCAATGGTGGATCAATCGAGAGATGCAGGTTGGATTACTCGAAGTGAAGCAGAGTTTTTGATTAAAAAACAGATGGAAATACCTTACTTCTACGTGCTGCCTAAGGTACACAAATCTACAAGACTGTCTCAAGGGAGACCTATTGTTTCAGGTATAGGTTCACTCCTAGAACCCTTTTCTCAATTTGTGGATTGGTTCTAACGTCTCATTGTAACAGAGACTGGTATCCCTATACCGCAACATTCACAGAGCTCTCAGAATACTTCTTGTAGTGTCATTCCTACCAATCCATAGGACCTGTGCATTGTTCGGACAACATAAACTATGGGCTTGGTGTCACGACTGATTCCAGACACCCTGCAGGCTATGTTGGTCCATAGACCAGGTAGCTCACAGTGCCACCGTAAGCTCCCTAACCTACCAGGGAGGGAGCGAATGGTTTCTAGCAACCACTCAACAGGACAACCGTGATTCCTCAGGGATCGTGGAAACAGAATAGAAACTTTCGCTCAGACACTCGTGCTCACTTATTCTCAGAGAAATATACAGAGAATACACAGTGGGATGTTTTCAATAATATTTATTGAACCAACATTATTCTTGCATAAAATATGTGTACTGCAATGATTAGTAGACCGAAGCAGATAAACGTGATTACAAGCACTAAAAGTGTAAATAGTAGATAATGTTCTATCCTGGTGCTAAACAACTGCATATATGCAGGAATATAAATAAGACAGTAATTTAGCCTACTCCTACTATGTAAACCTTACTCTAAGTGTCCCTTGAGTGTGTGTAGGTGAAGAGCCAAGAATCCCCCAAAGTGCGATACAACCCCATTACCTGATGGGATAGCGTGAAGGACCCCGTCTTGGTCACAAACTGGACACCCCCCACAAGATGTCAGGTTGCCACATGGCGATTTCTCAGCATGCAAGGACCCTTGGTGTCAGCGGAAGTACCTCCTCTAGTAATCTATCGGGATGCTCATCTTTTACAATAGAAAGCAGCCTTGTGATGTACGCATAGCTAAGGGGTGTTACGGATATATAGATAGCCCTGTTGCCCGTGGATGAAGGTAGTGATGATATTTGTACGTAGTGTGAAACAAGACCTTGTACATGATGTTCAGGGCGCTGTGATAATGTTGTGCGAAGCTAGATGTAAAACAAGTTTAGTTTCTGAGAAACTACTCCAACATTAATGTGCGCGCAAATGTGTGCCAAAGGTCACAGCTGGAAATGTCATTTGTGAGGACAATGTAAGAAATTGAGCTGCTTCGCTACATGGGCCTAACCCGGGAATATAAAGCCCTCTGAAATGGCTTGCACTATTCTTTTATATCCCACTACTGATCTCACATTACAAATATATATGGTCTTGCACCATGAATTACTATCCCACTAGTAAGATTTCAACAGAGCTCTCTCAGTGCCCTTCCATGTGCACTAAGACATTCTCAGAGCTTTCATATTGCATTTATATCTTGACCTATAACATGCACAGATATTCTGCCATGGAGACAATAGAGAAAATGCACCACTCTTCTAACCTGTGTGATCCCACAAATAAAGCCTTCACAGGGTTAGATCTCCACTTTGCCATAATTTCCTAGTACTTAGACGTTTGCAGGGCTTGCAAGTTGCACATTTATAGGCATGCATTGTGCACCAATATCGGTGGTAGTAGCATAGTGTAGTGATCAGCAGGAGTGGACAGGTCCTTTTTACTTGTGTCACTGGAGTGAAGCTTACAGGCTCACTGCTTTAAAGGTCTGCTTCGGTGTGCTTAACTCACCCTTGGACTACATTTGTTTGGTGTATAGTGCTGTGAAGTGCATGTGTGGTATCCATCTGCCAGGTGTATGTGTGCCTGAGAATTGTACAGTACAGGGCAATCCAGTACTCTGCAGTGTGTGTATACTGCCTGCGTGTACTGGGTGTATGTGTGCCTGTGAGTGGTACTATACATAAAGGATGTAGAGCTGTGCAGTGCATGTATGCTATATGCATCTCCTGGGTGTATGTATACATGTGAAGGATACAATACATGGAACACTCTGAGTTCCGTTTTGGGAGACCTAGGTCTGGGTAGAGGAATAGGAGGAGAGAGAGGTAGTGGAATCCTCCCAGAATAATGTGTGTATTGCTACATTCCTTGAAGCTGGGTGGGAGATGCTAGATGAAGGGGGAGCTAGGCTCTCCACTACACTTCAAAGAGTGTTCTTTAAAGGAGTTTGGGCTGATAAGAGAATCATAAAGAGTAGGGATGAAGCCCTAGGGTAACCTTTTGATACACATCACTGTGGCTGACATCAGGTATGATCCTCTAGTAAACTCCCATGGCTTGTGTTGTGTCATATATGGAGTCACTTCTACTGTGAGACAGCTTTCTGGAGGAAAAGAGCACAGATGAGTGGGCACAAGTCGTTAACTTGTATGAGAATGAGTGCCAGTGTCCAAAGCTCTGCTCAGAAGTGGTGTGTAGTCCTAAATGCACCTTGTGCCTCTTTAATCCACTTCCAGACACCCCCTGCCCATTTAGCTCACTCTTGAAGGTTCCTGCTTTCTCCCTTTGTGACGGGTTTTCCGCATTTCTCTTCCTCTATATTTCAATGTTGTGTGTTTTTTTCTCTTGCGCTTGTAAGTGTCTCATGAAGAAAAATAGGTGTTGGTCCCCAAAAACGAGTGCCAGAGGCCCCTACCAGCAACCACCAGCTAAAATTAAGCACTAGTAGGTGCTTCAAAAGACCCCCAACATAAACCTATAAGACTCAGACTCTAAATCACATTTGGTGTATAGAAATGGACTATAAGAAGGGGAGCTTGAGAGCCCCATAGATAGCCAACAATCAAGCAGCCAGCCTGGCTTTGCGAGGATTAGAAGCTCTGCTAGACTTCTACCTGTGACCAGGGCTGGGGGCCAAGGCCTCCTGGTCTCCCAGTTGGGTGAGGTGAAATCCAAGATCACCTGCCCTGGAGCACCAGTGCCTGCCTAATTGCCAAAACCAAAGTGCCCTGTCAGGAAGAGGAGTGTTGGATGGAGGGAGGTCCACTGGGGAATCATGGTGAGTGGATTCCTATAGCGAGGTGAGAGGAGTCAGTTGCTGCACCGATCAGGTTGTTATCCCTGTGCAGGGAAAGTAGGTGAACCATATATGCAAGAGGAGGGCCACAGTGAAGTGAGGCGTGATCGTTGCTCCACCAAATGGGTCCTCACCCATGTGCAGTGTGAAGTCGGTGACCCCTAATGCTGGGGAGTTCACAATGAAGAGTGCTGCCTTGCCGAGCGGGCCGTAGACTGTGTGCAGTGAAGGGACATTGACCCTGTATGCCAGAGGGGGCCATCAGAACCAAGCAAGAAGTGTGGGCTAATCAGGGCTGTCATCAAAGAAAGGCCGCTGTGTTGATCCAAACGGGCCTAAGCCGTGACCAAGGGCGGGCGCCAGGATCGTCGCACCCGCTGCCCCCCACTACTAACAGAAGAACTGAAGAACTTACCCACCTTTAAGGAGCCACGAGAACCCCCTGGCTACTGCGGAACCACATGTGGGGGAACTCTAGTACTGCTGAGGGCAGCCCGCTTGGACTGCGTGAGAATGACTTACTAGAGACGTCAACTGCACCTCCTGCAATAGGGGTGGGCTCAGAAACTACGGTCGCTCGGAGCCTACTGGTACGGGTAAGACTGATTTCAGTCCAGACAGCCCAGAGGGAACTTTTTTGCCAGATAGCACTGCAGCGCTAGAACATTTTTTACTTTAATACAGAGTCAGAGAGAGACTTCTACGACTACTAGTAGTGCTTCACCTGAATGTAGCCTATAGGGAATGACCACTAGTGCTAGATTGAGTGGAATGGGTTTACGGGACCTGCCTATTAAATGCTAGAGCCTGACCTCAGGGGGCAGAGTGCATTGTTTGAGAAAGTTGTATTTTACTTTGCAGTTATACATCTAAATACTCCTTTTCTCATAAAAGCAAGTATTTGATTGAACAAACATTTATTGCTGCCGCTGCGAGTATTTTAAGCTGTGAGCCTGTCTTCACCTCCCTGTATCTCCCTCTACCATCCCCCTCCCTCCGAGAAGCCTTGGAATTGCTCGACCTGTGCTACCACTGACAGCCAAGTGCTGAAGGGGTACTTGGCCCAGTTGCTCAGGACCTATAGTAAGTCAGCCCCGGGACATGAAGAGTAAAAGGCCTCAACCCCCATGGTTCGGAACAGTAGCCCTTGCTTTGTTTCCCCCGCGGCCCTCCAAATGGGGTTCTGACATCAAAGCAAAATGTGTTTCCCCATAGTAACCTCGCATTGAGCAGACCAATTTCTAGAACATGGTGGTACAAAACCTTATCACAGGTTTTGTGTGAATTTGCATGCACATCTTGGGTAAATTGGGTTGGCCTGGAGACAAACAGTCACTTTAATAAGCCATTTTCGGGCTAGCCCAAATCTGCTGCACATGTTAATAACAGTAGATTTTGTAATTCTCCATGGATGCTGGGAATTTTGTATATGTGTATCTGATTAGTGAAATTATTTTCAATGTAAGTGAAACTGGCAAAATCTATGGAACTGTTATGCTCCTCATCTATTTCACATAGGCCACATACGCACCTTTAGCCCTCCTTTCAACTGTTTAGATTAAACTAGAGTTTTAATACGGTAACCATTAATTCCTCCTGCTGCCATTATTAAATTAGTGTACGATTATTTGTATCTTGTAACACCCATTAGTTTAAATAGCAATTTTTATTTGTGCATTCCCCTCCAACTTTATTGCAAACCTATGTATTGCCACTCTAACGTGCCCGAGTGTAAGATTACTCACGGTAAGCTGCTCAAATGATGAGGCTATCCCGAACCGCTGTAATAAAATACAGCGAGGTTTTATGGTAGCCTCTGTCCACTCCAATACAAAACCACAATAAAAATAGATTCATTTATTGTATGGGCAGTTCAGTAGCACCACAGGTTTAGCGGTGGTCACCAATGCAGTGAGTTTGCAGGAAAGCTGGAGTGTCGGAGACATTCAGCCAGAACACCCACTGGACACTCACTTCTCCTAACTATGACTGCACGTGGCAAACGTGTGATCTTTTCGGGGCCCAGAAGCAGTATGAGGGACGGGGGTGAGGTGTTTGAGATTGGAAATACCCTTGGACAGAGACAACCTGACGGATGCATGAGAGGGAACAGACAGTGAGATCAGAAGGTGCACGGGGGTAGATGTGCATTACCTTACTTTTGAACAGTATAGAATATTATGTAAACAGAACGAGAGCAGTGTGAGGTTCTTTGTTTTACTATTTTGTATTAAACGGAATATACGTGTACACATTTGTATTTAAAGCAGAGTAGGTTGTTAAAACGTTTCCTAAGGAGGTCTTTAACATTAGCATCGGCTGCAGTAACAGACCCAGTTAGATGCTAAAGGTATCAAGAGTCTGGCACCGGCACCGGGTGAAGTTACTAGAGGTCCCTGAAGAGCGAGGCTCCAAGACAGGGGCTATCGCACGCTGTCACTAGAGGTCCAACTCTGACGGAACAGGGCTGCACTACCGCACTCTGGGGCATATTATCAAGCCAGGCGATGAAATTATCGCCGCTTTAGCGGCAAAAAAACTGCCGCTAAAACGGCGATAATGGGCTTGATAATATGCTCTATGGAATTCCAATTGAAGCCCATGTTAAATGTGAAGGACGTCTAACATGGGCTTCAATTGGAATTCCATAGAGCATATTATCAAGCCCATTATCGCCGTTTTAGCAGCAGTTTTCTGCCGCTAAAGCGGCGATAATTGTATCGCCTGCCTTGATAATATGCCCCTCTGTTACTAGAAGTCCATGTATTGTAGGGCGACACTTTAAGGCAAAGGTTACACGGGTGCAGTACCGCACCCTGACACTACAGGTCCAGCTTGGTGGAACAGGGCAGCACTACCACTCTGGGGCATATTTACAACGAGGCGATAAAAAATTATCGGCGCTTTAGCGGCTGTTTTCGGACGAAAAGCGGCGATAATTTTATCGCTATATTAGCAAGGTCACGCTAACGCGTGAAACCTTGCTTTAGCGTGGGGACTTCTAACGCAGAGCTTTGCATCTCTAATGAGATGCAAAGTGGGCGTTCCTGACCTGACATGATAGGAGAAATGTCGCTAAGCGACATTTCTCCTATGATCAAGCCCCACGCTATGAAGCATAGCGTCACGAAAAGTAGCGATAACACCGGTTATCGCTACTTTCCTAACACCTGCTTCAGGACTGACTTAGCCATGATATCCTATGGAAGGAGGATATCATGGCTAAGTTTGTGAGTCCCTATCAACAAGCTAACGTGAGATTTTCGCTGGGTTTCCAGCGATAATCTCACGTTAGCCAGTTAGCGCGAGGATTTTTATCGCTGATGAGATAAGCGATGCTAATAGCACGCTATCTCAGCGATAAAAATCGGCGCTAGCCGGCGATCATTATCCGAGCGCTAAGTGCGCTCAGCGATAATTATCGCCGGTTGTTGTTGATATGCCCCTTAGTTACTGGTGGTCCCCGGAGAGCGAGGCTCAAATGAAAGGGTACACACTACCGCTTGCCGCGACTTGAGGTCCCTATACAGCCACACTCCAACTCAGGTGAGACAGGGCTGCACTACCATACGCTGTTACTAGATGGTACAGTGTAGAGCGATGCTCTAAGGCAAGAGGTACAGGGATGGACTACCGCACGCTTTTACTAGAGGTCCAGCTCTGGTGGCACAAGGCTGCACTACCGCACGTTGTTACTAGAGGTCCCTGTAGAGCGAGGCTCTAAGACAAGGGGTTCAGGGCTGCACTATCACACGCTGTCACTAGAGGTCCAGCTATGGTGGAACATGGCTGCACTACCGCACGCTGTCACTAGAGGACCAGTTCTGCTGGAACAGGGCTGCACTACCGCACGGTGTTACTAGAGGTCCCTGGAGAGGCACACTCTAGCTCGGGTGCACTACCGCACGCTGTCACTAGAGGACCCTGGAGAGCCAGGCTAAAAAACGCTACACATAAGAGGGTACACACTACCGCTTGCCGCGACTTGAGGTCCCTATACAGCCACACTCCAACTCAGGTGAGACAGGGCTGCACTACCATACGCTGTTACTAGATGGTACAGTGTAGAGCGATGCTCTAAGGCAAGAGGTACAGGGATGGACTACCGCACGCTGTTACTAGAGGTCCAGCTCTGGTGGCACAAGGCTGCACTACCGCACGTTGTTACTAGAGGTCCCTGTAGAGCGAGGCTCTAAGACAAGGGGTTCAGGGCTGCACTATCACACGCTGTCACTAGAGGTCCAGGTATGGTTGAACATGGCTGCACTACCGCACGCTGTCACTAGAGGAACAGGGCTGCACTACCGCACACTAGAGGTCCCTGGAGAGACACACTCTAGCTCGGGTGCACTACCGCACGCTGTCACTAGAGGACCCTGGAGAGCCAGGCTAAAAAACGCTACACATAAAAGGGTGCAGAACAACTGGCGGTTCCTAGAGGTGCCCCCAGAGATGGGATCGGAGCCGGGTGAAGGATCACACAGTACCAGAGACCCCAGAAAACACCATACTAGAAGACACGCCTGTACAATTCATTCACCTCTGCAGGTACTCCGCTTACTTAGGGGCATATCAACAAGGGCTTTATCTCTGCTTTTTTGGCTTTAAAAGCCAAAAAAGCAGAGATAAAACTAGCGCCCTATCAACAACAGGGTGCTAACATGCAAATTTGCATGTTAGCACCCTTTTACTCTGCGCTTCCCCTTGCAAGGGGGCGTTCCAGAGTAAAATAATAGAAGAAATGTCGCTAAGCGACATTTCTCCTATTATCAAGAATGTCGCTAACCCTGTTAGAGACAAAAAAAGCAGCGCTAACCGCGGTTAACGCTGCTTTTTTACGTCTGGTATTTTTCTGACTTAGCCATGATATCCTATGTAAGGTGGATATCATGGCTAAGTTTGCCTGTCCCTATCAACAAGGTAACGTGAGATTATCGCTGGGTTTCCAGCGATAATCTCACGTTAGCCTGTTAGTGTGAGGATTTTTATCGCTATTGAGATAAGCGTTGCTAATAGCACGCTATCTCAGCAATACAAATTCACGCTAGCCGGCGATAATTATCCTCACGCTAAGAGCGCTGAGCGATAATTATCGCCGGGTGTTGTTGATATGCCCCCAAGTCACCTCAGTATTTTAGGCAATTGGTTTACAATAACACTTGTAATCCATTCAATTAAAAAGAGTGCACCCATGTCCCATATCTTCCTTTCATTCCCGCCCTCCCAAATAATCAGTTTTAAGGACTAAAGTATTCTATCAGAAATCCGCCCCTACTTTTATTTACGAGACTTTCAGGCACATTCAAACAGGCAAAAGAAACCACGGGGACTGACAGACTTCAAGGCAAACCAAAGATTAAATGGGTTTAGATGGGTAATTGTTCCAGAGGTTTTTTCAATTATCCGATAATATCCTCTGTGATAGATGTGGTTCAGAAAATGGAAACCACACTTTTAAGAACAGACGCGAAATGGGATTAATTGGGTTGAAATGCAAGATTCGCTAATCTACGCATGAGAAAAGACGCCCCCTCCCCACCTAAGAAAACTAACACCAGAAATAAATCACCATGGGGCATATTATCAAGCATGGCGTTCAAATGGGCTTGATAATATGCCCTGGAGAATTCCAATAGAAGCCCAAGTTCCCACCAGAACATGGGCTTCTATTGGAATTCCCAAGGGCATATTATCAAACTCATTATCGCCGCTTTAGCGGCAGTTTTCTACCGCTAAAGCGGGGATAATTTTAAAGCCGTTTCTTGATAATATGCCCCCATATGACTCATGTCAGGAGGACGCTATTTCCAGTCTCACCATTTCAACTGCAAAACAGGGCATTATGGAACGCGTAGTCCTGGTTTAGTAGTCAAGGGTCATCTTTGCATGGAGACGTTTAAATAGTCTTAAACATCAATATGCACTTCACCCAAAGGGCAGATGGACTGACAAAACGAGAAGCAGTGATTGTGCTGGATTTCATACTCTTTTCACACAGTTAGAACCCATTTTGGTTACGTGAGACAAAATGGCTTTCTTTACACAACTGCAGGAAGTGTTTCAAAGACAAGTTTGGAGTGAGCACATTTAAAATAAAATTGAGTAACCTTAAGGAGGAGGTGGAGATGTGACCTAATGGCAAAATCTACCGCCTTCTGAATTTGGGAAACAGACTCGAGTCCAGGAGTCTGCTCAAAATCCTATGATCCAGGGCAAATCACTTAGGGGCATATTTACAAGCCCCTATCACAATGGTAATGTCACTTATTACGACGTTGCTGTGGTGATAGGGGCTTCATCTTATTTACAAGGCAGCGTTAAATCACAGCGTTAAGCCACTTAACATGGCTTAACGCGGCTTTGTAAATAAGGCCCTTTTCAGGCTATGCTTAGCGTGAAAGGGGAGGGCAATGGGTGTTGCTGTGGGCGTTCCACCGCAACACCCATTGATTCTGATGCTGCCCCATATTTACAAGGGAGGCGTAAATAGGAGGCAGCACCAGAATTAAGACCAGGGAAAACCTGGTCTTACCCTGGCGCAACTAAGAGAAATGTTTAATTTCTCCTCGTTTTGCTGTTGTTACTTTTACTTGTGCTGTGTTGTGCAGCACATATAGAAAACAGCAAAAGGTCTATGAATGTTTATGTACAGGAAGGTCCCCCTTCCTGCACATAAACAATAATTTTTTTTAAATGCCGTTTTTCAACTTCTATGTGTGCTGTATTAAGCAGCACACACAGAAGTTACAAAACAACATTTAAAGATTCCCCTCAACGCAGACACCCTTCCACTATGGTGCAAGAGTGTCTCCGTTGGCGCTAGGCTGCAAAGTGTAGCGCCAGCGGGAAACGCAAGGCTGCACCAGATTCTTGTAAATAGGGTGCAGCCCTGCGTTTCTGAAGTGGCGGAGAGTGAGGCGTTATTAACACATGGATACAGTGTGGAAGCGAGATGGTATCTGTCGCCCTAGTCTCCTTAATCTGTATTTTGGTGACATGCTTACTTGATATATTCATATTCCCCAGGTCTGTTCCTGTGGATGCTAAATAAAGTTAGTCATGTTTTCTGAAGATTTCGTTCTTGTCATCTACCAGGAAAGCAGTAAGCACTGCTTAGATAGCTGCCTTGTCATACCGTTTTCGATTTTCTCTACCTTTTTTTGTTAAAGGTTTCAGCATTCTTGGAACTGCTAGACATGCTTCCCGACGTTGTTAATACCCCAGTAAAGTAATCGTCTCTTCTGGATAGTACAACATGATTATTGCCCCCTGTTGGCGGTACTCTGGAGTACAGGACGTTTTTGCTGCATCTGTATAAGAGATGTACATTCATCCTTTTGTTTGAAGGAAAAACGAGGAGGCCGAATTCGGGGATCAATTGTGATTGGGTTTATTAGAGATAGCAAAAGAAGTCATCCAGCAAGACAGTTCGAAGAGTAGTGTAGAAGGTTTTCTCTCTCTCCTAGGGTAGTTGTAGTCTCCTTCCTGCTCGTCTTGTGGTCCTTGGTGTGGATGGGCACCCCGGTAGGCTCGGAAAAGAAAAGGCGTGAAAAGGCGTTAAGTGCCTCCGTTGCCGCTATCCTATTGGATGAGAACACTTCACCGTTTTAACAAGGTACACCCGTTGTGTGGAATAAAAGACTGGCCTGCTTTCGCCGGTCGTTCATGAGGTTACAACGGAAAGGGTAGAAACGCAACAGCCGTAGGGAAAGAAATAAAGGAAACACTGATTCATAAACACCCTTATGTCAGGAGGTTTTCGGTTTATCAGAAGGTGAACAGGGTGCGAGGGAACAAAGAGGGGAATAAAGGTGCTCAGGGAAAACAGAAGTATGTCGACGGAGGTACAATCAATGTGGATAATGGACACACGTGCAACAACGTGTACAGTGCCTCGTAAAGTGATGTACTCCTCGCTATCCACCCTTTACTCCCTCCCCCCTCCTGTATCACGTACCGTGACAGCCGCAACTCCCCTAAGTTGCGGCAGCTCGTAGGTGTCCTCCGGGGGCGTCCACCACTCTTCTGTCCAGGTCTCCGCTCCTCCTCCCTGCTCGAGGGCGACGTCTGGGTCGACTTCTGGGCCCGTATCCCCTGGATATCCTCAATCAATAAATCAGTCATTTGAAAAGCGCACTACATACCTGCGAGGGTCTCAAGGCACTAGGGAGGAACGGGGGGTGGGGGGGGGGGGGGGCGCTACTGATCGAACAGCCAGGTCTTGAGTGTTCTCCTGAAGATCAGCAGGTTTTGGGTCTGTCATAGGCTTAGTGGGAGGGTGTTCCATGTTTTGGCGGCGAGGTGGGAGAACGATCTCCCGCCGGTGGTAGTTCTTCGGATGCGCGGGACGGTGGCTAGTGAGAGGTCGGCAGAGCGTAGATGGCGGTTGGGGATGTAGAAAGAGACTCGTCTGTTGAGGTAGGCAGGGCCGGTCTTGTGGTGTGCCTTGTGTGCGTGGATGAGGAGCTTGAAGGATATCCTCTTGTTGATGGGGAGCCAGTGCAGGTTTCTCAGGTGGGGGGTGATGTGGCCGTGGCGTGGTACGTCGAGGATCAGTCGTGCCTAGGCGTTTTGGATGTGTTGTAGCCGTTTGATGAGCTTGGTCGGGGCTCCCGCGTAGAGGGCGTTTCCTTAGTAGAGTCTGCTGCTGATGAGGGCCTGGGTGACTGTCTTTCTTGTATCTGTCGGGATCCATCTGTAGATCTTGCGGAGCATGCGGAGGGTGTTGAAGCAGGAGGAGGAGACGGCGTTGACTTGCTTGGTCATTGAGAGCGTTGAGTCGAGGATGATTCCCAGGTTGCGTGCGTGGTCTGTGGGTGTCGGGGCTGCCCCCAGTGCTGTCGGCCACCAGGAGTCATCCCAGGCTGAAGGGTTGGAGCAGAGGATGAGGACCTCCGTCTTGTCCGAGTTCAGCTTCAGGCGGCTGATCTTCATCCAGTCAGCGACAGCCTTCATTCCTTCTTGGAGGTTGGCTTTGGCGGTGATGGGGTCCTTGGTGAGGGAGAGGATCAGTTGAGTGTCGTCGGTGTAGGAGATTATGTTGAGGTTGTGCTGTCGGGCGACGTGTGCAAGCGGGCTCATGTAGATGTTGAACAGTGTCGGGCTGAGGGAGGATCCCTGGGGTACGCCGCAGAGGATCTTGGAGTCTTTAAATCGGAATGGGGGGAGGAGGACGCTCTGGGTTCTGCCTGAGAGGAAGGCTGTGGTCCACTCCAGAGCCTTGTCTCGGATCCCTACGGCGTGGAGGCGTGCGCGTAGTGTGCGGTGGCAGACGGTGTTGAAGGCGGCGGAGAGGTCTAGGAGGATGAGTGCTGCGGTCTCACCGTTGTCCAGCAGGGTCCTGATGTCGTTGGTGGCGGCGATGAGGGCGGTCTCGGTGCTGTGGTTGCTGCGGAACCCTGACTGGGAAGGGTCCAGGATTCTGTTTTCTTCGAGGTATCGGGTTAGCTGTCGGTTGACGATTTTCTCGATGACCTTGGCTGGGAACGGGAGCAGAGAGCTGGGCCGGAAGTTCTTGAGGTCTCTTGGGTCTGCCTTGGGTTTTTTGAGTAGGGCGTTGATCTTGGCGTGTTTCCAGCTCTCTGGGAAGGTCGCGGTCTCGATGGAGAGGTTGATGACGTTGTGCAGGTGGGGTGCGATGGAGCTGCTTGCTTTGTTGAAGACGTGGTGCGGGAATGGGTCTGACGGAGAGTCGGAGTGGATTGTGCTCATGGTCTTGATGGTGTCATCGATGCTCACGCTGGACCAGGCTAGCAGGGGGTCGTGGTCAATGATGTGCGAAGAGTCTGTTGTGTTGCTGGCTGTTGGGGCTGTCTGGGTGTTGAAGCTGTCGTGGATGTCTGCTATCTTGCGGGGTGGAATAAAGTGGCGAGGGAGTCGCACAGGGCTTGCGACGGCAGGATGTCGTTGGTGTTGGAGCTGGGGTTGGAGAGTTCCTTCACGATGTTGAAGAGCTCCTTGCTATCGTGTGCCTTGTTGTTGAGGCGGTCTTTGAAGGAGGTCCTCTTGGCAGCCTTGATGAGGTGGTGGTGGTTGCGGATGGCGTCCTTGTGTGCTGCGTGGCTGTCCGGGGTCTGTTCACTGTGCCATTTCTTCTCTAGCTTCCGGCAAGCTTGCTTGGAGGCTAGGAGTTCTGGGGTGAACCAGCTGGCCCTCTTGCTGGTGTCTCTGTAGGGGGGTTTCTTCAGTGGGACAAGGGTGTTGGCGCAGTCCTCGATCCAGCGTCTGAGGCTGTGGGCAGCGTTGTCGGTGTTGGAGGGTACGGTGGGTGGGCTGAGAGCGAGGTTTGAATGTAGTTGATCTTTGGTGATTTTGCTCCAGCAGTGGCGGGGGATCTGTTGGGTGTGGTGGTGTGTAAGGCAAAACGGGCACAGGGTTACCGGGGCAACGAGGGGGAAAAACCAGGCAGAGAGCAAGTACAGGCAGCAGGGGAGGACAGAGAACAGCAGTCACAGACACAACAATGACGGTAAAGGCAGTACAGGCAATACAGTAAATGGCGGAAGATGAAACAAACCTACCTACGGCCTTCCACTGCCCACCAGGGATGAGGCGCAGGTGGTAGCCTGCGGTTGGAGTAGGGCCTCGAACTTCCTCAGCAGCGGCAGCTGGGGCAGGGACACACAGGCAGTGCTGTGCGGAGGGGGAGCGACCTACCAGGTAGGGTCAAGGGTCAATCCTTCTCCACATTGCTCTCCTCCTCGCTTCTGGGCTGTTCTCTCCGCTCCTCCGGTCCAAGACAAAACTGCTGCTCTTCCGGGATCCCTTCATATGCCACTGGCCCCGCCTCCCCGTTTTCCCATTATCTCTTGTCTTCCTCTGGTGGGATTCCTCCCTGTACGTAAGAGGCAGTGGAAGAGATTAACCCTTTCTCTCCCTGCCTTCGGGTATCGTTGTCGCTCTGCTTCTGATAGGAAGGAGTGGTAGGGTGTCTATGGAGGCGGCCTCCTCACAGTCCCACATAACTGCTCTCCTTGACACCTCCCCACCCCACCTACCTGATCATGTGCTGTATATGTGAATGGTGTCCTCTACGTGGACACAGCAACAGTGGAACAGGATGGTGGGTTCCATGCTCAAGAGTGAAGACCATACATCTTTCTTCATCCTCAGAACAGTTCCTCAGACCTGCACCTTGGCCATCTGGTAGCAGTTTCACCCTTGTCTGGGTTTATGGGTTATATGATACATCCATTCCAAGACCTGCTCAGCAACAGAAACCTGGAGGGACCTGCTCTTTGTGCAGAGTTTAAAGCATGTGCTGTTCTGTCTGCTTGGTCACAGCCAGACCTTAATTGGGACATCTGGCTTTGGCCAGTTACGATTCTTAACCTCCATTCAGACCTTGTCTTCATGTTCTGGGTCCGTCAGTTATTAGTAGGCCATTCTCTGGTGTGTAACTTTCATTTGTCGCTGGTTTCAGTGGTTTTGATTACTTGTGCACGGCTCATTACATGGCAGGTTTTGCTCTTTGGGTGGATACACTTCACACAAGAGTATTATCAAACAAACTAGGCTTGCTTCCGGGTATGAGGATTTGTAATTTGTAACTTGGATAAACATAACAACAGAGTAGCACTCAGTAGAGGTAAGTGTTCCAACTTGTTCCACAGCCATTGTTCTGTAAGAGAGAACTACTGAAGGTGGATTGATAGACAAGCAACTTTAAAGTACTATAAGGATGCTGTGGAAAGGTTAAGAATAAGATTTGGAACACTGGGATCGAGTAGAAGAGAAACAAAAGAAAAGGGAAATGATAAATAAAAATCGATATTTGAAATACAAGTATAGCTCTATGTAACAGTGTCTCCAACTGAGGAGCGGGAAAAAGATATTAGCATAACCTGTATATAATCAAAGGAAAGGAAACGTGTGACACTACTCCATTGATGCCTCCTGCCCCTTTTAAAATTAATGATGGAGAGAAGAAATGGTTAATACCTTTTACTCGGCAATGTACCAGTGCAACTAAAGTAGAGGTCAGCAAAAGAGAAAAATAAAAGACCGTCATTATGCTCAACTTCTTCGAACTCATTCCCGATAACATGAACTCAATAGAAAATACCGATTTGGAAGCATCTGACTTCCTCTGGGGTTAGGAGATGGGTAAGTTTCTAGTGAACTTAAAAAACCTACGAACCCCTCTTCCAGAAATTACTGTTAGACCAAGGAACTTTGTGACCACTTACATTCTCCCAAAATATTAAATCGAACATAGCGGTGTATTTAAGAAGCTGCTTATTGTACAATGGGCAGAAGGAAAAATGGCATTGTTATTATGTTTGGCTATAGTTCCCTTATATCTTTCTTGAAGAAATCGCAGAGGCTAGTACGTCTTCTCCAAAATCAAGACATTTTGAATTGCATTTGTACCATAGAAGGTGACATATCTGTACTGTAAGTGAACACCTATTTGTTTTGTAGAATAGCTCTCATCTTTATTGGGTGTAATTAATATGTCACACTACATTTGAGTTCCACTAACTTTACCACTCCCTTGAATACAGCTTACTGCTCAACCGTGCTACCCCTGAAGAGGCCAATAAACTAGTTTCCACTTACACAGGTGAGTGCAGCCCTGTCTATTCCCATGATACACTAGAGTTAAAAATCTACATTATCCACCAAGGGTAGTGCCTAGGAAGATGCTACAGGGCCTGAAGAAGAATGCCTGACAAAGGCTTAGAAAAAATGGCGATCCTACAAACGTTTGGCCGAATCACCGGTAAACAAACTCTTATTTCAGTGTGAAACATCTAGGAGACGCAAGGAACTAAGGGGCATATTTACAAGGCGGCGATAGAAAATTATCGCCGCTTTTGCGGCCGTTTTCAGCCGAAAAGCAGTGATAATTTTATCGCCTACTTAGCAAGGTCACGCTAACGCGTGAAACCTTGCATTAGAGCACGTATTCTGAACGCCCAGCTTTGCATCTCAAATGTGATGCAAAGTGGGCGTTCCTGACCTGACAGGAGCGACATTTCTCCTATCATCAAGCCCCACGCTATGAAGCATAGCGGCAAGAAAAGTAGCGATAACCCCTGTTATCGCTACTTTCCTTACGCCTGCTTCAGGACTGACTTAGCTATGATATCCTATGGAAGGTGGATATCATGGCTAAGTTTGTGAGGCCCTATCAACAAGCTAACGCCACATTTCGTGAGATTATCGCTGGGTTTCCACAGATAATCTCACGCTAGGCAGTTAGCGCTAGGATTTTTATCGCTTTTGAGATAAGCGTTGCTAATAGCACGCTATCTCTGCGATAAAAATCCACGTTAGCCGGCGATAATTATCCTAGCGCTAAGTGCGCTTAGCGATAGTTATCGCCGGTTGTTGCTGATATGCCCCTAGGGGGCATATTATCAAGCCAGGTGATAAAATTATCGCCGCTTTAGTGGCAGAAAACTGCCGCTAAAACGTTGATAATGGGCTTGATAATATGCTCTATGGAATTCCAATTGAAGCTCAGGTTAGATAGATGTCCTTCACATCTAACATGGGCTTCTATTGGAATTCCATAGAGCATATTATCAAGCCCATTATCGTCGTTTTAGCGGCAGTTTTCTGCCGTGAGCGGCGATAATTTTATCACCTGGCTTGATAATATGCCCCTTTAGCTATTTTGGTGTTATCTTCAGTATGTATGGAATCTAAATATTTCAATGAAAATATTGTAGCTGCACCATTATAAAAAAAAAAAAAATTCAGCACAAAGTGAAAATTGCTGATCATTAAACAGGGGTTTGTTTGCAGCAAAAACTATTTGTAAATATGCCTGCTTGATACAAGAAAGGAGTGCTGTTAGTCGAGAGCAATCATGCCACTAGAACATTACTGTGTCTCACTTTGAGGGGGGCGAGCCACTGAATGTTAAAAGTCAAGCTCGAGCCTGAAGCCTGGCTCTGGCTCTGGCTCAGCTCGAGGTCCTGTTCGCACCTCGAGCCCATAACGAGCCATGGCTTCTGCCCGTCGCCCTCTCCGTACCCTGGCCGTGGCGTTAAGGACAGAGTTATCGACTTAGGAGGAGTCTCGGTCTGGGCTCCGCATTCTGTGATTCCGAGCAGATCACTTAATGTCTCCTTTCCTATAAGTAATGAATGGTGAACATGTGTAATGTAACGGGAGCTTATGTAAAGCGCTCAAAAGTCGGTCGAGTTCGCGCTATATAAAAGGTGCACAAAGAGGTACAAACAAAGCCTTAACATAAATACTGTTACTCTATTATACTCTGGACCAGTACATGGTTTACATGACAATTTTCTTACCTCTTACTTTGCAAAAGGTTCATCATGTTTTAAAAAAAGTATCGCTGTTAATAAAGTACTTCTGAGTGCAGTTCTGTGATTGTCTTAATGTCCACCATTCCAAGTGCTAAAAAAACAACTTTCTTTTTCATTTTGAGACCGTATGAACGTGATGTTTCGTGTATGATTTACATAGCGAATATTTTCTGGGCTCGGATGGTACATGGGCTGTAAGGTCCGAGCCAGGCCCTCGGCTCGGCTCTCCCTGTTAATTTGTTGGCTCTCCCACCTCTAGACATACTGTATTACACTCCCAGTGCTGACGACTCATAGCACCCATACAACCCATCAATGATTATGTATAGTTTCAAAATGGCTGTTTGTAAGAGCCTTCCATACTGCCCCATTGCAGCCTGTACTGGAGCTGGTTATACGGGGAGCTCAGAGTATAGAGTCTGGTACTTCTCCAGGCTGTATCGAGGGACCTCTAGTAACGTCCTGTGGCACTGCACCGTATTTCACCCAGCTCGGGAGCTCGGCTCTACAGGGACCTCTAGTAACGACCTGCGGTAGTGCACAGATTGTACCCAGCAACACAGCCTGGCTCTACAGGGACCTCTAGTAACGGCCTGTGGTAGTGCAGCATAGTGCACCCCGCACTAGAGCCTGGCTCTACAGTGACCTCTAGTAACGGCCTGCGGAACTGTCTCCTTTTACGCTCTGCCTGGTGCCTCCACTGGGGGTCAACGGGGAGCTTCTGTCATGGAGTGTGGTGCTTCTTCTCGCTGGATCATCCAACGCTATAGCCTGGATCGAGGCACGCCATCTCTGGAGCCGGCTCTGCAGGGACCTCTAGTAACGGCCTGCGGGAGTGCGCCATAGTGCCCAGCACTAGAGCCTGTCTCTACAGGGACCTCAAGTAACGGCCTGCGGGAGTGCACCCCGCACTAGAGCCTGGCTCTCCAGGGAGAGAATCACTGACAAGTGCCTCATCTTTTTGTTACCGTTCAGTTCCATGAAAACCATTATCCGATAATAGCACAGTCACTCTGGTGCCATGATGAAAGCAGGAATGCCAAGATATTGATAGGGTATATGTATCTGTCCCAGACACTCTTGTGGCTTAACAGTGACTTTTCTTAGGTCTCATTTCTCTTTGCAATAGCTGGAAACAAAATACTGTGAATGGGCAGGTAACCCATCTCCGTTGTTAAGGTGTTTGGTAGTTTCTATTCCACCGTTTTTTATGTCTTCCTTCATTATCTGACCAGCTAGAGCATGCTTGACCGTGGGCAGTGGACCACAAAAATGTTCTTTCTATGTTGAAGTTTACGTGATTTTAGAACCAGGACATATACCACACAATTTCTGGTGCTGGTCTTTTTTTAAAATAAAAACACCATGCTTGTGCAGGGAGGAGAGAGCAGTGCAAGACGACATACAGGAACTAGGAAATATCTACCAATAGGGACTACAACTACCCTATTGCAGTAGCCAACAAATCTGCACTACATGCATCCAAGGGGATCACCATACCAGAGGGCCTCATCGGTCATGTACTCACATCAGGGCAGAGGGTGCTCATAAGCAAATAACAGTAGGTTATTTACACTTAAAAAAAAAATTCCAAGAAAGTGGGGTGGGAGACTCATCCTCTCATCACAAATGGACACCAATTACATCAGATAAATGGATACACAAACAAGAGACAACACTCATAACGCAGGAGGTGAATGATCTCTTCAGAAACAGGGCAATAGAGAAAGGTACTTTAGATTTGAATGGTTTTTGCAGCAATTTAATCGTAATTCCTTTTGGAGTTACCGCCCTCTCTTAAACCTCAAGCTTTTAAACAATTTACTCATGTACAGACACTTCAAGATGGAAGGGGTGAATTGCTTGAGTGATTCCTTTAGAATGGAGAATGGTTCAGGTGGTAGATCTGAAGGATGCTTAACTCTCAGTTACTAGTCAGCTTTCCCACTGACAATTTCTTCAATTCAGGTGGAAGGACACACTGTATTGTTTTGCAATCTCTCCCTTTCAGTCGGTCATGGCCTGCTGATGTTTCACAAAACTCTTAAAACCAGTAGCGGGTTTCTCGAGACCTCACAGGGTTTGCATTCTGGTTGATCAAAATGACATATCAGTAATGGCCAACTCTCACATCATCTTCACACACATATCTTGGGTGGTACCTGTGCTTCAACAATTGTATTTTGTCCCCTGTCAGTGACCGAATGGGAGAATGATTTAGACTGGTGCCAGCGAGCAGAAGAGGTAGCATACAAAAGCAGGGTGTGTGTGAAGAAATGGGAAAAAATATGGTCTCCATGGCGCAGATACTAAAGTGCGTAGGCCTAGGGCCCGCAATATTGTTCCACTTACTCTGCAATGTATGATAATGTATCTGCTGTAACTTATCTCCTGGTCTTGGCAAGAACTGTTACTTTACTATCATGCTTATTCCTATGACAATTGTATTTGTCCAATACCCCCTACGCTATACTTTAATTATCAACAAACCGTGTGATGTATAGGCATATATGCTTCATAATGTACTGTCTTATGAGCTTGTTCAATAAAAAGATTTTTTTTTTAAATTGGATTTTGTGATAAAACAAAAGAAATGTGCCCTAGCTCCATATTAAACTATTCAGTTCCCAGGGTTTATAATAGATTCTGTCAAACAATCTATTTTTCTTCCTCAAAAGAAGGTAAAACTAATAACGAAGGAAATAAGGGTGGCACTACTCAAGGTTGACAGATTTTCCCTCAAAAGGTTGGCTAAGATTCCAACTCTGCTACATTATCGTACCCTTCTACATCTGGAGGCCTAGCATAGAAAAGACATTTTTGGCCACCTGCTTTCATCATGGTAGAGACCACTACCAGCAAAGCAGGTTGGGAGGCACGTAGCAGGAACACGATTACAGGAGGAAAGTAGTGCATAAAAGCAGTGGCGGCTGCTGCCAAAATAAAGTGGGAGGGTGGGGTTCAGGGGAATAATAATTAATAAAAACCGACTAACCTGCCGCTGACGCTGCCTCGGTGCTTCTTTGCCACACAGCACAGGCTCCCAGAGTCTCTCCCCAATCCAGACGCTGCTGTTGTGCTATTACCCAGCATGAGAGAAGCGCCAGGATTGGCCTATGCGGGCTGTTTTGATGTTCACTCATGCAGAGGGAGGCTGTGCCTTTACTCCACCTGGCTGTACAACACAGCTGAGTTGGGGAAACCTAAGTGCACATGTTGGTTTGGCTATCCTAAGTCGGCTGGCTAAACCGACATGCACACTTACAGTGCCCATCACTCCTCTCCGCCTCCACCCTGCCCTTCCCTAGGCTGCCATTGGCTCAGTCAGTCAGTGAAAAATAAAATGATAATAAAAATGTTATATGCATTTTATTTTTCATTTACTGGCTCTGAGCAGTGAGGCAACGCTCCTCCGCCATTACGGAGGAGCCACCGCTGCATAGAAGAGCAACGATGTTATAATAAACTATTTAGAGCAACTTGCTGATTCATTTGTGGTAAAAAGATTGACCCACAGCAAGGTGAAATTTTGCATTCTCTTATGAATGGACAACATATCAGCTGCCCATTACATAAACAAGTTGGGCAGGGCAAAATCTAAGGGTCTAGTAGTCCTGGTCTACAAAATCTGTCACTTTTGTCTAGACAGGGGAATAATGCTCAAAGCAGACTATCTTCCAGGCATTTCTAATTCAGTGGCAGATTAGGGTTCCAGATTTCTGCAAAACAGAAGTGACTGGTCTCTGGGCTGCTAAGTTTTCTACAGGATCCATCGCCTTAGGGGTCTACTTCAGACAGACTTATTACCTCCTGTCCCTGTCAGACGTTTTTTTGGTTCCACAGCTGGAGGCAATATCTAGAGGTGAAAGTAGTAGATGTGCTCCTTCAGTATGGGGAATTTGCAAGGTATCACCTTGCCTCCATTTCACAACGATTCTGAGGACTGATACACGCCTGGAGAGATTTGGCATTTGCTGTCTTGGTGACCTCTTTCTGACCAACTCAAGTCTGGTTCTCTCAACGTCTAGAACTCTCAATAGACTTCCCCATAACACTACAATTTTCTCATCTTCTACAGGATTCCTCAAAGTTCTCCTCAGAACTCAGTTTTGCAAGGACAACTATATCTACTTGCCTGGAGGATTTCAAGTTGTCTTGCCATGTCCTGGGACTTTCACAGGCAGTATTGTCAGTTGTCAATGTTCCCTGGGCTCCTTCAACTAGATCAAGTCACAAATATGTCTGGTCAGTCTCAGTTGGCTGGTTCGTGGAACAACAGATCCCATATCTGGCTTAACAGTAGATGTAGTATATTTCCTTTTATCCTTATTCACAATGGATAGAGCCTATAAAAGAGTTAATTATTATATATCTGATCATATAATGGTTAAAGGGGAAGCAAATGGAAAACATTTCTTTGTCTGCAGGGCCTTTAAGTCAATTTGTCTGAAGCTTCCTCCAAAGCCAAAATATTCTTCTGTATGGGATATGAAGTTGGTATTAGATTTACTCTTGTCATGGCCTGACAATAATTATCTTTCTTTAAAACAGTTATCAGCCTAACTGACTAGGTTACTCTCTCTTATAGCAATCAAAACGGTTTCTGGTGTCGGAGCATTTGGGGTGCATAACAAATCTTTTCCCCCACAATGTTATTTTTTTTTTATTACTAGATGCACCGAACCTTTGCCTACTTCTGTTTTTTTTATCCAGCATTCCCAGATTCTAAAATAATTTGAGTGTAGTTAAATGTTTTTGTTCCTATGAATGCCAAAAGTCTGCTTTTTGTTATCCTTCAGATTCACAACTTCTAGTTTCTTTTAATACCCTTATGCTTCAGTCTCTCCTTTGACTCTGGCAAGATGAGTCAGATCGATCATGGCTGAGGCGGGCATCAACGTTTCCCTTTTTGATGCTCCCTCAACATGAGAAGCCATGGCGTCACGGCTTATCTTTTCTTTGGATCTCTAGAGTATCTTGAAAGCAGCAGATTGATTGAGCAAGATTCAAAGTTTCATAATCGAGCCTCCGGTCTTGTACTAGAATGGACATTTTGCACACTAACGTGACAGGAGGTATGAAAACTATTAAAGACAGAGTTGAAAATAATCCCAGCCCTTTCTGTCCTCCAAATATAATACTGAATTTCTCTCCAGTAGTTTGAATGGAGCTTTATGCTCTTTGGCTTTGGAAAGGTGATCCAATCAATGTTTTTACTTTAATGAACAATGTTGATTTATGGCTTTTAGTTGAACAACTTCAGACCTTTCAAGGAGGAAGAATTTCGACTTTCGGCAGTTTTACTTTTTCTTCATTTACGTTTACAAAGTTGTTATTCTGATAAAAAAAGAGGGCTTTTGCTGTTCTTCAGATGAAGTTATGCTTCACAGTATGCTATGATTAGGTAATGTATTATGAGGTCACACCAAGACTGCACTGCTGATATTCTGTTTATATATGCTTGTGAAGGTTTTTCATCCATATCAGGTGATTCACTTGTTTTTCTTTGCTGCCAGAGTTTCAGTAAATGAGAATTTAGTCATAATCTATACCTCCGTGTATTTAATAGTAGCCTAGTCGTCTGTCACATCTGTGGGAGAGATTTCCATTGTGCACTACTTCCTATTTGAATTATAGTCAATACGCCTCCTGAAGCTGTTATCGCCTGACCTCCCATCAGCAGCATTGTGCTGGGCACAGGCTTTCCTTCATTTGCCTGGGTTAAGTCCTCATGCAAATGGGGGAAACACTCCTTTTAGATCACGCAGGCTTAAAATCTGTGTCAGCATATTATCCCTATTACAGAAAAGACTGCACTAGCACCTGTAGCCCCTCCTCTAACTCGGAAAAAATTGGAGGCACAGAAAATAGGTGCAAATGCAAGTTGCACCTGCAGGACGCTTCCACAGTACAACCCCTGGTCTTAAAAAGCATAAGAACATGGTATAACCCTTTGAGACAGTGATAGAAATAAAAGATTATTGATGATTGGCACTTTACTTACAGACACTTAAAAACATAAAACAAATGAGCAAACAATAGGTTGAGTGACCATGGGCTGAAAAATAAAAACTGACAGTACGGGTTAATGGAGTTCTATCCACTGAGTTTCCCATTGGGAGGGGAACCCGTCAGGAGTGCCCTTTGTATCCCCTCCTGTTCCTCCTCATTCTGGAACCACTGCCCTGTGTAGTCCGTGACCATGCAAATATTAAAGGCTTCCGCATCGCCGGGTCTACGATCCAGGACAAAAACATCTCGATATATGCAGATGACATCCCCTTATACCTCACTCGGCCAGAAGAGACGATCCCTACGGTATTACAAGTCTTTGAAAGATATGGTGACCACTCACGATACACCATAAACTGGGATCAATCGGTTTTATCCCCAAAGGTGGATACCTAAACCTGTCAGCCCTACTCAGGACACTGCGAACAGGTAGGGAAGGATTTCAATACTTTGGGATTTATGTAACACCAAACCTAGAGAGGTGTTTTGGACTAATCTAAAGAGGGTACAGGTGGAATTCCATGCAGACGCAGACTGTTGGAAGGCACTACCCTTAACACTACTGCGCAGAGTAGCCATGTTTAAAATGGTCACCTTCCCGAAATTACTATATATTCTGCACAGCACCTACTGTAAGATCGCCTACGAGATACTCGCCAAAATTGACAATAGGTTAGGAAATTGTTATCGAATAACAAGCATCCCAGGGTGGTCCTTAGGACATTACAGCGCAATCAGTATAATGGTGGTATCACCATCCCAGATATTAGAGCTTACTATTGGGCTACCCATCTGATTGTTCTCAATGACTGGGGCTATATGACTGGTGACCGCCCCACCTATGCGCTAGAGAAACCCCAATTCCACACTGGGCCTTTCAACATTATCTTTACAGGGGTAGAGGGGACGGGGTGGCTCCAGCCTACAAGTCAAGAGAAGATTGAGGGATGGTTCAAGACAAATAGATATATATGATGGGCAGAGATTTAAGGAGCTTGGAAAACTGAGGGGCTTTGCTTCTTGGGGGTGGTCTTATCTCCTTCCAAACCCTTCAGTGAGATTACCAACTCCATGACACACAATACTTTAGATACCTACAACTTGGGGCAAGAGGCGGTTAAAGCAGATCTCCTGGAATATGCGCCCTTGGAGGTCAGATACCCTGAAGAAATTGAGAGACTAGTGGGAAACTGAAGTGAGGGAATGGGATGACTTAGATTGGGAAGCAGCATTGATGCACCCGAGTAAGGTGGCAATTAAATCCAGGCTGAGGCTCATTCATTCCAAATACTCCACCAGGCCTACTACGATCGGGCATGCCTGCATAGGAAAGGTACAGCAGCATCCCCAGACTGATTGCGATGTAGGGGGCATAGAATGGACTTCTTCCATACCCTTTAGACCTGCCCAGCCATACAACCAAATTGGCAAAAGATACTGCATGAGCTGGTTAAGAGTGTAAGGGCATCCCTGCCTTTTGAACCATAGATGTCCTTCTTGGTAAACCCACCACTGTGGATGTCAAGCGTGCAAAGCTGCTCTTCTGTAACCTAGCCCTGGTGGTGGAAAAGAGGAAAGTGGAAAAGCATTGGGGCTCCTCTGAGACACCGTTCCTGCCAGAGTGCAAGGTGGGGATGAATTTATACACGGCAGCAGAAAGAGTGACTTATAAAAGCAGGGGATGCCCGCATAAATTCTATAAGATCTGGGGCAGCTGGATAAAATATTATGATCTTGAGCTGATGAAGGAAGGAAATGAGGCTCTATCTGTTTAGGACTAATGTTTAGCAAGATGCACTTATATGTAACTGTCTCATTGTAATTGCTTGTCTGGTTGCTCCCCAGCCATCATCTACAACATATGTGATGACTGTCACTGAACTGCTGCCTTTCTGAACTGTTTACTTTCTTGTTGTTGGCACATGTTCATGCCTCTTTTGTCATATATTTTTTTTAAACAAAAGAAACATTTTCTTTTTTAAAAGAATGACAACTGACAGGCAGGGACAAAGTTGGCAGTGAGAACAAAACCACCATCAGTAAAAAATGCAACAAGGATCCTATGGAAAATCAAACTCAAGTCGATATCAACTGCACCAATTATGAATGCAGTAGTGCAGCGCCAAGGGTTCGACTGGGACAGAAAATAGGGCAAGGCACCAAAGTAAATGTGCCCCCCGTTAATTAAGCAGATAGTCAAAGAAGTGCCCCACATTTGAAGGTAAGCTGTTTTGAGCTTGTAAATACATGCTGTACATGTGTTTTGCATGGCATGGGAGACTGCATGCATTTGTGCTTGATGCAGGCAATGTTTTTATAATATAAGGGAAATAAACAAACACTGAACCATCAAGTCATAAAACAGGACCACATAAAGTCAAGACACAGGCCCACATACTCTGACCAGTCAGACCAGCACTTCGGACACTGGTAGACCCTGGCAATTCCTCAAAGCGCTACTAGAGGTCCCTACTCCTACTGGCACATGCATATTATCTAAAAGGCCAAAACACATCAGCGTGTTAGTTCAACAATGCCCCAGCACTCCGAGAACGCTCCAATTTTGAGAATTCGTAGGAGTGAGATATCGAATCAGTGTAGTCGATATCAAAGGAGGTGATGTCACACAAACGTCAACATCAATGATAAAACAAGACAAGCAAAATAATTAAAAAAATAACAAATATAATTATTCAACTAATAAGAAGACCACAAAAATCCACTAACAAATGCTCAGGGCTTTCAAACGTAATGGTGCGTGGTTTCCAGTGTGGTAGAACGGTCTCCTGTTTTCTTTTCAGTTCCCAGGAGCAGGTCTGCAGACAGCAGAGCTCAAAATCAAGCCTTTCTTACAAGATGATAAATGTAACCTGTTGTGAGAGCTCAACATGACCACCAAATGTGAGAGTCTCACTGGCAATGAGTGAGACTTAAGGTCTTTGCATCAATAATTTCTAAATATAAAACGTCCTGTTTATATCATACCATAACTTACACACCACTTTCTGGAGAACAGCCCATTCAAAGCTTTGTGGACATTGGGTAGATTGCTATTTGTCCCATCTGACTCATGCAGCTGTCGTCACAGCTGCATGCAAGACATCGGCCAATTGGCAATCAAAAGATCTCCATCTTTACACGCGTTTCTAATTTCACTCCAAAAGTGTGTGGTAAACTGGTAACGACACATTTCCTTCAGTAGGCATAAAACGCAGAAACAGATGCAGAAATGTGTTACTGGAAAATTTTCCAATTAACACAAAATCGTGAAAGTGGGGTGACGTCGTTACCGCTGGATAGTGCCAACTCATAAAGCACACCCCAAGTAAGTGCTTTCTACATGATGAGACCATGCACTGCAGATGGATCATTCTGTGAAGAGGAGAAAATGTTAAAGAACAGTCTCCTTACGAAATTCGATTTAGAAACTTACAGGGTCGAACTTCTCCTCCTCGACAGACAGTTTTTTATCTTCATCACTTTCTTGGTCTTGTTCCACATAGCGCAAAATCCAATCCTTCACCACATCGTCCTCCTTTTCTACAGCACCTTCTTCTTCTACAGCATTTTGTTCTTTTTCCTCACTATCAGTTTTTTTTCCTGCAGCACTCTAGAAGGAGGAAAGCACTGAAATGTCAGACCTGGGAAAAGATCTTAAAGAAAACATCATGAGAGTTCATAATTTGCACTGCAATAATGGGGGTACTGGACACATTTACTTTGCCATTTTACAGTCAAGCAACAGTTTCATCATTTAATTAATTTTTTTGTTGAAAGGAGTTAAAACATAATACATGGAACCGTGCCCATATCATAGCAATTACAAACCATTGCCTCAAATTGACAACGTTGTTTGTGTTCTTGCTACAAATCCCAAGACGACTGAAGACGGCTGCAGCAATCTCTTAACATTCTTAACATGCGACTTGGTCACAAATCCCTAGTGTAGAGGTGGGGGGGGGGGGGGGGGGGGGGAGAGGCAGGCAGTATCCAAGAGGAGCATCATTCAGGGAATAATGTTGTGTTTTTAGGGGAAAAACACAATAGGTGAGTGCGCTGCTCTCTAATGGACCATCAGTAACATCTCCTCAAATTCCCCAATTTCTGATAAAGGATCAGACTGTGGCTGCCTATAGGAAGCTAACAATTGTGTGTTTGACTGAATTTTTAAAAGGAACAACTAAACCTAATTGCAGAGTTTGAACTGTTAAATATGTTTAGAGGCCGAAGTGTCAAGATGACAGTCGCACTCAGAGTGCTCCGGACCCCCTTCGTCATCCACCGTGCATCCGCCGCTGACTGCTGCCATCTGCCCCTGTTCATTGCTGCCAGAGACTCTCTACACCTCTTGCTGAGCCCCGGTATATTTTTCCATAAGAATAGAGCCTCCATCGGCCAGTTTCAACCCTGCCGGCCGCCGAGTGCACAAAATGACAGCTCCGCTGGCGGCCCGCTCCGGCGCTGAGGGGCCTGGGTGCCGCTGATTCCTCCTCCAACGGGGCCCTTCCAGTGGCGAGGGTAGCGGCTGCACCTACCTGGAGCTCGAGGGGGGCCTGGACTTGTAGCCAGCCCATCACTGACAGCGTGCAGTGAGTCGTGGTGCCGGGGGCAAGAGGGAACTCGGCTGCCATTGTCGGGCAGCGGCACAGGGGGAGGATTGTTGCGGATTCCCTATCGTGCCTGGAGCCGGCCCTGCCGGCCCTCTGAGCGCTGCCGGGTGAGATTTGCCTTTTTTCCCTACCTCGTGACTGTGCCTCGGCCTGCCGACTCCCGCTGCGATTCACGCAGGCTCTGCTGCCGATGCCCTAAGGGGTTCGCCCCCTCACCCCCACACCTCCCTGCATTGCTCCCGGGACGCCGGGCCTGGTCTTGGCCCATGGAGGATTCCTGAACTGCGGGGGACAGTGGGCGTTGGTCCGGCCTTCTTTGCTGCTTTCTCTCGGCGCACTCCTCCCCCCCCCCATTCCGCTAATGATTGGATTGCGAGGAGTGGGGGCCTGCTGACGCCTGCCAGGAGGACCCACACATGCCTGCTGCCAATGCCCTGAGGGGCCAAACCCCCTGACTGCTGCAATGCTGACGCCGGGCCTGGTCTTGGCCCGGGGAAGACTTTTGGCCGGCGGGGGGCGGCGGGCTGTGGCTCGGCCTTCGCTGCTGATCCTCCGCTTGTTGCGCCCCCACGTCCGCTTGCCGCTGATGAGGCCCGGCGACCTGGTGGTGCATGGACTTCGGCTACCGGAGCGGGTTGCGGCGAGTATGCCCTGGACCCAGCCGGGAGCCCCAGTCGAGCCCCCCGGGGCTGATTGCGCCGTGGGTGTCCCTGGTGAGTGGGGCTGGGGATTGGGGATCGGCCACTACGTCGGGTGGCGGGGCAGAGGGGTGACCTGGTGTCCTCGCCCCCCCATACCTCCATTGTCACCCTGCGCTTCCAGCCTCCCTGCAGCCCTGGGCCGGCTCCTTCAGTCTACCATCATGGCCGGCCACCGACTTATCTCCTGACTGGGGGGTAGCTTCCCCTTTTGCGATCGACTGGGCTGCCCAGAGTCTGCTTTCTCGCGCTGCGGGAGCACCGACGCATCCAACGCTGCCGGTTCATCTGGGGCCCAGGGCTGCGAGTATCTCTCAGCTGGTGGAATCGAAAGGGGCCCTTCTGCTCTGGACCACGGTCCTCGGCTCCCCCTGGGCCTTTGTCCGATCCAACCCTCTAAACTGCTCTCCTAGGGGTGAGGCCGCTTCGGCCTGACTTGGGGGACTGGACTTGGAGTTTGTGGCCGTGGCTGTCGCCTGGGTTGGGACGGCCGCCCTCCGCTGGAGTATTTCGCCAGATCATGCCGTTGAGATTGGGTCACCGAGCCTTCCTTGGGCCTGTGGGGGAAGGTCTCGGGCGCCCGGACCGGAGTATCGATGGTCTGGGTGCAGACGGTTCCCCCTCCTCCTCTGCGGGAACATTGCTCGCCCTGCCTGTGTTGGTCGGATCCTGCCCTGGTGGCCATGGGCAGAAACTGCACCCTGCAGACTCCGGCTCCTCAAACCCAAACAAAAATGGATCAATTCACCACGTCGGACCGGGACCCTGGCGGTGGGGCGCCCAACGGGCCTGGCACCACTGGCAGCGAGATCACCACCATCCTTCAAGCGATAGGCGCGTCGCAAACATCGGTCGAAAACAAGATCGGAGAAGTAAGGGTCGATATGGCTCTCATTCGCCAGGACCTGTGCAACGCGACGGCTCGAGTCAAAGAGGCAGAGGCGGAGGACGCCATTGACCAACTTAAGACCCAGGTGGCGCGTCTCCAGACCCAGACCTCGGAGCTCCACCGAAGGGCTGAGGGTGCCGAAAACAGGTCATGGTGAAACAACTTACGCCTTGCAGGTTTTCCCTGAGGGAGTGGAGCAGGGTCGCGCTGACACATTTGTGGAAACCTGGGTGCGCTCCTGGATGCCTAAAGACTCCCTCTCACCCTGGTTCTCCGTTGAACGGACTCACCGCTCCTTGGCTCCCAAGCCTCCGCCCGGAGCCCCTGCCCGACCCATAATCCTGAGGGTTCTTAATTTCCAGGACAGACGCCATCCTCGGGGCGACCAGGGCACAGGGCCCGTTGTGGTTTCAGAACACTAGGATCATGGTCTTTCCAGATTACACCAGGGAGGTGCAGGCCCAAAGACGAACATACAATGAGGTTAAACAGAAGCTCCGTAACATGGGTCTCCGCTACGGCCTTCTTTTCCCGGCCCGGCTCCAGGTTATCTTCCAAAACAAAACAGTCTTCTTTGATAGCCCTCAGGCAGCATGGACTTGGCTCACCGAGGAGCAGCCCCTCATGAATCGGCTGGCCTCTTCCCCTGTGCATCTAGCCCCCTCGCAGCCACTCCCGACTCTGCCTAAGCCTCAGAGACGCCGGACTAGGTCCCGCAAGAAAAACGACCATCGGGGGGAGGCATCCCAATCACCAGGTGCACCGTCCCGGCGCCCTCCCACCTGGGCTTCGACTCGGGTATCCGGCACCCCCGGCCCGACCACCTCGCTGATTTACTTGAGCGGTAATCCAGGCCCCCCGGAATCCCTACGTCAGGCCGTGTCCGACCTGTCTAGGAGCCCGGCGCTCCACGGATCCGGTGACGATGAAGACTCTTGAAAGAGGCCGGTATCGGACACTTCCCATTTCATCTCTCAAAGCTCACACAGCAAGACTGCTCTCTTAATCCCTAAATTGGAGGCAATCCGTCTTTAGTACATCTACCGGTGTTGGGATCTGTCCTTTAACTCAGTCTCTGGACCCACTGGCAGTCCTTGTAGCATATTAGTCCCAACTGTATCGGTCCGATGGGGGAAGTGACCAGACATCAGGGCATCTCCATGCTCTGTGACTTACTTCCTACTTAACTCCCTGGACTTACTTGCAGTTCCTGATGTATGACTGTCCTATGTGTAACTGCAGCAGTTGACGAATCTTTATCCGAACACATGGAGGGGGGTCCATCTCTGCCATGTTCATGTTCCGCCAACCATTTTAGCTTAGCACCTAGTCCGATTGTGGGGTTGAGGTTTTGAATTGTTTTTCCTTCTCAGGGCGACAGATGCTTCATTTTCAGAAGTGTAGGGTGGGGGGGAGTTGAGGGGAGAGGGAGTGGGGGGGGAAGACCGTTGTCTCCCAAATGTTTGTTGTTGTTAGCCGCCCACGGGCCGCTGTTTCCTGTTTCTATTGGTAGCCACACATGCCTTTGATGACGACACAGGACTCACCAGATCGTGCACCCTCTGCCCGGGGGCCCCGGGTACGGCTCATTGTCTCTCTTGGGACCCGGGCTTACCCACGCTTGTGTCCCCTCTCTCACACACTACCCAGCAGGATGGAGTCTACTTTACATAAGGCCCTTCACATCCTCTTCTGGAACGTTAACTGTCTACTGGACCGGATCAAACGTACAGCTGTTCTTCGTAGCGCCCAGCGACACGCGCCAGATATTCTGCTCTTGCAAGAAACACACCTCCTGGGCTCACAATGTAACTTCCTCGCCCAATATGGGTTTGACAGGGTTTGGCACTCTGATTTTGCGCGGGGATCCCGAGGGGTGGCCATACTACTCTGGAAGGAGCTTCCCTTCACCCTGACACAGGCCGAAACAGACATACAGGGCCGCTACGTGGCCCTGACGGGCACGATCGAAAGACACCCCCTCAACCTTCTGTGTACATACATTCCCCCCGCTGCCATGGCCTCTGCCCTTCACCACCTTACGCTGGTTCTCACCTCCTTTCCACAGGGTCTGACGGTTGTTGGGGGTGACTTTAACGCGGTCCTGCAACCATCGCGCGACACGACCGGCGTTCCATCGGCTTCCCTCATAACATCTGCAAAGCGACTGCCTGACTGGTCCTCAGCCCTGGGTCTCTGCGACGCCTGGAGAGTGTGGAACTCCCACAAGGAATAGTACACACACTTCAGCAGCCCACCACACTCACTCTCGTATTGACCTATTCCTGTTAACCGCCACAGACTGTCATTTGATGTCCGGGGCCACAATCCTACCCAGGGGCATCTCAGATCACTCCCCCGTCTCGGGAACCCTCCTAACGGTTTCCGTACAGCATGGCGGATGAACGCCTGGTTTCTGCAGGATGCAAACTTTGTCGAGTCCCTCGGGCAGGAACTGAAACATTACTTCTCCACCAACGCGGGCTCAGTCTCCTCGCCAGGAACCCTATGGGAGGCCGGCAAGGCTGTGATACGAGGGGTGGGTAGAGGTCTGGTCCACACGAAATATATGGAACAATCCGCCCGGCTTACACAGCAGGAGGCCCAGGCGGCACAGCTGGAAGGCGTCCAAGATACCAATGAGGACAATGGCTTCGCTCGGCAACTCACACTGATCCGAGAAGAGATTTGCCAGATCTCGCTGGAGTTCGTTAAAATGCTCTGGCGCTCCTCTGTGGCGCGCGTGTATGGCTGGGGCGATCAAAATGGCAAACTGTTACATAACTTAGTGTCCTATCCCAAGGCCAATCATATAATTCCCCGAGATTCGGGGCGAGGACGGAGCCCACCACGTCACTACCCAAGCCATCGCTCGATCATTCGCCGGCTATTATGCGGCCCTCTACGCAGCCTGAACCCTCGGTCTTCCCTGGCGACCTTATTGGTCGAAGCTGGGACTCAGCTGCCCTGCCTTTCCCAGATGGAGTCAGAGACTCTAGACCTTCCTTTCACCACAGAAGAGATACACGGGGCTATCTCATTGTTGCGCTCCGGCAAAACGCTTACGGCAAACGGTTATCCCCAAGAATATTACGCGACCTATCGGGACACATTGGTCCCGCACTTGGTGGAGTTGTTTAATTACGTAATAGATAAAGGGTCCTTCCCGCACGAGACGGATGTGGCCACTATTGTAGTCCTCCCGAAGACACAGCCGCCCTCCCTTGCCTGTGCAGACTACTGCCCCATCTCCCTTATTAATACCGAGGTCAAACTCTTTGCCACGGTGGTGGCACAACGACTCCGGCCCCACTTGCAAACGCTGGTCCACCCTGATCAATGTGGCTTCGTGCCTGCCCGGGGCACCCGACATTGCATAAGCCGCCACCATCTTGTTCTGGCAAATCGCCACCACCTCACCCCGTATCTGGCTTTGCTGTTCTTAGATTTTGAGAAAGCCTTTGATACGGTTGATTGGGGTTACCTCGAGGATGTGTTGGAGAGGATGGGTCTCGGCCCCGCGTTCCGACGCCTCATCCGGGTCCTCTATTCTACTCCCAAGGCCAGGGTCCTTATCAACAGTGTGTTCTCTGAGACATTTCCTATCCAGAGGGGCACTCGCCAGGGCTGCCCGCTCTTACCGCTTCTATTTGCATTAGCAATGGAACCCCTGGCTTCCCTCATCTGCCAAGATCCCCTCATCCGGGGTTGGGCCTGGGATCTGAACCAGATCGACAAGAGTGCCTTATACGCTGATGACGTCCTCCTCTTCCTGGCAGATCCCGAGAGCTCCGGCCCGAGATGCCTGGACGCCCTCTCTGCCTTTGAACAGATTTCCGGGCTCAGGCTCAACTCTGCGAAATCCACGCTGGTCACCCTGCACCCCTCGCGGGCGTGCTTCGACTGTCAAACATCCATCCCCCTGCATAGGCAATCATTCAAGTACCTGGGGGTGTGGACTGCCCTCCTCCCGGAGCTTAAATGGGCCTTGAACATCACCCCTCTAGTCACCAGGGCCAAAGCGAACCTCAAGAAATGGCAATCTCTCCCTCTCAACCCCCTTGGCAGGAGTGTCCTTTTTAAAATGATGGTCCTCCCCCGCTTCCTGTACATATTACAAAACATTATCATTTATCTTCCAGGTAGTTGGTTTCGGGAACTGGATGGGGTCCTTACCCACTTCTTGTGGGGAGGAAAGAGGTAGCGAATGTCCCTGGCACGCTGCTGCATACCCCCCTATGACAGGGGCATGAGGGTAACTAACCTTCACCTCTACTACCTGGCCACACGGCTTATCGTGAGCCACGATTGGTTCGCGGGCGGCTGATCCGACCTGGCGTACCGGGTGGAACTCAGGACATTGGACCTATCACAGCTCCAAGCTTACCTGTACGGGAGTCCTGTGCCGCAGGCTCTTTCCCCCGTCACCAGAGCGGTGCTTGTGGCCTGGCGAGCCGCAATAAGACACGTAAAGTGGGACCGGAAACTCACCAGGCAGACGCCTCTGTGGAGTGGGACGTGGCTGGCGGAGGTCTCGTCTCTCCAGGATTTTCGCAGATGGGATCTCATAGGGATCTCGCTACTGGGAGACGTCTGGGTGGGGGACCATGTCACCATGTCAGATCATTTGCAGACCTACAACACCGTTACTACCTCCATTCCTCCCAATTCTACAAATATTTACAGCTGAGGCATGCCCTCCAAGTTCACGTCCCATCCCCCACATCCTTCCCAGAATTTAGCCCCCTGGAGGCCCAAGTGATGATGGGGAACCTAGGTAGAGGGGGGGTGTCGCGCATCTATCTCTCCCTCGTGAACAACGGCCCCCCTAGGCCTAGACCCGCTTCGTGTCCGCTCGGAGGGGTGGCTGGGTCCCTTGGAGGACGCGAATTGGAGGGATGCCCTTATGGCCCCCAAAACATTGACGACCTCCTCCAAGCTGCGTCTAGTCCAACTCTATTATCTCCACGCGGCATACCTCACCCCAGCGCGCCTGTACAACGCCCACCTGCAACCCTCCCCATTCTGCACGCGCTGCAGTCAGGTTCCTGTGGATTTTTACCACATGGTGTGGCAATGTCCCGCCCTCGTGCCATTCTGGGCAGGGGTGGAACTCGAGCTCACACAAACTCTTGGGTGGGAAGTACCTCACGACCCGCCTAGCCTGCTCCTGGGGGTGTTTGACGGCCTTGATGGATCCCGGGCTGATAAGTGCTTCCTGGGAACGGCAGTGGCGGTAGCAAAACGTGACATTACGGCGCTTTGGTCCCAAGCTAAACCCCCTACAATACGGAGGTGGAGGAGGGGAGTGGACTGGTGTGGCACCCAAGAGGAGCCCCTCTTCGAAGCCCGGGGATGCCCCGAACTCTTTGGCAAAAATTGGGGCAAATGGTTCAACTTACTGCGGGTGTGAGGAGTGCGTGTTCATCCTGTATATGATTATCTATAAGCAGGTGTTATATTCATCCCATGAATGCCTTATGAGTCTCTGTCATCTGATTTGCTACCAATGTACTTTTTGTTCTCTTCAAAATCGAATAAACTTGATTATCAAAAATAAATATGTTTAGAGGTGCTAGTTTTAGAGACGTATTGTGCTAAAATAGGGTTGCCATTTTGGGGGGCCCAATGATTGGTTTTTTTTTTTAACAAGGTTGGTGGGGGAGGGGAGCAGTTATTGAAAAGTTAAGGTCCTAGAGGAATTATACAAAAATAGTTAGAAATCACATTGCTCATTGTAACCACTCACTCAAAGAAAGCATCACTCCAATACATTCCCAACAAATTGTCAGTACAAATGAAAAACGTAAACAATAAGTAATTAAGCCATTTTTTCCACAGAAGATTTGTGAAGGGCATACCTAACTTTGTATAAGTACAAATAAAAATAATAAATCAGCTGTACACTGGATAACTTTTTATTTAATCCTCCTGTCAATAAATAATTATTTAGAGCATCTCAACATTGGATCCGCCCACATCCCATGGAAAAAACTGTTTGTATAAACATGCATCAATTTGGTACCTTCTAGCGCTCAGTCCTACTCATCAAGTGGTCACACATTAGACCATATTGAAATGGTTACTGCCCTGTAGCAGTATGTTTAGATTGTTTATTGAATGCATAAAAAAAATCATCACAATGTCCAACAAATAAACAACACATAAAACATAAATATGTTAGGTAATTCCAAATACATAAATAGACAATATTAAAAATAATTTGAAAGAGTCAAAAGATTAATAAAAGAATACTCTATCCCTCTTCAGTGCATCTGATTTAGTCCTTTGCCTTAGCATCATGCCCATTGGTTACATTGTCATTTAATTTGATTGTTTCATAGGTTATAGCCACATATTGAATTCAACTCTGTTGTGTGTAGATTTAGATTCCGTATACAGGTTTCCCGATTTATGCCCTTATATAGGTGCAATTCATATTGCCCTTATTTAGGCATAGAAAATATACCTGCACTTGCCCTGGCAAACCACGGTTCCGGTACGGTCCAATTCGACTGCCTACTTGCGTTTTGCCACAGCAAGTTCGTAAGGAGATCGAGTTCCCGCCAGATGCACTAACCAGACGCTGTCATCCTCCTCGCAGAGAATCCAGCTCCAGTGTTTCTGACTCCCCTTGCGGGGTGTTCGATATCGAGTCCCGGAAAGAGATTCCAACCTCACACATTCCAAGGTATGGAGCAGACTAGAACTTAGAGAAACTTTTAGCAACTTTTGGAAAAACTAAAACTATAGCTAGAAAACAGCACCTACTTCTTACCTCGTACTACACTTAGGTTAGGTACACTGGGGTAGAACTATTTAGAAGCATCAAATGAATATTCACATTTTAGCCTGTGTTATTTATGTATGTATTTTATGAATATATGTCATAGCTACAAACCATGCTATTGCAGTATTATTTTATCTTACTGCTAACTCTGAACGTATTGTACTTCTCATCCTGTCTTACGATTGTAGCAGTTCATATCTCTTGCATGAGAAATAAGACTGTTCAATAAACCCCCTTTTTATTGAAACGCCCGTCTCTCTATTTCTATCCAACTCTGTAGAAACGAAGCATGCACGATTGACTGAGTGAAACTGTTATCTATTGTTTCCACGGTTCTGAGATTGTTCAGACTTTAAGGGAAACTAAGCTGTCATGTTTACGCGGTTGTAAGAAACTAATCCCTTCTTGTATATTTGAGAAGTTTCTAGTGACCTCTGAGTTAGCTGGCACACACAAGTAATTAAGTTTCATGTACTCGATAGAGACATACTGACCTCAGTACTATGTCAAAACTATAGTGTATAATATTCCAATGCGCAGAGCCTATCAGGGATATAGGAACTACACTACATGGCGCCCAACGGTTTGGTAAGGCACTAATTTAACGCTAGATACTGAAGTAACTCAGTCGTGCTTTTCTCAGAGACCCCTACTCATAATACTCCATAAGACGTCTGAAGTGGGTAGGGATAATATACGCCATAGCGGAGTAGGACAAAAATCCTATGTATTAGCTGTTTGGTTTGTTCAACGTTAAAGGATACAGTGTTCCAAAATATTGTGCACCTTATCTTTGTTCCCTTGAAACATGCTCTGAAACTTTCATTAAACAATGACCGAAAACGGCACAAACACCGATACTTGTGGAGCTGCACCCGACGAAGTTGCAACAGCTTTTGATTTTACAGGTTTTGATGAAACCGATGAAAATGCGAAAATCATCGCTCCAAATTTAAGGAGAGCCATCACTCTAAAACCTATAAAACATGGCCTAACACCAAGAGGTGGTAGGGCAGTTTTTGTGATAGAGGCACATGAATCTCACCAGACCGAGGTATTCTATTCATGGATAGCATTCCCAGAATCAAATCCAGTAACTAAAACGTTTCACTTCTACAAAGAAGATGAACCACCTGAGGAATATATTCCTTTCGAGGATATTGTAATTCCACTCACATACCTGAAGCATGATCTCTGGTTTAAAGGCGCCCTAAAACATTACAATCACATTACCAGGCTCAGTCCACTAGGGAAACCAGGAGCAACATGGCCGATTTTAGCCGGCCACACACCTCATCCTGACATTGAAGCAATGTCAGACGTAGAATTACTTAATCAGATACAAAATTTAATAGAATTACACAGTTAAACCACAACTGTCTGAAAGTCTTGAATAGGCCTTTACTAAAAACAACCCTATCTCCTCTAAAAAGAAGTGGGAAAATAACAAACAACATTCAAAAGAGAAAGATTCTCAATCCCGAGGTATGTCTCCTCAAAAGGAGCCTTCTGAAAGGAGGTACAACCTCAGGAATAGGGATAATTTGAGAAAACCTGACAGGTATCAAGATACTGATACACATTCCTCTCGTACCTTTCAGATATCATCACAGACATCCGAAAGAAGAGGACGGTCAGAGAACAAAGAAGAACGCGTGAAGTCCAAAGACGATCAACACGTTCAGAAAAACAAACCAAAACCTAAATTCTCCAAAAAGAAGGTAGGAGGTATGAAGATCAGACATGCCGAGGATTCTGAGAACACAACTCAAGAACAGAGAATGGGCTCAGACAATGTTGGACAGCGCAGCAGAAGTTACAGTAGCTCGCCAGACCCTGAAGGGGCTTCTGGAGACAGTGGACCTGAATGAAAACATTCAAGTTGAAACTACAGACACCAGGAGGGTTAGTTCTCCGCATAGGTTATATGAAATAACACTCCGGATGGAGGGAGACATACCAATAAAAGTGAAAGCACTCTTTTGGGAGCAACTTTCAAAGGGTTATCATATAGCATATATGTTCTAGCAGAACAAGACTGGCCACCAGAATTTGGCAGGGAGTGCCCACATGGCGAAGACATTATTATGCCAGCCTTCTCCAACGATGTTCCAGTACACTTAAAATATACTTATGGCAGGAAATGGGCAGTGGCCCAGGCCCCAGCTTTATATAAGAATCATGTAGGATGGGATAAGGACTCATCTCACCACAAAATCCAGTTAAAAAAATCAACCAACTGCACAAAGGCAGTACCCGGTTAAGCACAAAGCTAAAAAACAAGTCAGGGAGATCTTGGATCAACTTGAAAACCAGGGGGTGATTGAAACATGCACCTCATCAATGAACAATCCTTTGTTTCCCGTCTCCAAACCAGACAATACATATCGTCTAGTTTTGGATTACAGACACCTAAACTCTTGCTGCAAAACATTTGCAGTGCAAAATGCGCACAGTACAGCATTAATGAAAAACATTGTGCGTAAAAAGTACAAAAACACATTAGACATTTCAAATGGTTTCTTTTGTCAAAATATTGCACCTGAAAGTAGATATTTGACCGCTTTCTCAATAATGGGGACCCAGGGTCAATTTTGTCGACTTCCACAGGGGTTTAAAAACAGGCCGGGTTATTTTCAGCAAGAGTTACTACAAATTTATGATGACGAGGCATTGTCATATGTCAATGATGTATATCTGACAGACGATGACCTGGACAGACACTTGAACAGGGTGAACACCATTATATTGGGCTTCGCCTCTGAGGGTTACAAATTCAACTTTAAAAAGTCCAGAAATGCCCATCTCAATGTCCTTTTCCTAGGATATGAACTTTCCAGTGAAGGCAAAAGCCTGGCAGCCAACTTTTTAGAAAAATGTGCGCTGCTCCAACCTCCAAAAACGCTGAAAAACTTAGTCGATTCTAGGTTTCCTGAATTTTGGAAGAACATACATTCTAAACTACGTAGAGAGGGTTAAACCTCTCTACGAATTAATTGAACCGGATTACAAAGCCACAACTTGGACACAAGAACACACAGAAATTCTGCGTTCACTTCAAACAGACATGTTAGCAACAAAACACTTGCAAACACGCGTAAACGTACGCAACTTACTAATCCAAATCATTCCGGGTCAATGCGGATTCACCTTCTTAACTTTTAACGAAGGTGAAAAAGTACCAATTGCATACAAATCACATTTGTATACGCAAGCAGAAATGAAATTAATATCAACAAAAAAAATTCTGACAGCAGTTCAAACCGCTGTGGCAAAAGAAAGAGCCCTAGCACAGGGGAAACACATTATGGTCATCACCCCTGTACCAGCCTTAGAGGCAGTTACTAAAGCTAGCATTCCGAATGCAAACAGCTTTACATCCAAGATGGATACAATCGGTTAATTCTCTTGCTGCAACTGATGTTGAATATGTTTTTGATCCTTACTTGAAAACAGAAGCACACCTGCAATACGAACAAGAATGTCCTCTGCCTACTGAAATTCTCCCTCTTGATCAGTACGAATTTATAATTTATACTGACGGATCTGCACAACCCGCTACGGCAAGTAAACAAGCTTAGTGTGCAGCATGCGCGATCGTTAAAGGTCATATGCGCGATGGCAAATTCAGACCAATGGTCACAAAAACGCAATCTCTTGGAGATTGTACAGCTCAGCGAGCTGAACTACAAGCATTTAAATTGGCACTTGAAAACACGGATCGCGAATTCCCCACATTCATTGTGTGTGATTCTTTTTACTGTGTTCAATCTTACAATGAATATTTACAGAATTGGGTTCAAAATGGTTTCAAAGATGCAAAAGGTGGCACACTCAAGCATAAAATGCTTTGGGAACAAGAAGTTCAGTTGCGAAACGGACTACAAAACACTCACGTGATACACACGCCGAGTCATCAACGTGATGGCGTTCACGTTGAAGGGAATTCATTAGCTGATGAAGCCGCGAAGGGGGCTGTGCAAACGGCTTCCATAGCTGCAATCACTCGTTCGAAAACGAAAATAGACAGTGAAATAATGCTGGCTGTCAATGCTTCAAGCATAGGCAGCGGTGCAGCGTTACCTACAAAATTTCCACTCATATATAATTGATGCAAACAATGTTCCGTTTGCTCAAATCCCTGGAGTGAGGGATAGGGTAATTCCAAACATGGAACAAAGAGCAGCTTTGATTTACGAAGCACATCTAGGAGAGGGTCTGACACATCAGGGGATCTCTAAAACAATTTTACAACTAAAAGAGATGTACTGGTGGCCAGGAATGAATACATTGATACACATTTTAATCAATGAATGCATAGACTGAAATCAAAGTGGCTAAGAAATTGTTCCTAACGGATAGGATACATAAGGCTGGTAATTCCACGAAGGAATTATACCATATTCTGAAATAATTCACAACTCCAAGAAACCAGCCGTCAGCACCCGTCTCTCAACGTTGGGTAGACTCCCTTTCTAACTTCATTGAAAAAAAGATTTTAACCATTCACCAATCTCTGACTCTCCATGATAACAGTTCGGATCCAGTTGATGAGCCTGGTGCTCTCGTCGTTCCCTCTCACTTTCTTGATGAATTCATTAAATGTGACCCTAAACTAGTCTTTAGTGCTATGCAAAAGATAAAGTCCGGTTCTCCCAGTGATCTGATTTCTCCTAAGCTATTTTTAACTATTGCGCCTGTATTGGTAGATAACATTACAGACCTTTTTAACAACTCACTCTTGGAGGCTGTTTTTCCTTCGAGCTGGAAGATTGCCCATGTGAAGCCCATCCTGAAAAAGCCTACGGCCGGCCCTAAACTTCTCTCAAACTACCGTCCAATTTCTTTACGTCCCTATCTTGGGAAAATATTGGAATCCCTTATCAATCAGCAGCTTGTTATCCATCTGGAGAGTCACAATCTTCTGGTCCCCTCACAGTCTGGATTCAGGGCTGCGCATAGCACTGAGACGGCATTGGTCGAGGTCACAGATAACATCAGACGGGCTCTGGACAGACACCAATCAGTGATTCTCGTCCTCCTCGACCTGTCAGCTGCATTTGACACCATCTCCCACAGTATTTTAGAACATCGGCTTTGGGAGATTGGTGTCAGAGGCAAGGCCCTGAAATGGTTCAGAAGCTATCTATCGGACCGCAAAACTATTGTCCAGACGGGACTCAGTATTTCCTCCGCATGTTCTGTTACGATGGGAGTACCACAAGGTTCCATTTTGAGTCCTACACTTTTTAATCTGTACATGACTCCACTGGCCCCAGTGATTAGGAATTATGGATTTGATGTCATATCGTATGCTGATGACACTCAGATCATAGTCACACTGGGTCCTGATCCGATTGAAACCATGGTATGCTTTAAAAACTGCATGTCCCACATCGATAGGTGGATGAAAAGTAACCATCTCCAATTGAACTGTTCTAAATCAGAGATTATGCTCTTTGGGAAAGCGTCTGAGCACTGGTTGCCCGACTGGTGGCCATCCGACCTTGGCACCTGTCCTGCCTCCAAAGAGGTGGTCCGCAATTTGGGTTTTTACATGGACAATCAATTATCCATGAAAGCCCAAATAAATCATATTGTCAGTTCATGCTTTGGAATAAAGCGTACTTTGCGGAAATATTTTTAATGGATTTCCTTGGAGGCTAGAAAACCACTGATTCAGGGTCTTATTACTAATCGAATGGACTATGGTAATGCACTTCTGCAGTCCATACATGAAACGTTAATAAATAAGCTGCAGATCTTACAAAATACTGCAGCTAAAATGATCCTGAACGTGCCACATAGAACATCTTCCGCTCCATGCTTGAGAGCTTTACACTGGCTTCCGGTGAGAAAGCGAATTCTCTTTAAAGTCCTTTGCCTTACGCATAAACATCTGTATGGGAAAAGCCCACAATATTGGTCTAAAAAGCTTTGCTGGTATAATCTCGGAGGACACTTAGGTCTAGTACTATGTCATTGCTCACCCCTTTCAGAATAAACACAATGAGACAAGGTGGTAGATCTTTATCGTATTTAGCGCCGTCCTCCTGGAATAAAATGCCTGTATATCTATGATACATTCCTGTTCACAGCTGTTCCCGGTAGAATCTGAAGACATGGCTGTTTGATCAGTAACTCTTCGGAGTGATATGTTTTGCGCTATAAAAGTGCCTTTGACTTGACTGACTTGACTTGACTAGACTGCAATAGAGATCGTAGTACAGAACGCCACCAGGCACCTGTCTACAACGTAGCCAGCCCAGTACAGACACCATTGTTAGACAATATTAGACTATCTACATGCAGCCGTCCCTGTGGACGAATGCAGTCCCACAAACACTAAATGAAGGTTCCTATGGATGTGGCGTCAGCGCTCGGCTGACGCTCGAACTGTTATAAAAGATTTGCGAGTCTTTATCGGCACATACGCAATTGACAAACTACATTCTGACCAGGGTCCTGTGTTTAGCTCTCGAGCTTACAAAGAAGCCATGGCCAGTTTGGCATTGCAGTATTCTTCTCCATTCCATCCTGAGGGAAATTCTGTTGTGGAAAGAAAAAACCGGGACATAAAGCAGTCTATAACAGCTAGGGTATTAGGTTCGGGTGATGGGTGGGTCAAACACCTTTATGGGATCCAGCGCGCACTTAACTTGCCAAGAAGTTCTCTAGGGGGTGTCACTCCATATGAAGTTCTAATTGGAACTAGAATGTTGGTACCGGACCTTGAAATGCAAGGTACAGTGATGGAAAATAAGAAATTTGATATCAAAGATCGTTTGGCTGTTTTACAGGACTTAAATGAACTAAGAACGAAACAAAGCAACGTGCTTCTGAAGCCAACCATCACTGGGGAAAAACCATCCGTCCCAGCAAGGCCTGTCTGGTTCCCAAAGCTTGGTGATCTAGTCAGAGAAAAGATCGCGGACAAGAACAAATTTGGGCCTCCACGGATCTAGAACAGTACTTTTGCTGCCCCTTGCTGGTAAAAAGGAGGAAAGATTTGTGTCCATCGACCTGATCAAACCACACTATGTGGCCGATACTAAGCAGTAGGCCAAGTGGACTCTGCCAATGTAGCAAACGCATTCCTCTAGCTACAATCCAAGAGGTTCAAACTGAGAGACTCATCACCGTTGAAGATTCTACAGTGAGAAATGAAGGACTAAGCAACAAAGCTATTGAACTCGTCCCTCTTGAAACCCAAATAACAGTTCGTCCTAATACATCTGTCTACAACGAAGTAACAAGTGATCAACTGGTTCCAGCGAATTCAACAGATCCTGATGCAATTCAAACCATTGACAGAACTGCCTCTGGGTATTTCATTAACTTTGATACGTTTTCTGAGGATCCCAGCAAACCTGAAACGACGCCAGCACAAAGAACTTTCAAAGAACAAGCAACAGACTTTTTTCATCTCCTGAAAAATACTTATCTGGTTTCACCATGGATTGAACTATGGATTGTTTTGGGAATATTCTTCTTTCTACTTTGGTTAGCTCTGGTAATACCTGTGAGTTTGCTGATAAATGGAAGATATATTCAAATGGACACAGCAAGTAAAAGAATGAACTTTTTCTCCAGCCGCACAAATCATCCCATCGTGAAGCAAGAGACTTGTCAGCAGTGAACATCACAGCCGTTCCTATACCAGATGGTATAGTTTGGGACAGAACTGAATATGACATTTTTGGCCCGTCGGAGCTTTTGAAGATTCAACATTTATTTAAGATTTCATTAAGTGACTTTATTACCTCTAGTACCTTTTCTGATGATTGGGACTTCGAGACTGTTAATAACATGATGTCTGATCTAGAAATGTTTGCAGTATTCACAAATCATGAATATTTAGAGGGTTCATCAGACTATGGACAAATGTATTGTTATAACCACTATGGTCATCATTTCTTGCATAAACTTGCAACACCTAGAAATGTATTTATGTATAACCGATGGGAACATTGTCCTACACCTCCAAAGGGTAGCTCAAAATCTTTTGCAATGAAATTTCCATATTTTTCAGGCTTCAATTTGTCTAATCCAGAAACGTTTTACTTTAAAAATGTGAACAAGACAGGAACGAAAAATATGTTAACCAATACGAAACAGATTTATTCTGCAGCCTTTATTGCCCATCTGTCTAGACAGGGTTTCGACTTTTGGAAAGACAACACTGAGACAAAATCAGTCTGGGGTACAAAAGATTGGCAAGTGCAGGGGGTAGAAGATTTGTTTAGAGCCTGTATCATCACTGAGCAAATTATGTTTTTGAATGACACTGTCCAACAAACGTCTTGCCTTGGATTAGCTAAGATCAAAGACATGAACACACCGACCATACCTATACCTGCAAGTAATAGCAGTACACGGGGGGAGGTTGACGTACATAACATTTTGCATCACAACAGATCAGATCCAAAATGGAAAAAATGGTTGCTCTGGCCCACAGACACAAAGAACTGTCAAGATCGATTCCTGAACAAAACACAGGGTTTCACTATCAATAGGCCAGACCCACGCTATGTTCAAAGACAGCATCCACGGGTAGTAACAACATACAGTGTAGGCAAACTTTGCCTTGATTGGCTACAGAAAGCTACACTCAAGGATGTAAAACAACACTTAACTTTACTTCAAGAAGGCGCAGACCTTAGGGAATTCTTGCTAGGACCAAGAAAACCGCGTCAAAAACGTTTCATATATGCCGGTATCTACGCTGCTTATAATGAAGCATGGAAGGTTACCCAAGCAGAGACTGCAGAACAAATACGAGAAATTGATCGTATTAATTTAGAGAAAACTCTCTCTAGTAGACAATGGGTTAACTACTCTGTCGTCCAGAATATATTCATTAGACAGCATTGTGTCTTCTGTCATAGACAACATGGAACAGGACTTGGTCATGTTGCAACATGGTCAGTCTCAGCTACGTTCGATCATGCTATTGAGCTGGATGCTACAAAACCTGCGTGCAAGCTATGTGCCTTGGCGTTTAATCAACACTACCTCACTGTTTTCAGAATTCAATTTCACTGATAAACAGATCAGACTGGCACAAAGGGGACCAGACTACACTATGCTGAGCATTGAAAAACTGGAAAAATTACCATTCAAGGTGGCAGAAAAAACAGCTACTGAGTGGATCATACATGATAAAATTACTCTGCCTATTACAACTTTCCATTTTCAGTATTGCCTAAAACATCTACCAGTAGGCAAATATGAAAGTTTGGATAAAGAATACATCAAGACATCCTGGGATTTACCTTACACACATAGATATTGGAGTGGGGAACGTGAAGTGTTTCTTAGCAGTGAAAACTGTGAACACGCACTAAGCGGTTCTCTCCTTTGTCAGGATATTAACTTACACGGGGCCTGTGATGGTTCTACTACAAACTTATCCTGTCACCTGCAAGGTTCACCGGCTGCAGTGATTAATCCAATTTTTGGCCAACTTTCTAATGGGAGTTACATTATGTTGAATGATCACAGCTGCTGTAGCAAGTTGCCAGGTATTCCATATCTAGTTACGGTTACATCCAGGGTCACTTGCTGTATGCAAGTCTTGTTTCCACAAATAGACACAGTCAGGGAGTCGCTTTATGGCCTTCACTGAACATCTCTTCTATACGAATTGATACTCTAAACAGAATGAAAGCCATTCTTTTACAAAAAACAGTGCCACTGACTTCGGCCACAGAAACCTATGATCTCCAAGTCGCAAGGACTTCTGCCAAGATACATACCCTTTTGTATACAAACTGCCCTGTACATTTCTCCGAAATGTTAGGTCGTATCTTAAACATGTTTGATACGAGCGGTATTATACATGTATTTAAGAACGTATGTGCAGGACTGTTAGCACCTTTCCAAGCAGTCCCTCAGCATATTTCCAAACTTCGTGCACTCTGTGTTTGGCGGACTGCCGCTCCTTTTAGTACTCGTTGCAGGGATCCTATTTTTGCTCCTACTGCTACGATATGGCAAGCCAAATCACCAGTGTCACTCCAGGCACCATAGACAGAGCTCTATAGGAGATGAAGTGTAGTGAGCGAGTCGTCCAAATCTTGGGTTTACCTCGTCTACGAGAATTAAACACCACATGGTTTCTGTCATTCAGACCAATCTGGCAAGATTGCATCTTACCTGTTCTACACTGCCTGCTCTGCGGTGAAGAATGCATGCTAGACATCTGTCTAACACTCCCATCAGTCATGCCTACGGATATCGATATACTGCTGGACCCGGTAACAGCCCATGCTCTGTGTTGTCCCCAGCAGCTACCAATCCCGATGACGGCATTCATTGAGATCTCACAGAGACGCAAATTGCTACTGCTGAGGTACGAGAAGAAACATCAGGCACGCAGGTAACATCCGATTCGAACATTGCTGATGCAACCAATGCAGAAGGCGATAGTTCACATCTATGTGCAGTTAATCTTCTAAACGAGGAATTCCAACTTTCACCCACAACGGTA